>NC_141693.1:535869434-536469434 GCF_964263255.1 Lissotriton vulgaris | reverse complement strand
CGGGCCCTCTAAGGCCCTCATAGGCACGAAGAGGCTAGGCTTGGCCACCCCTATAACATCTATCAAGGAGTACCAAGTAATAACACCTGCGATACAAGATAAGTGTATGTGCTATTGACCTCTAGTGACCACCTCCCAAGTCCTGGTTACCAGACGGGGGTCGGTAGGCAGCTAGTCAGAACTGCCACCGAATCGCCCAGGAGCCTGGAAAGAGGAGGGGATTTGCTTTGAGAAGTCTTTAACAGCCCTTTCACCACCACTAAACAGGAAGAGGAAATCGCAGGAAAATATACCAATTGTATCTGGCACTGAAGTAAGATCATCTTTTATTCATTTTGCTCCTCTTATCTATTTGTGGGTACAAGACTAACTCTAACTGTAGCACAAACATGTCTAAAAGAAATATTCCTGTGGCACCTGAAACACCAATTAACACTATGGACAATTATCTCGTCCAGGTGGTCAACAAGATAAATAGTGAACGAAGACAGTCGTTGGGTCTGAGTCAGTCACCTATCCTCCCCTCTACGAGTCCTCCTCCTAATCCACAAATAACCGATGCAACACAACAAGATCCTAGCTGCGTTGCCCCTGAAAACAATTCCCTAGTCAATGTCAGTATGGATTTAAGTGGACTAAATGCGGCTGACATGGAGATACATATGGATACTGATCCGGACACACATATTGACATTGTGGTAGAAGAAGTATCGCCTGCAAAGCGGGCGACTAGGGCAGTTAGAGCGTGTCGCAAGACGCAAAATAAACGTGGGGGGGCACGGTCAGGGAAGAATAAAGCTACTCCGCCGCCAAAAACTAAAGGCAAATGTCGGGAGTATGAGGAGGAAAATACTAGGGACTAGGGACTTATTGGATGAAGTTTTATTGTCTAAAATATCAGACTTGTTAGAGTTAAAAATTCAGACATTTATTAAGCCACTTATCAGTAAAATTGACAAACTCTCTGCGGTCATAAAGAAATTGGGAGGTACTCAAGACATATTAGTTGATGTGAAAGGCACTGTTTCAAATAGTGTTACTAAGCAGCATGAATGTCAGAAGATATCTAGTGTGGGTGGGACAGCTTCAGATGCGATTCCACTAGAGGCCACCGCACCGGAGAACCCACAAACTGGTCCAATCACCCATGAAGTAGCGCATGAGGTCCCAATAGACCCACCACCTGTACCAGCACCCTACAGCTTCGAGAAAGACTCGTCATAATTTGTAGTAGAAGCTTCACCGTTGGTATTAGTATTAGCAAATGTACCGACCCTACCACCTGGCCAAACAGAGTCAACATCATCACTAACAAGTAAGGCATTACACTGGCTGTCAAATAACATGAAGATGGCGCAGTGGGGAGAACAGCAGTTAGCTGTAGCTGACAATTAAAATGGCAAGGAGGGTTACATGGATTGGGAATAAGCTTAAAAAATGGAAGGGTGACTGTGTTGTTAAATCTCTCAAACCCAGTCACACTTCTGAATATTTTGTCCAATATTCTTCCCCCGCAACGAAGAAGTGGCACCATAATCCCCCTTGGAATTTTTCTATAATGAGTTGCAAAAAGAACCCAAACAAAATGCCTCGAAGTCAGCTTGGATGGCAAGAAATAACAGATGGGGTGGGGGACCTATGGTAACTGATACTAATATTGTCCCAGGTAATAGGGTTGGGGCATGGCTAGGTGACCACCAAAATGTGCCCTGTTTTACTACCCCTGGGCCAAATTGGAATTTAGTGAGTAGACGGGGGCCGTTTAATTATGTCAATGAGTATGGGGCGACACGTAATGGCAATTACGTTGGAGGATGGTTAGGTGACCAGCAGAACTTGCCATACCCTAACACCCCAGTGCCTAGATGGAATACAGCTATAAACGGATGGGGTTTTGGGGCTCCGTCCTGTAATTGGGGAATTAGCACTTCCAATAGGTTTGGGGCTTTGGCTGGTCTTAATGACTGTGATTGACTCAAGGGGGGGGCTTTCCAATGAAGTAAGGGATGCCATTCCCAGGGATAACCCCAAAGTTGAGTTCAATCAAAATGCACTGGACTGTAGGTTAGAACTGCCGCACTACCATTCCATTAGACAAAAGACAGTGGCTCAAACATTGAATACAGATGTCTCAGACTACTAGACAACCCCAGGCACAGGTAAATCAAGAAATGTTAGAAATAGATAAAATATTTTGCTGGAACATTGCAGGGTTGAGAAAAAATTTATCTGATTCAGCTTGGCAGCAATATCTTGCCAGTGGGGACCTTATCCTGTTCCAGGAAACTTGGGGGTTGGAGAACTACTTTAAGGTTGATTACAGATCATTTTTTATTCCCACAATAAATACAAATGGGGGTAGACCTTCTGGTGGTTTAACAGTATGGGTCAAAATTACAGGGGGGGTATGCTTAAAGCAAATAGATACAAATAATCCCGACCTTCTGATGATTGAACTAAAAAAAAACAAGGGACAGACTATTTATGTGATCAATGTCTATAACAGACCACATCAAGCGTGCAAAGAGTCGCCAGTCATAACCCACTTAGGTAACATTATGGCAGGGTTAGATCAGAATGCAACGGTAATTATAGGTGGCGACTTTAATAGAAGTTTTGAGCCCATACTGGGTCTCGAAGACATCTATAAAGACGAGGATAGTGTCAACAATATACCCCTGGTTGACACGACTTACAAAGTAGCCTGTACTGCGAGTGCCCTACAATTACTGAGCTTAACGTTTGAGCGTGGGTTACGTGCATGTAATGGGTGTTTGCCTTCAGATTGCCCCAGCAAGCCAACATTCATTAGAGGTGTTTGTTCTAGCCATCTAGATTATTTTATAGTTTCCTCACATTTATGGCCTATGGTAGTGGATTTAAAAGTGGATGACCGCATGGAGAGCGATCATTATCCTCTGATCTATTCAAAATTTGATCTCTAATCCTACCAATAAGAGTGCCAGACAAAATATTTACCAATTACAAGTCCCCTTAGAAGCAAACGATCGTAGGTCCCTAAAGTGGCCAGCAGTGTTAGGAAATACAAACACTATTAGCCAGATCTACCACGTCTTCGTTAGACATATGTCCCCCTTGGCTGAGAATAAGACTGCTAACCATAGGTCTTGTCTGACAGAATCCCATGACTATTTAATTGGCCAGCTCAGTGAGATCTTGACTAGAGTGGTAAAAAGACCAAATGCCGCTCACAAGTGTAAAAAAATGGGTAATTCTTGGTACAATCAGGAATGCCCGAGAGCCAAATCAGATTTAATTAGTGCAGTCCAGGAAAATTCATCAGACAATGTTAAAATCAAAAGAGCTCAGTACAAAAGAAGCGTACTTTCGGCCAAAAAAGAATGGGACGAGAGGGTATGGTCTGACCTGCTAGATGCTTGTAAGCGCAAAGATCAGACTTCCTTTTGGAGCCTTATTGCTAGAGGCACCAAAGGGGGTCACTGAAACTAAGGATAGATTTCTTGAGGAAAGGACTTGGGTTAGGCATTTCTTTCTACTATATGCTTGTGCCGACCCAGGTGATAATGAAGACCGGGCTAATATGTATCTTGACTTGGCATTGCATGAAACCCCTCTTGTATTTACCTTGAATGAAACAATTTTAGCAATTAAAGCAGTTAAGCCAGGAAAAGCCCCAGGCCCCGACAAAATACCTGGGGACCTCTGGAAGCATGAGAATTACATTTGGGCTCCCTACATTAATTTATTATCTAATGAAATTGCTAGTGGAGCTTCTGTCCCCGAAACCTGGAAGGGGGCGGAGATTGTAACATTATTCAAAAAAGGTGATAGGGCGATAATGTGAGGGATTCGACCTATCAGTTTGATTGACGTGTTACAAAAAAAATGTGCCCGCCAACTTCTTAGTCGTCTTGCCTTATGGATCGAAGACCATTATATTTTTACGAAGTACCAGGCTGGTTTTAGACCAAAAATAAGCACAGTGGACCAGGTTTTTAGATTTTTATGTTTAGTCTGGAAATATACTATCATAAGGAGCTCCCATATATATATGTGGCTTTCGTCGACTTGAAAGCAGCCTTTGATATGGTTCCAAGGGCAGACCTATGGAAGACACTAAATAATATGGGCGTGCCCGGAAACATTCTACAGTTACTTTACTGGGTCCGTCTGTGGTCTACAGAGGAGCTGGTAGACTACAGAGAAGCACTGAAAGAGATAATGGCTATAAAAAAATATCACCTATCTGCCATGGTTAGCGTACGTCGAAAAATGGTTTATAAACTGGGCCTGAGTAACTTTTGGTCAGACCCAGATTCGCTCACTAATAGTTCAAAAAAAGCTTCTGAAATAAAGGTACTGGGAGTTTATTAGTGATTCAGTGTTAGCCAACCCCAATATAGGGACTCTGACTTCAAAATTTTTTGAAGTAAAAATGAATATGCAACTAGAGCCCCTTATGGATGAAATCTACCCCCGTTGGCTAAAAGTCTATATCTAAAATTCCGGTACAGCATTTTGCAAACGAGGGACAGGACAATCAAATGGCACTGTAATAAGGGTGTAAATAGGAATACTGATTCAGTTTTATGTGAGCTTTGTGAAATGGGGTTGAAAGTGGATGAGTCTCATGTTTTATTTATATGTCCTGCATATCTTAATGCAAGGAAAACATGGTTAAAGCCCATATGCAAAATGTTAGGCCTTCGCCATATTGGGGTTGGGCTTAGAATTTTTAAGGGAGACACCTCTCAACCGATAGTGTTCAGCCTGAGCCGTTTCCTCTTATGTGTAGCTTTGATCAGAAAGAGGAAAGGTTTTAAAATCTAATTTTATCTACCCTTGTATTGCACTATCGCTGGCTAGAATTAAATATATGAGCTAGGTGCAGAAGTATAAATGAACTGGTTAGTTTAACATGATATTGTTTGCTAAATGACAAAGTGTTGTTGTTTTTTGTGATCCTGGTGCTTGTTTTATATTGTTTTATTCTGTATACTTATCAAGTGATCTCGTTAGATGAGGCAAGCTGACTATGATGAATTGTCTTCCAACCAAAAAACCCTCAGGGAAATGTAATTACATACTTTGTATTATTTGCTATAAGAAAAAACGTGCTGCTAATTGTACCCAATTTTTACTGTGACTTTGTATCCGCTTGTATTTTATTAATTATATGTATTGTATCTTACAAGGTTTTTTAACCGAATAAAGATTGAATTGAATTTGCGAGTCGGATTGATGTGGAGTTTACAACAGGCAAATTAGTTAATCAAGACGCAATTTCATTTTCATAAATTAATGTATAGTTTTTCATATCCGCATCAACTTTTTCCATATTAACAAAGAACTTAAGCTCATGAAATCCTATTAAAACTTTAGTTTTGAACTTCCCTTTCCGATCGAGACACTGCATCTAGGTGAATCATTTGCTAGGCCCAATAACAGCTGGTTTGTATAGCCTAAATTCACCATTCTAATTGTTTAAAAAGGTTTAGTTTTCTTGTTTCCCTTTTAATGCCTAATGGGAAGTGACATGACTGTCATCTCATTTAATAATGTTTACTCACTATGTATTTAGGGAAAGTTTTCACTACAAGCCCCCCCTCTTTTTTTTTAATTTGGCATTTACACAGCTGGTTCACTTTGTGTGCACACTGCAAATGTCTTACTAAAATATTAAATATGCTACTTAAATTAGTAATAACTGGTTTAGGTGTTTCATGCAGTTTGGGCATGTATCAAAAACAATAGCTTTCTAGCTCTTAAATCTAGGAGAAAAACAGAAGGGTAGATGGCCTAGTCTGTATATATGCCAGTTTAAGCAAGGGATACACACCGGACTGAGGTGTGCTGTCTTGTCAAGTTTGTTGTTATTATGACCCCGAAATATTTGATGGGAGAGGCAAACACGATATTGAAATTCAATTTTTGAAATCTTCCCCCTCTGTATATCACCCACCACACAGTTTGACTAACGAGAGCAGATGCTAAATTCAGTTTTAGGAGCCAAGAAGTGCATTTCGTTTGGCATAGGTCACAAGGTAGGTTTTTGCCAATTTACCCACTTATGCCCATGGAATGTTTGTGCCCCGCCCTCCCTCTCCTCCCTGTGCCTTCTCCAGATGTGGGGCCGTGGATGTGTTAATGATGAATAGCCACACATGACTGCTGTTTGAGTCAACTAACATCTTTAAAAGACTGATTCAGATTCTGGCTTTCTATCTTCTGCTTTACTTGCATGAAGAGTGAGCTGGGTAGGTGCTTCTGAACCCTGCGTCGGGATGCTTCATGACCAAATAAAGTTTAACAGGAGTGCAGGTGCACTGCACCTTATGTGGTTCTTGGGCGATTTTGTGTTCCAAGGGTTCATGTTGATATTTGAGAATTCTTGCACTTTTCTCCATCTTAAACGGGCATTACCCCATTGTAAAAAAAATGGCTGCTGCGGCTGATTACCTTCAATATAGGCAGATCACTTCCCTCTCCAGTGTACCGATTATAAAGGCCTTTATGGAAGGGCTTAAAAGGGTTATCCTTGCCTGGACACACTCTGCTCTGTTATGGAATCTCAACATTGTCCTAACTAGGCTCATGTACTCCTCCTTTTGAGGCCCTTTACGCTTGGCTGCTATCGTTTCTTTCACGGAAGGTAGCCTTCCTTACAGCCATTGCTTCCCTGAGGCGAGTCCATGAGATACATTCTATCTGTCACCTTAGAGGAGACTTTCTTCCAGGTTCATGCAGAAAGGGTGGAACTCTGCACCAAACTCGAATTTCTCACTAAGGTTGTTTTCACTTCATCTCAGTCAAGCCATTGAGTTGCCAGTTTTCTTTCCACATCCCGCGTCTGCAGCGGAACGGGCCTTGGATACCTTAGATTTCAAAAGGGTGCTCCTGTATTATGTGGCTAGAACAAAGCTGTTTTGTTAATACACAAACGTTTCGTGGCCTCCAAGCCATACAAGGGAGAGACCATTTCCAAAGCAGGAATTGCTTGTCGAGTGTATTCAAACTTGTAATGGCAAAGCTAAAAGGCCACCACTCCGTCCCTCGGGACCCCATTCCACTTTCAAAAAAGTTGTTCAATGGTTTTCTTGGGCAATATACGAATAGCTGACATCTGTAAGGCTACATGATCCACTCCTCACACTTTCACTAAACATTACTATGTGGATGTCCGGGCTAGACAACAAGCTAGAGTTGGCCAGGCTGTCTTACGCACGCTGTTGCAATCTTGTGTAACTTCCTCAGGCTAAGCTTCTACATTTTGTGGAGCACTGCTTTACAGTTTATTACAGTACTAGCAGCCCATCCCGACGTTGTCCGGGTATGAATTGCTGCCGGCCAGTAGTATATTTTGTAGGATTTCGTTTTGATAGCATTTCTTATCTGTGACAGGCCTGTGAAACACTCAGATTCACAGTGCACTGCTGATGCGCCTCCAGTAGGGTGTGAACTAGAGTTTCCCTACTTTATTTTTCCTTGCAATATTATATAGCGCGAACTCATTTGTGGTAGGAACGGGGAGACAAAGCGATTTGCCTGGAACCACAGGATGTGTATCTGATGCCGAGATTCGATTGTAGCTCCCCAACTCTAAAGTTCGCAATTCTAGAACTTGTGGCAGGAGGTGTGTCTAAAAGTGTATGTCGGTGCTGGCCATCAATGAGAGAGACCTGTGCATTTTTCAAATGGGTGGTGAAAAAATATGAGTATGTTGCTGGAGATGTGGGCCGCCGTGCCACTAATGTACTTACCGAGGGAGGGTAAACACCCATTATTCCGCAACTTTCTTTCCGCATACCATCATTTCGCAAACTTTCATAACCAAAGTACCATGACTCCGCAATGCCATTATAACGCATTGCATTACATTTTATATGCTTTTTCCACGCATACATTTACAACGAAATTCGTTGTAAATGCATGAATGGTAAAAGCATGTTTTTTTTAATGTTTGGATAAGGTAAGTATGGGTATAGGGGTATATGTTTTGGGGTACTGAGGTATATGGGGTGTTTGGGTATTTTAAGGGTTCAGATATAGTTTTGGGTTATGGGGTACAGGGGTAGTTTTAGGGTTCAGGGGTAGGTTTGGGTTTTGGGGTGCAGGGGTGGTTTAAGGGTTCAGGGCTAGGTTTGGGTTTTGGGGTACAGGGGTATTTTAAGGGTTCAGGGCTAGGTTTGCGGGTATTTTTAGGGTTCAGGGTTCAGGGGTAGGTTTGGGTTTTGGGGTGCAGGGGTATTTTAAGGGTTCATGGCTAGGTTTTGGTGTACAGGGGTATTTTAAGGGTTTAGGGCTAGGTTTGGGTGTACAGGGGTATTTAAGGGTTCAGGGCTAGGTTTGGGGGTACAGGGCTATTTTAAGGGTTCAGGGCTAGGTTTGGGTTTTGGGGTACAGGGGTATTTTTAGGGTTCAGGGCTAGGTTTGGGTTTTGGGGTACAGGGGTATTTTTAGGGTTATGGGGTAGGTTTGGGGGTACAGGGGTATTTTAAGGGTTCAGGGCTAGGTTTGGGTGTACAGGGGTATTTTAAGGGTACAGGGGTATTTTTAGGGTTCAGGGCTAGGTTTGGGTTTTGGGGTGCAGGGGTATTTTAAGGGTTCAGGGCTAGGTTTTGGGGTACAGGGGTATTTTAAGGGTTCAGGGCTAGGTTTGGGTTTTGGGGTACAGGGGTATTTTTAGGGTTCAGGGCTAGGTTTGGGGGTTTGGGTTTTGGGGTACAGGGGTATTTTTAGGGTTCAGGGTTAGGTTTGGGTTTTGGGGTGCAGGGGTATTTTAAGGGTTCGGGGCTAGGTTTTGGGGTACAGGGGTATTTTAAGGGTTCAGGGCTAGGTTTTGGGGTACAGGGGTATTTTAAGGGTTCAGGGCTAGGTTTGGGTTTTGGGGTACAGGGGTATTTTTAGAGTTCAGGGCTAGGTTTGGGTTTTGGGGTACAGGGGTATTTTTAGGGTTCAGGGGTATTTTTAGGGTTCAGGGGTATTTTTAGGGTTCAGGGGTAGGTTTGGGGTACAGGGGTAGGTTTGGGTTTTGGGGTACAGGGGTAGGTTTGGGTTTTGGGGTACAGGGGTATTTTGGGGTTTTGGGGTACAGGGGTATTTTTGGGTTTTGGGGTACAGGGGTATTTTTAGGGTTCAGGGTAGGTTTGGGTTTTGGGGTACAGGGGTATTTTAAGGGTTCAGGGCTAGGTTTGGAATTTGGGGTACAGGGATATTAATAAGGTTCAGGGCTAGGTGTGGGTTTTGGGGTACAGGGTATATTTATGGGGTTAAGATGGGTTAGTGTTTAAGGGTGTTTGGGTATTTTAAGGAGTAAGGGTGGGTTATGATTATGGGGTGCAGGGGTATCTAAAGGGAGCAGGGTGGGATTAGCACACAATATGAGACATGGCATGAAGGGCGGAACGTACCACACGCCCCCAGCGTTTGTCACGCCCACAGCACAAAGCAGACACGCCCACAATGGACTACTTTGCTGGCACAGTTCTTTTACCTTTTAAATGTATATGGTGGGCGCAGGCGCGGTGCGTCCATTGGGGCGTAGGGGCGTAGCCCCACTAAGCCCCATGGACCCACCACGTCGCCACTAAACCAAATAATTTTTTTTTTAAAAATCGCGCTACCTGCCGGCCGGGAATCCGGGAGACACCTGACTTTCCTGGAGTGCGCAGGGGGGGTGGGGGCCTGCTAAAGCTGCGCATGTCGACTTTTGGGCACAAACATGCCCGCGCATGCGCAGATTGTTTCCCCCCTGAATTTCCCTTTAGAGAGAGGACATGGGGGCGGGCGGCAGCCCCCGGGGTTGTACAGGGCGACTGGGCGAGCAGTTATGGTGCCCCCCCAGCCAATCCTGGCTGGGGGGGCACCATACAGCGCCAGGATTGGCTGGTCAATACCTAGCCCGGGTACATAACCCCCTGTCTGTGGGGGCCAGAGCTCTCTCCCTCCCTCGTACTGCGGCCTCTGTTTGTTTATGGGGTTCGTTTGATGGAAGACTTGACCTCAGACCTGACCGGACCCAGGAAGGAATACTTGAGAGGGCGATACTGCGACAGTCAAGTCCCGAAGGAACCGCTCGGCCAGGGAGACCCGGCGTTCACACCAGCTCAGGTATGATCAGAGTGCTATGAAGGAACATTGTTTACTAAAGGGGTTCACTGTAGTAGTGTAGTGTACACGGAAAGTGAAATCCGACCTTGAGAAATATAGATGCCGATTGATTTTTATTTATTAAATTATGCCGCAGTAGCAATCGCCAGTTAGGCAGCACAGGTTTACTTATGAAATGTGGTGCAGGGTGGGTGCATTAATGATTGTTCGGTGGATGGATGGGTGCATGGATGGATGCATGATGGGTGGATGCAGGATGGATGGATGGGTGGGTGGATGCATGAATGAATGATGTATGGATGCAGGATGGGTGGATGGATGGGTGGATGCATGAAGGATGTATGAATGATGTATGAATGATGTATGGATGGATGGATGGATGGATGGATGGATGGATGCATGCATGATGGGTGGATGCATGATGGGTGGATGGGTGGGTGCATGAATGATGAATGATGGGTGGGTGGATGGATGGATGGATGCATGGATGCATGAATGATATATGGATGGATGCTTGCATGATGGGTGGATGCATGATGGATGGATGGATGGGTGGGTGCATGAATGAATGATGGATGGATGCAGGGTGGGTGGATGGATGGATGGGTGGGTGCATGAATTAATGATGTATGGATGCAGGATGGTTGGTTGGGTGGATGGATGGGTGGATGCATGAATGATGTATGGATGCATGCATGCATGATGGGCCGATGCATGATGGATGGATGGGTGGATGCATGAATGATGTATGCAGGGTGGGTGGGTGGATGGATGGGTGGATGCATGCATGATGGGTGGATGGATGGATGGATGCATGATGGATGGATGGATGCATGATGGATGGATGGATGGGTGGGTGCATGAATGAATGATGTATGGATGATGGATGGATGGATGGGTGGGTGGATGCATGAATGATGTATGGATGCATGCATGCATGATGGGTGGATGCATGATGGATGGATGGGTGGATAAATGCATGAATGAATTATGTATGGATGCAGGGTGGGTGGGTGGATAGATGCATGAATGATGTATGGATGGATGCAAGGTGGTTCGGGCTCGCTGCGCTCGATCGCTGCGGTGCAATATGCAAATTAGTTTACGCCTCACCACTTTCAAATGTCACCAGCCGCCCCTGGGTGGGCGTCTGCATAGCCTATGTCCTTCTGCTGCATCTGCCCTTTCCAACGCTGTATTGGGTGTTGTGATTGGTGCTGTGCTTCCTGAGATTACCCGCCTCAAAGGTTTGGGCTCTCTCTTTATTATATTAGTATGGATATATATAATGTTCCATATTCTAAATGTGATTTCTTTTTAAACAGCTCATCTGTTCGGTCGATTCTGGTCTAGTATATTGTGGCAACATTTTTCTCAAGATTGACTCCGCCTTATTGCCCTTCTCTTTCAAGTTGTTTAAACTTAAGTCGCACGTGTGCTCCTTTTGTGTTGGTGGAATGTCCAGTGTCCCTCACCTTTGCCATTTTCAGTGTTTATTAAGATGGTTTCCTTGTTATTTCTCTCGTCACTTTAACAAGTATTTGGATAAATGAGGTGCCAACATACACATTATGGAGCCAAATGATGGCCTGCATAAATGTTGTAGGAGCGAGGATTAATATTATGGAATGTGTCACGTTGCCGTACTGAAAAATGACCTTTATGCCTGCGCTTTTTGTGACCCCTTTATCTTCTCCACTCATGTGGCAGCCCCCTCAGTGTCACAGTGTATATCCTTGCCCATATTTCTGCACACAGTCATTTGGAACCAGTCAGCATTCAAAACTGTCCTTTGTATACCCCAGCCAAATTCTTTAGCTACGTTGTTTAAACTCCCAGGCCACACACTACTTCACCCAACTTAGTTTTTTCTCTTCACAAAGCACGTCGCCACTACTCACACTCCATTGACATTCGCAGCCATGTTCCAGTTACCCTGCCTACCTCAAACGCCCCCTTTACCTATCCACAGCTTTTTGCTTTCAAATGCGGTTCTTGGAGGCAGAATATAATGCGGTTTAAATTTCGTAGCAATATTGGAAGTGATTCTCCTAGCATCATCAATGTGCTGAAAACATTAGGAATCTCGATATTAAAAACTAGGATACCAGCACAGAGCAAAAGCAAAAATGAATCAATACTTGAAACACTTCTCCGTGGGTCCCAAGTGCCAAACCTTTGACCCCCTTCCACTCAAGAACAAGCATTTACAATGCAATGGTCTCGGCATTATTAAAGGTAGAGCTAATGGCATTGCTCATGACATTTTTTTTTTTTAAATCGTAAATAAATGGCATTGTCATTTACAATGCCAATAGCTTAATCGCTCGCAAATGCATGACCTATTGCATTTACACCCACACAGAGCCACCCACACACACACACACAGGAGAGCAAGCACAGCGAGGGGGCAGGGAAGCAAGCACAGCGAGGGGGCAGGGGAGCAGGCACAGCGAGGGGGCAGGGGAGCAAGCACAGCCAGGGGAGCAAGCACAGCCAGGGTGCAGGGAAGCAAGCACAGCGAGGGGGCAGGGGGGGCAGGGGAGCAAGCACAGCGAGGGGGCAGGTAAGCAAGCACAGCGAGGGGGCAGGGAAGCAAGCTCAGCCAGGGGGCAGGAGATCAAGCACAGCCAGGGGGACAGCCTGACAGATATTGAGGCATACTACTGAGCATGCTAGAACGAGAGCACAGACTTACTTTTCCATGCAACTTACACACAACAGGAAGATGCATGCACAAGACAAACTTGATCACAATACGCAGGAGAATAGAGTGCACACTGCACGCATGCAAGATCAGGACAACTTAGCTTAAAAAGAAATAATTATACTCAGACCCAGGAAGTGCGTGTGTTCGTGCTCCATTCTAGGCGCATAGTGTTCGAGGTCAGCCTCAGTGGCGTTACGCTAACTGAAAGGGTCATCTATAGAATGTAAAGAGGGGCTCTGTAGTCTCCCACATCTCACAGATATGTATTTTCCCTAGGCTGAATGCGCCCCCCACCCGTAAAAGTTGGGAGCCCCTGAAACGTTGGGGGCCACTGCTCCGTAGGAGGTGTGGGACTTGCATTATGCCCCTGCCGGCCTTCAGCGGGATGCCAGGCACCTAGGCACACGTCAAATTCGCAGAACCCATCAGACGAGAAGCGTGCTCATGCGGAAGAACCTCTCGAAATTATCCAACGGGTTTGTCTTGGGGACTTGTAGAGGGCATAAAATATAGTGAAAACGATGGCTTAGAAAAATGCATGTTCATACAATCACTCTGCGGGCTATCGTCCACTTCGTGTTTCTGCCGCAGTGTGGTGCTGTTGCAAAAGCCAAACGTATTCCTGGCACCCTTGAAAGCAGTCTTGGTCGAAGAACCCCGACAACCTTCCCAATATTCAATGATATGCCTGTCTTTGCTGGAGTTGAATGAAGTCCAATATCCGAACACCAGCGAGGTGGATCCGGCAGAAGATGCTGGCGGATGCCTGCGCTTAGAAGCCCCTCACCATGCCGCACTGTTGCGCTGGCACAGCCCCACGCTCCCGTCTCTGTGCCCCCAGCACTCGCCCCTGCGGACCTTCAATGGTTCCTGAGGGGGAATCGCAGCGAAACATTCTCACAATCCGTGCCTAATACATCAAACCTGCCTCTCCATTGTTCCCTCGACTTGCTCTAACCTCGCATCGCAGGGTATCACTTTCCAGCTTGTTCTTGAAAAGGCTTAAGTGAAAACAGGCAGGGTGTTCACGTTAAGTATCCATGCTATTAAGCCATCAAATCAAAGAATGGTGAGAAATGTCATATTTTGTAAGGCGTGTGTGAGAATGTGTTGGGCGCTGTTTGAGTTGAACCTGGTGTGAATGGCTTATAAAGTGAAAGTAGTCTTGGCTCCTGCACTGCTTGCTAGAAGCCTTGGGAGGTGAGTAGGACGCGGGCAATCACTCAATAAAAAACCTGTTGGACTCTGAGAGACTTGGGTTTCGAGCCATCGAGAGCCTGCACAGGCAACCAATAGGAAACAGGAGTCACTGAATACATTAGTGCATTTTCATTCATTCTGAGACAAAAAAGTATGCTACCCCCGAAAATAATTTTTATTATGCGCATACTTGGCACGATTAAGCTTTCGAGGTCTCGAATTACAAGGCGTGTTGTCCTCATGCTAATGGGCACTTGGGCATAAACAAAATCCTCTCAATTCGACGGAAAATGCGTCAGAGAGCGCAGCTCTCGGCTCTGCGCAGTCGGGTTGCTGTTGAAGTTCTAGTTGAAGGTATCAGGGCGCACCTGATCTTCTGACATGGGACAGTGACGTTTTAGAGTCACACTGTGTCCCTCCGTGCTCGCCTCTCGTCTGATGCAGCTGATGCTGACACCCACCGCTGCACAGAACATCCCCCGATCAGCGTCCTGCAACTCCCCCGTCCCCAGAATGGTATATTCCGTTGGGAGATGCAGCCGAGCACCCCTTTGCTCGATTCCGTGTGATGTGATTTGCCCTCAATTTGACCACAGAGTCCACCAGAGGAAGAATAGGCAGAGTGGTGGATCCCTTCTCGGTTAATGAAGCAAACTTTGAAAAACTTTTGTAAACGGAGGTGTGTTCCTGAGCGCCAGGTCTAGGAAAAATGCTGCTGTGGAGGTTGTGTGGGGGTTAGTACTCCTAAATCCGAGCCTCTTCTTTCCTCCTGGACCCTCACACAGAGAGGGGAAGAGAGACACCGGCGGCCTGTGTGGGGCACCGTCCCTGTCAGCCGGCTTCTGCTGATGAAATTAGTGGTTCAAAGAAAAGTGCAACTGAAACAGACTCCAGCCTGCCTCCAAGACCCAGAAAAGCGGCTAGAGTTTGGGGCCGTGGGTTATTTTAGTGGTGCGTTAATGTCTTTTTTTAATTAAGAAAGTTTCCATGAGTAAAGGCGGCACGTCTCGTAGGGTGTCATACCCAAAGCAAGAGCAGACTACCGGAGAGCTGCGGGCGGAGGGAGGGAGGGAGGGAGGGGGGGGGGAGCGGGACTAAGGAAAGCTGCGGGCGGAGGGAGGGGGGCGGGACTAAGGAGAGCTGCGGGCGGGCGGAGGGAGGGGGGGAGCGGGACTAAGGAGA
This sequence comes from Lissotriton vulgaris, assembly GCF_964263255.1. Taxonomy (NCBI): domain Eukaryota; kingdom Metazoa; phylum Chordata; class Amphibia; order Caudata; family Salamandridae; genus Lissotriton; species Lissotriton vulgaris. Next base: position 536,454,250 of record NC_141693.1, on the reverse strand, counting down.
GCGGCGGGCGGGCGGAGGGAAGGGGGGAGCGGCACTAAGGAGAGCTGCGGGTGGAGGGAGGGGGGACGAGCAGAGCAGCTCTGGAAACCACCACCGTCTTTCTCCGAGGCAAAGCAGAACTGCCTCGGAGAAAGCATGGTAATTTTCGCATTCGGGGGCGTGTTTTGCTGTCCTGAGTGACGGAAGACGTCACGAGCTAAAGAACAGCAAAATATACGCCCCCGAATCCGAAAGAGACGGGGCTAAATCTGAGTGACGGCTCTCTCCTCCAATGGCTGGCCTCCGTTTAGGAAGCCAGTCAATGGAGGAGAGAGGCGGGTTAAACTACACTACAAAGAAACATAAGATCTCCTACCGGAAGCTGGCAAGCCAGCATTTCCGGTCCGAGACCTAAAAAGACCCTCACCTATTAAAATGCTTGAGCATCCTAGGTCTGAGGCATATTATGGTGTGTTTAAAGAGCAATCTTGTATTCCATGTAACATAGAATACCAGAAGTGGTCATTTGTGGTCCACTCCAGCCTTCAGACAATTAATATTCATTTGTTTACATCATTCTGGTTTCTGCCCCTCCCCCGGTTAGGAAACCCTGAAATTGTTAATTGTTGTTCAGATGGATTGTTGTGCTCGAGTTTGTGTCCTTTTTAGGTCTAGCCTAAAAAACGAAAGACATGCTAACCTACAAAAATTGCAAGGCATTTAAACAAAGTTCAGGCCAACTGTCTTAATGTATATATTATTTTCTTGTATCTCATGTATGTATGTTAAGCCACTATCTTACTTATTTTTTCAGTTTTACTAGGTTTCCCTTTCTCACTGGTGTTGCACTTTCTTACCCTTGTTACTTTTCTGAGATTGCTCACTAATGAACTATTGTAATTCTTAGTTTTTTTTTAATCAGGTTAATGAAATGCGTTGTTGTATTCCTTTGGTCCTTTATCTGATGCCTAAAGTAATAAAATTGATTGCAGCATACGGTTATCTTTACCCTGTTAGTGCCAGCTTCCCTCCTCTTGTAGGAGGTAGTGTCACTAGGTGACTCTAAAGATAGTCTTACTGAGCATTACCACCTATGGAGCCGGTGGGACTGCATAGGGTATTCACACCTCTAAAGAAGACATGTATGTGGCATTACACATATGTCATAACATTTGCACTTGCAAGAACCTTCCTAAAAGGTGACTTTTAGGGGGGGGGGGTCTCTCCTTTCACCTTGATCTTCAAGCCTATTATTTAAAAACGTATCTTTGCCTCCTCTTTGCCTCTGGAGATATTTTAAATCTGCTTAGGTGTAAAATTGTTAAAAGTGAGCCCACCACATTGGACTAAGTTGTTGCAAGGTTTCCATCCTCCTTCCTGGAAACAAACCCTACACTAGCTCCACGTCTGATATCAAGCCTGCCTGGTTTGTACAGTTGCAAATTGTATCCTCTGGATTTATTTTTGATTCTTATCCCAGACTAGGAGTGGCAGATTATGCTAGTTTCCACATATAGTCTTCATGGAGTTTAGAATGCTAACCGTTATGGAGGTCCTACCAAGACGACCAGATATTCAGGAAAAATGCAAGAGAGCTACTTTTTTGCTCTCTGGATGCCCCCTCTCTGGTTCTCAATGAACCTTTCCAAGCACATGTTCATCTTATTTCTGCACAGTACAATTCATGAACGCTAGCTTTAATATCGCAAAACGGAGGCACGGTCTGCAGTTGTAAAGGCGTGTTTCATCAGTGACACAGTATACCTCTAATTTCATCTTGTTAAACAGTATTATTTGGGTCCCATAGTCTTATGGAACCTACGACCCACTACTTACTTTGTGTGCTAAAGGCTAGACTTCAAATGCATTTTCAACCCCAATAGTGGGTTAGTCCCGACAGCCCCAGCACTTATTTGTTCAGATTCATCTAATTTATTTGTCTTGAAGGGCGCACTGATCTGCTGGGGATCCCTTTCGGGTTACCTCAAAGAGCTCCTGTCCACCTGTTCATCTGTGTTTTTTTTTGCGCGGGAGTAGGTAGTGCCTGGTGTAAGATACAAGGATATCAGTCCATCCACTGCATCAGGACAGAGGAGATTGCAATGTTTCTGTTGAGATTTTCTGGTGTGGAATCCATACTGTCTTACATATTTGCTTTCTGTCGTGACCCAAGCAGATGGAATGACTGCTCTAGATTCTGTCAGGATGGAAGGCGTATCCAGTCCCTAGGGTGTTTGGCAACTCGGTGAGTGCTCAGAAATGAAAACCTGATCAGCATAGGAACTCTTGCTCTTACAAGCGTGGTCGTTGCTACATGATGTTTTATGTTGGCTCCAACTTGTGGTATAGGGTTGCGGCTTAGTTTGCTGGGGCTTAGGGGATGATGGGGGCGAGTTCCTTTCCAAAATGGTCATGTAAAGGCCTGTAGGTGACTCCTCCCCTTCTCCTTTCTGTAGCACTCCACTTTTGAGAAACAGCCACAATTGCTCTGTTATATCATTAGCCCCAGCAAGCACTCTTGTCCAGACCCATCTTTTTTTTACAGTGGAAACTTCATTGGGTTTGGAATTAATACATCCTTCGATTTTACTAAAATTATACGTATAATATACTTACTAATATGGGCTGTTAGCGCTCTTAATTTGTTTGTTATGGTGACATTAACATTTTGCTTCTTGCACTGTAGCATTCAGAATGGCAATGGATCCTCCCAGTTTAACCTTTGGCTAAGTCGCTGTGATCTCACAAGGAGCACATGCGCACTCAAATTCAGTGCCAGTGGCTAATATGGAAAGGTGTGCTCTTTGACACCAAAATAATTTGTTTGTAGAAACTTTAGGTTCTCATCAGTAGAGTGGTTAAGCATCTCACTCATTGACATTTTTGCATTCTTCTTACTTTGCATTTGGGTACATGCAAGCTTTGTATTTGAGCCTTCTGGGGAAAGAGAGCACACCTGAGTAATGAAGTCATTGGCTCTGTAACTAATTTTGTTTTAGGTTTTATCTTTTTATTTTTTGTATGTTTAGATGTAAAACGATTAAATAAGGTGGCTATAGGGAGGAAATACATTCCCAATACTACTCTATTGCAACTGCTTGACTCTAAATGCATTGGTATTTTAGAATGTAAAACAAATATGTATAACAAGCACTGGTAAATGCACTAGGTTTCGCCTATGTGATTAATAATAAGCTGTTCATGCAAGCGAGACCTAAAAATACAGATATCCGACTTGATATCATAGTTGAATACCTGGTACTCTGTTCAGTACCCGAGCAACATGAAACGTGAAGACAAAATGGATGTATGTAAGACCAATTTTATATTCAATTAAAAAAATAACCAGTAGATGGCAGTGTTGTCCAGCTCTTCCAATATGGGGAGAATGTAATGAGACGTTCACACGGGCTTGTGTAGGTACCTTAATATAACTGCCCAAAACAGTCATAAAATAGAGTTCAAGAACTTAAGCCCACATAAAATGTAGTGAGATCAAATGAATGCTCCTCGGTGGTGTCAGGATGAAAAGACCAGGAGTGTAACACAGCTGTTTCAATGCGTGCAACCAGGGAAATGAAACAAAAAAAATTCTGCATGACAGCAAATTGACACGCGAACGATCACAGTAATACGTTCCTAAGTCCAGTGACCGGGCCAGCAATAGGGGCCCGCTGGGTGCCCTTAACCCGTTGCGTGCTAATGACGAGCTCAGCTCGTCATGAGGCACGGTTGAGCTGCACTCATGACGAGCTGAGCTCGTCACGGCCGTTGGAACATTTGCACGCAGGGATAATTTCCCCGCTGTGCTGAACGTTCGAAAAACGGGTGTGGCCATGACGAACTGAGCTCGTCATGAGTGCAGCTCCACTGTGCCTCATGACGAGCTGAGCTCGTCACCAGCATGGTGGCGCCGCGCGCGGCCTCCCTCCCCCCGCACAGGAGGTGAAAAACCCCCGCAGGGAAGGGGTTAACAGTAGAAACAGAACAAGCATTTTGAATGCAATAGGTCTCACATTTGCAACAGTTTAAGCTATTGGCATTGTAAATGAAAATGCCTTTTATTTGTGTTTTTAAAAGCAAAATATTTATAAAAGCAGTTTTCATTTGTAATGGCAATAGCTTAAACTCTCGCAAATTTAAGACTACTTTAATGGTGGCCGCACCCCTTTCTTTAGATTCCGCTTGCCGTATTCAGGTTACAATAAGCAGCATCTAAAGAAAGGGGTGCGGCCAACATTAAAGTGATAGCGCGATATGGGATGCTTTCACTCAAAACGAAAAAAAAAGGAAAAAACTTTCTGTAACGCGGCCGCTAAAGTGAAAGCAGACTGTGCTGTAAGCTAAATAAAGAAGCGCAGCCGCTAAAGTGAGAGCTGACCACGCTGTGAATTAAATAAATGAAGAGCGGCTGCTAAATTAAAAGCGCACAGTGCTGCAAATTAAATAAATATATTAATAACAATATAAAAGAGAGGCGTGCTGCAACGTCGTGGGTAGAATAATTGACGATATTTAAAGAAAATAGTGCTCACCAACTAGGTAAAGCAGACCGTGTAACATCACAAGTAAAACGTCCAGTCCTTATGAGAGGTTACAAATGCAGACCAGGTGGTACCAAGGAGGGACTAGTGAGCCTATTCATGAATGAAAGGCAATGATTTCGAAAGGACAGTAACAGGAGCCAATTAAAAAGATGGGCGGGGAAATGGGCAGAGCATCTATTCCATAACTCAATACAGAATGCCTCGCAGAGCAGCACATGCCCTGCCCAGGCTCAGACGAAAAACTGAAATGACTGCATGGAATGGTTTGCTCTGAGTGCACAAAACTAATCCCAATAACAAACCGTAACCAATAACATTGAACTAACCATTAACCTTTGGTTCCAGCGCAGCGTGCTGTCCAGCATAAATGGCTTAGACACCTCGTCAGGGGTAATAAGCGCTATATAAATATAATTATTATACATCACGCTTTTTTCTTTTATTTTTTGCGGATGCTATTCAGCATTGGCAAACAAAGCATTTCTTTTTGCTGATGCGGACAAGCTTGGCAAAAAGCATAAGAAATGACAGCAGGTCTGCATTGCTTTTTAAAGACATTAAGCTTTGCGAGTGCTTGTTATGGATATGCAATGCACAAGTGGGTTGTGCATTCAAAGCGAACAGCTGCAGAGTTCTTAACACCTTCGCTGCGGCGGCTATTCCGCCGCAGCGCTAAGGGGGCGGGGCTGCCGCGCGGCGCGCCCATGCTGGTGACGGAACCGCTCCGTCACCAGCCTTGGTTGAACTGTGCTCATGACGGAGCGGTTCCGTCATGGCCCCGCCCGCTCTATGGAATGCCCAGTGCAGGCGCGGAATCCGCGCCGCGCAGGTACGGCGAGCGGGCCATGACGGAACCGCTCCGTCATCAGCACAGCGCTACCGCAGCTGATGACGGAGCGGTTCCGTCATCAGCATCGAACTAGTTAATGTACTGCGGTCTTTTCAAAGCAAGTTTTGATGCCAGGGTCAACACAAGCATTAAAGTCTCTATAAAACTTTATAAATAAATAAATAGATCATTACAATAAGACTTACAGTAACTCACTTCTCCCCAAGGAAATGTATATAATGTTAAAAAGGGTCACAAAGTACAGTAAGCCGTTAATGATTTAAAAAAAATTAAAAATAAATATTATTGACGACAATCTTATAACACCAATGTTAACAGTTCAAATGACTGCAGTGCACAGTTCTATATCAGAGGCAGCTAAATTCAGACAGGATTCCCACATACACAAAATGCTTATTCAGGCACTTACATCGCATACTTCTTTGTAAACAATTCTAGGTACTGAGAACACTATCACCAGTAACTAACCAGAAGGACCTTAAATGGGTCTTTAAAGCGGGTCCTAATAGGCAAAAAATGTTTCTGAGAAAATTAGTTCCAAAGTCAAATCATTGGTTGAAGATTCCCCCACTAAAATTAGCCACAGGAAAGTGAAGGGCTCACCAGCCTGGTTTGTTGCCTATAAAATGTTGATTTTACTAAGCTAGAAAGAGCACTACTGAATAACATTCCTGCACAAAGCAGAAGTTCTTGAACTTTGTCCTCCACTTTTGACCAATTCATATTTCGGCATTAAAAGAACCCAAGCCTGCATAAACAAGGCACACATTTTTGTTCATCTTCCAATCTAACGCTTAACAGCACACTGTTAATTGCTCTGCACAGGCTATAACATTCAGGAGCCTAAGCAAGGCATTTTCGAATGATCAGCCTTTGGGGATTATAGCTTGTTTATTGCCAAGCACTAGTGAATGACCTACATCTAACAGAGAATACAACTATGACAGAAGCTGAACTGCTAGTTACAAGTTAGTCACATAGCATATTGGCATAAAGTTAATTTTGCAGATTGTTCAAAGATCAGGGCAGGCACCAATGGACTTAAAATATACTAACTGGTGGGTAACAATGCATGTAATATCTTAGAATGTTACAAAAACATGCCCACACCATCTAATCTATATTGTACCAACTATGCAAACCAGGGCAAACAACCTCCGCAATAATCGCAAATTTTTCTTTCCTTAAAGAGTAGGCGTTCAGTGTGTGACGTCTTCAGACAGCCCTGGACTCAACGAACACCAAACATATTGTGCAGGGAGGTACATTAGTTTCCAAAATACTGGGGGTGGAGTTGTGCTTTTTGTAAGAAACTGGCTCTATATACACTGCACCAAAGTGAGGTACAGTGTGTATAGAGTCAACGGTTTGGCAGAGGTTAAAGTTATATAGAACCTTACAATCTAAAGTGGTAGCTTGGTCGAGCAGTAAGGCAGTATCCGAGAACAGTGTAAAGCATTTGATGAACACACTGTCAGCAAATGGTCTCACATACTCAAGAACTGAACTCTAGGCCAATTGTTTTATATAAAAAAAATATACTGTTTTATTTATATAACCAAACAAGCCTGGTGCAGGTAAGCATAACAATACTATTCAGTAGTAAATTACTTGTATGAACATAGTTCAAAATAGCAGTGTAACTTGTGCTGGCTTTGGTTACAGTTTTAAGAAAACAGTTTGCAACACAAGTCCGACGCTTTTTAATATCTATGTATCGGACTTAGCGAGGGTGATCAAGTCATTCGGCATAGGAATAACATCATACGCCGATGACTCTCAATTAGTCCTGGCTATCCACAGGAATGGAGCTGCAGTGGCCGCTAATTTCCAGGAAGGTATGAGAGCGATTTGCACCTGGATGGACCAGAACTGCTTAAAACTAAACTCCGACAAGACGGAGGTCATGCTTTTTGGCAACTTGACCCCGTCTTGGTCACCAGTCTGGTGGCCAGCAGAGCTGGGAGATCCACCTCTCCCGGTGCCTAAAGTTAGGAACCTCGGAGTTCTATTCGATAATAGGCTTACTTTCCTTAGCCATGCCAACGCAGTGGTTTCAGCTTCCTTTTATACCTTGAGAATGGTAAAGAAGATTCTCCCGTTTCTTCCTCCAAACTCAGGTAAAACCCTAATGTCTACGCTAGTCCTCTCAAAAATTGATTATTGCAACGGACTATGGCTAAATGCACAGGAACAAGTCATGAATAAATTACAACTAGTGCAAAATGCTGCGGCAAGAATCCTAACCGGCACTCCCAAATTTTCGTCCATCTCACCCATTATTCGCCAACTACATTGGCTGCCTGTCAGAAGCCGCACAAAGTTTAAGGCTTTGTGCATTGTTTATAAAACATTGCACAATACCGGACCGGAATTCTTTAAAAAATCCATCACTTTGCACAAACCTAACCGTTCCTTACGCTCTGCGGCATCTCAGCTACTTGATATTCCACGCACAAGGAAAGCAACATGGGGTGACAAACGCTTCACAGTTGCCGCCTCTAAATTGTGGAATCAGCTCCCCCTTAATATCAGATCTAGCTCTTCCTTACTTATATTTCGTAAGCACATAAAAACTTGGCTTTTTAATCAGTAAGTTTCTGTAGGAGCTCCCTGTAATCTTAACGAACTCTAGCGCCGAGACACCGAAAGGTATTTGTGCGCTCTCGAAATTTTATAAATAAATAAATAAATAAATTGCAGGTTTAGTACGTTCAATCGAATGGGCTTTTTAGGTAAAATGCAGTTAATTACTTTTCAGATTACTTTTGCTAAGACAGGACTGGATCCTAGATTCAGCCCTGGGACATTTCCTGAAAATGGGTGACTAAATGTGTTTTGGTCAAAGGTACGATTTTTAAGGAACATTATTGCATTTCAAAAATTGACAAAAACTTTTTCACATAGAATCACCAATGTTATCCAATGGGAGGAAATTCACTTAGCAGGTTAAGTTAGGTTATCGTTACTTTTTCTTACTCCGTGCTGGATCCTTATTTCAGCACTGGGACATTTCCTGAAAACAGTTGAGAAAATGCGTTTTGGTTAATCCGCTGATTTTTAAGGAATATTTGTAGTTTTCAAAGGTAGACACAAACTTTTTGGGAGAAAAAGTGTCAGTTATCCAATGAGGAAAAATGAGTTATCCTTTTCAATATAAGTAATCGGTTTTTTGAGTTAGGGTTCTAGAGTTAGACTCAGGGTTCTCCCAGGGTTACTGATGCACAGTTGCACCCTCAGCGGCACTCGGGCGGTCGGGTGCAGAGTGTTAATGCCCAATGTTAGCTTATGGGGGATGGGGACTCCGGTTGGTGGCGGTTGGCAAGCAGGCCACAGGGTTGTGGGAGCAAAGCTCCTAGGGTTAAGCTCAGGGCAAGTTGGGGACCAGGTTAGCACCAAAGGGGCACCCTCAGCAGCGCTAGGGCAGCCGGGTGCAGGGTTCTATTTTGAGGTCGGGTACCCTGTTGATTTCAATGGAGATTCTCCGGGACAAAAACACTGTAGGCTCTGGGATGCGGATCTTCCAGAAATGACCTCCACTTCAAGGGGTAAGTTGGGATGGTTAGGCACCACTGGGTTTGGCACACAAGGCTGTGAGGCTTAGGACGTCCGATTTTCTTACCTGGTCTGGTCGTGGTAGGGGGGAGTCCTCTGGATTGAGGCTGCAGGCGTCGTCTGGAGGCAGGTCAGGGGTCACCGGATCTCTGGTCAGGATCGCCGGGGGGACCTCCTTGTGGTGTTTGTTGACTCAAACACGGGCCGGGCTCGGCGGGTGCAGTGTGCTGGATTTAGGGTTCCTGGCTGGCACCAGGAGCTGCAGTTTAAACACGTCCGGTGTTCACGGGAGAAACAGCTTGGGAAGTGAATGCAGGCAGGTCCTCTGGGGGTTTTTGAGGTTGCTGGCCGCTGGACACGCCGGGGTTTCACAGGAGCAGGTTTGAGGGGAGACAGGGCTGGGGCCAAGTTAGTGGGAGCAAGATCCTGCACGATATACCACAGTTGAAGGGAGAGACTTAATACGTGCTCTCGGCAACGCTTCAAGAGAGACGCCGAGTCAGTGCTTCACCACCATGCACATCATTCCGGAGGCAAAGCCTTCACTCGCTCTGGGGGCTTTTTGTTTCAGTTTCGTAGATCTTTCCACAAGCACTAGTAACATTACACAGTACCATATTTGGTTTTTTTTGTAGACACAGGGAGCTTAATCAGCATCTCTTTTAAAGACATTTAAGTAATGCCATGCGCTGCCGATTAATCTTCCTGTGTCTACAAAAAAATATCAAACTGTAATTGTGTAATGTTACTGGTGCTCGTGGAAAGTACTACCAAATGAAACAAAAAGCCAGAGAGCGAGCTACTGCTAATGCGAGCCACCTGCAGAGCGAGAGGACTTAGCTCAGCAGCGGGATCTGCAGACTTCGGCGCTGGGTGTCGGTTGAACATTTTGTGATTGATTGTGGGAAATGTTCGCCCTAATATACATTATAAAATGAAAATCATTGATTGATAGTGGTGGAGGCCCACACACGCACTATTGTGGGAGATGTTGGGGTGGAGACCACAGGGATAATCGCAGGAGGTGTGCGAGACGCACTTTGTGCAAAACAAAGGTGGAGCCGCCATAGGCGAAGATACGGCTGGGCATACCTGCGCTGTATTAAAAAAACAAATGCAGAAACAAATCAACAGGAAAAATTGCACAAATGGCACAATTCTATGATGCAATGCTGCTGCTCTTGTTACAGAGGCTAAAATAACTAGCCAGCGTAGTGGAGAGTGTCTAGTTACAGACACAGGGAGTGATGTTCAAAATGAATAAACAAACAACGTGAGAAAAAGATGGTACACTGCATGCAACTAAAACAAGTGCGAGATAGCGGACTAAAATTGTAGTTGGGCATCGCTACCTCAGGACTACATGGAAGTTACCATAGGATCAACAGCCAACAGAAAGCAAGATAACAATGCCACAGGTAAACCAATTGCAAGCGGAAAAACAAATTCCAGGGAGTTTAAGCTAACATACAGATTACTTTGTCTCGCTGAGACAGTGGATGCAGTGCCAAGGCGAGACCTAAACTGTCTGCCAGAGCCCAGGGAGAGTTGGGGGCTGACTACTGCCACGGTCACATCTTTTGCTGTTTGAATGGTCCAGAACATACAGCAAGAACTGTGAAAGACACTCGCTTTGGGGGCGCAATGGATTTTAACACTCTCTGCATCTCCCAGGAGGCTGCTATTTAATTTGCCCCTTATTGGATGACATATTGTGAAAGCATTATAACTCGCCATACTAGGCAGCACTGTCCCTTAGTATAGGCCCTGGACGTGGGCTTACAACACCCGGCAGGTCTTTAAAGGCTCGTGTAGCTGTATTACCAGGGTGGGCTTTAAGGCTAGATCATGTCCTTGGCCACTGTAGATGAATAGTGCTAGCAACTCCATTTCATCAATTTTTCACTCTCGCTAAAGATCTCTCAAGCATAAGTTACACATGTCTTCAACAGCCCCTTCCAAGAAAAGTTATACATTTCTGTTGCAACACTGTACACATCAACACAATACATTGATCTTCCTCCAGGTAATTTCATAGAATATGAAACTATTCGAAGCAGCACCCTGCCAGCCGCCTCCCATGTGCCATGGAAGATGCCATTTCTTACTGTCTATGGATCTTTTGTAAAACTACATGTACTCCCAGTGTATGAGCCTTTGTCACAATGACATAAGTAGATTATGATAACGTTTTAGCAGACTGTATGAATCTGGGAATGTGATTGGAAGCAGTCCATGATTTATGCATTCCAAGCTTATTGTCTTATTTCAACTGCATGTTGTAAAAAATGTTCAATGAGTACTGTCAATTCCAGATTTGAGGTGTTGGACCATGCTTAAAAATTGAGACGTTTTTTTTCTGAGGTCAGCAGTCTGCGATATATACAGTTTTTGTTTTCTGGGCCTCTTCTGAAGTTACTCCATGGCTTTGGATTTTCTTTGTACTCTGTCAAAGGTTTGTTGATTAATCCAATGCTCGCTCATGTTCCTCTCATACATTCTGTTGAAATGATTTTGGATTGTTGGCTGACTTATTTTTGATATAACTGTTGTAGGAACGGATCAGAGGTTGAGTACCACCGTGGGAGCAGACGATGAAAAAAAAGAGAATCACCAGCACAGCTTTCCTGATAGAGGAGCATCCTTGACCGAATTGGAAGAAAAATTAGAAGCAACGCAAATTCGGATAGCAGAACTGACTGATGAACTTCAAGGCGAAAGAGCAGGAAATGAAGAGCTCAGATCCAAGCTGTCAAGCATGCAGCAGGCATTATCATCCTCCGAAGAAAAAGCTTTAGGATTAAGTGAAGAGGTTCAACAAATTACCTCTAAATGTGAAAAGATTGATTCAGAATTTCAGACACAAAAGGAAATTAACAAGGAGCAAGGAGAACATATTAGCAAATTGCTAGCAGAAGTAGAAAGTAATAAGCTTAATATCTCAGAAAAGGTATCTCAAATACAAAACATTCAAGTCAAAATAGACCTGTTGAGCAAGGATGAAATGCAAATGAAAACTTTCGATCTGGAAAATTCAACACACCGCTGTTCTACAAGCTCTAGTGAAAATACTTTGTCTGATGCTTCCGTTAATACAGATGGGCGTAGCAGCACTTTCCACTGTGCCATAGAAAGCCTTTGGAAAGAGTGCCAGCACTTAGTAAAAGTCTCAGCCAAAAAAAGCTGCCAAATAAAAAAGCTGGAAGAGCAGCTTGCAAGTCTAAAGGAAAACATTGAGGGAGTTAAAACGGAGAACAGTGAAATCAAGCTGAAATTGAGTGAAGCTGAAAATCTAGGGAAATTGCAGAACGAGAAGACCCTGTCTGAGCAATTTAGAAAGCAGCTGCTTGAAAGCAGCAGTCTTTTAGAATGTGAAAAGAAACATATGGTCGAGGTAACTTGTAAATTAGCAGAGCTTGAAAAACAAAAGTCTGGTTACGAAGACAAGGTACTAGAATTAGATCGTCTTGTGAAGACCATTAAAGATAAAAATGAAAGTTTGGAAGAACAAATCCTACATAAGAAGTCTGCAGTTGAAGAATTGCAGCAAAGATATCAGGAATCGGAAAAGACAGTTCAGTCATTGACTGAGAAAGAAATTGCACTGAAAGAGGAATTGGCTGAAATAAAAAATACGCTCATAGCTGTTCAGGACTCCCTTGGAGAGAGAGAAAAGCAAGAGGAGATCAGAAAACAAGAAATTGTACAGTAAGTACATTAAAAATGTTCTTCTATAACGTACTATGGACTGGAAGGCCAAGTAATACATTATAATTCACAGCATTCTTGCGGAATCTTATGTGCTACGAGAAATATCATTATTTTAGTGTTGTCAATATTGTTCAGGAGTGGAACAAGACACATTTCAATGGGAAGGGGAGGTAACGATGTGGCAAATGTTACCTTTATCTATGCTACGCTGAACATAAATGATATATGATAAATAATTTCTCAAAGTAAGGTGTTGACTTATTACCTTTTGCATCTGTCACTCCCTCAAAGTAATGGAGTGAGGCAGGAACATTATGCGTATGGGTGAAGAGGAGATTCACCATTAGTGCACTGCAGCTTGATGTTGGATTTAATGTTTTTTGTTGTTGTGTTCCTTATCGAACTTTATCCAACTTCTCGGATAGCCTTCTAAAAAAAATATTGAGGAACGTCCAAGTTGCCGTCACATCTGCTCCATAAACGTGAAAGGCAGAACATCCAAAATCCCCTGAATAGAGACCATTTGTCTGTGGGGGAAGAGGTCATTGTTACTCCCTCTTTATCGCTCATCCTTAGCGCTTACAGACCTTTTAAGTACCACTGGCTGCCAGGAAGACCTCTACCAGAATTCAGTATAAAACTAAATGTTTGAGCTTCCCTCAACGCACTAGTGAAGGATTTCAGCAGTTACATGCTTTGTGGGCAGTGCAGTCCATCTTTTGGGTCACCTGGTTGAAACATGGTGGGCAGTTTGCAAACCTACCACAACGTAATCAAAGCCTACAAGAACCGGCAAAAATAGCCCTACTTAGTGGCTAACAAGGATGTCAAGAGACACGAGTCAATCTGAATGTACACATACTTTGAACTTTTGTCCAGACAGAATTGCGGGTGGGGGGCTGCATTTGTCAGGCCAGCGGTTTTTTTTACATCTGCAAATTTTAATTTCTGAATGGACATTAAGACCGCCATTGCCACGTGGCTAATTTGTACCACATGCTGCTACACTGATTGAGACCAACCTCCCTCCTCCAGCAGGGACAAGCGCAGATGCCATTCACAAGGCATGTTCATGTGACAGATCTTTGCAGATTAGGTGTAAGGTTTCTCTCTCACATTTTACAGGTCACAAGAGTTTAAGATTTCATCAGAAAATTCTCTGCAGCCTGTTGGCCCAGACCTAAGAATCCAATTTTACTTTTCACTTCCCTTTCTTGTTCTGCAAGTTAAGAAGGGGGAAGAGTCAGGATAAAGTTACGTTTATGGTAACTATTTCTATTAGGCTGTAGATTGTACAACCGCTACATCTTCCTATGATGGTTCAATAAATCTTCTGGCCTTCCATGCTCACCTGGGTTATTTTATTTGTATTCATCTAGGATTACCATGCCCCTCTCAATTTCCTTGCACTGTGCTATACTACGGTTGAGTAGCATTCTTTACTCCTGAACCTTAACGTGGAGTTTCTTTGCCCAGATGTTGGGATTTGATTTATAGTTTTAATACATCATCTAATTTGGATGGCCGATTTAAGCATATTTACTCTTGGTTTGGATGATCAGCCATTGCTTTTCATTTAATCTGCATTGCCTCAGAGAATTATTGGAGAATGCTAAACTTCATATCCCTAACCTAAAACTATTTGTTTTCCTTCAAAATGGCCAGAGTTTTTTTTATTTTTACTTTAGTAGGAATGAGTGCATGTTATTAAGGATGTCTCTTGGGAATATCACACCTTTCCTAGGTCTTCCACTAGATCTGGCCATTCTATCTAGATCTTCTCCAATTCTGCATCTTTCTTAAGTGTTTGTCCCTTTCGCCAACATTGCTAAATGTCTGTACTCCTATGTTTTCAAATCTAATGCTGGCTTTATGGAAGGTTTTTCCAAATCCTCAAATTAACTTTTGGTCCTTTGCACATGAAACTCGAGAGATGAATTCTGAATCATTCCATCAGGTTTTTAAGGCCTTTGTTGACAAGTGTAGCTAATCCAAGCGAATTTAGTCTTTTTTGCCAAGTTAAGCCTCATCAAAACACTGCTTCAGCCCTTTGTTAGGGTGCTTCCAGTTTAGTGCTCTGCTGCTTCCTCTTTATGATGGAAGGGCTTTTGATTCACAACTGATATATTTTATTTGTCATCGATGCTAGTACGTCACTCCGGACACAGTCACTAATTTCCGATCCCTCCCCCCAATAGATGCTCTATGCTTTCTGCCTGGGCCTGACCACTGTACATGTTAATGAGTCTCTCCTTAGATCACTATAAAACGACTACTGTTTCTAATGGAAGTATATATCAATCTGCTTGTTTTTTCAAATGGCTCGGATTTTTTTTTAGTAGTAGTAGTGTTTGCAACATTACTTGCCATTTCAGTAGTAGGCTTAGTGTTGTGCATCTAATTATATGCAAGTTAGGCTAAAGTAAAATCAATTTTATAAAAGATTACGGTGCTTGCGCGGGGCTAGGTAGATTGGTTGCCTCTTTGAAATATTTTTAGTGATTAACTCTACTTCCCCTGACTTAGCTAGTTAGCTTCAGGGTGATCGTGTTAATTGCAACATGTGTCTGCAAACAGAAGATAAGTGAGTCTGACAAACCTATTTCTTTTTGAGTAATTCTCTTTCAAGAAAGTTTACCGAGACACACGCATTTTGCATTTCCAATTAATTGATAGCCAACAATTAACAACTAACTGTGTTTAAGTGTAATTTCTAAAATTTCTTTTATTACCTGTTCAAACCTAGTTCTTGCTGGTTCATGCAGTATGGTCTGCTTGAAGCGGCAATAAGTCTGTGTAAGACTGAGTCAGTTGATAGCTGTTTAGTGTTAACCTAATCTACTGTATGGCAGTTGAAGCAGGCCATGGACATTAGTTGCTGCAGCACTGTTCTTCTTTAGGAACCTGAACTGCATTTTAGACATTGGTCATAGTTACATTTTTGATGCATAGGACATAGTAAGCGAACCATGGCTGCATTTTTCTACATGTTCCTGACTTTGACACTAGGCAGGCAGAGACCTTGCCATTGGTCATTGCTTGCCAGAGTTAATCTTCTTTCTATGCCCTGCCGGACACTAAAAGCTGCTGCCCTCTCACGAAACAGAAGCTGAATTACTGTTAAAATCAACTAGAATATCCTATTAGTCACAAAGGATGACTCTCCATCACTCCCACCAACTACCTACTTATTTGTACAAAATAGGAAAGAGGCAGAAGAGAAATGGAACGGGGAGCAGCAGGTCCAGTAGTTTTGCCTGGAAGAATCAGAGAAGAAATTCACAGAACAAGGGATGCAGTATAGAATTAATGAGCACATGCAATTAAGAGTGAGAAAGCAAGCCCACGAGAAGTTGTGTTATGCAGAATAGTGGCTGAACAGCCACATTTTTGAGTTGACGAAGGTCACATGAGCACATCAGAAACACGGATTGACACAGACTAGTCCAGCAACAGATTCCCTTGTCTTTCACATTGTTTTTCCTCCATTGCGCTCAATAGTGGTAGAAATGGTTTAGGAAAGTCCATTTTTCCATTACGTTTACTCAAGCTTGTTATCTGATCCTATTCCTTGCATCAGTTGTTTCATGCAGGCAGACAAATGTTTGGTAAAATAAAGTACTAATGATCATTTGTGTGGCTTTTGCAAATAATGTAGTATTGAATTACTTAAACATTGATAGGATCCAGGTGCCCTAAGAGAAAATTTGTCATCCTAATTTCTGCTTGCTTTCTCTAGATTACAGAAGGAACTCTCGGACAGCTGTGCTAGAGAACGTACTCTGGAATTAGACCTCGAAAGGAAGAATGAGGACCATTCAGACCTTAAGGAGAAATTGGCTGATGCTAAAAAGCAAATCCAGCAGGTGGAGAAAGAGGTTAGTAAACTTGTGATACGAGTCATTTGAGTTTAAATTCTAGTTGCTATGTAGTGTCTTCACTCTCCAAGTTATTCCCTTACTTTTTATTTTACCAATTTGAACATATTTTTGAATTCATGGAAATACTCATGTGAACAATCTTTCAAATTTCCTTTGATACGTTTTTGAGTCAAGGATTCTTTCAATGTGTATGTGCTAATGCATAAATGGTGACTGTCTCTTAACCTGAGCCAGTATGTGCATGTCCGTCAATACTTTTTGCTTAAAGATTTGATTTAAGCACAAAATCCTCTGAGTAACAGTGGTTTTCTGGTTTTTAGCATAGATGCTATTTTATGAACCTCAATGTGACTGTGTGAGTTTCTTCCACATTTTGGGGGAAACCTGAAGGCTTGAGAATATCCTCATCTTTAATTAATGTAGAATGGCTCGATCAGACCTGGGGTATGATTACCCTGTCCATTCAAATGTATGCCATTTGCTTTGGTTCCAGGGCAGTCTGCTACATTTGTGATGGTCTCTAAAAATAATTGGTGGCTTGTCTAGGCCTCGGCAGTACAGTAACTTTATTTTTTCTTTGTTAGTACAGAGCTGAGCAAATCATCCAGTCTTGTTTTTTAAAAACTTGCTGTACATTTATTTTAACCTTGTTTACGCCTGAGTTTGAACTTCCTTCTTTTCCTTCAAGGGCTTTGATATTTTTTTCTATCCTGTAAAGTAGGAGTCTGAACTTGGAACCTGCAGTTATCAGAAATAAACCACATGACTGTCAGCTTAAATGATTTTACCTTTCAGAGAACCTCCTGTCAGGTGTACTCGTAAGCCTGTTTCCTACCTTAATATTTTCGCCCAACACTCCAATTCATTCTTCAAGACATAGTGTTACCCCAAAATCATCACCTTCATCCCTTGTGTTTTTCTAAACAATACATAACCTATTAAAAAGCTTGAAATCTCCTGGGCTCTATTCCAGATTCTTTAATCTAATATGTTATATCCCGAATGTTCAATAATAACTTTGGCTTTGTCGCAGAGGCCTTGTTATACCGGACAGCCTTAGGGTGGTCTTCCTCCCCAACTTTTTGCCTTTCTCCTCCACTGTTTCTAATCTCGTTTTTGCTGGCATTAAAACTTTACTGTTGCTAACCAGTGCTAAAGTGCATGCACTCTCTCCCTAAAACATGGTAATAGTGGCTTTTACTCAATTAGCATATTTAAGTTGCGTATAAGTTCCTAGTAAAGTGCACTACATGTGTCTAGGGCCTGTGAATTTAATGCTACTAGTGGGCCTGCAGCACTTATTGCACCATTTACTTAAGTAGCCCTCTAACCAAGGTGCAGACCTGCCATTTCAGAGCCTGTGTGTGCTGTGTACACTGCCATTCCAACCTTGCACAAACCTTCCCTTTTTATACATATAGGCCACTGCTAAGGTAGGTGCTAGCCCACCCAGAGAACAAGGCGCAATGTATTTAAAAGGTAGGAATCTTTACATGTTCTGGTAGTGAAACCCTCAAATTAGTTGTTCACTACTGCAAGGCCTATAACTCCCATAGGGTGACATCGAGATTACCCTTTTATATTTTATAAATGAAATTCCACATTGTAAAGACTTCTCTTGTAGGGGATTTCCGTGTATAGTCATAAGCAATCGAATAGTCCCGCCCACCTTCTGTGGCCCCGGAGCACTTCCTTAGATATATCTTCTTAAGTATTTATCTTTCTCCTTTCTTCAGGAAGGCCTGCATAGACACTTAACAGAGAGACAATAATGCAGCCTAACTAACTAGGCTTCACTGGCCATTACTTCATCTTGAAGTGAAAAAAGACAGCCAGTAACTTTAAATTTCACAATTTATGGAGTTTAATACATATAGAAAACTCCCTTTCACAAAACTCCCCTTTTTCATGATAGAGATGAACGGGTAGGACAGAGAGGCCCCCATAGGCTGCCATTATATGTCTGAAAATGGACACAGTTTCTTTGAGTTTCCAGAGACCACCAGTATCCCATGATGCACAGCCAGTGGCAGTTACTTCAGTTCCTTTGATGGCTCTTGTTAGTTGGAGCACTGAGCTCTAACAATTTTGGTATTTGTCTTTAAATATCACTTCAGAATTGACTTTTATTAGTTTCTCTACTTCTTTGGCCTTACTCTTCCCTAGGCTGTCTTTTTCTGAGAGAAATTCCACAGTTTCAGTCAAAATGCCATCCCTTTTTGACCAGTGTCCAGACTGTGGAAGCAAATGGTGATATCTGCAACATTGTCTCAACCGGTATTAGTAAAGAAGTAGTTGCATACTTAATAAAAACACAAGGGGAAGTACCAAACCTATTACTATTGTCATATATCTACTTCTTTTCTACATACTGTGTTAAGTTAGCATGAGTTTATTAAATGTTTGCACGGCGTTTTCATTCTTGCTTCACTTTTGCACACGACATGTAATTGTTGTTTTAGCTTTCAACCCAGAAGAGCTTCGTGATTTACTAGAGAAATAATGTTATTGCTCTGATATCAGTTTTGTTCTGCACTCTGTCTGCACAGTGAGTGCTGAAGGCTACACGGATAACTTAACCCAGTGTTGTGGTAAGGTCTGATCTTCGCACCCCTATAGACATAGCACACATGCTGCTGCCAAAATCTGGCTCTAGGCGAGTTTTATATTGTTGTGCAGAACGCACAAAAGCACACTTGATATGCTTCGCATGCAGAGAGCTGGTGGAAGATGATGTGATCCTCCTGCCACTGAGATTATGAGGTATGGGCCCGCCCTGCTAAAACCCAAATGAGACCTTCATAGATATAAAATACTATGCTAAATAGGGAGGGTGTGAATTAGACGTTGTTAATTTCTATTCATTCCAGCATCTTAGTATGCGGTCTCCATTCGCCTTTTATGGACTAATAACTTTGTTGCTTATAATATGTTTGCTAGTATTATACAAGATACTGCGTTTGAGAACCTTGCATTAGTAAATAAATATTTCAAACATGCATGTGTCCTCTTTGACTCCACGTTCTGGTTTGTGATGATTATATAACGAAAGAGTGTTCATGTGTTCCACGATGCCTGAGGCATTCTAAGTTCATGTTCTGGTCTGTCTAAGCATTGGGAGTTTGTTATGACCAATGAGACACTGAAGCTAGCTCGGTAAGGGGATTTTGGGTACTGAGGTGAGTTTTGGGCCATCCTAATTCACCGAGGTTCCAGGTCTCTATGCACAGTTCTGTAGGAGAACGTAATTCCCGCTATACTATGTTTATATAAACATCTCACAATACAAAATAATGAAGAGCAGCATCAACACTTCTCAAAAATAGGTGCAGTGAATAGAGCAAAGTGCACAGTTAATGCTCGAGAACCAGTACCTGTATATGGTGCATGTGAAGCACAATGAAAAACAAATAAAAGCAGTGTGTTTAGAGAATTACAAAAGTTCTTAGTGCACGAGTTCACAGATAAAACAAATGTATATGATCATGTAATAAGTCAACAAGGCAAATTTTTGCTGCCTCAAGTGTCGGCAGTGTTTCAACCCCAATTATTAAGGTCATCGTAAAGACAATAATTCTCGTAGATAATGTAGTGCTGATCAAGAGTCAAAAGTAAACTGTTGATAAAGCTGTGCTAATTAAAGTAGAATGGGGCAACAGCATTCAGTGATCCACTAACTACTAGATCCACTCAATCCTATTTAATAAAATACAAGATGGCAGCCTGGCACCTTGCTCCTCGAAGCCCGCAAACTCCTCTATGGAGTGCCTCCGGGCTCATTGCTCAGCACCACTCTCTTCAACGCATACATGATCCCTCTGGCCATGTTATCTGTGCACACAAAATCAACATACTCTTCTATGCCAATGACACGCAGGCAGTATGCTCCCTCTTGGACATGACCCCCAATACAAAAAACGAGTTAACTGTCTGAATGACAGAAGTAACTGAGTGAAAGACAACTGTCCCCAGATCAACACCGACAAGAAAAGAAGTGATCTACGGCAAGAATACTTTGCCATGGGACTCCAATTGGTGTCTGGCCACACTTACTCCCACACCTAGCATCCACGCCAGGATCATCATCGACAGCAAACTGGACATGACTGCACAAGTCAACACTGTTGCTACATCTTGCTTCCACACCCTGAAGATGCTGAGGAAGATCTTCAAATGGCTCCCAAGCAACATCAGAACAAGCACCAGTAATGCAATATGTCTCACATTTACGCAGGTTTGAGCTATTCGCATTGTAAATAACAATGCCTTTTTTGTGTTGGTTTTTAAAACATAAATAAAAGGCATTGTCATTTACCGTGCCAATAGCTTAACTTCTCGCAAATGCGAGACCTATTGCATTCCAAATGCTTGAGGCAATCGCTGTATTGCCGCCTTCTGTCTCCCACAACCCCTGAAGAGCTTCCCGTTTACAATGAATTAAATAAACAAGCCAGTGGTCACAACTGTGCACGAGAGACCCCCCTGCAGTAAGAGAAATTCATTAAAGAAAATAGTGCTTACAGACTAAAGAGTAAAAGTAAAAGGACCAGTCCTCCTGGAAGGTTACAAATGAAGACATGGTGATACTAAGGAGGTACTAACAAGCCGAATAGCGAATCAGAAGCCAACATTTACAAAGGACGATGACTCAAGCCAATGACCAATATGGGCAGAAAGTGGGCGGGGTTTCAAGTACATACTCCAATACAGCATGGCTCGCAGAGCAGCGCAAGTGCTGCCAAGGCTCGACCTAAAAATGGTCACTCGTACCCTAGTCACCAGCAAGTTGGACTATAGGAACACCTCCTATGTTCGGATTGCCAAGCAATTCACCAGAAGACTATCCAGAATTCAGCAGCCAGACTACTCCTCAACCTCCCACACAGAACTCTTATCACACTACACCTCAGGGAGCTCCACTGGCATCCGATATACAGACTCATTTCAAGCTCCACACACAAATGCACACAGTACTAAACTTAGGCCCACTTACATGAAGTGAAATATCCTCCCACCAATCACCCATACACCTCTGCTCCACAGGACTCCTAAGCGCACACATACGACGCAGAACCAGATCAAGAGGACAGGTAGTCTCTTACTTCGTTCCTAAAGCGTGGAACAATTTCTTACTCCTGTCTTATTAGATTCAGTAAGAAGCAGAAAACCTGGCTTTTCAATTAATCAACCTACCCTAGGCAAGGATAGGCGCACACACGTGCTCAGCGCCATGATACCCTTGCAGTGATAGTGCAGTTTACAAATACACATATAGCCACCCAGAATGAATTTGATCATAAGCTTCTAATCCTAATTGTGTACTGTTTTATAAAGGATTCCTTTATTTTTCTTTTTTTTTTAATCATGCATCCTTAGTTTTAGCTTTTCCTTTATTTGCTTTGTTACACTATTATTTGACTGATTTTAAATGTGTTTACATGTCTTCTTTGTACCTCATCCAATTATGCATGAGCTTGGCCATGCCAGGGGACATGTAGCTAAGGTCTCGTGATTTCTGCCTGTGTTTAGCAGTGTACTGATGTTAATCCCTGTTACTTTTGGTACTTTCAGCCAACTTGCATTAGAGCCTCACTTTTAACAACTGCTTCTATCGTCTGCTGACAATGTAGATCAGGAAAAGCTTTCCAGTGAATTTTGTTGGAGGGTTGAAGCAAGTGATATGTTTAACTGGTTTGGCACATTTTGTGACTTCTAAGGAGAATGCTTGCCCCAGATAATTGCCAAGGTGCCCCTTTTGGTAGAATATAGCCTTAAGGAGTGAGGGCCAGTGTTACTGTGTCTTTCAAACTCAATTTATCATAGACTTAATTAAACTCCCAAATGCCTTCTTTCTCTTCCTTTCAAGGTTAATGAACCTCGTTAATGCTAAATGTTCCCATTGAAAAACAAATTGTATTTTCTTCTGTAATCATCTGTTTTTTCCCTTCAGGTATCCACCATGCGTGAAGAAAAGAAAATGATGTCCAACAAAATAAATGAGTTTGAAAAGGTTAAAAACCAGATGTCTTTGGATTCAGATATGAAACAAAGAACAATCCAGCTACTTAAAAAGGTATTGATTTTAATTAGTGGTTTAATTAATCCCAGTTCTAACTTTCTGCTTAACAAAATTTGCGACACTTCCAAGGAGGCATCTATGTTAAACTTCAAACCCTCATCCCTGTGTTTCTGCACACAATTGAAATCTTTGCTCTTTTATTTTTTTAAATGATGGGTGGAAGTCTTACATGACATGAATGTTATGTGATTATTTTTCAGTGGTATTCTTGGACTTCTACAGTTTTGTATGTCTTTTAAAAAGTGTAATTTGTATATTGAAATCCATCAATAGAAATCTATTCCATCCCTTGCATAAGCCCATTTATGATACTACTGTAAAATGTAATGCCATTGAGTGATACTTTTAGTGAAATAGTCAAACATGTTACAACCAGCAGCTTTCATAACATGACTGTCTCAATTTCTCAGAACAAAAATTGCATTAGTCAGGGAGGGTTGTAATTAATCAACATGCTATAGCATGTTTTTAAGTCATTTAAAAAAAAGATCTAATTTGTTTCACAAAAAACAAGTATTTAGTCACTAAACCCACTCTTCTTTATAGTCTTCTCCTTATAGAGGCTGCTTTTTATTTTAGCAGCACTGTGCCCTTGCTGTGGCATCGTGTATTTTGAATCTGGACAGAACCTGGTTCTGCGATTTCGGATGATTCTTTTTGTACAGTTATTTGGTTAGAAGAGACTCATTCACTGCGTGCTTTGCTAACGAGCTGTGTTGTTTATTGTGAAAGTAAAATGCGTTCAGTTACGATAATCTTAGTTGTATGTTATGTAAGAATGAATGAGCGAATGGATAGTGACACTTTATATTTGAGCCATGTTAGACCTTGCATCCTTGGTTTGATTCTTCCCTAGCTTTCCTCCTCCTGTTTTGCTGGCTTTAGGACTCTGCACAGCTTACCACTGCCTTCTCCTTAAAACATGGTAGAACTGGCTTTACAACCAATTGGACTATTTAATTTACGTGTAAGTCCCTGGTAAAGTGGCACTACATGTGCCCAGGGCCTATATATTTTATGATACTAGTGGGTCTGCGGTGCTAATTGTGCCACCCACTTAAATGACCCTTTAAACATCTCAGACCTGCCATTGCAACCTGTGTGAGAAGTTGTAAACTGCAATTTTGACCTAGCAAAATAAACCTTTTGCCAGGCCTAAATCTTCCTAATAAGCAGTAACTTCCAATTGGGAGCAGGTAGACGGATTGAGTTTGGTGTCTAAAGAATTGTTATTAAAAGCTCTTGTTAGTGGTAAAGTCAGATTTTGTTTAACATAATGTTGAAAATGCCACTATTAGAAAGTTGGACTTTTCTTGTCCTAACCATATTGTGCCTACAGCCTGATCCTGGGTCACGTGACTAGGTGTAGCTGGCACTTGTTTTGTGTTTTGCTCCCAGGCAGTGAGAGAAAGGGAAACTTAGTTTACAGAATGTGCCAATGTGAGTTAACGAGGGAGAGGAGCAATCACCTACCATACTTGCTCATCCCAAAGGTCCTGCCTGAGCACTCATGAAGGGTTTTTCACTAGTCTTTCTTAACCTCAGGCAAGCTAGAGCCAGGACAGGGATGAAGGGGATGCCTGGCGCCTAAAGGGGTGGAAATCTCTAGAGGATTCCTCCACTTTAAAGTGGACACTAGGTATAAATATTGGACTTAGACACAACTATTCAGTACACTTCTGGACCTATGGAATATGTCAAGGAGTGCTGTGCTACTGAAAACTGCCACTCTGCTATACTGCTGCCCTATTAGACTGACCGGCTGCCCAGGCAGGGTGAGAAGCACTGATCTGCATCTCTCAACCTAGGATCCCTAATGTCTCTCTGTTGTCTGCCTCTCTAGCTTCTGTGTTTTGTAGTCTGTATCCATTGGTGGAAAGCATTATTGGACCGTTGGGTGTACATGTGTTGTATGTGTACTGATTGGGTGGTTGTCTTAGTTTTGGGTGAAATTTGCAATAGACAACTAGGCATCAAACCTGAGGGGTATTGATTGTATTGTTATTTTGTCAAGTAAGGCCTGTTGCCACAGCTATGTTGTACTGTGTCAAAGAAAGCAGAAACATGCAGCTTCTAGACTCAATGGTGCACAACTCATTGTGACCAAGCATAAAAGATAAAATAATGGGTTACAACAGAGGAGAGCTTATAATATAATTTATTTAGATTTGAGTGTTTATTCGATCAATTCAAATATGATCTGTGTCTGTTGTACTTAGTCCTAGTAGATATTGTTTGTCAGCATGGAAAAAGGAAAGCAAATTGTATTTCTTTATAAGCTATATTTTGGTGGGCTGTAGTACGATGAAAGAAGCTAAAATTATACCTTGCTAATGAGCCCTAACAAGGGTGTGACCTGTACTGGGGTTGCTTGTGTTCCGAATCTGTGATGACCTTGCCTAGCAGTTTGGGCTGAGCTGTTTCCATTGGAACAAGGTTGAGTTGGATATGGCTGGGTCCAAACTGAGGTGATATGTTATGCAAAATAACGATGAACTGAGATACAGCCTGAATGATTACCTGTGGTGGAGATTAATTCAAACATTCCATCCATCACTTTATGTATACTTTAGTAAACTTTCTAAAAGTGGCATTTTCAGAAGTGTAAATTTAAACCCCCCTGTGACATTAAAGAGGGTTTAAAATTGCAATTTTAATGAGTTTAAGAAGCATTTCTCTTTTTGTTTACAAACTGAAGTTATCACTTGAGTTTAATAATTTAACCCAGTGCAGGTCTATGGGAGAGCTACCCTTACAACAGTCAAACACGACGGTGGGAGTTTTTCATGGTCAGGATATGTAAAACTATAACACATATCTTGCTTTTCTAAATACCATGCACCCTACCCTGGGAGTGGTTATGGTCGTCTTTAGGGGTGACGTAGAAGTATTAAAAAGGAACGATCTGAAAGACACGTTAGTGATAGATTTCTTACCTTAGAAAATCCCCAGGCATCAGACTGGATCCAGAAAGTTTTTTTGTCAGCAGTACACCTGCTCTTTGGTAGGTATCGTTGTGCGGCTCTGCGTCCGTCGCTGGTGTAGTAAGCGCAGAGATGACGTCACGAACACTACTTAGGCGCCACCCATGCACGCTGATGTCGGTTTTCTTTTTCCGCGCCAGCAAGGGCAGATCCGCTTAGAGCATGTACCCTAGTCACTTTTTGACAAACTTTTTTTTAGAATTTTTGTCTCTACTTCTTTTGAGTCTTTGATTCTTGGTGCCGCGTAGGGATGCTTGTGTGTAAATACTGCGAGGCCTGCCGCTGTACGATTTCGGTGGCTAACCCCCACAGCGTTTGTCTCTACTATCTGGAGCACGACCATGACTCCCGGTCATGTTCCGACTGTCTGGCCATGGCTCCAAAGGCTTTGCAGGAGCGGTCCCGACAGCTGCTGGAGGCCCGGCAGTCGTCTCCGCGCCGTTCGTGGTCCAGGGGTCACTCGAGGGACCGACCGCGGAGCCATAGTGGAGAAGTGTGGCTCACTGGTTAGAGCAGGCAGACCCTGAAGCAGAGGTCAGACCCGGGACCAGGGTTCGATTCCCGACGCGGCAGGGTGTTGAGCTCAAATGTCCACGGACTCGATAATTCTCGCTTCGGTGCCTGACCTAATCATGGGTTCACACTCTGCAACTCTGGGCATTAAGCTTGCTTAATCTCCACAACGGCTCCCCGCGGCGGGATGCCTGGCTTTCACCTTGGGGATGCCCTGTAGGGGCTATCTCACAGGGAAAAACTAGGACGGGTTCCCAAGGCAAGCGCGGAGATACCCCTTCGGGGGTCGATTCTGGCGCTATATAAGAAATGTAATAATAATAATAATTATCGCTCCTAGGGGTCAAAGTCTTCACCTTCGCAATCGGGTAAGAGATGTCACAAGAAAGTCGAAGAAGTGTTCACGCTCTCCAATATCCCCTCTGTTGGTCTCGGTACGCGGACGAGGGGGCCAGGGGTCTTTCCCCCACGGCTCCAATGGAGTCCGAGAGTCCCGCGGCCTACCCACCTTATCCGGGTCCGTCGACGACTCTGGCCCAGGTGCAAGAGTTCTATGCCGCCATGGACCGCCTTTTCAGGCCTAGGGCTCCCGCCAGTGCGCCTTCAGACCCCTGGTCCCTACTGAGGGCCCTTGCTTGCCGCCACCAGCTCCGGCGCCGCAAGGTTCTCCACTGGCGGCCCCGGCGCTGCAGGGTCCTCCTCCGCCGGCGGCTCCGGACATTGTGCCCCTGTGACACAGTTCCCGGTGCCGCAATGGGTCCCGTTCGTCGCACCTCCACCCTTGCCCGAGTTTCCGGGCAATTTGCCTCCGACTTGGTTCCCTCATTGGGGCATGGAGGCGGATCGGCGCTGTTCCTGGCGCCGTTGGAGCATTTGTTTTCCCCTGTGCCTCCCCCGCCGCTGCAGCCTGTGCCTCTGGCAGTGGAGGAGCGGGATGACTGGGTGTGGTCGGAGGACCCTCTTGCACGGCAGTGCGTGTCCGAACATGAGTGGACGGAGGACTCTGAGGACCTCTCCTCTGAACCTGGGTTTGTCTCCTCCCGCTGTCATGGAGGAAGGCTCCACATATATTGTGGTGCTCCGTAGAGCAGCTGAGGCTCTAGACCTTGATCTGCCTACTGTTACTCTCAAGACAAACCTCCTTACTGAAGTGCTTCAGACGGCGGCAAGTTCTATGGAACCTCTGCTTCCATACAATGAGGCTTTGACGGCTGTTTTGATGGGCACCTGGTCTAGAACAGCCACAGGGGTTCCTGTGGATAAAAAGGTGGCCAGGCGTCATCGCCCAGCACCAGGTGACCCTGCCTTTTTGACAAATCATCCTACCCCGGAGAGCCTGGTTATTCAGGCTTCCACTTCCCAAAGTAAATTCCCTACAACTCCGCCGGATAAGGAATCAAAGAAGCTAGAGCAGTTTGGCAAGAAGTTGTTTTCCTCTGCCAGCTTGGGGCTGGGGTCAGTCAACACCGCATGCCTTTTGGGCCGCTACTCTCACGCTGCGTGGGACACGGTGGCGCAAACTCCACCCCAGTGCCCGGAGGAGGTTCGGACTGTACTTTCCCAAGCTGTTGCGGAGGGGAAGGATACCGCGAAGTTCACCATTCAATGTGGGCAGGACACCGCAGACTCCTTGGGAGAGCAATCTCCACGAAGCAGGCCTTGCCTCGCCATGGCTAGCTGCGGTCCACAGGGTTTTCGGGGGATGTCCAAAGTTCCCTCATGGACATGCCTTTTGATGGTACTCGCCTGTTCGGCGATAAGGCAGACCGTGCGTTGAATGTTTCAAGGACTCTCAGGCTACGGCCAAATCCTTGGGACTCTCCACCACACGTCCGGCCATGCCTGGCTTTCGTTCATTTCGAGGACACGGAAGGGGCCCCCCTACATGTTCGTTCGCCTAGAATCCTGTGCAAAACCAACCTCAGTGCGGGCGTGGTGGCCACCGTGGCGGCACAGGGTACCAGCGTGTGGGTCAGTCCACCTTCGCTCCCGCAGCATCCGCCTCAAAGCCTTCCTAGTCCAAGCTTTGGAGTGCACCCCACGACGGTGGGCGGCAGGATTCAACATCATCTCCCCCACTGGCGCTCTGTTACTTCGGACAGGTGAGTGCTGCAAATCGTCCGAATGGGGCTAATCCCTCCCCTTTGAGTCTGCCCCCCAGCCATGCTACCTCAGTTCCACTGCATGTCGGTGGATCCCTTTGTGCTTCTCTAACAGGAAGTCACTGGCCTCTTGGCCCAGGGGGCCATTGAGTGTGTTCCTGGGCCAGAAGTAGGACGTAGTTGTTATTCCCACTACTTTCTGGTCCCCAAGAAAGAGAAAGGGGGCCTGCGCCCCATCTTGGACCTCAGGAACGTCAATCGCTTCCTCTGGAAGAAGTTCAAGTTTTGACTCTGGCTCAGGTCTTGGCTGCCCTCTACCCTGGAGACTGGATGATGGCGGACTTGCAGGACGCATATTCTCACATCCCCGTCTTGCCGGCCCACCGGTGTTACATCCGTTTCACTGTAGGCCAGGCGCATTTTCAGTTTGCTGTGCTCCCCTTCGGCCTTACCAGTGCCCCTCGGGTGTTTACGAAAGTGATGGCGGTGGTCGCAGCTCATTTGCACAGGTCAGGGTGTCAGTCTTCCCCTACCTCGACGACTGGTTGTTGAAGGTGGGCTCGCCCCAGTCACGCGTCCCCCACCTTCAGACTACGACCAACGTCCTGCATTTGCTGGGGTTCTCCATCAACGTGCCAAAGTCGCACCGGAGTCCCTCTCAAAAGCTCCCCTTCATCAGAGCAGTTCTGGATTCGACGTGGTTTCAGGTTTATCCTCCCGAGCAGCGAGTCTGGGATATTCAGGCTAGGATTCCAATCTTTCGGCCCTTATCCTTGGTTTCAGCCAGGATGACCCTCCGGCTCCTGGGCCTGATGGCCTCCTGCATCCTGCTAGTGCAACATGCCAGATGGCATATGCGGGCTCTGCAGTGGGACCTAAAGTTCCAGTGGGCACAGCATCAGGGCAACCTGTCCGATCATGTCCAGATCTCGGAGGGCACTGCTCGACAATTGCAGTGGTGGCTCACGAATCGCGATTGGGCAGATCCCTCTCCCTTCCCCAAACGGAGCACACAGTGGTGATGGATGCGTCCTGCCTGGGATGGGGCGGCCACGAGAGGCGGAGATCAGAGGACTCTGGTCTCCGGCGGGGTCCTGGCTCCATATCAATCTTTTGGAGCTTCGGCGATCCGACTTGCACTGAAGGCATTCCTTCCGACTGTCCGGGGAAGTATAATGCAGATGTTCACGGACAACACCACCACCATGTGGTAGTGCAACAAGCAGGGTGGGATGGGGTTGTGGACCCTGTGTCTGGAGGCTCTGCGCCTCTGGACATGCCTGGAACAGCAAGGTATTAACTTGGTGGTTCCACACCTGGCAGGTTCTCTGAACGCCAGGGCGGACAAACTCAGCCGCCTGTTCTTGATTGATCACGAATGGCGTCTGAACTCTGACGTGGTGCAAGGTCTCTTCCTGCAGTGGGGAGAGCCTTGGTTAGATCTATTCAACCACCGAAGGGAACGCAAAATGTCTTCAATTCTGCGCGTTGGAAATTCTAAGGTGGCACTCTCTCAGGGACGCTTTTCCTCACGAGTGGAGCTGCAGTCTGTTGTATGCCTTTCCGCCTATACCACTTCTGCCCAGAGTGCTGAAGAAGATTCGGCGCAACCGGGCCCAAGTCATCCTTGTGGCTCCTTATTGGGCACGAGCTACTCAGCATGGCGCTCGATCCCCCAATCCGACTGCCTCTTCGGGAGGATCGTCTGTCTCAGCAGCAGCGGACGGTCCTCCATCCCAACCTATCCAGCCTCCACCTCCCTGTGTGGAGATTGAGTGGAGACAGTTGACAGCTTTCGATCTTCCTCCTGAAGTCTGTAATATCATTCTGGCAGCCAGGCGTCCCTCCACTAAGACGGTATACGCCTGCAGGTGGAACAAATTTGTGGCATGGTGCACAGCAAAGGCTGTGGATCCCCTTTATGCCCCTCTTTCTGAGGTCCTACTTTTCCTACTATCTTTGGCCCAGCAGGGCTCTGCTCTGGGCACTATCAAAGGTTATCTTTCGGCCATCTCCACCTTTCTGAGGCTTCCAGATCAGCATTCTCTTTTTAAGTTACCGGTTGTTAACCGTTTCCTGAAAGGCATTACACACTAGTTTCCTCCTGTGCCTTTCATAATGCCTCAATGGGACTTACATCTTGTCTTGACTTATCTGATGTGCTCTCCCTTTGTGCCCCTTCATAACTGTCATTTACATCTTCTCACTCTTAAGACTGCTTTCCTGATAGCTATCACCTCTGGCAGAAGAGTGAGTGAGCTCCAGGCTCTTTCTTCTAAACCTCCTTTCCTTTCTGTTCATCCAGACAAGGTGGTTTTAAGGACCTGTCCTTCTTTCTTGCGAAACGTTGTCACGCCCTTCCATATGGTCCGACCATCACTTTGCCCACCTTCTTTCCGCTTTCTTCAAAAGAGTAAGAGAGGCTCCACCGTCTGGACCCAGAACATGCTCTTTCGTTCCATCGGAAGCGCACACAACAGTTCCGGGTGGATGACCAGCTCTTTGTTGGCTACGTGGGTGCCAAAAAAGGTCAGGCTGTGCACCAACTAACCATCTCTCGGTGGGTCGTTCTGTGCTTCAAAGCTTGTTACTAGTTAGCTAAGGAGGAGCCTCCTGTGGGACTGCGTACCAATTCTACCAGGGTGGCGGAAGCCACTACTGCTTTGGGACACGGCGTTCCCTTGCAGAACATTTGTCAGGCAGCTTCATGGGCCTCGATGCACACATTTACCAAGCATTACTGCCTTGACAATCCAGTCCGGAGAGACTGCTTCTTTGGCCGTTCTGTTCTCCGTGACTTTCTGGTGTAATCTTGTTTGCAGACTTGCCACCCGGGCTGGTATTGCTGGGGTATCTGTATACATTGCACAACAAGCAGAAAAATGCCTAATACAGATACGGTTGGTATAGGAGTTAGTCCATAAATCATGAAAGGCAACGTCATTATGAAAAGACAGTATAGCCTAACCTCCGTCCCCGTGCATATAAGTATTATTATATATTAGAAGATCTCTGAGCTTTCTCTGCAATCCCCATACCTTAGCCTATAGGTGGTAGATCTACATCATGGGTTCTATCTTGCTCTTCTCTCTGGAAAGGTCCCTCTCCAAGAGTGTGCTACCTATTTGTGTATTCCAATAAGACCAAAGTACGTTGTCTCAAACCACATCATCTTTGTTTCATCTAGGTGCGAAGGCCTGGCCAGAGCAAAATAACAAGGGGCATTGTTTGACCTTGCTCACAATGTTCAGACAAAATCCCAGGATCCCTCGGAGTGTGAACACAGCGACAGGTTATCATGTGAAAATGGCAATAGACAGTTACAAAAAATAAAGTCCTTTAGTAACGTGAACAAAGTAGCGGGCAGTCTGCAGCGTGCTTATGCTAACTTAGAGAAGACCATGTCCTCCTGGGCCATGTGACAATTTATTGATGTATATATTTACCCATGGGAGCTATATGTGGAAATATAATAGAGTGCATGGACTCCTAAAGTATGTTAGTACTCCCAGAAAAGATTAAGCAGGAATGTTTGAGACTACACAATTATTAAGCAGGTGTTTGAGGTCCACCCAGAGATGAATCGTGAGGTTTTTGCTCCCTTTTTATAACCGTTCTTAATAAATGTGTTTTGCCCCAATATTGGAACTTTCATAGATTCCCATGCTTTGTATCATTCCCAGTCGTCGGAATGGGAGCCTCGGTAAATAAAAAATACCATAGCAGTAAGCACAAAGTGAAAGAGACCAAATTCTTGCAGTAGCCAATCGGAGCAGCCTCACCCCACAGAACCTTCCTGAGAGAGCATCAGAGCCTCAGATTTTCGTCGCCGTTGTGAACAGCAACATCATTGTACAATAAGGCTGAGCTTTCCCAGGGGAGGGGGTGGGCGCATGGGAATCTATGACAGTAACCAATACTGGGGAACCAAAGTTACAGGTAAGTAACTTGTGCTCTTGCCCCAGTATTGGAACTTTCATAGATTCCCATGCTTTGTATCAGAATAGCTAGCAGTAAAGACAAAGCATATTTTGTCATTTGTATATCTGTAAATGTCATACATAATCCTGAGAAGAAAAAACAGATACACATTGGCATCACAAAGCAGAACAACCACAAGTAATACAAAATATGCAATACAGGAAGGCAGGATAGAAAGGAAAGCTCACCGACTTATTGAAAAAGGTTCCTCAAGACCGCTTGGCCCACTGCCGCATCCTCTTTCACAGAAGAATCCAAGCAGTAGTGGCGAGTGAAGGTGTGTCCACTGCTCCATGTCGCCTCTCTACATATGTCCTAGACCAGGACACCTGAGAATAGAGCCACTGATGAAGCCATCGACCTCGTAGAATGAGCACGAACTGCTTGTTGAAGCGGCTTGCCTGCTTCTCGATGGCAAAACTGGATTGCACTTGATATCCAGCGGGAAATACAGGGTTTAGAAATTGGACAACCCTTTCACGGAGCACTGTATGAGACACAAAGCTGGGAAGACTTCCTGAACAGTTTTGTCCGCTCCAAGTAGAATTTGAGACATCTATGAATGTCCAAAGAATGTAACACCCTCTCTGCTGGCGTGGAGGGCCGCAGGAAGAAGGACTTTAAGATCACGGCTCCTTCAGATGGAATTCTGAGGGGACCTTTGGGATAAATTTAGGATTTGTCCGCAGGATGAGAACATCATTCTTGAATTGTAGAAAGGGTTCCTCAATTGTGAATGCCTGGAGCTCACTAACTCTTCTAGCCGATGTCTGGGCCAAGAGAAGAGCCAGTTTCCATGATACAAACTTCATATCAGCCCTGTGAATAGGCTCAAACGGAGCCTTCATCAGATGTGACAAGACCAAATTAAGATGCCAGGCTGGTGGTGGAGGCCGGACTAGAGGAAAAACCCTGAACTAGCCTCTCGGGAACTGTTTAACAATCCTCGCAGACCAAAGGGAAGGACCTGATGATGATTGTCTAAATCTAGAAATGACCGCCAGATGAACCTTTACAGAAGAATGAGCCAATCCAGATTTTGCAAGAGAAAGGATGTAAGGCAAGAGTTGGTGCGGTGCAGAAGTATATGGATGTAGACCTCGTCTCTGACACCAAAGGCAGAACCTCTTCCACTTCGCCCGATAGGTTTTATTCGTACTCGGCGCTCAAGCCTAGGCTAAAATGTCTCTACATTCTCCTGGAAGATTAAAACCCTGGAACTCTCTGAACTCTGGAGCCACGCTGTCAATTGGAGTGAATTCAGATCTGGATGCAGAACCTGCCTGTGAGCCATTGTTAATAGTGATGGAACAGGCCGCAGGAGAATTGGTTGAACCTGAGAGAGAAGAAGAAGTTCTGTGTACCAAAACGTTTAAGTAGTCCGATGACGACATCCCGGCGCCGACGACGGGTGCAGAGCCGCAGACGACGCCGACCGACGCACAGGGGTAGTGCTATGCAAAATTTTGCGGATCCAGTCTGACGCCTGGGGATATTCTAAGGTAAGGAATCTAATGCTAACTACTGTTTCTTACAGATATATTGTTACCAAAGGTAAGTAACTTATGCGTTCTGTCAAGTAAATAATCAGGGCGAAGAAATACAAATTTTCGAATAATCGGTGCGTATCTCATGTGGTAGGGGGCACTGTGAAACACCTCAGGCTTGATTATGATAATATAGCTCCTAGCGCTTCACATGGCATAAAGTCCAGTTTTCTATATAACATGTGTGAGCCGTGAGTGCCGATTCATGTATTTTTGAGTCATTTGTGTTTGTGGTGTGCAATGTATTTGGAGTTACCCAGTTCCTAACAGTATATGTAATGCCCACCATGATGTGGTTCATGGGGAAACCCATAAAGCTACGTGATTCTTTCAGTTGTCACTTGAAGGTCATTCGGTTCTGAAAAGTACTCCTAAGGCAGGCAAAAATAAAATTAGAAGGGAAGGGCATAGTTGCTCATCTTTTAGGAAGGGCATCCTAGTTTTTTTCTTGATGTGACACCTTTGCATCCCTAAGTGTAACTCCTTTCCTACGAGATTGACTGGTCCTACTAACAATGCTGGGATTTCATTCGGAGTTTCATTGCTCGGTCCAGAATGTGAGTTTAATAAGGAATACATGAAAGCATGTAGTTAATAAATATATGAATTATTATGACTTGCAATTCATACTAAAGGGGCACTTATGTTCTGAACTCCATGCAGCAATTGTTGGAGGTGGATCAGTGTGAGGCCTGGTTATTGCCTGTCTGAATTAGTCGTCCTGCTCAGTGTGGTGTAATGTGATTAACGTGGCACAGGTTCTGGCCCTATACCCCATCAGGCTGAAGCAGAGAAGACTCCTTTTACTCTGGGCCAGTGCTACCCTGACCTTCAGGCGAGCGGAATGGCCTTGGAAGAGTGAATATCTAAGATAACTCCTCACAGGATTATGCCATTGGCAGTGCGGACTGTACTGTTCAAGGTTTCGCGAACCCCCCCAACAACTATAATGCACTTTGTATAGTGTATTATTGGTTGGCGTGAGACAAAAGAGTTGGGTACCAGTTCATTCAAATGCGGTTTACTAAATGTCAACTTGGGCAGACTACATTGGCTGGAAAATGACTAAACAGAAGTCAAGGATCCGTGGACCACCTCAACGAGTGGAGTACAAACAGGGGGCAAGATGAAGGACCAGCCTCATGCATGTATGGCGCTAGGAGGAGGTTCCCCAGGTATTCTATTGTTAACATACTTTATGAAGACATGTCCTAAGTACTAGTAAATTAAAGAAAATCATGTTTGGCGAAAGAATTTTACTGAGATCTTCTCCGTAACTCCTAGCCAACATATCTTTTTTTTTATCTGGCCAATTCATAAAAGTAAGAATGTCTGTTCCAACCAAAGGCATTCTAGTTCCTCATATACCTTCATGTACATCCTGAAGTTTTTTATATTATCTAATAAAACCAACATTGGCTTTAGCTTGTTATTCAGAGTATTGTATTTTTGTATGCCTATGTAGATTTTTCTTTAAAAAGGCATTGCAGTTTACTGTGGATGGATGAGCCAGATTTCCTCAATAATACGTTTAGAACAAATTATCTGAACCGATTCTGGGCCTTAATATTTAGCTCGGCAGAAAAAATATCCATTTATCAGCCATATTCCGGTGTAAGTGAAACCGTTTCCTTTTGTTCTGTTTACATTGTAGGAGAAAAGTAGTATACCGAGTTCTGAAATCCTAGCACATGGTGTGCTATCAGAACTAAGGCTTAATGTTTGTTTCTATGTTTTACTGTAAAATATTTAAATTATAACGATGTTCCTGATATGGAATGAGCTCTGCACTAGTCAATTTCAGGTTACCTTCGATTTTTAAGCAAGAGTCCGCATTTCCTTAGGAATTCTTTTACGCCATTTTAATGAAGAGTAAATAACAAATATAAATACAAGGGCTAGGAAAACACAAGATACTAGCAAAATATGGTGGCAAAATTAGCAAATTTAAATGCAAAGAAATGCAAAGAAAGCTCCTGGTTTCCCTTCTGATAAACATATATCAGCAATACACCGAGTGGGCCACGTGGAGGCACTGTTAGACCGCCTACCAAATTGTAGGTATTATGGTATCCATTGAGAGAATGTTCTGCTGATAGCACAACGTGTAAACAAATAAGTTAGTGCACCATATTGCTGCTGTCAGGTAGTGAACAAGTGTATATGTATGTTCATTAAAAACAATAAATCTCGAAGACATCAAGAAATCTGTTGCATATCTGTACAAACTGTGGCCAGTTAGTCGAAATTTCCCCAGGACAAAACCAATAGTAATTAGTCATCGAGATTTGAAAACTCCGATTAGTTACAAAAAAGAGGTATTGGTTTACCACCGAGTGCAACCGCAAAGCACACCTAAATGTGCAAATTTTGCGACCCAGTAACAGCGTAAGGAGTAATGCTGTCTACTTATAAAACATGCGTGAAAGAGCCCAATCAGCAAATCACGCACACTACAGGTGAGCGCATCGTATTTCAGAGTAGTGCGCAAGGCTGGCTATCGAATAGAAACAATACTGGTGGTGGGCGTAACGCGGCGTAGTCAGGCGTAAAACCGTATTGAATTAACCACGTGACCAGTCTCAGGAAAGTATAATCAGTGTTAGGTAAAATTGCCAATTTCGTAGGAATATATTGAAGAAAAAAAAACAAGTAAGATAAACAGTGACAGCAGTGTTTTGCGAGGATGAATCAGAAATAGAAGCCTACGGTGTCATTTGCGCAGATAGTGAGCACTCAGTTGTAATATAATTAAGGCTCCCAGTTTTCAGTTTTTACTTATTTTTACTGATAAATACCGACCGAAAAAAATCTGTTTCCGGTCTGTATTTATTTTTAAAGTGGAAAAATACAGAAAATTCTGCTTCCTTTGAATGACTCTCCATGGTGTCCTTCGTGAATTCCAGGCCAGCAGCTGAACAGATAGACTGCATGGGAAGTTAAATAACAGGATATGATTTCCTTGAATACAGGGATATGTTAACATGTATTTAATGTTAATATTAATCCGTGGTCGCGGTTTTGCTCTATTATGCTAATTTGCAAAAACGAGACTGGTATCTATGTATGAGTGCATGTTTATCAGTTCAGTAAATGTGGAAATATACCATTTTTAGGACTCCATTTATTCTCAAAACACAAAATAAATCTGGATACATACCAGTGGAATGGTTACAAAATAAATTTGAATAAATACCGTTGGAAATGTTAAAAAAAACATGAAGGAGGAAGACCTAAATATAATCCTTTATATAGACAGAACAATTGCAAACATTGTCCCAATTAGCAGACAAAAAAGTTCTCACAAACTACGTCTCATAATGATCTGGCTTGTATCATAATTATAGTTTTAAAACTACAATTTCAAGCTGTTCCCTTCTATATAAGGTGTCACGTGCATTCCAAATGTAGCTATGATTTGACTTCTGAAGTTTCAAAAGATATGACCTTCATCCTTTTGCAGTTGTTCAGTTAGTTGCTCTCAACACACCGTTCCTGTGCATTTAGGCCACCAGAGCTTCAGTAGATCACACTTAGCTCTGTAAAGTACTGCACATGTACATACCGGTCGACGTACAAAACATGTTCACCGTGTGAGGAGGGAGCCCGGCATCGTGCCTAGAGCGAAGAGGCACTCTGCCACTCCCCACCCGACCCCCCTCCAAAAAAACATAACATGAAAGAACTATAAAAGGAGAGCTAAACCCGGTGGATTTCGAGCTGTACTATTTTGCCGTTCAGCTGGGAGTATATTGTGAGGAAACGGGGCAGATCAGGCAATGCTTTTGTAACTCATACCAGCTGAACTGTAGCAGTTCCTGTTGCTTTTGACTAAAATGCAAATAATGGCTTCTCTTGCTGCCTCGTGGTTTCGTGTGGCCCACTGCAGCTAGTCCATCTTGCTCTCCCTGAATAGGTCTGCATTTGTGGTGTTCACTGTAATAGAGTCGCTGTTCAGCACAATATTTCAAACTAAAAGAATAGTAAAGTATGATGATGTAACCTCAGGGGCTTTCTGATAAAGTTAATATTTTATGCAACAGTATGACTCTCAGGCAAAAAAATACATCTCCCACTTAAAAAATAGTTATTTGCTCCAACTTTAACAAGCATCGGCATAGCCAATAGGTCTCGTATTTGGGACCTTATAAGTGTTTAGCCATGCAACAGTTAGTGTTGTTGCCCCAAGGATATTCTGCTGCATAACTAAATACTTAAATGGTCCAAAAAGCGAGACCTATTGGATATGCTAATGCTAGTTTGTTTTGTGTTGCTTTTTTATTTAAGTTGCCAGATCTACAAAAGCTGGACATAGTTTCAGAAGTCCCTAAATTAACCTGTGCTGAACCCTCTGGTACAAAAGCAGTCAGGCTTAGCATAGAGGCAATGTGTATAATATTTATGCAACGCACAAACCGTTCTAAAGTGATAATCCAACACAGGAAAAATTCAACACCAATTTAGAAAAAAGGTTACAATTTAATACATAATTTGACACTAAAATAAATTCAATCTAATCAGTAGAACAGAATTTTAAACATCTTATTAAAAAAATAGGGATTAATAGTTCAAAGCATCAACCACAATCATTAGTCTCGTGATGTTTGGGCAAATTCAAAAGTTATGACCAACTGCGATAGTGGTTCGGATAGCTGAAGTAGAATGAGCCTAGTACCACTTACCTTCAGATTTAGGAGTAATTTAAAGAAAAAGTTGCTGAGAAGGTAAGGTTTCGTGGGGCAAGGCAGCGGGTGGTGTCTGAGAAGATGGCGTCATCGTCCAGGAGCTGTGATCGAGGTCACTGTGAGGATTTCTGTCTTCGGATTTTGCAACTTTTTTGGAAGTCAAAATGTTTAGCGGGATGGCTGCATAACCCTTCAGAGAGGGGCTGATGGATATGATTTGCTGCTGCATAGAATGTAGCGAGAGCTACAGCGATATGTGGCTAACCATCGATGCCCCTTAGGTGGATTGGCGAGCAGGTCTCAGTTTACTGTTGGTTCTCAGGCCACTTTTGTAAATCCCATGTTTCAGTTTTTGCATTTTTGGCAAGCTTTCGCCTCACTTACAGGGGTCCAGGACTAATGGGGCATCACTTTGAGTCAGGACTCACTTCAGACAGCGTCCAAGTGCAAGATAAAGGTTGCTGAAGCTTGTTGTGTCCCTGGAGCTCAGAACAAGAGGCCACTCTGGTAGTCCTGGTTTCAAGCAGAAAGACAGTTCAAAAGCAGCAGGGCAGTCCTCTGGGGGTGCAGTGCAGTGCAGGCCTTAAGCAGCAGGGCAATCCTCTGAAATACCAGGCAGTCCTTCAGAGTGTCCCTCACAGGGCCATGAGTGAACTGAGGATTTGGTCTGAGTCCAACCTTTGAAGTGGTAGAAATGTCTGAGCTCTTCCCCATCTGCTTCTGGAACTTTCGTTTATTCCTGTGGCCATCCTCCAAGAGGTCTAAGGTGTCAAGTTCTTTGTGAATGTGCTGGAGGAATCCCTTTTGAAATATGAGTGGGGTATCCCATCCTGCCAGCACCAAGACCTCTTTTCTCTCACTGTCTGGGAAGAATACACACAGGCCAACTACGGGTATGTAGTGCGCTCTATAAATGTCATTGATTGATTGATTGAACTACTTTTAGGCATGCACCAAATGAGTAGGCCAAGAAAATACCAACTTTCTAAAAGTCTACAGAGAAAATGTTCCTGGAGAAAGTTATTTCAAATATACTTCTCAATTTGTTGGTCTCTCAAACCAACAGTATAGATAATATGAAAAACACATTATGCACAGTGTAACTTAAAAAAAAAAATGAGGCTTTGGATGTACTGATCTGACAAGGCTTTTCTTACTTGGTACTTGCAGTTAGAAGTAAGTAGAATGTGCCAATTGTGTGTAAAGCCACCTTTACACTATTTAAAGGACTGTGAATAAGTGCTTTAGAACTGGTCAGCAGTAGTAAAGTGATTAGTCCTAAAACCAACAAAACTAATTTATTCAGCAAACCGAAGGGGAGAAGGCAGGTCCGGTCTAATTCCCAGATACCTGAACTCAGCCACCTTCCAATTGAACCCCAATAGGGGCATCTGTTCAAGCTTTTGACCCTTAAACCGTGAAGTGAAAATACAGTTAATTTATCCAGATTAGTTCTTAATCTCGCACTAATCTAAATTTGTAGTAACTAACTCCAGTTTGTAGTGTTTCAGGAGTATTTATTGTAGTAGTAACAATTCCGGTAGTTTAGCCCCACTAGGAGCAGCCAGCGTGCGGCTCAGCCCTTCTCCAACTGTAGGTTCTCCTTCCAACATTCTATCTTACATCATTCATGGAGAATTCCACTGGCATAGCATGAACCATATTAGAAACTGGATACTACAAAATTCTTATAATTCATTGAGCAGCAATCAATTGTCCCAAATTTGTTGTGTGTAGCGTAGCTATTTGTTTCACAATTTGGTATGATCCGTGGATACAAAGTACAGGCTATACCTCTCGAATATACTTGTTCTTTAGATGTAACCAAAATATAGCAGAATTTTGGGGGGAAATGAGTGACTAGGATACTATAGGCATTGGGAAGCTGTGGGTCCCTCACTCCCGACTCCTCATTGACTGCATTTGGTTACACTTATGCTTATCGGGTCCTTCAGCCTGTAGGTATTTAGAGCTATTGAATGTCTGTTGTGTATCGTGGATTCTGAGCCCCAGTATGTTGCCACTAATAGTTCTTTTTCAACTTCTTCAATGACAGAGGTTTTTCTTTTTCATGTATGTTACTTGTCTATTTAACCTTTCATTAGCAAATGATACCCTGCTGTTTTAATTGTCTGTCATGCACAATCTTTTTCGATGGAGATAACCACTCCTCAAACAAGCATTGGCAAAGCTAATAGGTTCTGTATTGGCTTTGTCATTGTTTTTTTTTTTGCCATGTGGCTAAAAGTTTAAAAAAAAGTTAGCCATTGTTTTTGTACTTTCAACCATTATGGACGGCAGTCGCACAGCTGTACAACATTGACGAAGCCAAATAGCTCTACTATTTGGCTTTTCAGATTTTTCAAGCATTGGCATAGCCAATAGGTCTCGCCTTTGGGACCTTATAAGTGTTTAATTATCCAGCACAATATCCTTGGTGCAACAACATAAACTGTTGCATGGCTAAACACTTATAAGGTCCCAAAGGCGAGACCTATTGGCTATGCCAATGCTTGTTTTTATTGTTGTTGCGAGTGCCACCTCTTACTTTATTTTACTTAAACTATCCTGTTTGTATCTGTAACGTGTAAGTTTGTAAATCTCCTCATGTAACATACTTGGTTCTATTGTAAAGCGCTCTGACACCTTTGGGTAAAGTCAGCCCTATATAAAATTGCATAAATAACGAAATTAACAGTAGCAGCGTCTCGATCAGGACGGCAATATGTGCACGGTCAGCCACCACTTCTGTCCACTCTTGCAGAGGTAGCGCTGAGTGTGCCTCTCATTGAGTGGGCGGGCTACATTGCAGCTGTCGGAGCTGGCCAATAGCGCAGATTTTCGAAGGTAAGCACTAGCCAATATTTTGCGGAGTATGAAATATCGAATAAAGCAGGTCCCCCAATGCAGCCGAAAGGTAGGGTATATAATTGATAGGTGTAATACCCAACATTACACAACACCGGTTCCTGCCTTCATAGAGTCACGATCACCGCTTTAACTCATGACCAAGTGAAGTCTGCAGAATCCTTCGTGAGTGTCAGAACGGCAGGGCGTAGCAGGAAGTAGCGTGAGGTAGACGCAAGGGAGAGGCTAGGTAGCCTTTGTTGTCGAACATCTATTAACAGACTACGCCCGCTTGGATCACAGAACTTGTTGTCTCGGGCCCGTAGACAAAAAAAAAAGCAGAGGAGAGCCTGCCTGCTCACGAAGATGAATCTGGGTGGGCATTAATAACGGAGTAAGCCTGCCTGCTCACAAAATTTAGGTTGTGAGAGAGGGGGAGCAGGAGGTGAGCCCGCGAGTGGTGCACGCGCTTGGGAGAGCAGTCTTCTTTTCAAGCACTGCATTTGTGCTTGTGGTGCGCCGCTGCTCGCTCCCGCAAGGTGTATGCCGCCACAAGCATGAGTGCAGTGCTTGAAAAGTGAAGACCAATGGCTAAAGGCCTTCCTAGAGCAGCGCATGCACGCTACCTAGGTGAGACCTAAAAAGTGCTTTGACAGTTGTCTTTTTGCCAGAGTTTAATGGGATTATTCACTAGCAAAAAGACAGAAAAAGAAATATACAGATTTAGCACAGTTTTGTAAATAAGATATTTGCAATGGATGACCAAATGGTCTCTGTGTGGGAGTTACTGAAAATATATACAAACTCACACGGAGGGCATTTTTGGCTTTCTCAGACTTGCAGCTTTGAGCATTCCTTG
Organism: Lissotriton vulgaris; assembly: GCF_964263255.1. Lineage (NCBI taxonomy): Eukaryota > Metazoa > Chordata > Amphibia > Caudata > Salamandridae > Lissotriton > Lissotriton vulgaris. The sequence continues at coordinate 536,412,130 of NC_141693.1, read as the reverse complement.
TGCATTTGATATTCCTCTGCTATAATGCTGTCATGGTGTGTTGGAGATACGTTTGGTAGATACACTGTTTGCTTCAAGCCAGTGTGACATACTTGTTACCATCTACCACCTCTGAGGAAAGACACCTATTTCACCCAGTGCACTGGCCACAGCACCCACATCCTCTGAGCATTAGCCTTCTTGACCTCCAGCTGTCGAATTGCACTCTTGCTTTTTTGTTGGAACCCTTTACCTTGTATTTAACATAGCTTAACTGATCATTGTCTATCCTGTCTTTCGGTGGGCGAATTGTGACACTGGTTGTGAGATCCAGCCTGTTTTCTTTTACCCTTATGTGACTTCCAGCATATTTTGTGGTCTCCGACGCAAGTACTTGTGCTGGTCTTGATGGCGCCTCGAAAGTCCTGTCCATCTACCTTGTAGTTGATCAAGGGGTTAGAGAATGGCTTTTCTCTGCTGCGCCCAGCAAGGTTTCTTTACTTCGCACGACACTCTTTCCATGTTACACCTGATACTGGACATGGATGCCTCAGTCTATCTTTATTAATAATCCTCGTTCATTATGCTGCTACAGGATGACCATTGCTGTCTCTTTAGCTGCTTTGACTAGGGTCACCACCTTAATCTGTAAGAGAGGGGTTCTGATCCTTTAAGTTGTTTGCAGTGTCTCCTTTGACTTCCTGGATTTCTGTGGTCAGACGCTCACTGGCACACGAGACTTGCATTTTATGAATATTTTTTAGTTGTATGCATTTGATGTGGCACAAACCTAGATCGAAAGTGTAACAAAACACTTTGAAGTGATTTCTTTCCAATATCCAATGCTTCTCTCAGATCCCTTATCTAAGGAGTATCCTAAGACCTCATAGTAAATCTGAAAATGTTTGCATAGTACACCACCACATCTGAGCAGTGCCAGCATAAATCACATGCCTCGCTCACAGATGGTTACATTTAGCTTTTGAGATGCGTAGCTCTCCCGAGAGTTTTTATTCTTAAGAGAATATAAGTTGCCTCTAGTTCTTAGGGCTCATACCCTGTGGAATGTAGCAAAGAGTCATTTCTTGAACTGGCCCAGGTGTATGCTACATGTGGTATACGTATCTAGATGACGAAGCATAAGCCTGTGACTTTTCACCTTTATGCATCCTAGATCCAGTAGGGGGAAGAAGGCCAAATTGTTCATGGCTTCTCACAATCTGGAGAAGGTGGCACGTTTGCACACTACAAATGTCTGGCATATCAGCCAGTCGCCTACCTCTATCAAAGTGCAAGAAACGTATTTTATTTTTATGAACGCTTTATAGGTTTGCAACCTAGTTTATCACGCATTACATCTTTTCGACATGTATTGCACTTCTGTGCCAGTTATAGTGGTTTTGCCTCCGACATTTCCACTTAAGCTTACAATTGCTTAGTGCAAGGCTTGATTAAAGTAGTCTTAATTGTTAGTTTAATGCCAATGGTCAATTGTTGAGTCTTGTTCACATTTCTGTTCTGCCAATTATGTTGTATCGTTGCACCCTAAGATTCACATGGTGCTTTCATACATCTTCGGCATGCATTTCTTATTTTTAAACCAACATATCCATTCCTCAAATAGATCCTACTTAAGAGAAGTGTATTTTCCATGGTGCAGTGAACCGGAGTCTTCTGAGATGCGACAGTGTGCAGCGATATATTTAGCATTGTGCCTCTCCTGTTAGTTTGTGGCAGGGGTAGGGTGAGGTAAAGACAGGGAGGGTGTAAAGTCCATCAATGAGGGGTCTGAGAGTTAGGTGGTGCTGTGAGGTCCTTTCTTCTCTCGACTTAAATATTGGATTCTTTCTTCCTCATTGGGTTGGTAGATACTGTGTTTGTGTTCCTCCCCATATTGCCCATATTTGAACAATGGAGCTAACCATGCCTATTTTCTCAGGCTCGAGTAAGCCCCTCTTTTCATCTATGTGCTGTGCTTTTGACTCCAGCTTAACCCATTTAATCACGCCTGCTCGCCATTTGCTAATGGAGGGCGCCTCTGCTGCTTTCCACTCCACGATAAGGCATCGTTTGGCTTTTAATGGTGCCAAGTCCTGGAATCTAGCTCTAGCTTTCTTTGGCTTGTAAGCACGCTTTGAATGTAATAACTTCATTGGCAAAAAAGTAGACCCTTGTAGTGGATCATCAGCTCATTCTGTCGGATTGGCCGGTGCAGGGCTGATCCATTACTTCTGTTGCACCTCCAGAAAACAGTCATGTTTGTCCTTCCCCTGCCTTCCACCAAAGTAGCAGCGGCCCCAGCAGTACTTCAGTGTGTCACAAGATGAAGTTGTGCCAGTAGAGTTCTTTGCACTCCAATCCCTCCAGTTCACAACCACTGTCCATGAGAAAACCTCCAGCGTCCATGACACCCCCATTGGAGAATGTGTAAAGCATTTTCTCAAGGTGAAGAGATGAATTTACACCAGGGGGTCCTGTAAATGATATAAATCGAGGTACCACCTCGATATTTGAGGAAACCCTCAACCTTCTGTTTAAACCACCAGCCTCTAACAACCAGTACAGACCATGCACATCGCTTCTTATTGGAAACCATAACATTATATTGTCAAAAAAGACTTGACTCTGAGTTTCTCTTCTTTGAGGGTAAAGTCAAACTCAAAAACCTTGTAGAGAAGGTCTTATTGGTACTTAATGGTGTGGAGAGTGTGAACCTTGATAGTGTGTACGTTTCTAAAGCTTTATTTTTAATTTAGAAAAATAATTAACTTTCAAATGCATTGTTTAGTTTAGAATGTGTACGAACAAAGGACGTTTACAGAGTACTTCATAAGCAGCAGTGAGGAGGTTCAGTTCTTACACTTGCCACTTCAGAATACAGCCTTTTGGCTGAATATACCAGGCCCCAGTCTTCTTTTCCTTATAAGTTTTTTTTTCTTACACCCCTTCAGGAGCAGGTGGACAACGAGAAGCACGAGCTGATTCAGAAGTATTGTGCAGGTAAACATCAGCACTTTTGCATTTTGAACCAAATTATGGGGTTTGCATCATTTCACAAATGACATCAAATGATATAATGTTGCGGATTAACTAAGAGCACTTATGAATTTAAGACCATAGTCCTGGAAGAATAAAATTAAAGCATGTGCAATTACTTATATTTACTGCGCCCTTCTCTATAGTTATTTTTGTATTCATTTACCTCTTTGCTGACTGTTGACATTTTTGTGAAATCATGTGCCATAAAATGGAGCTCTAGATATTTGAAATATTTAGCTGTCATTCTAGGACGCCAATTGTGGCCTGTGATGTGAGACAGATTCTCAAGTCTTTGGAAAGCAACATTTTCATGTGTTAAACGTCTTGTGCAGTGGTGTTCTGACTCTAAATGAATACCCACTGAAGTCAGATGTTCAGCAACCATCAGTAGGCAGTTTACAATGCAGTAATCTGGGCAGTTTTCAACAGGCACATCCTTTACTCACTTAGTCGGAATGCTCGGCACCGTTAGAGCCCGCTCTAGTTTGAGGTTCTTGGAGCTTTAGTCACTCAAATGATCCTGCTGTGTTAATGGTTTCTCTTCAACTGACTTGCTTTCTGGCAATTGTTTTTTAGCACAGGTGTATGTATGAGGCCTATCTCTACACGTGTGTCAGAGTAAGCTAGTGAACACCTGAGAAACCTAATTAATTAATGATTGAGTCATATCTGTACATTTATGCCAAATGTAGTGTATTGATGAGACCTATCTGTGCATGTGTCAAATAGTGAGCTAGTCCACACCAGTATAGCAGGGACAAGTGCAGCAGATAAAATGTTTACATGCCTTGAGATTCTTTTATTTACAGCGCTGACTTATTGGTGGAGCAGGGAGGGCAGTAAGGAATTATCCACCAGAAATATCATTACTGAAGATATGTAACTTTTACGGGATACATCTTCCAGAAATTCTGCACCCTAAAAGTCCATCATAAAGCATTGCTCTCCGGGATGTGGAAATGAGTATTGCCAATTAACCAAAGAAGGCATGCAGCGCAGTGCCTGCATAGTATCTATCACTGTATCCTCGAACTGAGGCACTAGTGTTTAACAAACGTATGCAGCAATGACTATGTAGTCGCCTGGCAGATGTCAGCCATTGGAACTGCTCTTTTGGGAGCTGCATAAGTAGCCATGGCCCTAGTGGAATAAGCAGGAGTGCAAATCGGAGGTCTTTTTGTTCAAAGCATGGCAGCGCTTGATGCATAGGTTTTCCCAACATGAAATGGTGGGTCTGGACATTGCCTTGCCTTTCTTATCTCCTGCAAAGCCCACAATGAGCTGTGAATCATCTGTACTGTTGAGTATGGTCTATGCTGTAGGAGACTGTGTGCCTAGAATAAAGTCTGTGGTCTGTGACCCCTCTTTCTAGGTGCCAGGCCAGAACAAAGATCTTGCTGAATCTTTTGCAGCTTAGAATCTGCTCCAATGATGTGCCTAGTGTTTGGGGGACGAGTTTAAAATGTGTAACGTCGATACTTCCCCGAGCCTTGAAAAATTAACCAGTGTCCAACGTTTCAACTTTTAGATTCCTCTTAGTTTAGGTTGTGAAGTCTAGAAAATGTAACAATACCTGTTGCTGAGATCCCTTTTTATTCCAATTAGATCTCAAAGTCAAAGAAAAACTAATTGAAGACATGCGGCTGACCCTTTTGGAGCAGGAACAGACTCAAAATGAACAGGATCAGGCTCTTGAAGCGAAAACAGAAGAGGTCACAAAACTGACTGCAGGCAAGTACTAACCAAATATGGACTGCAATAATCGAGGAACACCTCATATTTCATTTTTCAGGATTGTCCCTTTATTTTTCTGTACTTTTGATCAAGAGATATTGTCAGAAGGGGAGAGGACAGTAGAGAGCTAATCTATATTATCTTATCACACCCACATGACTTAATGTTCTTGCCTCCCAACAGTGTTTTCTGAAATAGTTTAGATGCCTTGTCTATTTCTCTCATTCTGGTAGTATTTATAGCTTATAGTGTTTACCAAATCTCAACAATGACAAATAGCACTGCCGACCAAAGGGAGTAAAAGCTTTGTTCCCTTTATTTTAGACCTTGTGTTATAAGACTGTTCTAACAGTGGTAGACCAACAAGGAACTACAATGGTTGTGCTACCAAGCTATCTTTCATCCCAGTATAACATAAAGCTGGGAGACATGTTGGCTGTTGATTTTCACCGGCTCATCGATAAAGGAGAAACTGGCATGCTGGTCCTCATGGACTTGTTTGTTGTATTTCATATCATTGACATCACATCCTGCTTAAGACTCGGGTATAAGCGGTATGGTCCTGAAGTGGATAAAATCTTTCATTTCAGGTAGATCACAATTAGACACGCTTCCTCCTTTCTTTTCAAGGCAATTGACGTGGGACTGTTGGTTTCCACAAGGGTTTAATATGTACACGCACCTTCTTGCCCAATTGCTCCACAAAGGGCGGTGTTACTTTTACATGTTTCTTGATAACTCCGCTTATCTTTAACATATTTATGATGCAGGAATATCCCAATTAACGAAGGAGACCTTTAAGGGAGGGCTTCACCATAGTCTGGGAATGGATAGCTTAGTGTATGGACGATGAAACCCAACAAAAACGGACGTCTTACCTCTGCTTCAGCAGTCACAGAATGGGATACAAAATTGTCTCTCACAAGACTATTACTCAGTGATGTTATAGTTTAGGAGTTCTCTTAGCACCCTGTCCCTGGAAGCTCACACATTCGCATTCTAAAAAGAAGCTTCCCTTCATTAATCTCTTTGCATATGCCAATAGTGAACGCTATGATTCAGTCACTCTTGACTATGCATATCACTCTACCTTGAATGTCCAGACAGTCTTGCAATGCATGCAATTTGCTCAGAATGCTGCGACACGAGTGCTCACAAAAACTGCCACGCTATTTCATATTACACAAATATTGTCATCCTTACACTGGATATCTATTTAATCTTCTTTAACCTTTGCGGACCTAACAATTGTCCATGCAGCTCTATACCTCATATTACCCTTGTTTCTCGTACAAAATGTGTTTTCTATTGACATTCGTGTGAGAAGTTGGCCTGATATGTGATGTCCACTATTCTAGTGGGCACCCTGTATCAGTCCAAACAACCCTTATGGTGATGGTTGTAAAGTCAACCTTATAGACCAGCTATCCTAGAGGTAGTATGGACAAAGCAGTCTTAGGCTAAAACTTCAGAGGGCATGTAAAGCCAGCTGTTTTACCATATGTAACCCCTTTAATACCAAATGAAAGGACACCACACAGGTTATATATAAAATATATATGTATTTATTTCTATCACAACCCCTCTGAACTCTTTATGAGGTCAGAGGCACAAGCACATAACAAGATACTTAATTATCATACAATAAGTTGCACAAAATACAGTAGAGTCCTAGGGGCACTTCAAACCATATACTAAAATAGTGGTATAAGAACCACGTCACGAACAAAGGATAGGCCTAGGGCCTAGGGAATCGCTGGGGCTACACTGTACTACCAAAGGCTAGGGAGTAGGAGGCCCATGGGAGGCGTGTGCAGTATCTTTACACAAAAGCGAGTTACCATAGAGTTAGAATGGGAACGAAAGAAATGGAAACTAGTTATTTTAGGTCACTTCCGGATGGACTAGGAGAAAACTACTGAAAACTAGGACACTAGGATAGTTAATACCCACAGGAGCACCGGAGTACTCGCGTTACCTCACCCACAGGAAGCGGGTGCATAGGTGTCAAAGTGTCGGGTTTCGTCGCTGAATCCTATGGAGCCTTGAAGAAAGATGCTGCAGGCGACCAGGAGAGAAGTGCCAGTTAGATCCAAGGGCGGATCGAGGATGAAGAGTACCTGAAAGCAGAGGGGACAGAGTCTGGGTCACTAGCCAGTGACCAGGAAGGAACCTATCGTTGTCGCGAAGCAATCAGGTGATGTCGTGAAGCTGGTCTCTGCAGCCACGTGGACCAGGAGGTGTCTACGATGACCAGGAGGTGTCGACAACGACCAGGAGCTGGGCACGGACTGTCCCACGAAGGATCTCGCTGTCGACGGTGTCGGCTTCCGGATTGGAGTCAACAAGCCTTGGCTAAGGCAACCCACGCAGGAATCGAAGATGGCTTCTGGATCAGACCAGAAAGGTCTGAAGGGCTTCTCCTTTTCAGGGAAGCAAGGGCCAGCCTGGAGCAACCAGGCCAGTGGTGGAAATTCAAAGGTTCGTCGTCACAGAGGCCACTAGCCAACGGGCAAGTGACACGACCGACACGTCCAGCAGGAAAGTGCAGAAGGGCCCCACGCGGCACTCGTGGAGTGTGGAGGGCTGATCTTCAATGCAGATGATGCTCGGGGCTGGGGCTTCTCAGTCCCCAATGCACAACTTCGAGGGTGCTTCAGAAGTTGCACGGAAAGCAATTCGCAGGCTTTCCAAAATGGCCGGTCCCACGTCTCTCGTTGCCTCAACGGGTCTCAGCTTTGCTGTGGCTGTGGATCGGGCTGAAGGAAGTCTGGAAGTCCGGGTCTTGTCAGGCTCTGTGCTCGGGCTCCGGCGGGAGCATCGACAAAGCAAACCGTTGATCGCTTGATGGTGCCTGCTTGCACAGGGTGGTCACTCCTTGACCACAAGGGAGCTTCTTCAGTCTTCTATCTTCAAGTAGAACATCGAAGGTCCAGAGTTTCGTTTCAAGTTTGTCAGGATAAATCTAAAGTCTCTTGACTCGGCTCCTACCTATATACTAATCTGAGGGGCTGGATTACCTGCTAGGTCCCTCCTATGGGTGGGACCAGGGAAGGGGGTGGTTACACCCCTTTCCCTTTCTCCCGTTTCGTGCTAGAGCTGGGGCTGGAGTGCCCCAGCAACTGGTTTGAACCGGGCTATGCAAGGGACACCTTGTGTGCCCCAGGCAGTGTCTCATTTCATTCAGCCCACCCTGCTCCAGTACACTATGGCCTGTCTGGGGTGGTGCTAGCACCTGCCAAGACAGGAAACCTATTGTCCAAGCCTCCCTCGCTGGAAGGACTCCCAGCAGCAGGAGGTCAGACTTGTGTCTGTGGCAGCAGCACCCATTTTGTGATGCTGAGGCTCTGGTTAACTTTAACCGGGTTTAGTAGGAACAACATGCATTCCGTAGATTATCAAACAAGTTCTTGCTTGCCTCACGAGGACCAGAACTTTCTTATGAAGACATTGCTTTTTCTACAGCTGCGGCCATATTGAGAAACTCTCCATTCAAGTCTCTGGACAGAAACAAACTTGTTTTAACACAAACTGAAAACCTGTTTTTTAATAATTTACTTCCAGGCATTTTCTGTGGTCATGGTTAAGTGTTTCTTAAATCACCAAGAAACATCTGTGTTTGTGTGGGCTACAAATAAATAATTATATTTTGCCATTTTTGTGTAGATATTCTGTGGCTGCTGGCCTGGGGAGCTGGGTAGGGTTGTGAATTGTCTCCATTTTTCATCACTGTCACTAAGCTGCCAGACAACCACTTATCTCCTCATTCCCCAAAGTATTAAGCGGGGGAAAAAAGGCCCCATAGGTGGCTTGACAGTAACTGCACCAAGTCCCATAGAAACCGGTTTGCTTTAAAACATGCTCCCCGAGGCCAGGAGCTGGTGAAATTGTGTAAATATAAGTATAAACAGGAAAATAGAACTTGGCGTTGAAGTATAGGAAAAGCTAAATGCAGCCAGCTTAAATAATGACTCCCAACATGTTTTAAAAGACTGTAAATAATCCCTTTTTTAAAGATGACCATAACTCAGAAATAGATGTTATCCCACCACAGGAGTGGGTTGACCGTTTCACAAAGGTTCATGGCTGTAGTGATGGATCTGGTGGTCAGTCTGAATGGTTTTCCCATATTGACAGGTGATAGCATGGCGATAAATCCTCCAGATGGTATTGCAGAATTTCTTTAATACTGCTTGTGAACTCATGGTCAGATTTCTAGTTGAACGCTTGGAAGAGTGAGCCAATGAAAACAAGTGTTTTTTTCTGAAATACAATATTGGTTCAGGCAGGGTGAGGTACCTTCGAGCAGTGCCTTAATCTCCACTTAGTCATCACTAAGTATACCATGGCCAAGAGTGGATCTAACCATCTTGGCTGTATGGATTTGACAGCCGCATTGGACTGGGTGGATAGAGGAAAGTTGTGGTCTAAGTTGCTGGCTATCAGCATTCATTCCACTTTGGTCCACCTTCTAGCCTGTATGCATAATGGGGTGACTGGGCGTGTGAGTTATGGGAAGAAAAGAGAACTTAGTGACCCACCGACATAAAATGGGGTTTAAGACATGGATGTATTTTGGCCCATTATTTATTCTGTCTTTACATCAATTATCTCGAACAATATCTTAATGTAGAACAGACTTATGTATCGAAGATTGCACTAGTAACCTACCTGCCCTTTTGTATGAGAAAGATTGTGTCCCAATTGTAAAAAGAGGAATAAGTTTACAAAACTATGGAATACTTTCGGTTCTTTAATGAATGGTTTGGGTTTAAAGTCCAACACTACTAAATCCCATGTTATTTTCATTGGGAAGACATGTACTGCCTTAACGACACAATATTTTAAAGGTGAGAAACTCTCACATGTGTCAATCTTCTCATACTTAGGAGTACCTTTTTAATATAAATGTACGTGGCCCCATCTGACTAAGATCAGAAAGCAAAGGCTTGTATAATCCATTGAGTCTACTTTTAGATTTGCAGGGAAGCTGGCAGTAAACCCCTAAATGCTATGATTCGCATCTATTCTACACGTTGTCTCTCCATGGTGTTACATGGAGTTGGGGTGTGAGGTTACTGTGATGTTGGATGTATAGACTGTTGAAAATAATCTTTGAAACTGACTTTTGTCTGTCCCAAATAGTCTCCCTATATCTTTGTCATGTAGATTTGGGACGTGTCCTGTTAAAGGACTATGTCAAATTGGCACTGCTAATGCTGTGGAGAGAAATATGGATTACAAAGGAAACTTGCTTAATCAGGCTTTAATTAATGACTAAGTCTTTAGGTAAAGTGTAGAATTTTACATGGTTACACTTTGTAAAGGAGCACGTTACTTTCAGGGGGAGAGTGGATTGTTCCCACGGGCCACCCTTAATGGCTACCATTCCCAAAAAGCAATGTAAACATGATTTAATGGCCTTATGTGCCCAACAACGGCAAGAGAAAGAGTTAAAAAAAAACGGATAATGTATTTCCCCCTCTTGTTACCACCAAGAATATTTGGAACCATATTTGATCTTTCCCCTTTCTCACTCTCTACACTTTTATCTAATCAAATTCAGATTTGATACAGCCCATTATCTGGTGTCATATCCTAGTACTGTTTATAATGTTTGTCTATGGATCCGTGCCCATGTGATTCATTAACGGCTCAGTCCCCAATTTTTTCTATTTATTTGTAAATTAAATACTATACTTTGGAAGCCATTTAAAGTTCGCTTATTGAGGCACTTGAACATCAGAAGGTGTAGATTGGCCTTGTTATGTACAAGACAGAGTAAATGTTGGCTGGTTTATACATTTCTTTCTACTGCCGATCAACTGAGAAAGCTAGTGGGGAAATGATCATCTGCCACTGTACTTGTTGGTGCACAAAGCACTTTTATGTATATCTGTTTTTTTTTTGTGTTTTTTTTTTGCTGTGCTGTTGATATCTCTGGCATAAGAATTTGGTTGGAGCGAGTATTGGAGATTGCTTTAATCTTCATTTCACAGATTTTTTGATGTCCATATATTGACATGCTATTTTATTATTCCGTTTTAAATTGTTCTATGAATTTGATTTGAACTTTAATTTAATTGCTGTCTTTTATGCTGATTTCCTACATACGAAATAAAGATCTATGAGTTAACTTCGCAGGCAATACAACCCTATTTGACCTTAAGGATGACGGCACATGAAAGGTTTTTGCTGACAAGATTCAGATTTGGGATTGTATTTAGGTTATTAAGTTTTCCCGCTACTACTGATTGGTCTGCTGATATATGTAAATGCCCGTGTGATAATACCTCCACTCAATCAGATATCCATATTTTATTTTTTGGTAAATTTTATACCGTACCAAGGCAAAGGTTGATCATGCCCATTTCAAAATACCTAAATTTTAGACAATGTCGACCAGCCTTCCTAGCTATACAGAAACTTGAAGACATATTTTCAGTGGCATCTGTTTCTGTATTTCTTAGAAATGTTTTTCATTCAAGACAAACAATATCTGTTTGTATACAACTCCTTTTAGCTACGAGTCTCTGTATTTTTAACTATTTTAACTAGAAAATTTACTGAATGACATATGTGAATTGATTTTGAACTGTGATTTTATGTACTTTTATGGTTGTCAACGTTTTATAACCGAATAAAGTCTTTTTGAATACTGAGTTAACTGATCTGCTTTCGTTCCGAGAGGTGGAAAAGAAGGTGGCATCTTTTGCCAAAAGTGGAGTTCAGTAATCAGACATTAGACTAATACGGATAACAATTAGGATTATGGAACCACACATAGAATAAATTATCACAATATGGTATTTAATGCTTCTCAAATATAAAAATAATCATGACCGTCTTAAAATAAACTTAGGAGTGTTAACAAGGTGCACCATATCTCCCGCCAATCCGTAATAAGTTCTGCCTAGTTTGCAAAGCGGCTCAATTATCAGGGCCTTGCTCCCGAAGGCAGTGAGGTGGTTGGTGTGTTTTCTTTGCATCTATGGAACGAGTGTCGGGCAGATGAGGATAAAAAAGAAAAGAAAAAAAAACTTACACTGCTGTGCTAATAATGCTTGATTGGGATAGAGGGATTATAGAGAACTGTTAAGTGATTTTTATTAGTTTGAGAAATACATTTTTGTCGTTGCGCACGTTACATTGGAAGATCTTTAAAAACAATCCTCTCCTCATGTTGAGTCTGAATTAAATGGTACCTTAGCATAGAGATACAGGTGACTTGACTCAGTGGAAAAGCCTCAGAGGGATGCATGCTTTGCTTCCCATAGTGAATCTGGTCACATGTCTGATGGAAACCCATGTTTAGTGAGGCATATCTTCCGGCCTTTGGTACGTTCTGTTCCCAAGCATGCTCCAGAGGATCATAGTTTCGAGAAGGTAGCTGGGAGTAATGAGCAGTCCAATTGACTGATCCTTTTTGCTTCTTCTACCACTGGGATGAATACAGGAGAACATACTGTTCTTGGTCTGACTTTTCATCTGGAACTCCTTAGCTATAAAGTCTTGTTTCCCTGGAAACCTGCATGAATCCCGGGTAAGGGTTGCAATCTGATGAAGTTGACATTCCAAGAGGATCCTAAATGGCCTCAGGTTGCGAAATATCAATAGTTGTTAAATAAGCAGTTATTTGATTCAATAGCTCTTCATGGGTACTAAAATGTCCAGCTGGTCTTCAGCCAGCCTCCTGGCAAGTGTTTGTATCAAAGCAAATGCTGAACCATCTATTAAATGGTAACCAAGTTGCATGTGGTGTGAACTATTTAGGCTGTTAGACCCATTAGCTCATCTCCTTACACACCTGTCGACTCCCAAACAGTCCATCCTATTACACTTGAGGTGATAGGACATGCTAGATTTGGGGGTCTCTAGTTGGCAGAAGTAGGTACCTTTGACTAAATAGGGACCCTGGAGTCTAGTCAGGGTAAGGGGTTACACTCCTAAAATAACTCCTGCTCAGCCCCTTGGTAGCTTGGCATGAGCAGACAGGCTTTTCTCAGAGGCAGTCTGTAAAGCATTTGTAAACACATACAGTAACCCAGTGACAACACTACAGATGGACACCACACAAGTTGTAGTATAAAAATAAGTATTTTTATATAGACTTAACACAAGACCACAAACGACAAAAATCCACAATACTGTACTTTAAAAATGGTAGAAATAGCTTTTTTCTCTGTAGATGTAAAATGCGACACTTTATGTTCAATGTACCTTTGGATGCGTAACGCTATACAACGGAAGAGTTGCAGGGAAGGTGATAACGTCTGCTCCTTACACATAAGAACGGTGATGCGTCGGTTCCCTACTGCTGCATGGGGGATGCGTCTGTTCTTCTTCGCGTGGGGAGGTGATGCGTCGGTTTCTTACTGCGCTTCCATGGTGATGCGATCAGCAGCGCCATGATGCGATGAAGATCCGGTGCAATGAAACAAAATGGCGTTGTCGTCTTAATGCCACGACGACGGCTGTGCAGCGGCTCACTGATTCTTCTGAGCCGCGACAGGCCCTGCAACACGCTCCTCCGGTGATGCGACGGCGTCTGCTGTGACAGCGATACTCTTCTCCAGTGATGCGTCGACAACGGCTGCGACACGCTTCTACATGTTGAGTCGCTTTTCCAGCTCCCAGCGACACACTCTCTCTCAGAAGGCCCAGCTCAACAGCAGGCACTTCAATTCCCAGCAAGGGAAAACAGGTGAGCTGTTTGAAATCTGTTGTCCCTGAGACTTTAGCATGAGGCAAGGTCTATCTCAAGCCCTTTGAAATCCTTTACAAGTTGATTAGAAAGTAGCACAAAGTCCTTTCTCCTTTCGTTGGCAGTCTGGCAACCACTGCAGGCCAATCCCCCAAACATCCAGCAGCTTAGGGATAGTCTCCTCCTCAGTTTCTCTGGTTCCTCTCCTCAGCAAAGGTTCTTTGTTTTCCATAAGTGATCTATTTCTCTGGGGTCTGGGTCCCCTCTTTCATACTTCAAAATCCTTTGTCTCTGGAGGCAGAGAGTGCCTGTACCTAGTCCAACGATTCAGAAAAGGGGGTGGTGATGAACAGAGTGTCTGAATTAAGCAGACCACTCTTACCCAGTCCAAAGATCAGGGCTTGATCCATCACCGTTATTTATCTCACTGCACCATCCCAGCTCAGAACCTGGCTATATGCAAATCAGTCTGTCCCTGGCCCAGTGCATCATGGGAACAGGGCAGACTAAACTACCAAGCCAATTCTTCACCAGAAAGGAGACAAGCTACCAGGGACCGGTTTCTGGCATTTCAGCCTTCTTCGGCCCGGCTTGCTTGAATCCTGATGGTGCAGTGAGAAAGGGACTCATGTCTGAGTATACCCTGCCACACCTATAGTGGCCAAAAACGATTCAGAAAAGGGGGTGGTGATGAACAGAGTGTCTGAATTAAGCAGACCACTCTTACCCAGTCCAAAGATCAGGGCTTGATCCATCACCGTTATTTATCTCACTGCACCATCCCAGCTCAGAACCTGGCTATATGCAAATCAGTCTGTCCCTGGCCCAGTGCATCATGGGAACAGGGCAGACTAAACTACCAAGCCAATTCTTCACCAGAAAGGAGACAAGCTACCAGGGACCGGTTTCTGGCATTTCAGCCTTCTTCGGCCCGGCTTGCTTGAATCCTGATGGTGCAGTGAGAAAGGGACTCATGTCTGAGTATACCCTGCCACACCTATAGTGGCCAAAAACGATTCAGAAAAGGGGGTGGTGATGAACAGAGTGTCTGAATTAAGCAGACCACTCTTACCCAGTCCAAAGATCAGGGCTTGATCCATCACCGTTATTTATCTCACTGCACCATCCCAGCTCAGAACCTGGCTATATGCAAATCAGTCTGTCCCTGGCCCAGTGCATCATGGGAACAGGGCAGACTAAACTACCAAGCCAATTCTTCACCAGAAAGGAGACAAGCTACCAGGGACCGGTTTCTGGCATTTCAGCCTTCTTCGGCCCGGCTTGCTTGAATCCTGATGGTGCAGTGAGAAAGGGACTCATGTCTGAGTATACCCTGCCACACCTATAGTGGCCAAAAACGATTCAGAAAAGGGGGTGGTGATGAACCTAGTCCAAGCCAGTTCTGGTCAGTCCTGGAGCACTTTGTTGACAAGACTCCTTTCCTTTGACAGTGTGGGCCAGGGACATCAGACACACCACAGAAGGTAGAGCCAGCATTGTGGAAGGCAGGCCCGCCCCTATTCAGGTCCCAGGTGCAACTCCTCCCACCCATCTACATGCAGATAGCTCTATTCATCTCTGTGCTGACTCACCCTGTCTCCTGGAATCTCCCAGCCCCTGTCACTCAAACTCCAGACAAGGAATACACAACCTAGCAGAGGCAGTCTTGGATAGTTAGGCAAGAAAATACCTACTTTCTAAAAGTGGTATTTTCAAACACAATGTTAAAACCAACTTCACTAAAAGATGTATTTTATCATTCTGAGTTCAGGCATACTAAACTCGAATTTCTACCTAGTTCCCGGAGTCAGTTAGAATTATAAGATGAAGTGGAGAAGTGTGGCTCACTGGTTAGAGGAGGCATACCCTGAAGCAGAGGTCAGACCCGGGACCAGGGTTCAATTCCCGACGCGGCAGGGTCCTGAGCCCAATAGTGCATGGACTCGATAATTCTCGCTTCGGTGCCCACTCTAATCACGGGTTCACACTCTGCAACTCTGGGCATTAAGCTTGCTTAATCTCCACTACGGCCCCCCCGCGGCGAAATGCCTGGCTTTCACCTTGGGGATGCCCAGTACGGGTTATCTCACAGGGAAAAGCCAGGACGGGTTCCCAAGGCAAGCGGCGAGATGCCCTAGGGTAAGTCGAGCGCTATATAAGATCACACATACATACATAATCAAACTGTCCTTTCTGGCCTATGAGGAATAGGTAGCCTTGCATTAGTGAAAACCGAAAATGGCTGTAATTCACGATTAGGACATGCCACACACCTCAGGGCATGTCCTACCTTTCATCTACAATGCACCCTGCCCTTCGACCTACCATAGGGTGACTAATATGCAGAAAAGGGACGGTTTAGGGACTGGCAAGTGGGTGCATTTGCCCAGTCAACATGGCAGTACCAGACTGCACATAGGCTCTGCAGTGGCAGTCCTGAGACACACTTTACAGGCTGCTTCTGTGGGTGGCACAACCTGTGCTGCAAGCC
This sequence comes from Lissotriton vulgaris, assembly GCF_964263255.1. Taxonomy (NCBI): domain Eukaryota; kingdom Metazoa; phylum Chordata; class Amphibia; order Caudata; family Salamandridae; genus Lissotriton; species Lissotriton vulgaris. The sequence continues at coordinate 536,396,183 of NC_141693.1, read as the reverse complement.
CACCAGCAGCATTTGATTAACCAGCCCTGGGCACCTGCAGTGCACAGTACTAGGGTCTGACAGTAAATCAAATAAGCCAATAGCGGAGTCACTAATCCATACATCAATTTACAATAGGGAGAGCATATGCACTTTAGCACTGATAAGCAGTGGTAAAGTGCCCATAGTCATAAAACCAACAAAAACAGGTCAGACAAAATACAGGAGGAAGGCAAAAAGTTCAGGGATGACCCTGGAAAAAGGGCCAAGTCCAACAAGACCTTTTTCCAGGGTTCAGTTTTCTGCATCCAATCCCTTGTATCCTGTCCTAAGCTTCTGAAACTAGCAGTCCCAACCATCACTATTTGTGGTTGCAGTGCTAGTGGCTCGCCGCTGGAGGGTCTTTTGTTGAAACGTGCCCTTTTAGCTATTGTCTTTCAACAGGTTTTTTCTTTGGTGGCTTACATTAGTTCTAAACTGGAGGTTGAGCCACAGTCCCAATTTATAATTTTAAATGCCACAAAAACTTTTAGGCATCAACTGGGTCTTTTCTTTAGTGTCCACAGTATCTATTCCTACTACAGATTTTAGTGAGGTGCAGCTATTCTTAATGTTACCATAGTCACATTTTAGATGCCCAAGTAACCTAAATTTACTATGCTTAGTTTTGATCGGATTGAAATTCCTGCATTATTAAAGGTCAACCTAAAATTTGGAATGGCCTTCCTCCTCCTCCATGTTCAGTTGTAACCAAGGGAGTTGCTGTATTTCTTTTCTGGAATTGTCCTAAGCCCACCCCAATAAGGCACACTTTGAGCTGTGCTGGCACATACCACAATTATTAGCAACTCATCGCTGTGTGAGGTTCGCAATAAAAAGATAAACCTTCCTCTTAATCAAAGAAGATGTCCCCTTTGGTCTCTCTGCCATGTTCACAGATCGAGTTTTAGCCAGAAGTATGGTTCAGCGCTGACAAATGCAATGCTCTGGATGTGATTTTAACCCTTCCATCCATCAGAGGTAGGTAAATTGAGCATCTTAACTTGTGCAATAGTCACTTCCTGTTTACAGTGCTGAGAAACAGCAGTAAAGGACAGTATTTGGATCCATTAACATTTTTCACACGCATTTGAGTCCCCAACATGTCACCTGCTTGAAAAATACTTTAACAAGAGATCCCTCTTTGCTTTTTTGAACTTACCTTTTCACTTGTGAGGACCTTGTGCAGTATATGCTTTTTTTAAACATTAAATGCTTGTGGACGATGTAAAATGTTTGCTTTCTGCAGTAGTTTTGCAATCCCTTGGCCTGTGAAGGGATATGGATTGTGATGCTCCCATTGCAACTTGTACTTAGTTGTTCTGAAAGACTGCTGTGAGAAGGGATACTGACTAGAGATTATAGCATCAAGAGTTTTCTATGTGCAATTTATCAAATCCCTATAATTACTAGGATTAAATTAATATGAATTCAATGTTGTTGGGATATTTTGGGCGCTATGAAAGTTTGTTGTAGCTCACATTTAAATTACATTTATGAAATCAACCCCTCAGGAGGGGAACTGATGTTGATGGTACATAACGTCGGATTTTATTATGGCCCTTTGCAATTAACAAGAGGAACAACGTTCTGTCTATGATCTTGGGCAACCTCTTGTCACAGGGTTTGGGGCAACTCAACAGGACTTCTTTTATTGACTTCCGACGGATGAAAGACTGAGAGGACCCGATGAGATTGAAACCCATGATCACTGGTCAAACATAGATCCCAGTTGTGAACACATTAGTCCATGTAGTGCAGAAAAAATGCAGAGATAGAGTGAGGACTATGAAGTGGCTACTGGACAAGGTGGTAATGATCTCTTTCAAACTCCAACTATTCTCTCAAATTCACCTAAGCGTAGGGAAGAAGACTGACTGGTGCCCCCAGGTTACAAGGATTGTCCTGGAACTTGGTGGATATCTTCACTCTGTGTTGGTGTATTTGAGAGGCGAGTCCAATGCAGCAGATAGCTCAAGATGGGGTCTATGCTAAGGCACATGTAAACTAAAAATGATAAAAGATGAAAATATTCTAACGCCTCCCACACCTCAGCTGACCATGTCCACGCCGAAGAGTGATTTCCCTAAAGACACTGCAGTCACAGCACAGACAGCTGTGGTCATTGTGCAGGCATCAGTCTCATTCACTGAACCGCTAAAGCACAGCCACCAGTAGCGCAGGCTTCTTTTGCTCTTGAGCTGCTTTGAGTTCTAACATTGGATGACATAAAAGAGGTCATTTAATATGAGACGATGAAGAGGCAGTGATGGGTTGCATATGGGTGTATTTTGCGTGGACGGTTTAAGGATGGTTTGATGATCAGTGTTTGTTGGATCGTTTATGGACCGATGGCAGTAAGGAGGAGGATGCAAAGTGGGTTGTTGGGTTGGTGAAAGTGTATTCCTTCTGAATACATGGAAAAGTTGTGTGTGGGCTAGTTGATCGATTGTGATTTGTTAGCAGATGGATGGATTGATTGATCTCTGCATATGCTCCCTAGGCAGGCAAACCTGCATCTCTCGTCTCGAATAAAATGTAAAACATCTGTTATTTCCGCACCACGATACTCTTGAGAGTTGATGTCTGCTTTAAAATACACATTGTTATGTTATGAAGGGGGAGATGTTAACCTGGAAGGCAGCGTTAACTTAAACTTCAAGGCTTTTGTATTTTACTGTTATTGTATATTCAAAAGTGCATGTCCAGGAAGCAGCAGATGGTTCCCTTGGGGGTGTTGACCACTCTTGTTCCCCTGGTCTGCGTTATTCTTTTATCCTTTGTTTATGATCCCTCAAAGTCCATTAGAACCGACTGTAGTGTTGAGTGCACAGCTGAATTACCAACATAGACAGTATGATGATCCGCTGAAGGATTAAATAATTATTTGAAGTGGAATGCTGTCCAACTAGGAAAACATCGAAACTAGGCATCAGCAGACAACTTTTTTATTTTCTACTTGTGGCGTTTCCATAAAATGGTGGCTGCTCAGGCTCAGTGTATAAGCCATTGCATGTGTGGCTCCAAGAAAAGATTGAGCTCTCTTCAGTAAACACTTCAGTAGAGGAACAGTACACCACTGGCTTGCGCTGCCCTAGTCGGCTCTTGGTGACTGCTTCTCATGACTGCAAGAACACAAAAGGGATGGTGCATCCTGCCCTGCAGGTTGGGGAAGCTGCAGGGATACTCCCCTGTATATCTGTCTGTTTTCCATCAACTGCTGTCCTCTGTCACAGCTCTGTTATAAGGCTTCCACCTCTATTCCTCCTGCTTGTATAGAGTGATGGGCTTCTGAGTGTGTTGCTTCCCTGGCTCTGGTGGCAGCCGGAATTGCAGTGTTTTGTGACTGGCCTGTCATTGCATCCCACTGGGAATGTAAAGTTGAGGTTGCTCTGATCTCTGCCATGTTCCCCATGATATTCCCCAGCTGTGAAGGGTTGGGACACGCAGCAGAACTAGTAGGAGTAATGTTAGATCTGGGGGTCTTTAGTTGGCAGAGGTAAGTACCTTTGACCAAATAGGGACCCCTACTTCTAGTCAGGGTAAAGGGATACACACTGTAGATAACCCCTGCTCACCCCCTAGGTAGCTTGGCACGAGCAGACAGGCTTATCCCCAAGGCAATGTGTAGGGTAGTTGCACTTAACACACACAATAACTTCAGAATACACCACAAACTGACACCACACAAGTAAGTATATAAAAATATATAACTTTATCTTCAGTTTAGGCAATGCAAACCAATGGCAAAATACAGCTACAAAATCGCTTGACTCTTCTTGAGGTTTGTGCTATTCTAGGAAGGTATTGGGGAATCACAGTTCAGTCTCAGTCTTTAAAAACTAAGGAAAATGGGTGTAGAGGTTGTAATACTTGAAAGCAGCAAGAATGCCGGATCTCTAGCTCTGTTCTGCTGAAGCGCCGGTACCGTGTTTACACAAGGCAGCCTTCCTGGTGAGAAAGACCCTCTCGCAGTCCCTGCCGGCCCCGCTAGCTCTCAGCCCGCTCTCGACAATCAACGAGCGTCTGGGAGTCTGATTACCTGGAGGCGGGTGCGGCTGGTAACGGGTGATGCATGCGGCTGCCTCGGCAAAGACAGGGCGTTCTCCGCACTTGGACGCAGCTCCTCTTCCTGGTCAGATTACCTTAAGTTGCGAGGGAGGGGGGAGCGCTACCTCGAGTCGGCTCCCGGCGCCCTCAGACGATGACTCCTCGTGGTGCCCAATCCGTGCGCCTCTCCACAGGCGAGCCCCTCATGACGTCGAGGCTTCTCCTACGCGGCCCAATCACCTCGCGGCTTTCCAGGACGAGCCTCCCGCAGCCCGCCAATGACAGCGCGGCACCTCGGGAAAGCTTCTCTCTGGCAGCCAATCAGAGCGCGGCCCCTTCGATTCTTCGGCCACAGCTCCGTGTCGGGGACGGTGTTTCTTTGATAATTTCAAGCCCGAGCAGCGGCGGTGATTAGCTGCAAGGGCTGATTTGGGGTGCAAGTGGTCAACAGATCACCCACGAGGCCACACGATCTTTGGGTCGATCTCTCACACAAGGAGGCACCACGATCTTCCTGTCACCCTCAAATATGTGCCGATGAGCACATCGATCTTCACACCCGGCCAGCAGTTAGAATCACGCACTGAGGGCAAAACACAGCACGAACTTCACAGCGTCTTGGAAATGCTTGGGAACCTTTTAACCCTGGGTTCCAGGACAGGAGGCCAGCTCTTCTCAGGTCCTTGGAGATTCTTGCAGACACAGCACACAGCAAAGACCCCTTCTTCTCTCCTTCAGTTGAACAGCTAAACAGGTCAGCCCCAGAGCACACAGCAAGGGCAGTCTTCCTTAGTTTCCACAGCAGTTCTTCTTCTGGCAGAGGTTCCTCTTGATTGTAGAATCTAAAAATCTGCTGTCAGGGGTCCTTCTCTTATACCCCTAAAAGTCTTTTAAGTCTTTGTGCAAGTGGGCCCTGAGCCCGGTCTAAACCAGTTCTGGGTGGTGCTGGAGTACTTTGTTTTCCTGGCTTCTTCCTTCTTTTCAGAGTGAGGGGCAGAGTCGTCAGTTGCCCAGCAGGAGGTGGAGCCAGCATTGTGGCAGGCAGGCACAGCCGTATTCAATCCCAGGTGCTATCCCCTCCCACCACTCTAATTGCAGATGCAGTCATTCAGCCTAAGGCTGACTCAGACAACCTCATGGGGGCTCCCCAGCCCCTGTCACCCTCAAACCAGACAGTCCATCCACAAGCAGGTCCAGGCACACAGAAAGGTCAGACAAGAGAACAGCCACTTTCTAAAAGTACTGTTCTCAAACACAGAACAACCTTTCCTAAAAGATGTGTTATTAAATTCTGAGTTCAGGAATATCAATCACTTATGTCCTATCTTGTTCCTATGGGAAGATAGGCTGGTAGCCATTGGGCCCAGCCTCCCCCATGTTAGTCTATGGAGCAAGATAACCTTGCAGCAGTGATCACACAAGATGGCTGCTGTTCACTACCAGAGCATGTTACCTGCACTAGTACGTGCTCTACCTTTCATATACACTGCACCCTGCCCAGGGGGGTACCTGGAACCTTCCCTAGGGGTGATCAATGTGCACAAAAAGGGAAGGGTTAGGCCTAGCCAGTGGGGGCACTGACCAGGAGGACATGGCAGTTCACTGACTGCACACAGGCACTGCGGTGGCAGGCCTGAGACACCATTTTAGGGCTACTCATGTGGGTGGCACAATCAGCGCTGCAGGCCCACTAGTAGCATCTGTCATCACCAGCCCTGGCACACCCAGTGCACTTTACTAGGGACTTCGTGGTGATACAAATATGCCAATCCGGTACATCCAATCAATATGATAATTTCCATAGGGAGCACTTACACTCTGGCACTGATCAGCAGTGGCAGAGTGTCCAAAGCATCTAAGCCAGCAAAAACGAAATCCAGCACAGCATCAAAAATACAGGAGGCAGAGGCAAAAAGATAGGGGAAAAAACCACGCCAAGGGTGTCAGGTCTAACAAGCAAGTCTTAGAAGAAAAGTGCCTGGAGCTGCCGTGGGAGGCAGTATAGCAAGTGGGAGTGCACTAAGGCAGGGTTCGGTTATTTCACGGCCCTGCTAGTCATGAATGTAGTACTGCGCCACCTCTGCTAAGCAATGGTCAAAATTCAATGAGCTGGACCACTGAGAAAAGAGAAGCGCAAGTTGCGGATGGCTGCAGGACAGTAAGGCAGCAGCTACTGTTCAACATTCCATGCAGCTGCGGCACTGTTTTGTTGAAGTGATGAGGAAGGATGTGGATCTCTGGCTTGTCCCTTCCAGGTCTCCTGGAAGCTTTATTGAAAGGTGACGACAAAGCATCACCTTCAAGCGGTTGCCTTTCTATTTGCTGAAACATATAATGGAAAAACCTATAGAAAAATAGTGCGCACATCTAGCATTTCACCTGGTTGAAACACATTCCACTAGCTGGGAAGCAGAAATATATTAATATATTTTAGTAATGTATCTAAAAATATTACCTATACATTGTATTAACTAGCATTGCAGCCTGTCGTATTTACACATTTTCTGTATCCCTGAAATACTTTGGTTTTACATGCTGTTGTATTATTAATTCACTGTGAAATGCTGTTTTCAGAACTGGAAGAGTGGAAGCACAGCTGCAGGGTGCTTGAGAACATTAAGCTCAGCCATGAATGTCATCAAATAGCAAATGAGAGAAATGATCTGAATAATCCTACGAGCTCTGAACTATCCAAGCTTCATGAAGCGCTAAAGGTGAGCTGGCTGACTGTGCGCGCTCATTTGGTTATTAAATGCCACAGCTGTATTTTCTCAAATGGTTTATTCCTCACCCAGAACGTTGATGTATAGAAATGGTTTTCGCCACTCTCCGATACATATCTCTTCACTCTATCAGTACATGTACTATGGTCGCATCAGGGGTCATAAGATTTGCATGACATTTGTACGTCAGCGAAATATCTGTTGGTGGTAGAGTTGTGAAAGTGATGAGGACATGGTGGAGGTTCCACAGATGACTATGGCGGTGGCAGCAGCAGGAGTGCAGAGTACACTGGCTCCTGTGAATCATGGCAAAATAACCAAATGCTTAAAAGGAATATATTTTTTCCTGACTGTACATCATCCTTTCACTTGCTGTATTTTTGGAGCCATAGTGAGTTGTCTCCTGTAATGCCCCTGCAATAGGTCTGTCTGTAGTATGTAATAGGTGTGTTTTATCAGTTTACATCATGTTGTACCTTAAAGCAGGTGTGCTTGGCGCAAACAAGGACAGTGCACTCTGTTGCAATCCATGCGCTGCCCTATGCACAGCTGTGCACTTGCACCTTCCCTGGGGGCAACGCATTCGGTGAAAGACGGAGCAGCTACTTGAAGCAGCCTCCCAGTCTTTCACAGTGCAAGAGGCTTCCATCTGCACTTCAAAGGGAGGAGGGATAGAGATCTCTCTGCAGGCGTTGCTTTGAGGGCCTGTGTATATCTGATGGGGGGATGCCTTATGAGCTCTCTCTCTTGCTCGCTCCCTCCCTTGCTCGCTCCCTCTCACGCTCGCGCTCTCTCCCTCCCCCGCTCGCGCTCTCTCCCTCCCCCACCCCCTGACTTTGTACCTCCTCTATGTGGCACACAGTCAGTGCGTCTTCTGATGGCCTTTTTGCCTCTGTACCTGTGTCCATAATAGAGCCCGGGCACAGAGGCGCAATCTGTTTACCTCATTTGCATGGGACCACGCCCCCATTCAAATGAGTGGATGCTCCCTTGAGATAGCACCGTTGTTATATGTGGACCAGAGCTATCTGTACTACAGAAGATGCACAAGCATATCCTGCCTCTTCTGCAATACAACTGTGCCCCTGAGTGGAGAAAGCAGGTACTATATGTAATACGACCTGAGTAAGATATGATAAAATGATTGTCGTCGGAGACTTCAATTATCATTGGGAGAAATCCCCTAAAGAGGGTCAAGCACTACAAATTGAGGAGGCAATTTCCTCCCTGGACTTCACTCAGCAGGTGAATGGACCGACACATGAGAAGGGACATACGCTTGACTTAATCTGGACCACTATGCCAGTCCAGGGCGCTACAGAGATTCTGCCATGCGTCTGGTCTGATCATTCTTTAATAAGATGTAAAATTCTTCTGAACGGCCATTCGCCCAAGTCGGGGGAAGGTTGGAAAATGGCCCGGAAATGGAGAAATCTTGATGGAGAGAGAATGATGTCTTTCCTAGAACAGTCTCCGCCGATAAAGGAGCAGGACGCCAACGTTGATGCCCTTTGTGGACATCTCCACCACAAATTGGGGAGAGCCATTGAGTTGGTGGCACCCCTTAGTAGGGTGAAGAAGGTGGATAGGGGAGCTGGGGCCCCTTGGTATAATGACTCCCTACGTGACATGAAACGTGGGGTGAGGAGGAAAGAACGTGCATGGCGGAAGGAGTATGACGCTACTGCCAAGAAAGATTATGTCTTCCCTGGCGACCTACAAATTAGCCATCCAAACCAGGAAGGCGGTCTTTTTTGAGGAAAGAATAGTTGCAGCTAGGAATCCACAGAAGGAAATCTTTCGGGTTTTGTCAGAGCTCAGGACAAACAAAGAGCAAAGCACTGAGTTCACCCAGCAGGATTGCCAGAGGTTCCAGGACTTCTTTGTGAGTAAGATCTCCGATATTCTGGGAGAAATCGCTGCAACTATACCCCTCGATTGTCCTAGCCCACCTGACTACACTGTTCCGCCGGATCTCATTTCGTTAGCCGAGTTCCCCTCAATTGTAAAGCAGGAATTAGCCATGATTACGGACCGAGTTAAATCCGGTTCATTGGTGGATCCATGCCCGCCTGAAGTATTCAAGCTGACACTACTGGGCATCGAGGAAGAAGTCTTGCACCTACTGAACACTTCTCTCTACACAGGACAGGTCCCTCTAGCATTTAAAGAGGCTCGCCTGATCCCTCTATTAAAAAAACCTGGTTCGGACACAAAGTGTCTAAAGAACTTCCGTCCCATCTCCCAGTTGCCTTTTCTGGCTAAGGTGATTGAGCAGCATGTGTTGGTATCGCTCTCAAAACATCTAGAGAGCAACAACCTGCTGGAGGCCAATCAGGCAGGGTTCCGTGCTAACCATAGCACGGAACTAGTCATGCTATCAATTCTGGATGAATTGAGGAGCCGGGCGTATATATAAAAACACCTAGCGCCCTGGTACTACTAGATCTCTCCGCGGCCTTTGATACCGTGTGTCATGAACAACTTTTGTCACGGGTGAGGTCTTTTGGTATCAGGGGCACAGCTCTGGCATGGCTTGCATCATTCCTGCAGGGTAGGACACAAAGAGTACAGCTGGGGGACCTGCTTTCCACCTCCGCGCCTATTACTTGCGGGGTCCCACAGGGCTCTGCTTTGTCACCCCTACTCTTCAACATCTATCTGCAGCCATTGATTGCACTCCTGAATAGGATGGACTGCCTAGTATATAACTACGCCGACGACACCCAGATTATCATCCGGCTGGATGAAGGTCCAGGAGCGTCTACCAGGCTACAGGACATACTTAAAGCCACGGTTAATTGGATGTCTAAAAACTCCCTAAAAATTAACCCGGACAAGATGGAAGTGTTGCCCATCTCCATCACGGGCAACCCCTGGAATGAGAAATTCTGGCCTGTAGAGCTTGGTGTGCCACCGAAACCAGCGGCTGCAGTTAAAAATCTGGGTCTGTACATGGATGGAAAACTCTCCATGGAAAAACAAGTCACGACTGTAGTGGGTACCTGTATTGGCTTAATGCGGCAATTGAGAAAAATATCGGCACTGCTTTCGTTTTCCACCCTGAAACATGTGGTTTCAGCTATAATCCTGGCCAGGCTGGATTATGGAAACTCTCTGTATATAGGGCTACCCCAGCGGCTGCTGGATAAGCTACAGGGGGTTATGAACGACGCAGCCAGGCTGATTTACAAGAAACCCAGGATGACCCACTCGTCCCCTCTGATGCAGGAGCTTCATTGGCTCCCAATTCGGCAGAGAGTAGTATTCAAAGGACTGTGTATAGTGCACAAGGCGTTGTACGGGAATGCACCAAAATATCTGAAGTCCCGACTATCCCTTTATACGCCGAGCAGGACTTTACGTTCATCAGATGCTACTCTCCTATCCCAATCCCGGTTTAAATTGGCCACGGTGGGAGGACGTGCTTTCTCCAAAACACTCCCAGCTCTGTGGAACAAACTGGCCCCAGAACTAAGGAAGGAACGCAATTTGTTAGCCTTCAGAAAAAAGTTAAAAACTGTTTTGTTTAAGCAAGCATGGAGCGGCCACTAGGTGCACTGTCAAAATCAAGTAAAATGCCAAGCCCCACTATGTAACCTGGACAATCAGCGCTTAGAGACCCCGGTGGTTATAACACGCTATACAAATTAAATAAATAAATAAATATTCAACCAAGTTTTCTTTTTGACTTTTTGGGAGTCCTTGTGACTAATGGCGATGTTGCTTTAGTTGTGATGTTTACTGCTTGAAATCTATATTGAACGTTTATTGTATTGTAATTGTATGTATATAAATATATTTATTTTTGATGGACTTCAAGCCTCAGAATTCTTACCTTAGCATAATCCCCAGGCATCAGTCAGACTGGATCCAGAAAATTTTCGAGAGCAGTACCTGTGTATGTCAGTAGGTGGCACGGTTTGGCTACACGTGGCGTCTTCTACCCCAGAAGAGCTGTGCACTGTGCCTAAATCGGTAGCGCACTGGCATCCGTTCTTTTTTTTCCACGTCAGTCAGCGCAGATCCAGAGAAGAGCTACCCCCAGTCTTTTTTTGTCTGACCTTTTTTTTTTTTTTTTATTTAAATGAGGCTGATCTCCTGGTGCGTCAAGGACGTCTTCTAGGAAAGCTGGTTTCAGGCTGTGTGGCGTCTATCACCGGCAGATGTCGGTGACGGCCCGGCCCTATTTGATGTGCCTCTGGTGTCTGGAGTGCGATCACAACACCAAAACCTGTGTCAATTGCCTTTGCAGCCCAAGGCTTCAGAGAGCGGTCCCTCATGCCTCTCGCCGCTCGACATGCAACGCTCGTGGTCGAGAGTAAGCTCTTGGGATCGGTCACGGAACCACTCCAAGCCCTCCCGCATTGTTCATTATTCTCAGTGGGAGCTGAATTTTGTCTTGCGTTTTCCAAAAGCATCCCCACTTGACACAGTGCGCAGTTGCCATATTTGACTTTTCACTCTGAAGACAATACTGTTGGTAGTAATAACTTCAGCCTATAGAGTCGGAGATCTTCAGGACCTCTCAGTTCATCCAACTTTCAGTTTCCAACCAAGATCTGTTGATGCTACTTATCTACATGCTTCCTTCTCAGTGTGGAATCTACCTCTCACAAGGGCCAGTCTGTTTCCCTTCCTTCTTCCTTCTCTTCACCTCATCCCACCAAAGAGTTAGACCAGTGTATAGACTGTATCACAGCCATGTTGTATGTATGTTCTAACCTATTAAATCAGGGCTGATCAGCTCCTTGTGGTCTTCACCACAGCCAACAAAGATAAGCTTGTGTCCAAACATGACATTTTGCACTAGGTCATGTTTTGTTTTCAAAATCTACTACGCCTTGAGCAAGAAACTACCCCCGGATTGCAATGGGCTACTTTTATGGCTCTTGCAAGAGGAATCTTGTAGTGGGCTTCTGCTAGACAGCCACATGGCCATCCCTGCATGTTTTCCCCAAGCACTACTGCCTAAGACTAAAGCCCACATTGATGCATACTTTTCCCAGGCTGTGTTGATATTGCGTTATAATGGTCATTACTTAATCCCACATCCCACATCACAAAGGGTGCTGCTTTAGAACCTTTATAGAAAGAAGAATCTACTAGAAGATGTAGCCATCATAAAAAAGGTTACTTTGGTAATGATGGTTCTGAAGGACACACGGGTCTATTCATAAAGATACATTTGGAAATAAACTCCAGTTTGATTGAATTTGTAACAGGTGTGTCTGACCTGGATTTCTTGCAGGTGTATGCCATTTTAGGGGACAGAAGTCTCTGCCACAATTGCGAACACCTGTGCACTTGTAAATTCCAATACAGCAGTTGGATTGAGGGTGTTCAAGGCTTGGCTGCTACAAACAAGCATGTTTGTGAATGTTCACAAACTACCTTTCCCTTTTCCAGCCTGCAAGGGTCATATATTTTCTTAAGCCAAGTGCTGCCATAAATACATTGTCCAGGGCAAGAAGGGAAATGGATAACCCTCCAGTTGGGTGTAGGAGAAAAGGTTTCTCCATTCCTCCTCTTACACAAAAAATGTACATGTGCATTTGCACAGAGGCATCCATTCCCTATATATGGTGTTCTCTGCAACAGATTCCAAGCTTAGAAATTACCTGATTTCTCAGGGAACCCCAGTGGAAATCTGCATCAGGCACAGCGTCCATATACTGCATTTTATTTTGCTCATAGGTGATAATGTTCACTGATTAGCTAGGTATTAGTCATTAAAGAACACCTCACAGTTTTCTTTAATTAAGGTCTCCTTGCCATCTCACTTCTCAGTATCCTAAGAATCAGAACGGACTTAATGAGCTCACTAATGCTATATGCCAATGTGGAACCCGTACTTGCAGTTTTAATACAGTGGTTTCTGTGCACATCTGTTCTTGGATAAAACTATCACCAGGGACTGCTTTATAATGTTAGAGGAGCTTCAAATTTACTCTTTTCCCCCCGTACAGCTGTCTTCTCAATCTGATGTTGGTGGTGAATATGCTGGACCTGCTTCTGTGCTATTGCTTTTAAAGACAAAAAAATAGATATTAATCGAATCCAGCCCTGCTTCCAGTTAGATTAATGAATCTTCATTATAGTTCTACATATAGCGGAATGATCTCTGCTTTGTGGCCGGTAGATTTCTTTACCAAAGCAAAGTAATCACATTTGTCTTAAGCACACATGCCCTTAAACCCCCAGCCCCCACCAATTTTGGCCAGTTACAATGCAACCATTTTTCTTAACCTTTTGTTGGAGCTACATATTAACCAAGTAGAGCCAGAGTTGTCCTGGATGAGAGACTACTACAGCACAGCTTCAAGTGCGTGATCTGGGAGATTCAGCAGACACCAGACCTTATATGCAGCATGGCATGGAAGAAAGTGTTCTTTGTAAATGCAAGTCTTCCTCTAGGGTTTGCTGGCCAAAACGATATGCACCTTAATGCACAGAAAACAGCCTTGTTCTTTGTGACCGAAGATGGAGGTTAGCCTGGCTGCCAATAGAAGTTTCATTGTGTGTCCCAAGACAGCGCTTGTTCCTCTACCGTTCTGATCTGTCAGAAAATTAGAATACCTAAGCTGACAAGATGAGCAAGCAACCATAGTCCATCCCTCTTGAGTGAGACCTACATGAGGATACAGTGGAGTTATTGTTTCAACACTGCACATCCCTCAGTTCACCCACTTTTTTATTCAAAATGTTTCCCCCTCAGAGGACAAACTGAAGGGTGGCAAGAGAATGTAAATTCTACATTGTTCTTATTGTTGCTTTGTGCCTCAATAAGTTTTAATTGGGGAAGAAAGTTTTCCATTACCCTGAGTCTTCCCTCTTAACAGAGATCTTGACCACCTACATGAGCTTACTACGTACAGCCATCAAAAATGGTGGTATCCGCTTTTCTGCTGTTATTCTGGTAACTAGGCGGCCATCTTCAAGACCCACCTTATGAAAAAAGATCCTAGGTTATAGTTGTTCGTCTTTTATTTTTTATGTCACTTAGTTTTGGTAGCAAAGTTGAATCTAGGAGTGCACATCTTTCAGTGTTTGGTGCATAATGCAATTTGTAACTTTTTTGTATTAAGAATGTAATGTTCGAGGCATATGAGCTGCAGATTCTACACTTTGTATTAGATCGCCACCTGGTGTTGGGCTCGGATGATTGCATGTTGTTGTTGTCCTGGAAGAGGTCTTTGTAGTCACGAGATAGGTGACTCCTCCCTTGGACGATGGAGCGCATGGGCATCGGCTCCATCCTAAGATTGTTTTTTTCCACCACTGGGTTCGGATGTAACTTTTCTGCTCCGAAATCTACCCTGAACAGTAGTTCGATGCGAAAGAACTTTATAAACAACTTCGAGACCAACAACAACATCGACTCGACTCATCGGCTCGATTCCGGTCGTCGACGTGGGCCGTTGGGCCTATCCACGCCTACACCTCATGGAAAGGACGACATTCAAAAAATGCCCCGAGTGTGGAGCAAAGTTTCCACACAGTGACCACCATAAGGTCTGTAACCTGTGCTTATCACCAGAACACGACGAGCCAAGCTGCACAACCTGTGCATCTTTTCAATCGAAAAAAGACTATCTGAGAGCGGAGGGCCCGTCGACACATGTAAAGATCGGCACCGAAACCGGTGGATATCTTCGACAAAGAGGTTCCGCTCGTTCCAGAGTAGGATTCTGACGATCTACAAATCGTGTCCGAGGCAGACTATGCCGATGACTTCATACCTTCGGGTCAACGTGTGAGTACTACTGCCCCTGACCCATCCCCATCAAAATCGAGGGCAAGGGTCAACACTCCGCCCATGGGGCCCAGTCACGACCGAAAGGACACTTCGAAAGCCCCGCCATCGAGCCCGTCTCCGAAGAGAATAATTAAGCCTTCCGGTAGCTCCTTATCGAGCAAACCGCACGTGACGTCCCTCCCCGACCATCTGCGGTCGACTAAACACTACTCCCTCTTCCGCAAGGGCTTGAAAACCTTTTTGTTCAATCAGGCTTTCCTGCAGTAATTCATCTACTGCTTCGCTCCTTATTATCATGCCTTCAAAGCGCCAAGAAACCGTCTGGTGAACGCTGAGCTATATAAGTATTTTAAATTCAAATTCAAATTCATGCCGATCCCACCAGCCCCCTCGGCACCGAGATCGAAAGAAGCCCTGGTTCCGAAACGATCTACTTCAAAAGACAAAAACATGAAGCCCGTTTCTGACGCCTCAAAGCCGACAAAACCAGCTTCGACCCTGAAGCCAATACCTTCAGTACCGAAACCAACAAAGCCTGTTTCCGACGCCATCAAGCCCTCGAAACCGCCTTCGGCCCCGAAAACAATACCTTTGATGCCGAAACCGAAGCCAAAGGACCCTATTACTGCTCCTAAGGCTAAAGACAAGGAAAAACCACGCCAGGAACCGAAGAAATAGGCGCCGGCAACGGTTCTACAGGAAAAGCTTTTCCAACCTGATCCTCTACAAAAGAAAATTTACATTGATCCAAAGACTGGTCATGTATCTACTACACCACACAGGAAGAGGAAGTCAGACACATCACCTACACCTGCAGTGCCTGTTAAGAAGGATAATGCCACATCCCCTATGCACCCTTCTTCTCCTATTCTTCCCTCACCTTCATCTCCTATTCCTCTTAATATCTCACCTGTAAATTCTCCAGATAACTCTCCTCATCATTCTTTACATACACCTCAAAATGAAGATAAATACAGCATGGGATGCGGGGTAGATCCAGATGAGTCTTTCCCCTACCCTAGTGGTGATCCAGACTGGGAGTACCCAAACCCACAAGATGTGCCAGATATTCCTGACCCACATACATAGCCATCCAAACCTTCTCCACCAGAGGACAATATTTGTTTTGGGCACCTATTAAATAGGGCAGCCACATATTATAAAGTCACAATGCATTCAGATGAGCCAGAAGAGGATTTCTTATTAGATTCCTTTGAACAATCACAAAGATCTGTTCAGCTCCTACCTATGATCAAAGGTGTTATTAAACATGCCCCTGAGGTATTTAAAGATCCCGTACGTTCTAGGATTTTAAACCCTAGAATAGAGAAAAAATACAGACCCGCTCCTGCAGATCCTGCCTATATTAAAGGATAGCTACCTTTAGATTCCCTAGTAGTGTCAAATGCTAGGAAAAGAGCTAACTCAGACATCAGGTGAAGCACCACCCCCTGATAAAGTCTCTAAGGTCATAGATGCTTCAGGCAAGAGGATAGCTGCCCAGGCTAGCAATACATGGCGTATAGCTAATACACAAGCCCTCCTTGCAAGATATGATAGGGCTTATTATGATCAGTTAGAAACATTGCTGCAACATCTTCCTGATCAATACAGAGCGCAGGCAAATGACCTCATACAGGAAGGCAAATTAATTTCTAATGCCTCTAAATGCGCTCTCGATGTGGCAGGTACTGCATCTAGAGCTATAAACACTAGTTTCCTACTTAGACATCACGCGTGGCTACGCATCTCCGGGTTTAAGCAGGAAGGGCAAACTACCATCTTAAATGCCCCATTTAACCAACAGCAATTGTTTAGTCCAGAGATAGACACAGAACTGGAAAAAATGAAAAAAGACAGATACAGCCAAATCATTGGGAGCTTTACAACCCACCCAAGCTAGAGGCTCCTTTCGTCGCTCCTGTTATAGAGGAGACTCCAAACAAGCTGGAGCAGACAATTCAGCTTCCTTCAAAGCGAACACACAAACATCCCCTGGTAGAGGTTATAGAGGAGGCAACAATAATAAGGGAAGAGGTCGAGGGACTATCAACAATCGAACCTCTTCCACCACAAACAAGTGGCTTGCCTCTGCTACCCCAACAGCATTCCACTCCTGTGGGGGGAATAACACAGTTCCTACCTGCCTGGAATGCTATAACAGACAAGTGGGTAAGACAGATTATCCAATATGGTTATTGGCTCGAACTTACAGCTACCCCTCCACACATACCACCCAGACAGCGTCCAATGTCCACAGAACATCTCACGCTGCTCAAACAAGAAGTACTATCACTTCTTCAAAAGAACGCAAAAGAAATGGTCCCTTTACAACATAAGGAACAGGGGTTTACTCACTGTATTTTCTAATACCCAAAAAGGACTGGACACTAAGACCAATTCTAGACCTCAGGCCCCTCAATCAATATATACACTCCGATCATTTTCATATGATCACTTTGCAAAAAGTTCTCCCATTGCTGCAACAAGGCAATTTCCTTACAACACTAGATCTAAAGGACGCCTACTTCCTCATTCCTATACATCCTTCTCACAGGAAGTATCTCAGGTTTGTACTGGAAGGACAACACTATCAGTTCAAGGTCCTTCCATTCGGGGTCACAACTGCGCCAAGCGTGTTCACAAAGTGCCTAGCAGTAGAAGCAGCACATCTCAGAAGGCAACACATCCATGTCTTCCCATATCTAGACGATTGGCTCATAAAAGCTAGGTCATTCATTCAGTGTGTCCAATACACGACGCAGACCATTCAAACACTGCACAACTTGGGATTCACAATAAACTACACCAAGTCATATCTGCAGCCCTCTCATGTACATCAATACCTAGGGGCTACAATAAACACGTCTACAGCTCTAGCGTATCCCAGTCCAGCAAGGATACAGAGCATTCAAGCTTTAGTCGCAACATTTTAAAGCAACATTCTCTCCCTGCCAGAGTGTTCATGAGACTAATAGGCATGATGGCATCTTGCATTTTTAATGTGCCATATGCAAGACTGCAGATGCGTCCACTACAAGAATGTCTGCCACAACCGTGGAACCAGGCTCAGGGACAACTAACAGACCTGGTGTTGGTGGACCACCGCACACATCGCGCTCTCTGCAGTGGTGGAACACCAAAAACGTATCCAAAGGGCGGCCGTTCCTAGAGCCAGTTCCACAAATAGTACTGACAGACATATCCCTAACAGGATGGGGAGCACATCTGCTCCACCACACAACTCGGGGAAGGTGGATTACTCAACAAAATGTGCTTCTCATTCATCTAGAATTGCTGGCAATTTTCATGGCACTAAAGTCCTTTTAAGGACACATTCAAAACAAAGCTGTCTTAATCCGGACGGACAACATGACAGCGATGTACTAGATACAAAAACAAGGAGGCACACATTCCCTGAAACTGTCTCAACTTGCACAAAATATTTGGAGGTGGGCCATTCCACAAAACATACATCTGCTTGCACAACACCTTACAGGAGTTCACAATCAGATAGCAGATCTGTTAAGTTGACAGACACAGATTCAGGAATGGGAACTACATCCACAAGTTCTTCAACCATTCTTTCACAAATGGGGTCATCCAGACATAGACCTGTTTGCCACACAAGAGAACGCAAAATGCCCAGCCTTCGCCGCCAAGCTTCCACACCCGTTGTCCAAGGGCAATGCGCTATGGATGAATTGGTCAGGCAGATTTGCGTACGCTTTACCGCCAATCCCACTAATACCACTAGTAGTACGCATGCTCAGACAACAGTCTCTCAAGATACTAGTAGCTTCCACATGGGCACATCAACCGTGGTTCACCACGCTGTTGGAACTTTCTATAGTTCCACACCTAAAGCGGTCTCTAACACCATCAATGCTAACGCAGAACCATGGAGACATCAGACATCCAGATCCAAACCAACTGAATCTGGCCATCTGGCTCCTGAAGTCTTAGAGTTTGGTCATCTTAACCTACCACCAGACTGTATGCATATTATTAAAGAAGCCGGAAGACCTACAACTAGGGCTTGCTATGCAGCTAAATGGAAGAGATGTGCCATTTACTGTAATAATCAAATTGATCCATTGGATGCTTCCATCCAAAATATTATCTGTTACTTGCTTCATTTACAAATGTGTAATCTAGCTTATTCATATGTATGATTACACCTTGCAGCCATTGCAGCATACCTACAAAACAGACATCATATGTCATTGTTCAGGGTACCAGCAATTAAAGCTTTCGTGGAAGGATTAAAAAGAATTATTCCTCCTAGGTTACCAGTCTCCAGTGTGGAACCTAAACATTGTTCTTACTAGGCTCATGGGACCCCCATTTGAGCCTTTACACAGATGTAAGTTACAATTTCTCACATGAAAAACAGCATTCCTCATTGCTATTACCGCTCTTAGAAGAGTTAGTGAGATTCAAGCTTTTACTAAACAAGAACCATTCTTACAATTACACCGTAACAAAGTGGATCTAAGAACTAATCCTTAATTCCTTCCTAAAGTAATTACTCCTTTTCATCTAAACCAATCGGTAGAATTACCTGTCTTTTTTCAGAATCCCGATCCGGTAGCAGCGAGAGCTCACAAACACTAGATGTCAAAAGAGCCCTTCTATATTACATTGATAGGACAAAATGATTTAAAAAGACAAAACAACTACTTGTAGTTTTCTCTCCACCACATAAAGGCAACCCCATTTCCAAATCAGGATTTGCAAGGTGGATTGTTAAATGTATACAAATATGCTACTAAAAAGCTAAATGCACTTTAACAGTTCCTCCTGGAGCGCACTCTACACGCAAACTAGGAGCCTCCATGGCTTTCTTAGGGAACATACCCCTAGAAGACATCTGCAAGGCAGCAACATGGTCTACAACATACATCTTCACTAAACACTATTGTGTTGAACAGCAAGCTGCAGTAGGCCAAGCTGTCCTCAAAACTCTGTTTCAAACTACTGCAACTGATACAGGTGACCACCGCTAGGGGAGACACTGCTGCACAATCGATGCAAAGTGTAGAATCTGCAGCTCATATGCCTCGAACCGAAAATGCTGCTTACCAGTGTGCATCTGTTCTTGGCATGTAAAGCTGCAGAGTTCTACACGCCCTCCCGCCTCCCCGACACCTGTATCTATTCCAGTTTTTATATTAATTAGATATACACGCATTGACATCCTTTATCTATCTTTCTACTAACTCCATCATTTCCCATCATGGCGAAAAACAATCTAAGGATGGAGCCGATGCCCATGCGCACTATCGTCCAAGGGAGGAGTCACCTATATCGTGACTACAAAGACTTCTTCCAAGACGACAACAACATGCAATCATCCGAGCCCAACACCAGGTGGTGATCTAATGCAAAGTGTAGAACTCTGCAGCTCTACATGCCAAAAACAGATGCATACTGGTAAGTAGCATTTTCCTTAATAGATATTTTTTAAAGTAAAATCATCCTCTAGACTTATCCCCATGTGTCTACCTGCATCCTGAAAATGTATTTACTTCTGCATAAGCATCAGGCAGTGCCACAAAGAATTCCACCTACAAAACCCCTTGGCGTCTTCAGCAGTGATGGCTCCAGAAGGGTGCCATCTCCTTTTGACATTAGTACACTTTGTGTGCAACGCACTTGCTCATTCTGATCTTCTTTTCTAATCTTTTTAAATTTTTCTGTACTGAGCCATACACTTCTACCATCTTTGAGCTTCAGCCTCCGCCATCACTGCAAACGTTGTGTGCGATGCTTGGGGTGTGATCATTTATGGGACCTACCCACCACAATAGAATCTGCATATAAATGCCTTTGTGTTAATCACAGAGGGACGCAGCTAACAAAGGGAAGGCCTAGCAGGCGCACAAGACTGTCCTGGTATCACATGTTTAGGTTAGGCCTGTGAAGGAAATAAAGGACTTGACTGATTATGCAATGTCTCTGATGTGAGAGAGATTTCTTTTCAATGTAACATTCCTGCACAATTAATTGGCTTTGTTTATCAAAATATTCATTTTCTGATTCCGCAACCCTTAAACAGATGTTTGTGTAAGGAGACTACTGCCATCAGTCTCTTCCTGAGTTTGTCCATAATCTTAGATGTTGACCTAGGACCTCTGAATGTATGATTTATGATTATGGCTGAGTATGATAAGTAGACCAAGCTATGTATGCCCCTACCCCAACCATGTTACCCTTACTCTAAAACACCAGTCACCCAAGCTTCGGTCTCTTAATTAATGTTTGGTCATATTTGACGTAAGGTCTGTCCATATGAAGAGATCTTCAAATCTAGTGCTGATATTGTATACCCTGTGGTTAGTGACCAGAGGACTCTTGTCAAGCCTTTTTCGATATCAATTTATGCAGTGATAGTCTATTGTGCCACATGGAAATCTGAGGTATTCCACTCGATACACTATGATAACATGGGTTTTACCAAGTAAAGATTGGTACACTGCTGACTTACGCACTGAAAAATCCTGTTGTATACGCTTGGAAAAATCCTGGCGCAAATCCCAGTTGGAAAGTGAGACTTAAATTTAAATTGGCTCTCTCCATCTACCATAAGAATTTTTTTTAAAAGGCACGTAAAGATCACCTGATCACTAAATTTAATCCGGCAGGAAACTCATCAAAGGAGCTTTATAAAAATCTGAACTCCTCTACCAATCCCTCTGCCTGCACCCAGCAGATTACTTCCTCGCAGGAACTTTGTGATAAATTAGCTGTGTACTTTGATGATAAAATCAATTCAATGAACAATCAATTTTCCCAAAACACTAATCCAGTGATGTCACTGAATCTGTACCACCAGAATGCTTAGGTAAACTCCTGAATCATTTTAATCCTGTTCAGGTCTTGCAGGCGGAAACCATGCTAAGATTGGCAAAATCAGGATCCCCTCTGGATGTTATACATGCCCTCAAATATGCTGTCCTCGCCCCTCTCTTAGCCGCCCCTATTGCTGAGATCATGAATGCCTCTTTTAGTGAGGGTAGTCTGCCTTGTGACTGGAAAATTGCCCAAGTACTTCCAATTAAGAAGAAAGTAGGTGTCGGCCGAAGTACTTTCCAATTATCGTCCCACCTCGCCCCTACCGCTCATGAGCAAAATGGCGGAAAGTCATGTTAACACCCAATTAATGAACCACCTTGAGGATAATGGTATCCTTGATCCCTCGCAGTCTGGGTTCAGACCTAATTACTCCACAGAGACAACTCTCATCTGGGTCACTGATTATATCAAACTAGCCTTGGATGATGATAAAGCTATGCTGTTGGTCTTGTTGGATCTGACAGCAGCTTTTGACACTCCTCAGAAGCGGAAACTGCGACTCAGCGAGGGCTGTCTGCAGGGACAAGCTCTGAACTGGCTTGTAAGCTTCTTAGACCAACGCAGGCAGACCATCAATCTGGGCCCTTTTCGATCGCAAACCCTGAAGCTTAACAAGGAGGTTCCCCAGGGCTCCTGTTTGAGCCCGACTTTGTTTAACATCTATATGGCCCCCCTTGCTAAAGTCATCCGGTAGTGCTGCTTTACGCCGTTCTCTTACGCGGACGACACACAGCTACTCCTGTCTTTTGATAAAGACAAGGAGCTAGTTGATCAGCGTTTTGCCTGGGGCATGCTAGCCATATCAGAGTGGATGGCGGAGCATTTCCTACAGATAAACGTGATAAAAAAAGAAATCTTGCTGTTTGGCGCTGCACAAACCTCCTGGACCCCTGAGTGGTGGCAGACAGTGCTGGGCCCTGCTCCCTCTCCCACTGTGGTGGCCAAAAATTTAGGGGTCCAACTGGATACTCTATCTATGAAAAAACAAATTTTGACCACTAGGGACCTGCTACTACACCCTGAGTCTCCTGCGTAGAGTTTTATTATGGCTGCCCCGTTCTGTACGCAGAACCCTAATTCAGGCTCTGATTATTGGTCGCCTTGACTATTGCAATGCTCTATTTGCAGCAGCAAACTAATCTCTGCTTAGCAGATTGCAGATTGTCTAAAATGTGCCGCACGGCTAGCCCTCAAGAAACCACTGCGCACTTCCCCGGGGCCACTGTTGAAATCTCTCCATTGGCTCCCTATCTGCCAGAGAATAACATTTAAGCTCTGCTGCCTAGCCCATAATTTATAGTACGAGCCCAAGCTATCTGGCAAACAAGATTAACATTTACTGTCCGAACCGCCGTCTCAGATCGGAAGGTAAGGGGCTGCTAGTGGTCCCACGTTTTAGGAAAATCCGATTAAGACGCAAAACGGTTGCCTATCTGGCCCCAAAATACTGAAACACCCTACCGGAGAACTTGCGCAAATGCACCAGTCTCACTCGCTTCCGGAAACTCCTGAAGACTGAATTGTTTAAAGCTTAAGTTGTGGTGACTCGTGCCTGTCTGAGACTCACTCTTCGACCGCGCGGAGATACCCCTCCGGGGCTGATTCCTGTGCTTTACAAATATAATACATACATACAAGTTTTGGGTTTATTTTCATTAAAATTGTGGTCTTCTACAAAGTGTTATTGTAGACGCTTTGTGAAGATCTGTTAAGTTCTAAATACCGTTCAAATTATAAAGATCACAACACAATTTCAAGTGTTAAGTTCTGTATGTGGACTTACTCTTGCAATTTATAATTTTTAATCGCACAGGATTGTGAAGAAAAACATAACGCTGATCGAAAGAAATGGATGGAAGAAAAAATGGGACTTATATCCCTGGCAAAAGAAGCTGAGAATCATCGAAACCGAGAAATGCGGAAGTTCGCTGAAGATAGGGAACGACATTTGAAACAACAAACTGATTTTGTAAGTTTACCCCCGATATTCATGGTTCCAAATTTTTTTTTTTCCTGGGGCCCCATATATTGTTTGTTGTACTGGTGGCTTCTATTGAGTGGTTGATACAAATTCCCTTGCAAAATATGGAAGGGAGAAGACTTGGTCATGCATAGCAAGACCAGCATATCCAGTTCTGCTCTTTGATAATGTTCTTTTATACCTATTATTGGGAGGGAATCCTGATGAAAGCAAAGTCTGTTGTCCTTGGAAAGTTTGCTTGGACAGATATGCACATGTCATGTATGTCAAAGCACCCTTTACTGAATTTAGGAGCAGCTAAATTATATTGTTCACTTCATGATGATCAGTTTATCACTCTTCAAATGTTGGAAGGCTTAGTTGGCCATTCTGTGTTTAAACTTGTGGCCTACAGTTCACTACAGATGCCAGCAGTGACTGTTAACTCACCTCACCAGCTCAAATACTGAGAAAATAGTCACTCAACACTTGTATAGAAACATGGTTGCAATTCTACAAAATCACCTTGAGCTGTTAATAAATGATCTGAAAGCACCCCTCATAGGTAATAACATTTTTGCTTTAAATCCATGTATTGTGTGTGATAGTGTAGTCGTAAATGTAAGTTTGTTTGCTATTCAGAGTTGTGAGTCCTAGTGCTTTGAACCCACACAGGTAGTAGTAGTGCTAGGGATACCACCATCTGAAAGAGACACGTTAGTGAAAGATTCATTACCTTAGAATATCCCCAGGCGTCAGACTGGATCTGGAAAGCTTTTGTCAGCAGTACCCCTGCGCGTCGATAGGCGTCGTCGTATTGCTCCGCGTGCTTTGTTGGAGTCTTATTCGCCAAGATGACGTCACTGGAGCTACTTAGATGCGCCCACGCACGCTTACATCAGTTCTTTCTTTTTCCGCGCCAGCAAGCGCAGATCGTTAGAAAGCGGTACCTCGTCACTTGTTGATTAAAGTATTTGTTTGATATAAATTGTAAGTAAACCTACTCCTGGTGCATAGGGATGACCGGTTTCAAGCTTTGCGAGGATTGTCCGCGCACGATGTCGCTGACGGACCCGCACCGTGAGTGTCTCTTCTGCCTGGGGCGTGACCACGACACCAAGTTGTGTTCCCACTGCCGGGCCATGAGCCGAAAACTTTGCGGGAGCGATCCCAAAAGTGGCTGGAGGCCCGGAAGTCATCCCCACGTCGTTCTAGGCTCCGGTTCCGTGGGTGGTTGAGGGCCGGTCGCAGAGCAAGCACCGTCAATCGAAGTCCTCGCACTCGGAGTCAGGTAAGGCGAAGCACAAAAAGTCGAAGAAGCGTTGCCGCTCTTCGTCCTTCCCTCGCCGGTCCGGGGACGCAGCTGAGGGGGCAGGTGGCCCTGCCCCTGCGGCTCCAACGGAGCCTGAACAGTTAACGTTGGCCTACCCACCTTTCCCGGGTCCATCGGCGACTCCAGCCGAATTGCAAGAGTTTGTGTCTGCATGGCATGTATCTTCGGCCCATGCTGCTTTGTCAGATCGCCTTCGGGCCCCACTGTTCCTCATTCCCCAACGTCGCTGGCACCAGTCCCGACGTCGTAGACGCCTAGAAGCCTCCATGGTTCCCCGTTCCTGCTGGTGGACCCCATACGGCCCCCACTGACATAGGCGCTGGTGGCTGACTCCCGCATCAACTTCTTTTCCGACGCCGAACCGGTGCCGGAGGAAGGTCTCCCGACGCCGATGGGGAACTTTTACCCTTTTCTTTACCCACGTACTCGTCCACATGGGGAGGACTGGGAAGGGTTTGAAGACCCTCCCGACGCCGATGGGGAACTTTTACCCTTTTCTTTACCCACGTACTCGTCCACTTGTGGAGGATGGGGAGGACTGGGAAGGGTTTGAAGACCCTCTCGCAGCACAGTGTGAGTCCGTTCAGACTGGGTTGAGGAGGCGAAGGCAGGTGGCCTGTATTATAGTCCGGCGCCTGGTTCACCATCCCCTTCCGCTACTATGGAGGAGAGTGGTACCTTTTCCACAGTGCTACGTAGGGCGGCCGAGGCTCTTGGCCTCGAGCTCACTACAGTGGCTGTCAGGACAAACCTACTGACTGAAGTGCTTCGGCCAGCTTCTTCTATAGAACTGCTGTTGCCGTTTAATGATGCACTTACTGATGTGCTTCTGGGCACTTGGTCCCGGCCCAACACAGGGGCCCCTGTGGACAAGGGTGACCCTGCCTTCATCACCCAGCACCCTACACCTGAGATTGGTGGTTTAGGCCTCTGTCCCCGAGTGCGTTTTCTTCTGATCCACTGTGGTCTGTGAACACTGCCTGTCTCTTGGGCCGCTATTCCCATTCTGTATGGGATACAGTTGAGCAGGTGCTACCTCAGTGTCCAGAGGTGGCCTGGACAGTTCTCTCCTGGGCTCTTATGGAGGGGAGAGATGCGGCCAAGTTCACTATACTTTGTGGACTTAATACCGCTGATTTGCTGGGTAGAGCGATTTCCACAACGGTGGTGCTACGTCGTTATGCCTGGTTGAGGACGACTGGCTTTTCTGCAGATGTCCAGAATACTTTGATGGACATGCCATTCGATGGCACCTGCCTCTTTGGTGATAAGGCGGATTCCACTTTGGAGCGTTTTAAGAACTCTCGGGCCAAGTCCTTAGGCCTTTCGGCCGCACGTACTCCTTCCACTTCTCACTTTCGTTCCTTTCCAAGCTCCAGAAGAGGCGTGCAAACAAGTTAATTTCAGAACAAGCCTGCGCAGCAACAGTCCAAGCGCAGCCGCGGATGTGGGGCTCACAGGCGGGTCACGGGGCCAGTGTGTAGGTCAGTCCACCGACACCCCCATTGCCAGTGCCTCGAGACCTTCCTAGACCGGTGTTTCAGGCTCACTAGACGCCAGTGGAGTCTCAGGATTCGTCATCGCCTCCACCGCTGGCACACCATTACATCAGACTGGTTGGTTCTGGAGATTGTTCGAAGGGGTTTCACCCTCCCCTTCTATTCTTCCACCCCCCCACTCACAGCCATGCCACTGCAGTTTCACCGTATGTCTGGGATAATTTGGCACTTCTCTAGCAGGAGGTTGCAGCTCTCTTGGCCAAGGGGACCGTCGAGCGCGTTCCAACGCCAGAAGTAGGTCATGGTTGTTACTCCCACTAGTTCTTGGTTTCAAAGTAGGACAAAGGTCTACGTCCCATCTTAGACTTTCGGAACGTCAATCGCTTCCTCCGGAAGGAGAAGTTTAAAATGCTCACTCTGTCTCAGGTCTTGTCTACTCTCAACCCACAAGACTGGATGGTGGCACTGGACCTGCAGGACGCTTATTTCCATATTCCCGTCCTGCCGGCCCATCGGCGTTACCGGCGATTCACGGCGGGCCAGGATAATTTTCAGTTCACTGTGCTCCCCTTTGGCCTTACCAACGCCCCTCGGGTGTTCACGAAAGTGATTGCGGTGGTTGCAGCTCATCTGCGCAGATTGGGGGTTTTAGTCTTCCCCTGTCTCGACGACTGGTTGTTCAAGGTGGGCTCGCTCCAGACAGTATTCTCCCACCTCCAGACTACGGCCGACCTCCTGCATTTGTTGGGGATTTCCATCAACAAGCTGAAGTCGCACCTGATTCCCTCCCAGAAGCTCCTATTCATCAGAGCGGTTTCGGGTTTATCCTCCCGAACAGCAAGTCCAGGACGTTTGGGCCATGATTCTGATCTTTCAGCCCTTGTCCTGGGCTTTGGTCAAGAAGACCTTGAGGCTGAT
This sequence comes from Lissotriton vulgaris, assembly GCF_964263255.1. Classification (NCBI taxonomy): domain Eukaryota; kingdom Metazoa; phylum Chordata; class Amphibia; order Caudata; family Salamandridae; genus Lissotriton; species Lissotriton vulgaris. Next base: position 536,369,065 of record NC_141693.1, on the reverse strand, counting down.
GGGACTCATGGCCCCCTGCATCCTGCTGACAAACCATGCCAGGTGGCGCATGCGGGCTCTGCAGTGGGACCTAAAGTTTCAGCAGGCGCAGCATCAGGGGAACCTGTCCGACTATGTCCAGATCTCGGAGGGCACTGCACTACAATGGCAGTCGTGGCTCACGAATTCGCATTGGGTCAGCGGCAGATCCCTCTTCCTTCCCCATCCGGAGCACACAGTGGTGACTGATTTGTCCCTCCAGGGCTGGGGTGGCCATATGGGAGAGGCGGAGATCAGAGGCCTCTGGTCTCTGGCGGAGTCCCGGCTCCATGGCTACATATCAACTTGTATGAGCTTCGGTGATGCTTCTTGCACTGAAGGCATTACTTCCCTTTGTCAGGGTGCAGAGTAGTGCAGGTACTACTTCTGCCCAGAGTGCTTAAGATAAGGCGCGACCGGGCCAAAGCCATCCTTGTGGCTCCGGACTGGGCTCGAAGAGTTTGGTATCCTGCGCTACTCTGTATGAGCCTGGATCCCCCGATCCAACTGCCTCTGCGGGAGAATCTTCTGTTGCAGCAGCAGGGGACGGTTCTCATCCGAACCTGCCCAGCCTCCACCTACATGCATGGAGATTAGGCGGCGACAGTTGATTCCATTCGACTTGCCTCCCGAAGTCTGTGATGTCATTCTGGCAGCCAGGCGTCTCTCCACTAAATCGGTATACACCCGCAGGTGTAACAAATTTGTGGATCTCCATTCTGTCCCTCTTTCTAACGTCCTTTTGTTCCTTCTTTTTATGGCCCTGCAGGTCTCTTCTCTAGGCACTATCAGGGGCTACCTGTCTGCCATTTCAGCCTTTCTGAGGCTTAAAGATCAGCCTTCTCTTTTCAAGTCCCCTGTTGTACAGAGATTCTTAAAAGGCATAACACATGTTCTCTGTAAATGTAAATGTGTTTGTATTTATATAGCGCACTTCTACCCTGAGGTCTCGTAGCGCTGTATTCATACCGCTGTGGAACCCTTCCTGGCTTTCCTGGGAAATGTCCACTCCTGGGCACCTCCAAGGTGAAGACAGGCATCCAAGCGCTGCTGGGGCCGTTGTGGAGATTAAGCAAGCTATTGCCCTCCTGTTCCTTTCATAATGCCTCAGTGGGACTTGAATCTTCTTTTGACTTATCTCATGTGCGCTCCTTTTGAGCCGCTTTACAATTGTCCTTTTCGTCTTCTGTCTTTGAAAACTGTCTGCCTGGTGGCTATCACCTCTGCCTGGAGAATGAGTGAGCTTCAGGCTCTGTCTTGTAAGCCTCCTTTTCTGTTGGTTCATCCGAACAAGGTTGTGCTTCGCACTCGTCCTTCCTTCTTGACAAAGGTGGTCACTGCCTTCCACATCGGGCAGACTATCACCTTGCCCACTTTCTTTCTGCCTCCACATCCTTCCAGAGAGGGAGAGGCTCCACCGTCTGGACCCAAAACGTGCGCTCTCATTTTACCTGAACCGCACACAAGCATTCCAGGTGGATGACCAGCTCTTTGTTGGCTACGCAGACGCCAAGAAAGGCTGGGCTGTTTACAAGAGAACTATCTCCTGCTGGGTCGTCTTGTGTATCAAGGCCTGTTATTCTGTGGCTAAAAAGGAACCTCCGGTGGGGCTGCGTGCCCATTCTACCAGGGCAACAGCAGACACTACGGCATTGGGACGTGGTGTCACCCTGCAAGACATCTGTCAGGCTGCAACGTGGGCTTCACTGCACACTTTTACAAAGCATTATTGTCTTGACAGTCGGTCTGGAGGGACGGCTTCTTTGGCCGTTCTGTTCGCGGTCACATTCTGGTGTAATCTTATTCGCAGACCCACCACCAGGGTTGGTATTGCTGGGGTATCTATTCTAAGGTAAGGAATCGATCACTAAAGTGTCTTTCAGATGCACAAGTTGCTATTTTTGTAACGATATATCTGTAAGACATTAGTTAGTGATAGATTCCTTACTGCCTCACCCATCCTCCTTAAACTGCAAAGTTATTCCTGGGGTTAAGGTCATCCTTTCGGGCCCTAGTTTCTATGCACCGGTGGTCCGTATCTTACATGGCTCTGCGTTCTTGTCGCGGACAGTTGTGTACAGAACTGACATCTGCGCACGTGGGCACGTCCAAGTAGCTCCAGTGACATCATCTCAGTGAATACGATGCACGCGGAGCCGTACGACAACGCCTATCGACGCACAGGGCTACTGCTGACGAAAGCTTTCCAGATCCAGTCTGACACCTGGGGATATTCTAAGGTAAGGAATCTATCGCTAACTAATGTCTCTTACAGATATATTGTTACACAAGTAGTAACTTGTGCGTCAACGCCACCAGTTATAGTAGTATTACTAGAAGAACGGATGGAAGTGGTACAAATAGTAGAAGTAACTGGGTGGGTTTGCTGTCATTTCTATCAAGGGAAAGTTTGCAGCATTGGCAAGCAGATGTCTGAAGGTTTGGAGAGTGTAGAATGGCACTGAAGAGAGGTCTTCGAGACAAGGTCGCTAGTCCAGTGGGTTTTGAGGGTGGTTGTGGGTCCAGAACATCCGATGTTAAAACTGGTTTAAATAAAAACGAACATAAACTGTTATAATGCACCCTTGCTACTGTTGTGAGCTTCAAACAATGTGGATATTTTAAGGATTTTAGGGTAATTCTCTTGATTGCTTACCATTGTTTACACTATTCTTAATTTACTTCCCGTTACTTATTGTACCGCTGTGTAATTTTTCAGTTGTCTTTATTTTTTGAGCCAAAAACTTTAAGCATGTATGTCCAATTGTACATGTCTGTTCATTATGCTTGATTCTTGTTTGTTCCACCAATTCCACCCTCACCAAACCTGCATTTACATGTAGATACGAGTATTTAACCATGTTATTATTACTTATGCAGACCAATTCCACTGTTATATGCCTGACTTGTTTATATATTTGCTAGAAAGAGGCACAATGATTTTTCATCCCTTTCCTCAGGCTAGGTCTTGAAGAAGTCTATTCAACAAGTGTCTCATGCTGCAGTTTCCTGATCCTTGGGTCAGCATCAAAGATTTCTAGGTCATTTTACTAAGCAAGCAGAAGCTTTTACAAAGAGCAGGCATGGTGCATACCTAGGACTAGCAGAACAGGAGACAACTTTAGGCTATACTGTAGAAAAGGTACGGCCCGTCAACTCTTGCCCATTAACTGATGCAAAGCAATGAAAGCAGACCATCGGCACACTGGCTAAAGAGATGCATATAGCTGGTGGTGACCACTCATGAGCAGGGAATTCCCTCAAAAACAAAGGAAAAGTATTCTTTCTTTGAGAATATCCACATGTTGATCTAGATCCCAGATTAGGAAGTATTTATTGCTTTGGTGATACATTGGTAATTAGATTGATGAATTAGTGAGGATTTACTTCTGATGGGTAATTCAACCTGCACATTCCTCAATCCTTAAATCTCCCTAGGCACCAGACTGGATCGACAAACCCCAAATAGATTTCTAGTGCCTGCAGAGGGTGCAGCATTTCAGTCCAGGCTGCAACACCTCTCCGAATGTGACTACATGGAGCTGTATAGGTAACTACCCAAGCACTTTAACGTCGGCTCCCTTTTTTTCCCTCCACTTTCAACAAGGACCCAGAGTTGCTCTTTCCTGGAATTTTTCTTCAGTGCCTCCAGGGACTGTTCTGTCCCAGATACGGTTGGGTCCCACAGGCTGTAGCCCCGTCTGAGTTCTACTCTGAAAGCATGCAACGCTTTACCTCTGGTCTGAGGAATCTGGACCCTGTTCAGGGCCTTGCTCACGTGGTGCCTTTTTCCCTTTGGAATTTGCCAGTGAATGGGTAAACAAACCCTCAGAAGCTCAAGACCCTGATATTTGAGTTAGTTGTTTACTCACGTCTTGCTCTAGAACCTACTCTTAGTGGACCTGGTCAAAATGATTCCTTTCTGTCACCTTCCCCAGGCTCTTCCACATCGATCCACCCTTGTGAATCCTCCTTTGCTCATTGTCACTCTCAACTGAGGGAAAGGTTGTTTAGTTAGCGTAACCTTATTTCCTAGATCTAGACCTAGATTCCTGGTCTAATTTGGCACATGCCTCATTAGACAGAGGTCCGGCACTGGTGCCTTGACTCCATTTCGAACTGTGATACCCAAGCTTTTCAGTTCCCTGGAACTGATCATGCTCATGTGGCGGCATAAACCCAGGCTCTTCTGGGGAGGTTTTGGCCACCACCGATTCCCTCAGGTGCTCACCAGTTTCACGACCACACCCCTGCCACAAGTCTCCCATGCGGTCTGCTAATGCCATCTCTGCTCGATTGCCCCTGTTTTTTGGCGTAAGATCTCTCTATTTGCTTTGTCATCTGCATAGTTCTAGGATAATCTTTGTTTGAGGAAGCCTTCAGTCACCACATGGAACACATTGCTGTGTGCACCTTGAAGATGCGTTTGAGTCCTCCTTTTACCTTTTTTACATTGTCTGCTGAGATTTCTCATGGTGACGAGTGGGTCATCAAAGAAGTTGCTTCTTCTTCCCCTCTAGAACTTTTGAGAGGCTTCTGAATTGAATTTCACAATGCCATTGAATTAGCATTCTGCACCCGAGGTCGAGAGAGTGCTTCTTGATTCTTACTAGGGAAGACGCTGTTTCTTCTTTCAATGAGGGCCTATGCAAGGCGGCTGATGTCTGGATCCAGGAATTGCCCTTGCTTGTGATGGGGAGTAAAACCCATTTGTTATCTGAGATTTCCCAATCCAGTACTTTGTCATTGAAATCCTATAAAGATGCGCTTATGGACCGGCTTAAAGATATTTGGAGTAAACTGGCATCCATTCCTGTGAGCGGGCAGGTTACATGGCAACATTGTAAACACAAGGAGATGATGGATGGAGCACTGAAACTTTTCAGACACTGACCCCAGTCACAGATCTGGGTTGAATCTATCATCGTTCTTTAGCTCACTTCGCCATCTCATTTCAGACCCAGTTATATGCAAATCCGTTTTGACCCCGTGCCTCATGGGAACAGTTCAGCAGGAACTGCCAAGCCAGGTCTTCCCTGGACCGGAAACGAGCATCCGGGGACCGGTTTCGGGCTAACAGCCCTCTTCACCCAAGCTAGCTTGAATCCAGTGGCAAAGTAAGCAAGGGACACACGTCAACATCGTCTAGCCCCTGATGGGTTGGAGTTGTTGTCTTCTTACCTCTATTTCGTTACAGGCTTCCATAAACTGGGGAATTGATTTATTTCTGTAATATTTATTGGTGATGTTAAGTGTATTATTTCTTCAAAATAGGAAGCCCTTACTGCACAGTTGCATGAGAAGGACAGAGACCTGCAAAAGTGGCGAGAAGAAAAGGATCAGCTGATGGCTGCCTTGGAAGTCCAGCTGAGGAATTTGGTTTCCAGCAACATGAAGAAAGACCATGAAATAGAACAATTGAAAGGGAACATGTTGCTTGTTCCAGAACTGGTAAGCTCTGATGACATAGTTTCAGGGATTTTGTGCCTCTTATTTGTTCTTCAAACAATCCAAATGTGTACACAGTTGAAAGGAGCTTTCTTTCACGGAGTGTGTTAATTGTTACAATCAGTAGCTTCCACGTCTAGCACATTCTTTTTTGGTAACCATCCCCCTTTGTGTAAAAACTTGGTTGCAGCTGATTACAATCTAAATATGATTAGACCTGAATTGCTTGAGCATATAAGATGTTTTAATTGTCTTGCAAGTATCTCTGCATTCTCTGACTTTAAATGTTCAAAGTTGCCTTCTAGAAAACCAAGGGGTGTTTCAGATTGTGTATTTGTCTGTGTTTCTTTCCTAGCACGTCTGCCTCTCCTGATTACCGTGATACACAGCCTTCTGCAGACTCAGTTGTATTTTTTTTTTCAGTCATGTGCTCTTTCTCAACTAACTTTACAAAAGCTCTGCCAGTGTCCTGCTAAGCAAGCTTTATGTTGAGGTTTCTCGCGTTATTTCCCTAGGAATTAATATTCTCATAGGACCCAGCTAGGTTATCTTCCAATACAGAGGTCCAGGGCCTTCCATTGACTCTTATTATTTTCGATTACTCTACTATCACCTCGCAGCCACTTTCCTGCTCTGACATGTTGATCTCCACTGGAATCTTCGCTCCTGTGGTGCTTCACTGGCTAGTTTTTGACAGTGATGAGCTTGATGTATAAAAAACTTCAGTCTGCTAGGTGATTAAAGTAGGACTTAATGAGTAGTTTTACATTTTTTTCGGTTGGATAATTTTGTTTCAGAATTTGCAGCTATTCCTTGAAGAAATGAAATGTCAATGTTACAGAACTTGCGGTACCACTTACATGGAAATCTTGTCTATTTTACACATTTTAGTAAAGAATACTACACTACTTTTGGGTATCTGCTAGAGACTTCTAGCGCAGATTCCTTACCTTAGAGTTATCCCCAGGTGTCAAACAGAATCCAGATTTTTTTTCCTGAGCAGTACCCCTGCTCGCAAGTAGGTGGTGATGTTCGGCTCCGTGTGGTTATGGCCGCGACATCCGCACCAGCAGTTACGTGCACAGTGCCTGTTTAGGCACCACCCCTGTGCGGTGACCTCTGTTTTTTTATGTCCGCACAAACCTGGAAAGAGCTACCCCAGTTGACTGTCTTTATTGGAGTTTTTCTTCAGATTTGTCTCCTGGTTTGGCAAGAATGTCCACGAGGAAGGTTGAATTAAAGCCCTGCTGCACCTGTCAACGGCAGATTTTAATGACTAACCCACATCTCGTCTGTCTCTGGGAAACTGAGCCTGACCACGACTTCAAGACTGGTCTTGTGTCAATTGTCATACCATGCAGCCTATAGCCTTGAGAGAGCAATCCCTCAAGCTTTGCCACTTAACGTGCTACTCCACAATAGTCTCAATCCCGGGTGAGAGTAAGGTTCCAGGATTGGTCAAGGAGCCATAGCTCTTCGTCTCCGTTGAAGGCATCCCTCTCAGGTAAGTCCCGCAAGAAGCCAAAGAGGTCTTCGACTTAACCCCTTCCTTGGAAGATATCCAATGAGATGAGGGAACCTAGGCACTCAAGGCATGGCTCTGCGGTTGAGCGTGTCTGAGTTGTCTCTACAGCTTCCCAAGTTCATAAGAGCTGTAGTGACCCCCACCCAACTGCGAGAATTCTATGAGGTCAGCCACTTCATCTTTAGGTGGCCTGTCCCCGCTGGAGCGCCTTTGGGCCCTGTGGGTTTGGGAGGGTCCTTTACTGGTTTACTGACAGCAGGCCTGGCTTCGGCACCAGTCGGTTCCCTCGGATCCACAATCTGATAGACATCTAGCCACAGATTCCTTAACTTAGAATATCCCCAGGCGTCTGGCTGGATATGTTTTTTTTTTTTGGCTGCAGCAGCAGCGCCTCTACTCGTCGGGGTACGGCGCCACACGACCCCGCTATGACGTCCACGTACGTTACGTCAGCGAGGTCATATAAGTCCCTCCCGGCGCGCTGACGTCAGTTTCCTCCTTTTCCGCGTGCAACGCGGATCCGGGAGTGAGCGGTTCCTCTGGCCTATTTTCAGGCCTACTTTTCGATGCTTCACATCGTGAACAGTGCGATACCTTCAGGCTTTAAAACTTGTAATTCCTATTCGCGGCAGATGTCCGCCATGGACCCTCTACTTATTTGTATGTTGTATCTGGGTGAGCACCATGACTCCACAAACTGCGAAGCCTGCCAACACCTGAAGCCATAGTCTCAGTGGGAGCGCCGTATGAAGCTTCTCTCGGCACGGCTGTCCCGGTCGGAGTTGTCTCGCCCCCCCCGGCCTCTTCATCAACGGCAGGTCCCTCTACTGTCCGGTTCGCTGCCAATCGCCCTCTGGGATCCAGGGCCGTCATTCACCACTTGGTAAGTCGAGGCGCTTGTCGCCGAGGTCTTTGACCTCCACTACTGTTGTCAGGGGCACTGGTTCCCGGAACATTCCGGACTTGCGCTCCCGACAGTGGCCCCCCCCCTCTGTCCGCCCTTTCCGGGTGTGGGGGTGACCGGCCCAGATGGAGGCATATGCCGTGGCTCTGCAGGCCTCCCTTGGGTCCTCTCCGGTTCTTGGGGCATCCTCGGGCCTCCGCTTCTTGTGGGATCTTTGACTGAGTCGCGTGTGGGTTCGCACCGGCGCCAATTGAGCCTTTGCCCCCCCCCTACTCACCCCAGGAAATGCCGAGGTGTGATGTCATTAGGGCGTGGCCCGGTTGGGTCCCCCTCTACGGTCTACATGGTGTTCGTTAGGATGCGGCCCAGCTGGGTCCCTCTCTACGACCCATGGCGCCTCTGCCGCGCCGCATAGCCCCACTGGGCTCCCTGTGGCGCCCCAGTTGGTTACCAGTGCTCATAATCCTGCCTTGAGCACCCCCTGGGCTTCCGGGCTGGCGGCCGCCTGTCCGGAGCCGGGGTCAGCGCCGTTCTGGTGCCGAAGGCTTGCCTCTCTGGCTCCGCGTCAACTTCTTTCTCTGGAGTCAGAGTCTGTCATGGACGAGGTGAAGTCTGTGCCGAAAGCTTGCCTCACCAGCTCCAGCGCCTTCTCCTTCTTCGGAAGGGGAGCTTGTCATAGTTTTGGCGCCGGATGGCACCGACTCGACGCCGGGTGAAGTTCAGTTGGCGTCTGACGAGGCACGATCGGCGCCCACATGTGGACTCTTCTCTAGAAGTTTCTGGAGAGAGTTGGGCGCCGCCCGCTCCCCCGGCGTCGCAGTAGGTATTGTTGCCAGTGCCCCCCTTGGAATTTATGGAGCCTCATCAGGAGCTCCCATTTCCGACAGGCTCTTCGCTCTCCAGGAGCCCCATCAGGATCCTCATTCTTTAATGCGGCTCCCTTACTTGGGGCATTGGTCACACCCTCAGTGTCTTGGGGGGGTCAGCTTACAACCCTCCCCCACTGATGAGCTGTCGTTTCCTTCCGCAGAGGGCTACAGAGGCTAGTGCGGCTTTTTTGAGAGTGGTCTCATTGGCCACCCGCATTTTAAACATGCAACCCCCTAATGCCCCTTTGTCTGTGGACCCCTTGCTTGAGGTCCTTCACTGTGGGTCTGAGAATGTGGTGCTGCTTCTGTCCTTTGAGGCTTCCCTTTATGATGCCTGTGAGAAGTTGGCCTAGCATATGCTATCCACTATTCTAGTGGCACCTTGCACCATTCCAAACGACCCTTACTGATGGTAGGTTTAAATACAACCTATATAGAAAGCTATCCTAGTGGTAGCTGTGGACAGCCTTGAAGGAATGTAAAGCAGCTTGTTTTACTCGTGAATGACCAAATGAAAGTAGAACCACACCAGGTATATATATATAAAATATATGTATTTATTCTAAACACATCCCTCTAGGCACTGAGACTAGAGGCAAAAGTACATACAATAAACTTATTTAGCACACAGCAAATTAGCACAGTATACGATTTGCCATAGGGGCCTCACAAACCATATACTAAAAAAGTGGTATAAGTACCACTACAGTCACAGAGACCAGGCCTAGGGCCTGTAGAACCACTGGGGCAACAAGGAACCACCCAAGGTAGGGACGCAGGAGACCCACGAGGGACGCGTGCAGTGTCTAAACAAAGCCGCAAATCACTATTGACTTCTATGGAGAAAGTTGCGATTAGATTTTTAAAGACTAGGGACACTTAAGAGTGGACTAGGAACAAACCCCTTGAGAACTGGACAGTTCGAGAGTCAAGTCCCACAGGAGCACCGAAGTACTCGTGTTACCTCACCCAGGGAAGCCGGGTGCATAGGTGTCTTTTCGTGTCGAGTTTCGTCGTCGTTTCCTATGGAGAGCTGCAAAGAAGAGCTGCAGGCAACCAGGTGAAAATTGTCCGGATGGATCCAAGGGTGGATCGTAGATCTGAAGAACCTGAAAACAGAGGGGGAGAGTCTGGGTCACTTGCCAATGATCAGGGAGGCAGTAAGATGTCCACCGAGGACCAGGAGGCGTCGACAACCAGAAGCTGGATTCAAGCTGTCCCAAGTCGAATGTCGAGTGCTGCAGTGTCCGTATCCAGATTGGACCCAACAAGCCTTGGCAACAGCAACCCACGCAGTATGCAAAGATTGGCTTCGGAGCAGACCAGCAAGGTCTGAGGGACTCACCCTTTGGAGGGGAGTCAGGGCACATCTGGAGCAACCAGGGAAGCCGAAGAAACAAAAGAATTACCTTTGTGGGGACCCACTAGTCGATGGACCAGGGATCGCGAAGGGGCCTCCAGCAGAAATGCTAGAGGCGTGCCCACGGAACACTTGTTGATTGTAGGCCCACAATCTTCGCTGCAGATGGTGCTCAAGGCTTGGACTAAGAGTAGCCCAATGCACAACCTCGGGAAGTAGGTGCACTAGCAAATGTGCACGATGTCAAGGAGTTACGGTCCCACGTCTCTCATGATGGCTACACGTCTCCGCTTTGCTGTGATCTCGTGTTGGCCTCGGAGATGTCTGGAAGTCAGTGTCCTGTGTCGCAAATCTTTCGGGATCAGCCGGGAGCCTTCGAAATGCAGACCGGCAAGGTGCTTCTTTGGTGCCTGTTTGAACAGTGGAGTTACTCCATGACTCCAAGGTAGATCCTTCCTTTGTCTAGTAGAAATAACATTTTGAAGTTCCAGGATATATGTTTCAGAGTTAAGTCAGAGTAATCTAAAGCCCTAAGGACTGGGTCCCTATACTTATAATAAGTTTATGGGTTGGTCATACTCTAAGGTACCACCTATGGGAGAACCTGGGGCGGGAGTGGTTACACCCCTTCTTTCTCCAGATTCGTGCCAGAGCAGGGGCTGAGTACCCCTGCAACCGGTTTGAACTGGGGTATGCACAGGGACACCAAGTGTGCCCCCAGCACTGTCTGAAAAGCATTCACCGAATGCACCCGCCCAGCCCCAATACACTAAAGCCTGTCTGGGGAGGTGGAAACCTATTGTCCAGGCATTCCCTGCTGGTGTTTCGTCCAGCAGCAGGAGGTCAGACTCGTGTCTGAGGCAGCAGCATCCATTTTTTGGATGCTGGGACTCTTTTAAACTATTACCACCACCTTACCCAGGCTGCAGTAGCAGACCTGTGGTGCCACTTTGGAAGGCTTCCCAGGGGTGGCATAATACATGCTTCAGCCCCTGGTAGTAGGCCTCTGGGGTACCTATGCCCTTGGTACCTAAGTTACCATATACTAGGGACTCACAAGGGTAACTCAGTAACCAATCTGGAGTGTACCTAAAGTACATGCAATCAATTTAGAGAGGAATCAGCCAGGCTGGGGTCCTGGTTAACAGGGCCCCAGCCAGACTAAAGTCAACAAGTAAATGTAACACCACCAGCAAAAAGTGGGGGTAACCATAGTAAGCAGATCCTACTCTCCTACAATGTCCTTTTGGGTACCTGGGTTCAGCCTGCTTCAGGTGACCCGGTGGCTCGTTCAGGGTTGCACCGCCGCCGTCCTGCTCCACATCATCCTGTTTGTCTTTTTGTGCATCCTGATGCGCAGGGGTTTGTGTTGCAGACTGCCTTTCCTTCCCTGCCCCCTCTAACGCTTCCTCCCTCTCTGGAGTCCAGATGACTTGAGTCATGGGGTAGGAACACCTTTGCATCCACTAGTGCAGCCATACAGTCCTTAAAGACAGTGTGTGTTTTGGCTCGAGCTACCTCTGCCCAGTAGGACTCTGCAAAGTCTTTGCTTTCTGCCACCTCTGAAGGTGCTCGCGCTGATCTCCTTCACCTCCTCCGGGATGGTCGCAACCTTACTGAATTCACAATCTGCTCAGCTTTAGATACTGCGGGTTCTTTGGGCCAAGCTATGGCGGGATCTGTTGCCTTAAGGTGTCATGCTAGGTTGCGAGATAACTTCTTCCCTGAAAATATCTTTGAGTGACTGGTTGACTTACCCTTTGATGGGGTTTTGTTGTCTTCCTTTTTCTGTGGTCAAGAGCGACTACCCTTTTATTGGCATACCTTGGATGCGTTTTGCTTTGAGCTGCCTGTTGGCCTGCTGTGACCGTGTTCCACAGATTGCTGTTTCTGGTCCATTGACTGTGGTATTGAGCTGGTGGTTCAGCTCGGTAATGTAATGCGGCTCGGAACTCATGTTCACAGGTTCAGTTTGTTACTGCGCTCGTTTGGCTTGGCTTATTGCCCTAAGAGGTGTTCCCGTTGTGTGGGGTATGCATACTCCATTGTGGGGTACTTGTATGCTATTATATATCTTTGCTTATCTCTCCTGGGCCTGGAGAACCTGTGGACTCCATGCGTCGCCTGGTGGTACGTTGTACGGTGTTCTATGTTTTTTCCTGGTGCCATCTGCTACCGACATGGTCATCCACCTGCTTGGGAGGTTTGATGGTGTTCTCTTCAAAACCGGCTCCTGCTTGCTCTTACTGTACTAGGTATGATCCGGTACGGACATGTTCTTGCTCCTGGCTAGTTATGTCTCTACATATTTATGTTTATACATTTCTGTATACATGCGGGTTGCCTTGGTATTCCTCTTCCTTTATCGCCACCTCTTTTCGAGGCTGCGATTTTTGGGCCAATATCTTCATTTGTGGGGAAGCTTTTCTGAGTTGTTGCAGGTTGCCCATAGGCTCCTACTTCCGTCTGCTTACTGGGGGGATTTCCCAATTTGACATATGCTCTCTTTTTGGTGTTGACACTGAGTGTCTTTTCTGGGGTGTTGGTCTCAGATTCTGAGGCTCTTCCAACAATTTGTTATACTTGGCGATTTTGGCCACTTCCTTCGGATATACCTTTTTTTCCCCATATTCACATACTATTGTTAAGGCTACGCCCGCGGGACAGCTTTTCTGAAAGCAGTGGTTCTTGACTACTGCCTGCAAGTCTCTATTGTGGGTTGTTTCTTACTTTGGCTTCATACTACCCGGTCGGGCACTCTTATGCAAGCCACTTTATGGTCTCTATGACCGTTACCTGCTGCATGTTTCTTCCTGCTTCAGCAGGTTTAGAATGGATGCTAATTGCCCCTAATTACCCTTATCTGATAGACGTCTAGTCGCAGATTCCATAACTTAGAATATCCCCAGGCGTCCGACTGGTCTGGAAAAGTTTATGCAGCAGCACCTCTGCGCGCCGGGGGGGCGTCGCCGTACGTCTCCGCACTGACGTCGTCCATGGACGTGATGTCAGCTGAGCCATATATGCCCAGCCCCGGCGCGCTGACATCAGTTTTCTTCTTTTCCGCGTCACAATGCGGATCCGGGAAACCAGCAGTTCCTGGCCTACTTTTGGACCTTCTCTACACCATTGGTATCGTACCGGAACAGTGTGCAATGCCCTCTGGGTTCAAAGCCTGTGAGGCCAGTGCACATATATATGGCACTGACCCCACCTTATTTGCATGTGGTGACTTGGTGTGCACCACGATTCCAAGCAATGCGGCGACTGTCGACAGATGAAGCCGAAGTTCCTTTGGGAATGCTGAATGAAGCTGTTGGCCGCACGACTTTCCTGGCCAGTTTCTTCTCGTCGCCGCTCTCCCTCTCCAGAGGGGACTCGCTCCCTCGACCGGCACCCTAAAAAAGGTAGGCTGAGCCACAAGTGTCCGCAGAGGTCCACCTCTAGCTGGCTCCCACTCCTCTCATACAGGGTCAACTACGGGCGCCTGGAGGTCACCTTCTCCTTCTCATCCTTTCCCAGGAGTTGGAGCGACGCATGCCTAAATGGAGTCCTACTCCCGGGCTCTTCAGGGCTACTTTGAGTCCCCCGCTCTACCTGGCACGCCTTTGGGCCCCACAGAGGTGGAGGGTACTCAGGCTGGGCCCTCATCGGCGGATCCTTCCCCCACCAGGGTTGTGTGCACCGACTCCGGAACCGAGGCGACTATGTTGGGCCATGGCCCCGACTGTCCTGGTCGCTCTAGCACACCCTGCCAGTCAGTGCATAGCCCTGTGCGGCTTCCTGCTTGGAAGCGGCATTGGCGATGCCGGGCTCTCCCCGTCAGTCCACTCATAGCCCTGTGCAGCTTCCTGCGCAGACGGGATCGACGCCAGGCTCTCACCGCCAATCAACGCATAGCCCTGTGCAGCTTCCTGCGCGGACGGCGGGGGCGGCCTCGACGACGCCGAGCTTTGAGCTAAGCTCCACGTCAGACCCAAAGCCGGGCTCATCGCCCAAGTCCATGCCCTGCTCACATCCTCCGCCACCGATCGGCGTCGAGGGTACAATCCTCGTGGAGGCTGTCGACGTCCTGACGACTCGGACACGGCGCCCACAGACGCCACTGTTGACACATCCATAGCCTCCAGTGCCCATGCCTGGGGTTGCTCCGGATTCCTTCTTTCTGTCCCCTCAGCGGGGTCGAGTGACACCAGTATCTCCTACAGCCTTTTCGGATGCTGTTGCTTCCCCTGATCTTGAGCCACTGGTTCAGGTTCTCGGTGTGGCAGGGCCTTCGGGTCGTTCCCCAGCCCCGCTCTTCATGGCGACTGGGATAATTAGCCTCCAACCGTTGTGATTTCCCATAGAAGCCCAGGTTCTGGTGTGAACCTGGGCTTCTATGCGAATTCACATGGGCATATTATCAAGCCCGTTATCGCCGCTTTAGGAGCAGTTTCCTGCTGCTAAAGCGACGATAATGTTATCGCCGTTATTTGATAATATGGTCCTACATTATTAGCTGCTGGAAAATCGCTTGCCTGAACCTGTGCACCCAGGGTGCTGCACCCCTGCCCCTTCCCCCGTACTGTGCTCAATTGTAGGTCCTGCACACCGAGGCTTCACTGCTCACCTGCTACCACCGGTGTGTCCCACGACGTGTTGGTGCAAGCTCCGAGTCCGGGTTACGTTTGTACGGTAGAAGAGCAGGTCTCTGGTCGGGGACGGTGTCTTGATACCATGATGGAACGCATCAGAATGCCCAGGGCATTATCGCGGGGTTAGCTCCTGCTCCGCCCATCTTGAGCCAATCAATTCGGTGTCTGAAAAGGGAGAAATAATTTAATGGTGGAAACGTCTGAAGGTAAATGAACGTTTATTTCAAGCTTAATAGAAAACAGGAGTTGAGGGCATCCTTTGTTTTTGAAGTACGAACTGTTGGTGGTAATCGTGGTTCAAAGAGGAGTTGGAGTGCACGAGAATACACAAGGTTCAATAATAATACGTTATACAAAGGTTCATATAGAAAGGAACAGAGCGCATGGTAGAAGTATAATGTGCACATGTAATGCAGTGGGGGAAGGCTGTGTGCATGTACACTTAGTAACAAACTCACTACATTGCCCTAAAAGCCAACGCCACGTGTCTGTAGGGCAGCGCTGCCCGCTGGGTCAGGACTACAGTATGGTCCAGTAGGTCCTTAAAATGAGACAGAGATGTGACTGAATGAGGTCACAGATCACATCATTGCGCACGGCAAGATTGCTTGTTCGCACCTACGCACACAGGCTGATGCACCCCGCCGCACCGCGCTCAACATGTCTGTAGGGCAGCGCTGCCCGCTGGCTTAGGCCTACAGGCTTTCTGCTCGAGCACTACCCTGACAGCTCGGATGGCGCTCTGACATCGCTTTTACCGCCAGCGTTACTACCGTAGCCCGCAATACCCAGGGTTGACCGACAGGCTTCCCTCCGGAGTTAATTCCCACCCTACCAGACCCCGATGCCCTTCCTACCCCTTGTCTGGATAAAGACCCGCCGGGACCACCAATTGGGGCGCAATAGGATGGAAACGTTGACGCTCATACTTGGCCAAGATACCTCCAGGAACTTGGACATTGACCCTTGGGCATTAACCATCTATTTCCTTGGAATACTAACTTTGCAATACTGGCCTTCCAACAAAAGAAAACTGAGACAGACATGTGACTGAATGAGGTCAGAAATCACATAATTACGCACTGTAACCTCGGTTGTTCACACCGGCGCAGCCAGGCTGAAGCACCCCACCCTGCGCGCAGCACCGCGCTCAATTGGAGCCCCTGTGCACCCAGGCCCCACTGCTCACCTGCTGTCATTGTTGTGTGAGCAAACACTACGGGCAGAAGTGCTCACAATTCAGATGGAGTGTTGATTGCAGGATGGTGTACACCTCATGGATCCCTTTCTAAGACGACGGGCAGTAGGGCTGACAATTTAGAGCCAGTGTTGATTGCCAGGATGGTGTACACCTCCTGGATCCTTTTTTATTGCGCATTGTGATATGCGACGTGGATGCGACCATATCACTTGAGGCCGTGTGGAAGAAGAGGGACATGAGGCGTTGTGGTTATCCTATTTATACATACGCAAAGTGGGCCTGGCTTGCGTACGCCAGGCCAGCTTAGGGGTGTGAATAATTATTCCGGGGACCTTGGCGTTATTCAGTTCCTGCCTGGCCAGGAAGTGTAGTTGTGTGTGTTTATTTTGTAGTTTTGACCTCGCAGAATGTGCAATTTACAATAGTGTAGCATGTGTCGGGAGGGCGGCAACTATCACTAATGAGATGGTGTTTGGAAAGATTGAATGGCGAACATTACATTTCATTGTCAAGGTTGTAGATATGTGCAGACACGCATGTCAATGGTGTGCGGTATTATTGAAAGTGTTGCTATCGCGAAACGTACACATGTGAATGTGCTCGGATGGAGGGAGGATCAGCAGTGAGGTTACGTCATACACAGTGATAACTCTCATTGCAGTCTAGCAATCCATGTCAAATGTGAATCTGAAAATCTCACATATAATACACTACTATATTGGTAAAGACTGACAACAGAGCGTACAGCAAAAGAAATCTACACATTGCGGTTTACTGTTTCACATGTAATCTAGGATGTGCACTCTGCTTGTGGCTCCTGATACTACTTAGAGCCACGAATACCCAGGCCGAAAGGGAGCACAATAATGTACACACACACCAGGGGCATCGTGTAACACACTTTTGTTTTTTGATGGAACGTTTGAGATGCATGGCAATCACATGTGGAAGGCTAATGTACAGACCATGAATATTGATCAAGATGCTCGTTGCATGTTGTGTAGTAGAAGATGTGTATATAGGAAAACACTTTTCAAAAAAGCTTTCGAAGCAAGAGGGGTCTCATCAAACGCTGTAGAGAGAATTACTAAAATGGGTGGGGTTGTCCAACTGTTACAATGGAAAATGTTATGAAGCAATCAAACGCTTTTTTTTAAGGTCACATGTCAATCTCCCATCGAGCGCGCAAGGAGGCCGCACCAGACAAGATTTTGATAAAATATATTTATCATAATATATGTTTATTACAGTTAGAAATATATAAATGTTTAAAATATTTTAGATTATCGCTTGCTCTCATATACTGTTTAAAGTTATTAAGATATACGTTTGAGACAAAAAAAATTAGGGAAGGGCTTATCCGGCGCAACACTATAAGTCTGTGACGTAACACAGGGCCTTGAAGCGTGTATTCATCGTATATGCAACTCGCAGCGGGCGCGACCCTATACGTCCATGATGTAACGTATGGCTTGGTACTGCGTTTCCGTCGGACGCCAAAGTAGCAGCTGGGTGACTTCATGCGCATATGATGTTATGTGGGACGTGGTGCCACAAACTTGTTGGATACGAAATGCTCATCATTTACGAGTTTAGCAATATGGCGGATAGGATTTGCGTGGTGATGGAGCTTGGTACGCTACCGGTATGGGAGTGCAGTTTTCTCAACAAAAAAATCATATTTTTGGGGGAAGATATAAAACATTACCTAATTTTTGAAGTAAAAAAAAAAGAAATATAATAGTTACAAAATATTTAAAAAATATTAGAAAAAATGTTTTTAAAATATGAAATTAACATTTAAAAAACCTTCGAAATTCACTGAAAAAACCCATAGGTTTCAGGCACGTTAGTTAGGAATTCTCATTTAAAAAACCTTAGAAATTCACTAAAAAAACCCATAGGTTTCAGAGACGTTATAGTTAGTTGAACATTTGACTCATTTAAAACCAGAGAAATTGGCCTGTTATAGTTAGTTGAGCGAACTATAACTCACGCGCCCACAATGCACTACTGATGACGTCACATATTACTTCACTCATGACATGGTCCTTGACATCACTCATGACATCAGCCACATGATAATCTGATGCACATACTGATGGTCTAATTTAAACTTTGATACACCCATTCTAAATTGCAGACTACTTACTATTTGTGAAACCATACACACAAAAATGCCATATACTTTATACCAGTCACTATTTCCTAGGTCTAAACACACATCCAGTTACTTGTACATTTAGTTACACATCAATACAGGACTATAATATGCACTCATACATCTATACATGCAGTCACACTCTGCCACAGTTACTCACACACCTAGTCAGTAAAGCAAAGAATCAATCGCATACCCATTTACTCATGTACACAGTTATACACACCAACTTCGTTATTTTTAGACATACCACATCACTTATTCAAACAGATACTAACACATATTTACTGTCTTATCAATCACTGATAGAAGCAGACATTTATACACGCACGCTTCAAATAACTTAGTCTCACGTATACTCATTTATATACTCCAACACTCATATAGTGCCTTAAAACATATTTAGTTAGTGACAGATATACCACTGTAACATTCATCTACTCACCAACACACCAATACACACAGTAACTCACCCATACAGCGGTTTGGAATTTAATTAAATATCTACTTGTCCATGGGGCAGGCTGCTTAATAAATCTACTTGTCCTGTAACAAAATCCACTTGTCCCCTTTGTGCCATGTAATGCGCAACAAATTACGCAGCAATCTCATTATTTAAGTTTTGATATAGCCTCTCTGATTATGCCAGGGTTCATACCATAGTAGTGTTTGAATACTAGAAATTCCCTTTTGCTGCTATGTTTCTGCAGGTCTACATACTGGGGCTGAAGGTAGTGGTAAGCAATAGTTCCAGGGTTGGAATGCCCTTTTTAGTCTGTGCAAACCTACTAACGTGCATGTTTTAAGGGTTTTCACCAATTCTTCTCTAATCATTTCCCATACTGCGAATGGTTGGAAATTTACTACTGACAGTGGCAGACTTAAAACTTCTTCCAGGGTTGGGGAAAAAAGGGGTTGGAGGAAAAGTGAACTTGAAAACATTCAGATTTTCACATAAGCAAATCTATACCTGCATATTTGCTCATGCTAAAATGCAGTTCACACATATTTTCTGGGAGTACTATTTCTTGGCCTATTTCTGTAAATTCTTGTGAATTCATGTAAACTGTACATATGCACTTAATGCAAGGATATATATATATATATATATATATATATATATATATATATATATATATATATATATATATATATATATATATATATATATATATATATATTCAATGAAAAAACCATTGGTTTTAGGCCATATATAGTTAGGGATTTGCATTTACAAAACCTTATTTTACTCGCATAAAACCATTGAAATTCCATATATAGTTATAAGCGCTAACTATATATCGCGCACCCGCAATCCACTGCTGATGATGTCACATATTACATCATTCATGACATGGTTAGTGACATCACTGATGACATCACTGATGACATCTCAAATGACATCACTGATGACATCACTGATTACAACATCCAGTGACTGTATGTTTCTGTAGAGTTAAAATATGTTTTACATATTGAAGAATGAGTGGATATATAAGTGTCTGGATGAAGGATATACTAGGTGCATGACTGACTGATTGAGTGAGTGATTAAATGTGTCTCACTGAGTGCATGGGTTAGTGACTAAACTGTTTTAATTTGTGCATCATTATATCTGTTGTTCTACAAACTGCTGCATATGTTGATCAGTAGCTATATGAGTAACTGTATGGGTTATTGATTGGTTGTCCAAGTATTTGTATGGGAGAGTGAGTGTGTGTGTATGGGTGGCTGGGAGGTGTGTGACTCTGTACATAGATGTGTGAGTAGTTGATTCACTATATGTATAGATTCAAAAGTGCATGTGCAAACAGCTGTATGGGCGGTTGACTGTGCATGAGTGTATTAGTGAGTGAATGGATATCTCAGTGCTACATGTCAAATTAAATACATATGTAAAACACAGTACATGTGAGAGTTGACCTCTATAAATAACTGTGCATAAGAGCCAGTGAATGTGTGAGTGGCTGTATGGATCATTGTGAACATGTATCAGAGATTGTATAAGAGAGTAAAGTAAATATGTGTTAGTATATGTTTGAATAAGTAAGGTGTGTATAACTGTATAGTTGAGAAAATGGAGGTGTGATTGATTTTTGGCATAACTGACTAGGTGTGTGAGTAACTCCATGGATGAGTGACAGTCTGTGACTGTCTGTTTACACCGATTGTATCTAAGGTTATATTAGAGTCTGAAGAGGTTCATGGTATTATCACATGAATTATATCATCAGTGATGTTATCAGTCATGTCAAATGAGATGTTTTCAGTGATGTCATCAGTGATGTCATTTGCGATGTCATCAGTGATGTCATCAGTGATGTCACTAACCATGTCATGAATGATGTAATATGTGACATCATCAGCAGTGGATTGCAGGTGCGCGATATATAGTTAGCGCTTATAACTATATATGGAATTTCAATGGTTTTATGGGAGTAAAATAAGGTTTTGTAAATGCAAATCCCTAACTATATATGGCCTAAAACCAATGGTTTTTTCATTGAATTTTCAAGGTTTTGTAAATGCAAATTCCTAACTATATATCCACTATAACCTATGGTTTTTTCTGTGAATTTCATTGTTTTTTTAATAGCAAATATGAAAAGCTTTAAAATGTCAAGTACGTGATAGATAAAAACATTTTCGTATTTATGCACGCTGATGTGCTTTGAACGCTGCCCCGCCCCCCTCCCCTCTTTTCTCTTAGTAGTACTCTCTCTTTGCAGATAGTGAACGGTAGTTAACGCAGGCCTTTGCCCCCGTTGTAATCCGTCGTGCCTGCTTGTCTCTCCATTTGATTGTTATCCAAGCATTTACTGTTTTAGAATTGGTTCTCTTTGGATCATTCTCTATTTACAAACAAGCACAAAGTCGCAATACTCTGTTTAGTCTTTGCAGATAGTGAAAAATCGTGTAAAAAAATAAAAGTAATCGAGCAAAATCAGTAGGCCACTAATTGGATCTCTTTTTGACCTCGCTAAAATAGAAATATTAGGAACAACCCTTCATGAGAAATACGAAAATAGTGAGATGAACTGAGCTCCACACCATGAGGGCTGCAAGACAGCTCGACTCCGTCACCCACCCCGCCCAAAATAACGACAAACCCTATGCAAATATTAAAAATATAGACAACACACCAGCAAAGAAACAGGGTAAAACATTTTATTAAATAACTATTTACATAACTATTTTATACTTTTTATTGCCCGATCCGGCTAGCTCAATCGATCGAGCATGAAACTCATGCACTCTGATAGCAAGCGTTGCTACTGATGCTATGCAGACCAAAACTGGTTTTCAGTTTGTACATTTTTCTAGATTTTTCAATCCAAGGTTGGTTCACTTTGTAGAACGATGGCTTCAGATTTTCAACATACGGTGTGGTGGCGCGGACTGGGAGGGGGCGCTTCGCTCCTGCCCCCTCCCCAAGTAAGATTTTCATACGTGAAAGTACGTTAATGGTTTTGGTCCCTGAGTTGCTTCAATGGCACTGCCATTCTCAAATGGCATAAGTTCTGGATGTTGGGTGCCATAGTTAAGAGTTCTGAGCAGTGCTTGTAACACTGTCTGAAGCTTATTTCCACCTACTGCAGCTTCACTATTCTCAAAGTAAGTGAGTGTCGTTTGTGGACCTGACTGCATTAGAAAACAATGTGATATGTTACCTTCCTAAACAGCTTGACGGAGGCCCCTGAGGGGCGGTGTGATGGCCATGGACTCGGAGAAGACGCTTGGCTCCGACACCCTCCCCAAGTCTTATAGCACTGGTGTAGCCTGAGATCGCCCCCGACATAGGCGGCCGGCTCCCGGGGTCCGGCGGAACTTTTTGCCTTTTGATGACTCTTCAATTCTGGACCTTGTCCCACAATCCGTTTGACCTGAAGACACGCTGTAGTGGTGCGCCCCTTTACCGTTTCAGTTGCCATTCCGCCCGCTTTTGCTACACTGTGCCTCTTCCGCCATTCAGCTGTTTACCGCCCGCTCTTGCGACTACAGCGTCTCGCTCATCATGTAGTTGAGTTGCTCCCGCTCTTGCGGTGCAGCGATAGGCGGCTGCCACAGGACTCTCAAAATGGCGGCCGGCTCTTCGGTTTTGGGCCTGGTCCACTAAAATGGCCCTGGGACACCTTTGAACTCGGACGCTTCCCTGATAGGGCTTGGGTCCCATTCTCGAAAGCGTCCCCTCAGCCGTGAAGATTCTACAAAAGTCTTGGGGGCCTCCGACTCCCGCAGGCTTCTGGTGGGGAGCGGCTGCCATGATTGCTCGTGGAATGGCCACGACGGAGCTACGAGATGGTAGTGCTCTCATGCTGACGCCAGCTTTAGTCTGAAACATCCAGAAACACTGTAGACTATCAATTCGATCAGTTCCGGTAGCGCCCCAACATGACCCGGAAGAGAAGAACTTGCCCTCCCCTCTTTGACTGATGGTTCTCTCTGTTGTCATTTAACAGAACTTTTTGGACTGCTGAAAGGGGTTGTGTTCCGAACGCTGGTTGGTGGAGACATTTTGACTATATTCTTGACCTACGTTGTCGCGTAATGCGTTATATGACACGCCGCGTTAGCGCACCCGGAAGTGATCCGAGGCGCGGCGCGCAGCGCGTAACGTAAGCATAACCGGTCATGTGACTTGTTAATAAAACTTTTCATTGGTTCATTTTACTTTTGTTATTTTAATGATGAAAAGCTTGGTCATATGACCTAAAAATTACGCTTTTTATTGTTTTCGAACATTATTTTTTTTTAAACATATGTTATAATATTCCAGGCTAATGTACTTTCCCGGAAAATTTACAACTGTCCTGCAAGTAAAATATATTCCTTTTTCGAGAAAAAGGGCGTTTCTTCCTTCCATGACGGAGCCGTTGAGTAAAAGAGATTCGGCCTGCTGTCTTAGTCGCCGATACGCCTGATTATCAGATTCTTATCGATCACTTTATGTTGCAGAAATGAAAAACACAACTGCCCTTGACTATTTATCTTTACTGCGTTCCTACATATTATACCTTTTATCCGTCATGTAATTGGACTACTTTATTTCACTTGCCTTTTACTGATTCGAAAACAGTGACTAAAAGTAAAACTTTACCAATGTAAATACTACTACCGTGTTTTGTTTTAAAAACCTTTATTGTGAAAATGTCAGTATACAAATACGGGCCTATAACCACGTGGGCCGGCCACGGAGCAAACTGAAATCGTATATGATGAGGAGACATTTACACTGTAGAGGAACGTAACGAGCGGGCCATTAGGTTGCAAGAACAAAGGTGTCTAACAGGTGCGGAATCGGTGGACGTACATTTTGTAATTAAAATACGACAGGGCCGCTTACAATAACATTTTCTAGATATACATTTGCGGGCAAGGAGTTACGAGTCCCATTTATACCGGCGCCATTTTGGGCGAGGCCGGGCAGGTCCAAGATATAGTCCAAATGTCTCCACCAACCATCGGCCAGACCAGAACCCCTTTCGGCCCTTTATGCTACAAGATGGTGTCTTCCATTCAGAAAATATTGTTGGCAGCATTTTGAAAGGAAAGATAAACAGCCGTTCTCCTAGTGAGTTTCACATTGTTACATTTAGGAAGAATGTTGAAGAGTAGTATGTGGAAAATCTGAAGCCATTTTTCTACAAACTCTCAATCAGACTTGGATAGAAAAAAAAATCCTGAAGAATGTACAAACTGAAAACCAATTTTTGTCTGTATAGCATCAACAGCAACGCTTGAGTCAGCTTTGTGTCAAGCCGCCATTTTCATTCAATCAATAGCGTCCCCCTGCACACATTCAGGGACCTGGTCGTGTCTTCAGATGAAACGGATTGTAGGAAAAGAAGCAGAAAGGAAAAGGAAAAAAGTTCCGCCGGACCTCGGGAGCCGGCCGCCTATGTCATGTGCGACCTTTGGCCACACCAGGGCAATAGTGAAGCTGCAGCAGGTGCAAATAAGCTTCAGACAGTCTTACAAGCACTGCTCAGAACTCTCAACTGAGGCACTCAACATCCAGGACTTGCCATTCGGATCTTGGCGCCTTGTGCTGGTTCCGACCTATTCACACATCGGTCCACTACTGACATCACCTCATAAGCCAACGGGGCACCCCACGCCGACTTTCGCCGCAGCATTGTAGGATGGCCACACCAGTGCGGCAACTTGCTGGACACAACCTCGGTGCCATCCGGATCTCGGCACGTTCGACTCACTGTACCGCAAGAGTGACCGCAACTCAGCTGGACACGCCGTCTTTCGGCGCAGCATTGTAGGATGGCCACACCAGTGCGGCAATTTGCTGGACACCACCTCGGTGCCATCCGGATCTCGGCGCGTTCGAGTCACTGTACCGCAAGAGTGACCGCAACTCAGCTGGACACGCCGTCTTTCGGCGCAGCATTGTAGGATGGCCACACCAGTGCGGCAATTTGCTGGACACCACCTCGGTGCCATCCGGATCTCGGCGCGTTCGAGTCACTGTACCGCAAGAGTGACCGCAACTCAGCTGGACACGCCGTCTTTCGGCGCAGCATTGTAGGATAGCCACACCAGTGCAGCAACTTGCTGGACACTAACTCGGTGCCATCCGGATCTCGGCGAGTTGTGCTGCCTTCGGCCTATTCGCACATCGGTCCGCTACTGACGCCGCCTCACGTGCCAACGGATTTTCTACGCTTTTTGTAGCCCTATGCCGCATAACGGGTCATGTGACTTGTTTATAAAACTTTTCATTGGATCATTTTACTTTTGGTTTCCTAAAGATGGAAGGCTTGGTCATATGACCTAAAAATAACACTTTTCATTGGTTTAGAATTTTTTTTTTTCCCAAACGATGAAAGCCCCACCTTGTTTCTGGATCATTCAGACTGAAGCTGGCGTCAGCATGAGAGCACCACCATCTCGTGGCTCCGTCGTGGTCATTCCGCGAGCAATCATGGCAGCCGCTCCCCACCGGAAGCCTGCGGGAGTCGGGGGCCCCCAAGACTTTTGTAGAATCTTCACGGCTGAGGGGACGCTTTTCGAGAATGGAGCCCAAGCCCTAGCAGGCAAGCGTCCGAGTTCCAAGGTGTCCCAGGGCCATTTCAGTGGACCAGGCCCAAAACCGAAGAGCCGTCCGCCATTTTAAGAGTCATGTGGCAGGCGCCTATCGCTGCACTGCAAGAGTGGGAGCAACTCAACAACATGGTGAGCGAGACGCTGTAGCCGCAAGAGCGGGCGCAACTCAGCTGGATGGCCGCCACCTGGGGAGGCCCGTTCACGCCGCCTCCCCCACGCCCCCCCCTCCCCCCCCCCCGGGCCGCCGCACGCAAATTTTCGGAGCAGCATTGTAGGATACCAAAACCAGTGCGGCAGTTTACTGGACATCACCTGGGTGCCATCAACATCTCAGCGCGTTCTGCTGCCTTGGGACTATTCGCACAACAGACCGCTACTGACGAGGCCTCCCCCCCGCCCCACCCGGGACGCCCCACGCCAATTTTCGGAGCAGCATTGTAGGATCCCAAAACCAGTGCGGCACCCAGGCGACATCACCTGGATGCCGTCCAGAACTCTGCACGTTGTGCTGCCTTGGGACTATTCGCACAAAAGACAGCTTCTGACCATTGTTGCTTTTTTGGGTGAAAAATGTTTAAATGTTTTTACAGTTTTTGTTCCGTTCATTATAGTTAAATGTTAATAAAGTTTTAAAATCTAACTTTGTTGGAGTGCTATATATGTTTAAAAAATCGGGTGAATGGGGCCTTGAATCGGGTTATTGTCATGTGTGGGCTTTGCAAGTGTACTGCTACAAGATCGGACATTTCAAACTCAAATGCACGTTCTTTTTCATACCTTTCCGAAGCATGGAGCGCAATAGCAGGCAGAGAAAGGGTGATGCACGTGTTGAACACTGCCTGGCCTGGCAAGTTGCTGGCAGTGTCCCCCCCGCCTGCTCCTGAAAGAGGGCACACACACACCGCCGCCCCGAGTACTTCACAAATCTTTAAAAGACCATGCGCTTGTTCATGAGGCTTAAATGGTTTATCACCCCTTCTAGAACCCCTGCATCGACCCTCTGACGTTTCCTGGAAAAATTAGCACGTAACACAATACCAAGCCCTGTCAGCTGAAACCCCCGAGAAATCATGGGGCATATTATCAAGGGGGTTTATTTCCGCTTTTTGGGCTTTAAAAGCCAAAAAAAAAGAGATAAAATTATCTCCCTATTACCAAGCTGTCGCTAACACCAGTTATTGACAGCTAAAAGGAAATAGCGACCATCTTGGGCCCCGCTTTGCATATCAGTGATATTTATCACTAATGACATGCAAAGTGGGCGTGCCAAGATTTTAGCGACTGGAAACAGTCCCTAACCATCGCTATCTCCTATTACCAACTTTTGGAGATATTCGCGCTAAGCGCGAATATCTCCAAAACCTAACACCTGCCCTAAGCAGTTTTAGCCATGTTATCCAATGGGAAGTGGATAACATGGCTAAGAGCATTTGCTGGATAATGCATGAATATCGCTGACTTTTCAACGATATTCATGCATTGCGGCCGTTTTTTATCGCATTTGCGATAAACCTTGCTAATAGCAAGGTTTATGTGCGATAAAATTCGCCGATATGCGGCGATAATTTTTGTCTCTAAACAAGTTGGAGACAAAAATTATCGCTAGTTGTTGGTAATATGCCCCCGGGTTTTTGCTTGCAGGAATCGGGAGGCGGGAGACTAGCACTGAAATCAGTAGTCTCACGCCTGAATCGGGAGGGTTGGCATGTCTGGATACTCTACAGCTGGGGCCATAAACTACATCCGCAGGGCTAGGTGATAGCCTAGGTCCGGCCTGGACAATCGGACACAGAGGAAGAGGAGTGTCAGAGGGTGCGGTAGTGAATAGGGTGAAAGGGAGGTGTCTGGCGGGCACAGGGTGTGATTCTCAGAGAAGAGCAGCGCAGATGGGGAGAAGTATATGGCCCATGCATGAGAGAAAGAGCGAGGGTGACCAGTGCGTGGGGGAGATGCTTGCGAGGGTGGGGAGCCATGCTGAGGATCGGCGGCGTGCAGAGAGTGGCCCTGGTCAAGGCATCTAAAATGGCTGCCGTGCACGACAAAATTGTGGCATTGGACAAAAACGCAAGATGGTGCAGACAATGTTTATCAATAAGGATTCATTTATAACAAAATATTTACTCGCAGTGACAAAATGGTGGTCAACACTTCCTGATTTCCATCGAATCGAACGTTAACACACGTCACGCAGCAAAAAAAAAAAAAAAAAAGCTCACGCACAGAGCAGTTTTTAGCCATGTTATCCAATGGAAGGTGGATAACATGGCTAAGAGCATTTGCTGGATAATGCATGAATATCGCTGACTTTTCAGCGATATTCATGCATTGTGGCCGATGTGCGGCGATAATTTTTGTCTCTAAACAATTAAAACGAAGCACAAAATGGCGAATTCCCGTTTCACTACCAGTTTGCGGCCCAGTTCGCGGCCCGTGAAGCGCTTCTACCGTGAAAAATCATTTTTTTTTTTATTTTCCCCACGGGACCCTTTAATAACCCCAACAACATTCCTAGGGGGTCAAGAGGGGTATACCTTGCCCCCTTTCAATAAATTCCCCCTTCGTTTTTCACCTCTTCTTCTCTCTCGATCCTACCGAGAGATAAGATGGCGGCCGCTCCGGACTGTTTAGAATGTTGACAGACACCGGAGAGCCAATCAGCTTTCTGCGCGCAAAGTTCCGTTTTGCGAAAAGTAAGCGGACCGGATCGCTGCCCGGAGCGCTGTTACAGATATATATCTTGTTTTGAACGTTAATTTCTCAAAAACTACTGGAGCACATATATTAAGACCTAGCAAAGGCACATCGGGCTAACAGTCCCTACAATTTTGCCAAGTTTCGTGCAAATCCATTCAGCCGTTCGAGCTAAAAGTGAGTCCAACCGCCCTATGGAAATTAACATGGGAAAAACGCGTTTTGGGACCCCCCTTTTTTCTCGGCCCCCCCTTGACGAAACCCCACCAAATTTCCAGGGGCTGCTCAGAAACAAAATGTGCCATTTTCCTGAAAATTTCAGCCGATTCCGTCCACAAACGCCAAAGTTATTAGACATAGAATTTTCAAAAATCAAATAGGGAAAAAATCCTAACTATATATACCTACTGGCGACCGCCAGTAGGCTATATATATATATATATATATATATATATATATATATATATATATATAATATATTATAATATAATATATATATAATATATATATAATATATATATATATATATATATACTTTCTTTTATAATTGGGCCTCTAATTAGGCCTGGTGTTAACCCATGACCTTTTTGTTTTGGTTTTTATTCTGTCTCTCTTAGTCTATCAGCTGGCGCCTCGTAAGTGACAGTATTTTGCTCTTTTAGAAGCCAACATTTTTTTGTTTTGCTTTTGCCAATGCTTGTTAGAATGGTGGGGACCCAGCAGCTCCCACACTATTAAGGTTTTACAAAAACCATGCCTAAACAAGTCACGCCTTGACAAAACCAAAAGGCTGACCACCAATCCCAGACCCACTAGCTTTGCCAATGCTTGTTTGTTCTTGTTTTAGATATTCGTATTTAAACTGGTTACACTGATATTCCATTCTGAATATTTTTGGGAAATACTAACATACATCAACATGTTACTAAATGATGCTGCAAAGATACGGTACCTAAAATCTTACAGTAGTTTAGCTAAATGTTTTCTTTTCTTACATGCATTTTTTTGTGAACGTTTTATTTTGAAAGCAAAGAATCATCACTTTTGATTTCAAGCTTCTGTAAATATTTGCATATAACCAGAGAGCATTCTGGGTGCATTATACAGAGCCTCATATTATTAAACTTTGAAAATGTGTGTACAATTTTATACTGGAACCACCGTCAGTAGTGCAGGCTGAGCTTAAACATTTACTTTTAGTGCTCACCCTAATAATAAAGGCTTTGCGTTAATGAACCATATATACAAGTTTGAACAGCATTAACACACACATTACATATAACACACACTTTACCTTAATTGTAGAGAATGCCCTGCCCTGAGCCACAATGTGGTACTGTAAATTGGCAGCCAAAGGGTTTGTGCTGCAGGGGGCTGGGCCTTCTTGTTCCAAAGACAAAATGCACATAAAAACTTGTTGCCCTTGACCCCAAACAATAGGTCCCTGGTGTCGGGCTATAGGAATTCCACATCCCTGCCCATACAGTGCTTCCCAAATGCACTTTTTAATCCATACAATAACTTAATCACCCACTCCGACATCTAGGCACAGACTCCTATTCCCCCCACGCACCCACCCACACAGACACTCAGCGACCCATACAGATACTTAGACAACAAATCAATAACCTATATAGACAGTTGCTTACACACCAATGGAGAGACTAATACAGACTTTCACACAGTTTAGTCAGTAACTCATGAATTCAGTAAGACACGTTCAATCACGCACTTATGCAGTCACGCACATACGAAATAATACCTTTAGGCACTTGTAAATGCATTCATTCTTCAATACACCTTGGCGCATATATATATATATATATATATATATATATATATATATATATATATATATATATATATATATATACATATATATATATAAAAAACATATTTAAACTTTACAGGAACGCACATTCACTGGATGATGTCATCAGTGATGTCACTGACCATGTCATGAGTGATGTAATATGTGACGTCGTCAGAAGTGCTTTGCGGGCGCGCAAGTTGTAGTTAGCTCAACTAACTATAATGTGCGAATTTCTCTGGTTTTAGGAGTCAAATGTTCAATTAACTATAACGTTCCTGAGACCTATTTTTTTTTGTGAATTTATATATATATATATATATATATATATATCTATATTACCTACTGGCGGTCGCCAGTAGGTATATATAGTTAGGATTTTTTCTCTATGGGACTTTTGAAAATTCTATGTCTAATAACTTTGGCGTTTGTGGACGGAATTGGCTGAAATTTTCAGGAAAATGGCACATTTTGTTTTTGAGCAGCCCCTGAAAATTTGGGGGGGGGGTTCGTCAAGGGGGGGAGAGTAAAAAGGGAGGTCCCAAAACACGTTTTTCCCAAACATTTTTCCACAGGGCGTTTGGCCTCACTTTTAGCTCGAACGGCTGAATGGATTTGCATGAAACTTGGCAAAATTGTAGGGACTGTTAGCCCGATGTGCCTTTGCTGGGTCTCAATATATGTGCTCCAGTGGATTGTGAGAAATTAACGTTTTAAAAAACAAATATATCTGTGACAGCGTCCCGGGTAGCGCTCCGGTTCGCGTACTTTTCGCGTTACGGAAC
Organism: Lissotriton vulgaris; assembly: GCF_964263255.1. NCBI lineage: Eukaryota > Metazoa > Chordata > Amphibia > Caudata > Salamandridae > Lissotriton > Lissotriton vulgaris. The sequence continues at coordinate 536,338,597 of NC_141693.1, read as the reverse complement.
TTGGCGAAGCGAAGCTGATTGGCTCTCCGGTGTCTGTCAACATTCTAAACAGTCCGGAACAGCTGCCATCTTGTCTCTCGGTAGGATCGAGAGACAAGAGGAGGGGAAAAACGAAGGGGGAATTTAATGAAAGGGGGCAAGGTAAACCCCTCTTGACCCCCTTAGGAATGATGTTGGAGTTATTAAAGGGTTACGTGGGGCAAATAAAAAAAATTCGATTTTTCGCGGTAGAAACGCTTCCCGGTTCGCGAACCGGTAGCGAAACGGGAATTCGCCATTTTGTGTTTCATTTTAATTAAATTACAAGATGGAGGAAAAACAATGTGAGAAATGGGTATAAGGGGGTACGGGAGACGTATCCTGACCCCCTAGGTTTTCTGAGGGTGGCTGAGGATGCTCATATATGTTGATACATGTCTTCCAGCGGCTGCGCGTGAGCGGATTTTGATTTTTTTGCTGCGTGACGTCTGATAACGTTCGATTCGAAGGAAATCAGGAAGTGTTGACAGCCATTTTGTCACTGCGAGTAAATATATTGTTAAAAATAATTGTTATAAATTAATCCGTATTGATAAACATTGTCTGCGCCATCTTGCCTTTTTTCCAATGCCACACTTTTGTCGTGCACGGCAGCCATTTTAGATGCCTTGACCAGACCCACTCTCTGCACGCCGCCGATCCTCAGCATGGCTCCCCCCCTCGCAAGCATCTCCCCCACGCACTGGTCACCCCCGCTCTGTCTCTCATGCATGGGCCATAAACCTCCCCCCATCTGCGCTGCTCTTCCCTGAGAATCACACCCTGTGCCCGCCCGTCACCTCCCTTTCACCCTATTCACTACCGTACCCTCTGACACTCCTCTTCCTCTGTGTCTGATTGTCCAGGCCGGTCCCAGGCTATCACTTAGCCCTGTGGATGTAGTTTATGGCCCCAACTGGAAAGAATCACCCCTCTTCAAAGGAGTTACAGTAGATCAAGGCCCCCACCCCATGAGATCCGTCACACCACACGCGTTCCTACTATCTGATAACGATCCTGTATTGTGATTGGGGAGGGGATTCTCACTGTGAGGGTGTGTGGGACCGAGCCTGAAGCGGAAGATTCCAGGGATGCCTTTTTGTACATCAAATTCTTCACAATTATGTGTCACATTAAAAATATATAGCACTCCAACAAAGTAGTAGGATTATAACACTTTAATAACTTATAAATATGTACAACGCTCCAACAAAGTAAAGACGTTTAAAAAAACATTTTAAACAAAGCAACAATGGGCTGCTGTGAGGTGGCGTCAGTAGCCGTCCTTTGTGCGCATAGGCCGAAGGCAGCACAACGCGCTGAGATCCGGACGGCACCCAGGTGATGTCCAGTAAGTTGCCGCACTGGTCTTGGTATCCTACAATGCTGCGCCGAAAAACGGCGTGGGGCGCCCCGGGGGGGGGGGGGGCGCAAACGGGCCTCCCCAGGTGGAGGCTTCTCTGCTGCAGTGGGGCGCCCCTTTACCGTTTCAGTCGCCATTCAGCTGTTTACCGCCCGCTTTTGCTGCACTGTGCCTCATCCGCCATTCAGCTGAGTTGCGCCCGCTCTTGCGGCTACAGCGTCTCGCCCACCATCCGGTTTAATTGCGCCCGTTCTTGCGGCTACAGCGTCTCGCCCACCATCCAGTTGAATTGCGCCCACTCTTGCGGTGTAGCGATAGGCGGCTGCCACAGGACTCTTAAAATGGCGGCCGGCTCTTCGGATTTGGGCCTGGTCCACTAAAATGGCCCTGGGACACATTTGTACTCGGACATTTGTCTGCTAGGGCTTGGGCCCCATTCTCGAAAGCGTCCCTTCAGCCTTGAAGATTCTACAAAAGTCATCGGGGCCCCCGACTCCTGCAGGCTTCCGGTGGGGAGCGGCTGCCATGATTGCTTGCGGAATAGCCACGACGGAGCTACGAGATGGTGGTGCTCTCATGCTGACACCAGCTTCAGTCTGAAACATCCAGAAACACTGTAGACTATCAATTCGATGACTTCCGGTGGAGCCCCAACGTGACCCGGTAGGGAAAAATTTGCCCTCCCCTCTTTTGACTGATGGTTCTTGTTGCCTGTCCCCTCTCTTGTCATCTAACGGAACCTTTTTGGATTGCTGAGTGAGAAAAAAAAAGGTGGGGCTTTCATCATTTGGGAAAAAAAATGTTTCAATCCAATGAAAAGTGGTATTTTTAGGTCATATGATCAAGCATTTCATCATTAGGAAACCAAAAGTAAAATGAACCAAGAAAAGTTTTATAAACAAGTCATATGACCTGTTATGCGGCTTTGAGCTATAAAAAGCCTATAAAATCCGTTGGCCTATGAGGCGGCGTCAGTAGCGGACCGATGTGCGAATAGGCCGAAGGCAGCACAACGCGCCGAGATCCGGATGGCACCGAGGTGGTGTCCAGCAAGTTGCCGCACTGGTGTGGCCATCCTACAATGCTTCGCCGAAAGACGGCGTGGGGTGCCCGGGGGGGGGGGGGAGGCGGTGCGAACTGGCCTCTCCCGCCTCCCCAGGTGGAGGCACCTCATCTGCAGTGCGGCGCCTCTTACCGTTTCACTCGCCGTTCAGTTGAGTTGCGCCCGCACTTGCTGCTACAGTAGGCCGAAGGTAGCACAACGCGCCGAGACCCGGATGGCACCGAGGTGGTGCCCAGCAAGTTTCACTGGTATGTCCATCCTACAATGCTGCGCCGAAAGACGGCGTGGGGTGCCCGGGGGGGGGGGGGGAGTAGCCGGCGCAAACGGGCCTCTCCCACCTCCCCAGGTGGAGGCACCTCATCTGCAGTGGGGCGACTCTTAGCGTTTCACTCGCCGTCCAGCTAAGTTGCGGTCACTCTTGCTGCTACAGTACGCCGAAGGCAGCACAACGCGCCGAGATCCGGATGGCACCAAGGTGGTGTCCAGCAAGTTTCACTGGTGTGGCCATCCTACAATGCTGCGCCGAAAGACGGCGTGGGGTGCCCGGGAGGGGGGGGGGGAGGCGGCGCAAACGGGCCTCTCCCTCCTCCCCAGGTGGAGGCACCTCATCTGCAGTGGGGCGCCTCTTAGCGTTTCACTCGCCTTCCAGCTGAGTTCCGCCCGCTCTTGCGGCACAGTGCCTCACCCCCCATCCAGCTGAGTTCCGCCCGCTCTTGCTGTACAGTGCCTCACCCGCCATCCAGCTGAATTGCGCCTGCTCTTCCGGCTACAGCGATAGGCGGCTGCAACAGGACTCTCAAAATGGCGGCCGGCTCTTTGGATTTCGGCCTGGTCCACTAATATTGCCCTGGGACACCTTGGAACTCGGACGCTTGCCTGCTAGGGCATGGGCCCCATTCACGAAAGCGTCCCCTCTTTTGACTAATGGTTCTTGTTGCCTATCTCTTCTGTTGTCATTTAACAGAACCTTTTTGGACTGCCGAAAGGGGTTCTGGTCCGACCGCTGGTTGGTGGAGACATTTTGACTATATCCTGGACCTGCCCGGCCTCGCCCAAAATGGCGCCGGTATAAATGGGACTCGTAACTCCTTGTTGTGTACTGGTTGCCCAACCTTGATATCACGAGATACGTATGCAGTTTTGAAGCACATGGCGGGCGGGGACGAGTACTGATTGAACATTTGGACATCCCTATTGATATTAAGTTCTGATGTGTTATTGATTACTGTACTATTGAAAGTTCGAATTAACGTCACCTATGGTACTTGCCCGCAAATGTATATCTAGATAATTTTATTGTAACTGGCCCTGTCGTACTTTAATTATAAAATGTACGTCCACCGATTCCGCAACTGTTAGACACCTTAGTTCTTGCAACCTAATGGCCCGCCTGTTACGTTCTTCTACAGTGTAAATGTCCCCTCATCATATACGATTCCAGTTTGCTCCGTGGCCGGCCCACGTGGTTATAGGCCCGTATTTGTATACTGACATTTTCACAATAAAGGTTTTTAAAACAAAACATGGTAGTAGTACCTAGATTGGTAAAGTTTTGAATAATAGCCACTGTTTTCGAATCAGTAAAAGGCAAGTGAAATAAAGCAGCCCGATTACATGACGGTTAAAAGGTATAATACGCAGGAACGCAGTAAAGATAAATGGTCAAGGGCTGTTGTGTTTTCTACTCCTGCAACATAAAGTGATCGATAAGAATCCGATATTCATGCCTATCAGCGACTAAGACAGCAGGCCGAGCCTCTTTTGTTCAACGGCTCCCTCATGGGACGAAGAAACGCCCTTTTTCTCGAAATAGGAATATTTTACTTGCAGGACAGTTGTACATTTCCCGGGAAAATACATTAGCCTGGAACATTGTTAGTGGTAAACTGTAAATGCATCTGGGTCCTTTGCTTTACAAGTCAGAGTGAGAAAAAAAAAGGTGGGGCTTTCATCATTTGGGAAAAATAAATGTTCGAAAGCAATGAAAAGTGTTATTTTTAGGTCATATGACCAAGCCTTTTATCATTAGAATAACAAAAGTAAAATGAACCAATGAAAAGTTTTATTAACAAGTCACATGACCTGTTATGCTTACGTTACGGGCTGCGCGCCGCGCTCTGGATTGCTTCCAGGAAGCTGCGCCTCGCGCACCGGAGCACTTCCGGGTGCGCTAACGCGGCGCGTCATATGACGCATTACGCGACAACGCAGGTCCAGAATATAGTCAAAATGTCTCCACCAACCAGCGGTCGGAACACAACCCCTTTCAGCAGTCCAAAAAGTTCTGTTAAATGACAACAGAAGTGACAGGCTATAAGAACCATCAGTCAAAGAGGGGAGGGCAAGTTCTTCTCTACCGGGTCACGTTGGGGCTCCACCGGAACTGATCGAATTGGTAGTTTACAGTGTTTCTGGATGTTTCAGACTGAAGCTGGCGTCAGCATGAGAGCACCACCATCTCGTGGCTCCGTCGTGGCCATTCCGCGAGCAATCATGGCAGCCGCTCCCCACCGGAAGCCTGCGGGAGTCGGGGCTCCCGGTGACTGTTGTAGAATCCTCAAGGCTGAGGGGACTCTTTTGGGAATGGGGCCCATGCCCTAGCAGTCAAGCGTCCGAGTTCCACGGTTGCCCAGAGCCATCTTTGCAGGCCAGGCCCAAGTCTGTGGAGCCGACCGCCATTTCGTGAGCTCCGTAGCAGCCGCCTGTCGCTGTACCGCAAGATTGGGCGCAATTCCGTTGGATGGCGGGTGAGACGTTGTCATAGCAAGAGCAGGCGCAATTCAGCTGGCCGAGCGAGGCACTGTGTCGCAAGAGCGGGCGCAAGTCAACTGGTCGAGTGAAGCGCTGGGGTGTAGCTGAGAAACCTCCACCTGGGGATGCTTGCTCGCGCCGCCTCTCCCTTCTAGTGCACCCCACGCCGTTTCCTGGCGCAGGTATATGTGATGGTCGGACCAGGGCACCGCAGGACGTGTCTTCAGGTCAAACGAATTGTGGGACAAGGTGTGGAGCAGGCGCAATTATCTCGGGGGCCTCCGTCAAGCGGTTCAGGGAGGCACCACATCACATTGTTTTCCAATGCAGTCAGGTCCACAAACAGCCCCCATTTACTTTGAGAATAGTGAAGCTGCAGCAGGTGCAAATAAGCTTCAGACAGTGTTACAAGCGCTGCTCGGAACCCTCAACTATGGCACCCAACATCCAGGGCTTATGCCATTTGTGCAAGGCAGTGACATCGAAGCATCTCAGGGACCAAGCAACATACCATATCCAGAGTCCTTCCCACAGCCTCTGCCTTCCTTCTTACCTAGTTATTGTTCTTTCACTCCCACTCCAGGCTTTTAGTCTGTGGATGGAAAATGATGAACCTACACTCACCTATGAAAATCTTACTATTGAGGGTTGATTTTGAGCCCCAAATACAAAGGCTTGTTTGGATCGATGTTGCAGCAGGCTGCCATGTAAATAGTTATTTAATAAAACGTTTTACCCTGTTACTTTGCTGGTGTGTTGTATATATTTATAATATTTGCATAGAGTTTGTCGTTATTGTGGGTGGGGTGGGCGGCGGAGCCGAGCTGTCTTGCAGCCATCATGGTGTCGAGCTCAGTTCCTCTCACTAGTTTCGTATTTCTCAAAAGGGGTTGTTCATAATGTTTCTATTTTAGCGAGGTCAAAAAGAGATCCCATTAGTGGCCCACTGATTTTGCTTGATTCCTTTTGTTTTTTTAACGATTTTTCACTATCTGCAAAGACTAAACAGAGTATTGCGACTCTGTGCTTGTTTGTAAATAGAGAATGAACCAAAGAGAACCAATTCCAAAACAATAAATGCTAGGATAACAATCAATCAAATGGAGAGGGAAGCAGGCACGACGGGTTACAACGGGGGCAAAGGCCTGTGTTACCTACCCTTCACTATCTGCAAAGAGAGAATACTCCTAAAAGAAAAGAGATGGGGGGGGGGGGGGCAGCGTTCAAAGCACATCAGCGTGCATAAACACGAAAATGTATTTACCTACCACGTACTTGACATTTTAAAACTTTTGATATTTGCTATTAAAAAAACATTGAAATTCACTGAAAAAACCATAGGTTATAGACCATATATAGTTAGGAATTAGCATTTACAAAACCTTGAAAATTCACTGAAAAAAACCATAGGTTATAGACCATATATAGTTAGGGATTAGCATTTACAAAACCTTATTTTACTTGCACAAAACCATTGAAATTCGCATATATAGTTAGTTGCACTAACTATATATCGCGCACCCGCAATCCACTGCTGATGATGTCACATATTACATCATTCATGACATGGTCAGTGACATCACTGATGACATCACTGATGACATCTCAAATGACATCACTGAAGACATCTCAAATGACATCACTGATGACATCTCATTTGACATTACTTATCACATCACTGATGACATCATTCATGTGATAATACGATGAACCTCTTCAGACTCTAATATAACCTTAGATACACTCAGTGTAAACAGACACTCACAGACTGTCACTCATCCATGGAGTTACTCACACATCTAGTCAGTCATGCAAAGAATCAATCACACCTCCATTTCCTCAACTATACAGTTATACACACCTTACTTATTCAAACATATACTAACACATATTTACTCTCTTATACAATCCTTGATACAAGTTCACAATGATCCATACAGCCACTCACACATTCACTGGCTCTTATGCACAGTTATTTATATATGTCAACTCTCACATGGACTGTGTTTTACATATGTACTTACTTTGACATGTAGCACTGAGATATCCTTTCACTCACCAAGGCACTCATGCACACAGTCAACCGCCCATACTGCTGTTTCCACATGCACTTTTGAACCCATACATCTAGTGAATCAACTGCTCACACATCTATGCACAGAGTTACACACCTCCCAGTCACCCACACACACACTCACTCTCCCATACAAATACTTGGCCAGACAATCAATAACCCATATAGTTACTCATATAGCTATTGATCAACACATGCAGCAGTTTACAGAACAGACATAATGATGCACAAATTAAGACAGTTTAGTCACTAACCCATGCACTCAGTGAGACACATTTAATCACTCACTCATACAGTCAGTCACGCACCTACTAAATCCTTCATCCAGACACTTCTACATCTACTCATTCTTCAATATGTAAAACATATTTAAACTTTACAGAAACACACAGTCACTGGATGATGTCATCAGTGATGTCATCAGTGATGTCATTTGAGATGTCATCAGTGATGTCATCAGTGACGTCTCTGACCATGTCATGAATGATGTAATATGTGACATCATCAGCAGTGGATTGCGGGTGCGCGATATATAGTTAGTGCAACTAACTATATATGCGAATTTCAATGGTTTTGTGCGAGTAAAATAAGGTTTTGTAAATGCTAATCCCTAACTATATATGGTCTATAACCTATGGTTTTTTCAGTGAATATATATGTCAATATATATATACACACACACACACACACACACATATATAATATATATATATATATATATATATATATATATATATATATATATATATATATATATATATATATATATATATATATATATATATATATATATATATATATATATATATTACCTACTGGCTATCGCCAGTAGGTATATATAGTTAGGATAAATTCCCTATGGGACTTTTGAAAATTCTATGTCTAATAACTTTGGCGTTTGTGGATGGAATCGGCTGAAATTTTCAGGAAAATGGCACATTTTGTTTCTGAGCAGCCCCTGAAAATTTGGTGGGGTTTCGTCAAGGGGGGGCTGAGAAAAAAGGGGGGTCCCAACGCGTTTTTTGCATTGAGTTTTCCATAGGGCGGTTGGACTCACTTTTAGCTCGAACGGCTGAATGGATTTGCACGAAACTTGGCAAAATTGTAGGGACTGTTAGCCCGATGTGCCTTTGCTAGGTCTCAATATATGTGCTCCAGTAGTTTTTGAGAAATTAACGTTCAAACCAAGATATATATCTGTAACAGCGCTCTGGGCAGCGATCCGGTCCGCTTACTTTTCGCTTATCGGAACTTTGCGCGCAGAAAGCTGATTGGCTCTCCGGTGTCTGTCAACATTCTAAACAGTCCGGAGCGGACGCCATCTTGTCTCTCGGTAGGATCGAGAGAGAAGAAGAGGTGGAAAACGAAGGGGGAATTTAATGAAAGGGGGCAAGGTATCCCCCTCTTGACCCCCTAGGAATGTTGTTGGGGTTATTAAAGGGTCCCGTGGGGAAAATAAAAAAAAAATGATTTTTCACGGTAGAAGCGCGGCCGCGAACTGGTAGCGAAACGGGAATTCGCCATTTTGTGCTTCGTAAATTAAATTACTAGTTATAAGTGGGTGCGGGAGACGTATCCTAATCCCTTATGTTTCCTGAGGGTGGGTGAGGAGGCTGATATATGTTGATACATCTCTTCCAGCGGCTGTGCGTGAGCTTTTTTTTTTTTTTTGCTGCGTGACAGTGCGGAGCGGCCGCCATCTTGTCTCTCGGTAGGATCGAGAGAGAAGAAAAGGTGAAAAACTAAGGGGGAATTTAATGAAAGGGGGCAAGGTATCCCCCTCTTGACCCCCTAGGAATGTTGTTGGGGTTATTAAAGGGTCCCGTGGGGAAAATAAAAAAAAAAAGATTTTTCACGGTAGAAGCGCTTCACGGGCCGCGAACTGGGCCGCAAACTGGTAGCGAAACGGGAATTCGCCATTTTGTGCTTCGTTAATTAAAGTACTAGGTATAAGGGGGTGCGGGAGACATATCCTAATCCCCTATGTTTCCTGAGGGTGGCTGAGGAGGCTGATATATGTTGATATATCTCTTCCAGCGGCTGCGCCATCTTGCCTTTTTTCGAATGCCACAATTTTGTCGTGCACGGCAGCCATTTTAGATGCCAGGCTGGTCCCAGGCTATCACCTACCCCTGCGGATGTAGTTTATGGCCCCAGCTGTAGAGAATTCAGACATGCCAATCCTCCTGATTCAGGCGTGTGAGTACTGATTTCAGTGCTAGTCTCCCGCCTCCCGATTTCTGCAAGCAAAAACCCGGGGGCATATTACGAACAACTAGCGATAATTTTTGTCTATAACTTGTTTAGAGACAAAAATTATCGCCGCACATCGGCGATTTTTATCGCAGATAAACCTTGCTATTATCGCAGAAAAGTCAGCGATATTCATGTATTATTGACCTAATGCTCTTAGCCATGTTATCCACCTCCCATTGGATAACATGGCTAAGAACTGCTCAGGGCAGGTGTTAGATTTGGGAGATATTCGCGCTTAGCGCGAATATCTCCAAAAGTTGGTAATAGAAGGTAGCGATGTTAGGGACTGTTTCCAGTCGCTAACATCTTGGCACGCCACTTTGCATGTCATTAGTGATAAGTATCACTGACATGCAAAGCCGGGCCCAAGATGGTCGCTATCTCCTTTTAGGTGTCACTAACTGGTGTTAGCGACAGCTTGATAATAGGGAAATAATTTTATCTCCGCTTTCATGGTTTTTAAAGCCAAAAAAGCGGAGATAAACCCCCTTGATAATATGCCCCACGATTCCTTGGGGGTTTCAGCTGACAGGGCTTGGTATTGTGTTACATGGTAATTTTTCCATGAAACGTCAGAGGGTCGATGTAGGGGTTCTAGAAGAGGTGATAAACCATTTAAGCCTCATGAACAAGCGCATGGTCTTTTAAAGATTTGTGAAGTACTCGGGGCGGCGGTGTGTGTGTGCCCTCTTTCAGGAGCGGGCGGGGGGGCACTGCCAGCAACTTGCCAGGTCAGGTAGTGTTCAACACGTGCATCACCCTTTCTCTGCCTGCTATTGCGCTCCATGCTTCGGAAAGGTAAGAAAAAGAACGTGCATTTGAGTTTGAAATGTCCGATCCTGCAGCAGCACACTTCCAAAGCCCACACATGACAATAACCCGATTCAAGGCCCCATTCACCCGTTTTTCAAAAAATAGATAACACTCCAACAAATTAAGGTTATAAAACTTTATTAACTTTTAACGATAATGAACAGAACAAAAACTAAAAACATTTAAACATTTATTAACACAAAAAGCAACAATGGTTAGAAGCTGTCTTTTGTGCGAATAGTCCCAAGGCAGCACAACGTGCAGAGTTCTGGACGGCACCCAGGTGATGTCGCCTGGGTGCCGCACTGGTTTAGGGATCCTACAATGCTGCTCCGAAAATTGGCGTGGGGCGTCCCGGGTGGGGCGGGGGGAGGCCTCGTCAGTAGCGGTCTGCTGTGCGAATAGTCCCAAGGCAGCACAACGTGCAGAGTTCTGGACGGCACCCAGGTGATGTCGCCTGGGTGCCGCACTGGTTTAGGGATCCTACAATGCAGCACAGAAAAACAGCGTGGGGCGTCCCGGGTGGTGCGGGGGGAGGCCTCGTCAGTAGCGGTCTGTGTCCAGTGTCACATGGCTGACACAACATGTACGACAGGCACCCAGGTGATGTCCAGTAAACTGCCGCACTGGTTTTGGTATCCTACAATGCTGCTCCGAAAATTGGCGTGCGGCGGCCCGGGGGGGGGGGGGGGGGAGGCGGCGTGAACGGGTCTCCCCAGGTGGCGGCCATCTAGCTGAGTTGCGCTCGCTCTTGCGGCCACAGCGTCTCGCTCACCATGTTGTGGAGTTGCTCCCACTCTTGCAGTGCAGCGATAGGCGGCTGCCACATGGCTGTCAAAATGGCGGACGGCTCTTCGGTTTTGGGCCTGGTCCACTGAAATGGCCCTGGGACACCTTGGAAGTCGGACGCTTGCCTGCTAGGGCTTGGGCTCCATTCTCGAAAAGCGTCCCCTCAGCCGTGAAGATTGTATAAAAGTCTTGGGGGCCCCCGACTCCCGCAGGCTTCCGGTGGGGAGCGGCTGCCATGATTGCTCGCGGAATGACCACGACGGAGCCACGAGATGGTGGTGCTCTCATGCTGACGCCAGCTTCAGTCTGAATGATCCAGAAACAAGGTGGGGCTTTCATCGTTTGGGAAAAAAAAATGTTCTAAACCAATGAAAAGTGTTATTTTTAGGTCATATGACCAAGCCTTCCATCTTTAGGAAACCAAAAGTAAAATGAACCAATGAAAAGTTTTATAAACAAGTCACATGACCTGTTATGCGACATAGGGCTACAAAAAGCGTAGAAAATCCGTTGGCACGTGAGGCGGCGTCAGTAGCGGACCGATGTGCGAATAGGCCGAAGGCAGCACAACGGGCCGAGATCCGGATGGTACCGAGGTGGTGTCCAGCAAATTGCCGCACTGGTGTGGCCATCCTACAATGCTGCGCCGAAAGACGGCGTGTCCAGCTGAGTTTCGGTCACTGTTGCGGTACAGTGACTCGAACGCGCCGAGATCCGGATGGCACCGAGGTGGTGTCCAGCAAGTTGCCGCACTGGTATGGCCATCCTACAATGCTGCGCCGAAAGACGGCGTGTCCAGCTGAGTTGCGGTCACTGTTGCGGTACAGTGACTCGAACGCGCCGAGATCCGGATGGCACCGAGGTGGTGTCCAGCAAATTGCCGCACTGGTGTGGCCATCCTACAATGCTGCGCCGAAAGACGGCGTGTCCAGCTGAGTTGCGGTCACTGTCAGTAGCGGACCGATGTGCGAATAGGCCGAAGGCAGCACAACGCGTCGAGATCCGGATGGCACCGAGGTGGTGTCCAGCAAATTGCCGCACTGGTGTGGCCATCCTACAATGCTGCGCCGAAAGACGGCGTGTCCAGCTGAGTTGCGGTCACTGTTGCGGTACAGTGACTCGAACGCACCGAGATCCGGATGGCACCGAGGTGGTGTCCAGCAAATTGCCGCACTGGTGTGGCCATCCTACAATGCTGCGCCGAAAGACGGCGTGTCCAGCTGAATTGCGGTCACTGTTGCGGTACAGTGACTCGAACGCGCCGAGATCCGGATGGCACCGAGGTGGTGTCTAGCAAATTGCCGCACTGGTGTGGCCATCCTACAATGCTGCGCCGAAAGACGGCGTGTCCAGCTGAGTTGCGGTCACTGTTGCGGTACAGTGAGTCGAACGCGCCGAGATCTGTATGGCCAAGTTTCAAGTTTCATCTGGCAGTTTTTCTCCATCCCTCCTGGATCAAAGAAGGTGAATGCTAAATATGCCACCTGCCTCATCTGAACATATGAAGTTAACTTGTATACACTGTGGTGCTATGCTGTCCTATGGCAACATGAGCATCAACCTGATGAATACGGCATTCGAAAATCATAAATGCCCTAATGCACCCAAGAAGTAATTTTTTTTTTGCTCCAGTTGAGCCGTTTTCAATGCCTGTTTTTTGTTGTTTCCCCTCCATCAAGAACAAAACAAAAATACAAGGCGCTAAGATCCGAATGGCAAGTCCTGGATGTTGAGTGCCTCAGTTGAGAGTTCTGAGCAGTGCTTGTAAGACTGTCTGAAGCTTATTATAAGAATCAGAGTAAGTTGAAGACTGTCTGAAGCTTATTTGCACCTGCTGCAGCTTCACTAGGTCCGGCGGAACTTTTTGCCTTTTCTTTTCTGCTTCTTTTCCTACAATGCGTTTCATCTGAAGACACGACCAGGTCCCTGAATGTGTGCAGGGGGACGCTATTGATTGAATGAAAATGGCGGCTTGACACAAAGCTGACTCAAGCGTTACTGTTGGTGCTATACAGACAAAAATTGGTTTTCAGTTTGGACATTCTTCAGGTTTTTTTTTTCCATTCAAGTCTGATTGAGAGTTTGTAGAAAAATGGCTTCAGATTTACCACATACTACTCTTCAACATTCTTCCTAAATGTAACAATGTGAAACTCGAGAACGGCTGTTTCTGTTTCCTTTCAAAATGCTGCCACCAATATTTTCTGAATGGAAGACACCATCTTGTAGCATAAAGGGCCGAAAGGGGTTCTGGTCTGGCCGATGGTTGGTGGAGACATTTTGACTATATCTTGGACCTGCCCGGCCTCGCCCAAAATGGCGCCGGTATAAATGGGACTCGTAACTCTTTGCCCGCAAATGTATATCTAGAAAATGTTATTGTAAGTGGCCCTGTCGTATTTTAATTACAAAATGTACGTCCACCGATTCCGCAACTGTTAGACACCTTTGTTCTTGTCACCTAATGGCCCGCTCGTTACGTTCTTCTACAGTGTAAATGTCTCCTCATCATATACGATTTCAGTTTGCTCCGTGGCCGGCCCACGTGGTTATAGGCCCGTATTTGTATACTGACATTTTCACAATAAAGGTTTTTAAAACAAAACACGGTAGTAGTATTTTCATTTGTAAAGTTTTTACTTTTAGTGACTGTTTTCGAATCAGTAAAAGGCAAGTGAAATAAAGCAGTCCAATTACATGACGGATAAAAGGTATAATATGTAGGAACGCAGTAAAGATAAATGGTCAAGGGCAGTTGTGTTTTCCACTCCTGCAACATAAAGTGATCGATAAGAATCTGATAATCAGGCGTATCGGCGACTAAGACAGCAGGCCGAATCTCTTTTACTCAACGGCTCCGTCATGGAAGGAAGAAACGCCCTTTTTCTCGAAAAAGGAATATATTTTACTTGCAAGACAGTTGTAAATTTTCCGGGAAAGTACATTAGCCTGGAATATTATAACATATGTTTGAAAAAAAAATATTGTTCGAAAATAATAAAAAGCGTAATTTTTAGGTCATATGGCCAAGCTTTTCATCATTAAATTAACAAAAGTAAAATGAACCAATGAAAAGTTTTATTAACAAGTCACATGACCTGTTATGCTTACGTTACGCGCTGCGCGCCGCGCCTCGGATCACTTCCGGGTGCGCTAACGCGGCGTGTCATAAAACGCATTACGCGACAACGTAGGTCAAGAATATAGTCTAAATGTCTCCACCAACCAGCGTTCAGAACACAACCCCTTTCAGCAGTCCAAAAAGTTCTGTTAAATGACAACAGAGGGGACAGGCAACAAGAACCATCAGTCAAAGAGGGGAGGGCAAGTTCTTCTCTTCCGGGTCATGTTGGGGCGCTACCGGAACTGATCGAATTGGTAGTCTACAGTGTTTCTGGATGTTTCAGACTAAAGCTGGCGTCAGCATGAGACCACTACCATCTCGTAGCTCCGTCGTGGCCATTCCACGAGCAATCATGGCAGCCGTTCCCCACCAGAAGCCTGCGGGAGTCGGAGGCCCCCAAGACTTTTGTAGAATCTTCACGGCTGAGGGGACGCTTTTCGAGAATGGGACCCAAGCCCTAGCAGACAAGCGTCCGAGTTCCAAGGTGTCCCAGGGCCATTTTAGTGGACCAGGCCCAAAACCGAAGAGCCGGCCGCCATTTTGAGAGTCCTGTGGCAGCCGCCTATCGCTGCACCGCAAGAGCGGGCGCATCTCAACTACATGGTGAGCGAGACGCTGTAGTCGCAAGAGCGGGCGGAAAACAGCTGAATGGCGGAAGAGGCACAGTGTAGCAAAAGCGGGCGGAATGGCAACTAAAATGATAAAGGGGCGCCCCACTACAGCTTGTCTTCAGGTCAAACGGATTGTGGGACAAGGTCCAGAATTGAAGAGTCATCAAAAGGCAAAAAGTTCCGCCGGACCCCGGGAGCCGGCCGCCTATGTCGGGGGCGATCTCAGGCTACACCAGTGCTATAAGACTTGGGGAGGGTGTCGGAGCCAAGCGTCTTCTCCGAGTCCATGGCCATCACACCGCCCCTCAGGGGCCTCCGTCAAGCTGTTTAGGAAGGTAACATATCACATTGTTTTCTAATGCAGTCAGGTCCACAAACGACACTCACTTACTTTGAGAATAGTGAAGCTGCAGTAGGTGGAAATAAGCTTCAGACAGTGTTACAAGCGCTGCTCAGAACTCTTAACTATGGCACCCAACATCCAGAACTTATGCTATTTGAGAATGGTAGTGACATCGAAGCATCTCAGGGACCAAAACCATTAACGTACTTTCACGTATGAAAATCTTACTTGGGGAGGGGGCAGGAGCGAAGCGCCCCCTCCCAGTCAGCGCCACCACACCGTATGTTGAAAATCTGAAGCCATCGTTCTACAAAGTCAACCAAACTTGGATTGAAAAATCTAGAAAAATGTACAAACTGAAAACCAGTTTTGGTCTGCATAGCATCAGTAACAACGCTTGAGTCAGCTTTGTGTCAAGCCGCCATTTTGATTCAACAAAGCACAGGCATTGAAAAAGGCTGAAATTCAGAACTCTAAACTATGGCACCCAACATCCAGGAGCTTGCTATCCGGATCTTGGAGCCTTGTGCTGTTTTCGATCTATTCACACATCGGTCCACTACTGACATCATCTTATAAACCAACGTTATGTAAATAGTTTTTTAATAAAATGTTTTACCCTGTTTCTTTGCTGGTGTGTTGTCTATATTTTTAATATTTGCATAGGGTTTGTCATTATTTTGTGCGGGATGGGTGATGGAGCCGAGCTGTCTTGCAGCCCTCATGGTGTGGAGCTCAGTTCATGTCACTATTTTCGTATTTCTCAAGAAGGGTTGTTCCTAATATTTCTATTTTAGCGAGGTCAAAAAGAGATCCAATTAGTGGCCTACTGATTTTGCTCGATTACTTTTATTTTTTTACACGATTTTTCACTATCTGCAAAGAATAAACAGAGTATTGCGACTTTGTGCTTGTTTGTAAATAGAGAATGATCCAAAGAGAACCAATTCTAAAACAGTAAATGCTTGGACAACAATCAATCAAATGGAGAGACAAGGAGGCACGACGGATTACAACGGGGGTAAAGGCCTGCGTTAACTACCCTTCAGTATCTGCAAAGAGAGAGTACTACTAAGGCAAAAGAGGGGGGGGGGGGGGCAGCGTTCAAAGCACATCAGCGTGCATAAATACGAAAATGTTTTTATCTATCACGTACTTGACATTTTAAAGCTTTTCATATTTGCTATTAAAAAACCAATGAAATTCACAGAAAAAACCATAGGTTATAGTGGATATATAGTTAGGAATTTGCATTTACAAAACCTTGAAAATTCAATGAAAAAACCATAGGTTATAGGCCATATATAGTTAGGAATTAGCATTTACAAAACCTTATTTTACTCGCATAAAACCATTGAAATTCCATATATAGTTAGCTAACTATAAGCGCTAACTATATATCGCGCACACGCAATCCACTGCTGATGATGTCACATATTACATCATTCATGACATGGTCAGTGACATCACTGATGACATCACTGATGACATCTCAAATGACATCACTGATGACAACTCAAATGATATCAATGATGACATCTCAAATGACATCACTGATGACAACTCAAATGACATCACTGATGACATCTCATTTGTCATCACTGATCACATCACTCATGTGATAATACAATGAACCTCTTCAGACTCTAATATAACCTTACATACACTCAGTATAAACAGACACTCACAGACTGTCACTCATTCATGGAGTTACTCACACACCTAGTCAGTCATGCAAAGAATCAATCACACCTCCATTTCCTCAACTATACAGTTATACACATCTTACTTATTCAAACATATAATAACATATATTTACTCTCTTATATAATCCCTGATACAAGCTCACAGTGATCGATACAGCCACTCACACATTCACTGGCTCTTATGTTCAGTTATTTATATATCTCAACTCTCACATGTATTGTGTTTTACATACGTACTTACTTGCACATGTAGCAATGAGAAATCCATTCACTCACCAACACACCCATGCACAGTCAACCGCCCATATAGCTGTTTCCACATGCACTCTTGAACTCATACTCCTAGTAAATCAACTGCTTACACATCTATGCACAGAGTCACGCACCTCCCAGCCACCCACACACACACTCAGCCTCTCATTCAAATATTTGGGCAACCAATCAATAACCCATATGGCCACTTTTATAGCTACTGATCAACACATGCAGCAGCTTACACAACATCAAACATACTGATGCACGAATTAAGACAGTTTAGTCACTAACCCATGTACTCAGTGAGACACATTTAATCACTCACTCATACAGTCAGTCATGCACCTACTAAATTCTTCATTCAGACACTTATACATCCACTCATTCTTCAATATGTGAAACATATTTAAACTTTACAGACACATACAATCACTGGATGTTGTGATCAGTGATGTCATCAGTGATGTCACTGACCATGTCATGAATGATGTAATATGTGACATCATCAGCAGTGGATTGCGTGTGCGCGATATATAGTTAGCGCTTATAGTTAGCTAACTATATATGGAATTTCAATGGTTTTATGCGAGTAAAATAAGGTTTTGTAAATGCTAATTCCTAACTATATATGGCCTATAACCTATGGTTTTTTCATTGAATTTTCAAGGTTTTGTAAATGCAAATTCCTAACTATATATCCACTATAACCTATGGTTTTTTCTGTGAATATATATATATATATATATATATATATATATATATATATATATATATTACCTACTGGCGGTCGCCAGTAGGTAGTTATAGTTAGGATTTTTTTCAATGTTAAATCTCACGAACGGCTGAATGGATTTCCACCAAACTTGGCAAAATTGTAGGGTCTGGTAGCCCAATGTCCCTTTGCTATGTCTCATGATGTGTGCTCCAGTGGTTTTTGAGTAATTTAGGTTCAAAAAAATATATATATCGATAGCAGCGCCCCGGTACGCGCCCCGGGCGCGCCACGCGAGGTGCGCACGGAGAGCTGATTGGCTCTTGGGTGTCTGTAAACATTCGAAACAGTCCGGAGCGGCCGCCATCTTGTGTCTCGGTAAAATCGAGACACAAGAGGTGGCTAAAACAAAGGGGGAAATGACCATAAGGCGTCAGGGATAGACCCCCTCTGACCCCTAGGTTTGATGTGGGGGCTATAAAAGGGCCCCGCAGGGCATTTAAAACAAATGTTTTTTTCGTTTTGCGCGGGGGGAGCGCCCGGTACGCGCACTGGGGAGCGGACCGGGGAGCGTACTATGAGGGAAAAAAGAATGACTGAGTTTTTAAAAAATGAAGCATTTTTTTAGAAATTGGAGGTAGTTTCAAAAAGAACTTTTTTTTTCTCCTTTTTGTTGTTTTATATTTTTTTTGTATTTTTTTAGGGGGAGAAACAAAAAAAAGGGAATTGAAACTGGCTCAACTGGAGCAAAAAAACAAAAAACCCAAAAAATTACTTCTTTTTGGGGCACTTGTGATTGTCACCTGCAAGGACGATGAACTTTACGCTCTTTTCACCATAGGCGATAAGCTTGCCACATGCAGTACAAGTGATTTTAAAATCAGCAAATCGTGGCTGAATACAAGGCATCATCTCTGATGTTTCTGGTCCCGATGAAGTGGGTTCGTTTCTTTGGGAGGTGGTCCTTGAAGACTGGGGGAGGTTACTGGCCAGTTCCCTGAGCTCTTCACGAGAATAGTTGTTAGGGTGCTTACGGGTCATATGTCGAATCATGGTATTGTTACCAAAGGAATATTTTTTGTTTGGATTGCCCCTTGAGAGTTGTTCCTTACAGATTAGGCAAGTTACCTTGGCCGCATTCACTTTTTTCTTGCCCTCTGGGAGTGAAAAAAACTCCCATACAATGTGTGACTTGGGCTTGTATGGGGTATTTTGTTCAGGCAGCCATCTTCCACCATCCTCCTCTTCCTCTTCCTCCTCTTGTTGACCACCAATGTAATCTTGAGCTGGTCCTCTTGGTGGTTGTGGTGGTGGTGGTGGGGCAGATGCACCAGGTGCTGCTGCTACTGAAGCCATTATAAAGATCAAAAAGGTACAGAGAGGTACAAACAGGTCTTCCTAAGTCAAAGGACAAATTCAGAATAAGGAAAAAAGGTGGGGTCTTTCATCATTTGGAAAAAAAAACTGTCCTGAACCAATGAGAAGTGTTATTTTCAGGTCACATGACCCAACGCGCTTACGCTACGCGCCCCCGGGTCGTGTCGCGTAAGAGCGTCGGATGTTTACGTTGCGCAATCGTATTCGCTCGAGTACTTACGGGTGCGCTTACGCCGTGCGTGTCACGCGGACGCGGCTACGCGATACGTCACGATCACGTTTTCGTTCGCGATATGGGCGCTAACGGGACGCTCCCCGGTACGCGCCCTGGGGCGCTTCGTAATACTACGCTTTCCGGGGCGCTCACCGGGGCGCGCACCGGGGCGCGCACCGGGAGCGCTCCGAGAAAAAAAAAATATATATACAAACAAAAAAATGGGCTAAATTGTAGAAACTGGTAGCCCGATGTGCCTTTGCTATGTCTAAAGATATATGCTCCAGTGGTTTTTACGAAAATTAACTTTGAAAAAATATATATTGGGCTACATTGGGCTATATATATGTTAGAGCCCAAATGTAGCCCAATGTAGTCCAAAGATGGCCACCAGAGACAAAAAAAAACAAATGTAGCCCAAATATCAGCCAGATGTAGCCCAACTATAGCCTAATGACAGAATGTCCCAGAGTGTTCTAAAGAACAACTAGAGCGCTAACAGTCTTACTTATAAACTGAGACTTATAGTTAGGAATTAGCATTTAAAAAACCTATGAAATTCACTGAAAAAACCATAGGTTTCACACCAGTTATAGTTAGGAATTAGCATTAAAAAAAACTAATAAATTCACTGAAAAAACCATAGGTTTCACACCAGTTATAGTTAGCTGGAAATTTTACTGACATAAAACCAATGAAATTCCACGTTATAGTTAGTTGGACTCACTATAACTTGCGCGTGTAATGCACTGCTGATGACATCACATATTACATCACTCATGACATGGTCAGTGACATCACTCATGACACTATCCTTGTGACAAAGTGACAGACCTCCTTTCACTGTAAAGTAACCCTTGAAACACATATTCAAAAATAGAAATTAACATTTTCAAAAAAGTGGATATACCAATACCAGTTACAATAACCAATTCAGTAATTCCACCATCTATATACACATCCACTCATACACCAACAGTTCTATATAGTCACTCACACATATACTCACTCATCATATGTAGTGATACACCTATACATCCTGTTACACACCGACAGTCATCAAAAGGTTACTCGCACACATACTTACACATGCAAATAAACGAATAAACATCCATTTATTTACATATACAGATATACACACACTACCACCTTACTTCTAAGGAAACTTACGCATACTTACTCTCTTAAACAATCACTTATAGAAACACATACTTATTTAAACAGAAACTCTTTCAATCCCTCACTCTCACATAAACTGACTTATATATATCAATACTCACATATACTACATTAAAACATATGTCGTTACTGATAAAGACACTAGTGAGGCAGGTATTCACTCACTAACACACACATATACACACTCATCCACCCATACAGTCCTGCTCATATGCTGTCTTCAAAAAACATACAAACAGTGAGTCAGTCATTGATGCATCTATCTGCAAAGTAACATCCCCACCAAACCATACAGACACTCATACTGATACTAAAAAAAATCTAATAACCCATATGCACACACATGTAGCAACTCACCAAACCATGCAGCCACTTATACACAAAGTGAAACACTGATACATATATTTAAATATTTAAACATATTCGCTAATATATGTATTCACTAAGATACACTTAATAAGGCAGTTAACCAATCAATTCTTTTAAAAACAAACATCCATTTACACACTTATTTAACCATTTATTCTTCCATCGTCCTTTACAAATACATATATAAAACATATATATTTTTCAGAAAGACACACATTCATTGGATGGTGTCATCAGTGATGTCACTGACCATGTCATGAGTGATGTAATATGTGATGTCATCAGCAGTGCATTACACGCGCAAGTTATAGTGAGTCCAACTAACTATAACGTGGAATTTCATTGGTTTTATGTCAGTAAAATTTCCAGCTAACTAGAACTGGTGTGAAACCTATGGTTTTTTCAGTGAATATATATATAATGGCGGCAACGCTGGCTCTATTTGAATAAACACCGCTTGCACCAGCACTTTTTGGGTCGACTCCTCGTTATATATATATATATATATATATATATATATATATATAGTGTGTGTGTATATATATATATATATATATTGTGTGTGTATATATATGTATGTATATATATATGTATGTATATATATATGTATGTATGTATATATGTATGTATATATGTATGTATGTATATATGTATGTATATATATATGTATATATATATGTATGTATATACATATATATATGTATATATATATATATATATATATATATATATATATTATATATATCTCCGAATCCCCTCTGCAGTGCCCAGCCGGAACACAGCCAAAGGAACGAAATACAGACTCCAATTTTCGTGGAAATGCAGGTCTTTTATTTTTAAAATTTTGTCAGGCGCATTTCGAATACCTCCGTATTCTTTCTTTATATATACACACTACTGGCGGTCGCCAGTTGGTAGCTCTAGTTAGGACCCATTATCCATTGGGAAATCGTAACATTCTTTTCCCAATAACTTTGGCGCTGGTTCACGAATCTTCGCAAAATTTTCAAAACTTATAGCCCGCTCCGGTCAGCTCCTATGTTGAAAATTCCGGGGTGATTCAGCAATCGGGGGCAAGAAAAAAGGGAGGGTCCCCAAAACGTGTTTTTTTCATGTTTTGTAATATCTGAAAGAAACACGTTAGTGTTAGATTCCTTACCTTAGAATATCCCCAGGCGTCAGTCTGGATCCGGAAACCTTTGCGTAGCAGTACCCCTGCGCGTCGGTAGGCGTCGTCTGCAGGCGTCCCCTGCGGCTCCGCGTCCGTCGTCGGCGTCGTGCGCCGTGATGACGTCGCTGGAGTACATAGACGCCGCCTCCGCGCGCTGACGTCAGTTCTTCTTTTTTCCGCGCCAGTGGACGCAGATCTGAAGAGCAGTACTCCGGTCTTTGACCAAGTTTTTCAATTGTTTTTTCCTCTACGGTGCCTGATAGGATGCCTGGGTTTAAGAATTGCGATGACTGTGAGCGCACGATGTCGGTCACAGACCATCACCGCCTCTGCCTCCGGTGTCTGGGCCCTGACCACGACGTGGACTCCTGCGTCGACTGCCGGGCCCTTACCAACAAGGCTAGGCGGGAGCGGTCCCGCAAGCTACTGGAGCTCCGGGTGTCGGCCCCACGTCGGGACCGGGAGCGGTCCCGGTCCGGCCGGAGGTCGAGAGAGCGTTCGAGGGAGCGGTCGCGGAGCCGCGCCGGGCGCTCCGGAAGTCGACACCACTCGTCAGGCTCGTCAGGTAAGAAGCACAAGAAGTCGGGGCGTCGTCATCGTACCCCCGACTCCGCGCGACGCGGCCGGGGGCTCGGGTGACCCCAACCCCGCGGCTCCGCGAGAGTCGCCGGCGCGGCCTGCCTCATACCCTCCGGTCCCTGGGCATGGCGCGACGCCTGAGGAGATCGAGGCGTTCCTCATGGCCATGAGGGCGCTCGCTTCTCCGACGGGGCCTACGGCGCCTTCGGGCCCAGTGCTACCGTCTGGGGGCCCTGGCGGTTCGGGTGTCCCTGCCTCGGCGCCGTCGGGTGCTCCGGCCCCGGCGCCGCAGGGACCTTCGGGATCGGCGCCGGCTGGTCTTCCGGCCTCCCCGGCGCCGTTGCCATCGGGGTTGCCCCCGACGCCGCCCCCGCGCGGCGCCGGTTCTCCACTGCCGGTTCCGGCCGGCGGTGGGGTTCCGACGCCGGCTCCGGGCGGCGCCGTCCCCTTACCTTCTCCGACGCCGGACGCGGCGCCGGACGGGCGTCGCACGACGCCGGTCCCGGCGCCGATGGGGCCCATGAACCCCGAGGAGCCGGTCTTCATCATTGACTCCGAATACGGAGAGGATGAGGAGTACGGTGAAGGTTGGGAGGGGTCCGAGGACCCTCTGGCTCGCGAGTGCCAGTATGACCCGGACTGGACAGGTGACTCGGGGGATGCCAGTGGTTTGGACGACTCTCCTAACCCTGGTTTGATCTCTCCTCCAACCGTGGCATCGGTGGAGGGAGCTGCCTATTCTGTGGTGCTGATGAGGGCTGCCAAGGCCTTACACCTTGAGCTCCCCGTCGCGGCCGTGAGGCCTAATATCCTCACCGAGGTCTTCAAACCGCAGTCATGCCCACTGGAGCCACTGCTGCCGTTTAATGAAGCCTTGTCTGACGTTCTGTTGGGCACGTGGTCCAGGCCCGCTTCAGGTGCGCCTGTTGATCGGAACGTGGCCAGGCGCCACCGTCCTTGTCCGGACGACCCCAAGTACCTGTCTACCCACCCCACTCCTGAGAGTCTGGTGATCCAGGCCTCGACCTCCCAGTCCGCGTTCCCGTCGGCCCCGCCCGACCGGGAATCCAAGAGGTATGACCAGTTTGGCAAAAAGGTCTTCTCGTCCATTAGTTTGGGCCTGCGGTCTTGCAACACCGCCTGCCTCTTGGGCCGCTACACCCACTCTGTGTGGGATACGGTCGCGGAGCTGCTGCCAGAATGCCCCATGGAGGTGCGGGCAAAGCTCGGTCAGGCTGTGGCTGAGGGCCGAGATGCAGCGAAATATTCAATTCGGTGTGGTCTTGATACGACCGACTCGCTGGGCAGAGCTATGTCTACGACGGTGGCGATTCGTCGCCACGCCTGGCTGAGATCCGCCAATTTTTCGGCTGATGTCCAGAATACCCTGATGGACATGCCGTTTGATGGCTGTCACCTGTTCGGTGACAAAGCGGACCACGCGCTGGAACGCTTCAAGGACTCCAGGGTCACGGCCAAGTCCTTGGGTCTCTCGACCCAGCGTCAGCAACCGGGTTCGTTTCGTCCCTTTCGTGGCCAAGGAAGGGGCGCCCCCACACGTGCTGCCAGCCACGCGCCGCAACAATCTTTCCAACGCGGTGGCGGCCGTGGAAACCGCCGTGGTGGCGGTCGGGGACAACGGCGGGGTCAGACCACACCCTCCCCCGCAGCATCTACCCCAAAATCCTCCTAGTCCGTGCTTTCGGCCCCATGTGACGCCAGTGGGTGGCAGGGTTCGCCATCACCACGCTCACTGGCGCACGATCACTTCGGACAGGTGGGTGCTGCAAATCGTCCGAAGGGGCTACTCCCTCCCCTTCGAGACCTCTCCTCCAGCCATGCCACCGCAGAACCACCGTGTGTCGGGGGACCACTTGACACTTCTGCAGGAGGAAGTTACGGCCCTCTTGGCCAAGGGGGCCATCGAGCGCGTTCCTGGGCCAGAAGTAGGGCGTGGTTGTTATTCCCACTACTTTCTGGTGCCCAAGAAGGACAAGGGGGGCCTACGTCCTATCTTGGATCTAAGGAACGTCAACGGCTTCCTCCGGAAGGAGAAGTTCAAGATGTTGACGTTAGCTCAGGTCTTGGCTGCTCTAGACCCACAAGACTGGATGGTAGCGTTGGACTTGCAGGACGCCTATTTTCACATCCCCGTCCTGCCGGCCCACCGGCGTTACCTGCGGTTCACGGTAGGCCAGGAGCATTTTCAGTTTATCGTGCTCCCCTTCGGCCTTACCAGCGCCCCACGGGTGTTCACAAAGGTGATGGCGGTGGTTGCAGCCCATCTGCGCAGGTTGGGGGTTTCAGTCTTCCCCTACCTAGACGACTGGTTGTTGAAGGCGGGCTCGCCCCAGACAGTCGTCCACCACCTTCAGATGACGGCAGACCTCTTGCACGACCTGGGGTTCTCCATCAATGTGCCGAAATCACACCTGTGTCCCTCTCAAAAGCTCCTCTTCATCGGAGCGGTTCTGGACTCGGCGCAGTTTCGGGTTTATCCTCCGGAACGGCGGGTTCGGGATATTCAGGCTTTGATTCCCATCTTTCAGCCGCTATCCCGGGTTTCGGTCAGGTTGACGCTGCGGCTGCTGGGACTGATGGCTTCCTGCATCCTTCTGGTGCATCACGCTCGGTGGCGGATGCGGGCTCTGCAGTGGGACCTGAAGTTTCAGTGGGCCCAGCATCAGGGCAACTTGTCCGACCACGTCTTGATCTCGGAGGGCTCTGCGAGACAACTGCAGTGGTGGCTTACGGACCGCGATTGGGTCAGGGGCAAGTCCCTCTCCCTTCCCCAACCGGAGCACGTTGTCGTGACGGACGCGTCCCTCCAGGGCTGGGGTGGCCACTTGGGAGAGGCAGAGATCAGAGGCATCTGGTCTCCGGCGGAGTCCCGGCTCCATATCAACCTATTGGAGCTGCGGGCGATTCGTCTGGCACTGAAGGCATTCCTCCCCTTTGTCAACGGGAGTGTGGTGCAGGTGTTCACCGACAACACCACCGCCATGTGGTACTGCAACAAACAGGGCGGTGTGGGGTCGTGGACCCTTTGCCAGGAGGCTCTGCGCCTCTGGCAATGGCTGGAACGTCAGGGCGTGACTATGACGGTTCAACACCTGGCAGGTTCTCTGAACGCCAGGGCGGACGAACTCAGCCGTCGGTGCTCGATGGATCACGAATGGCGTCTGAACTCGGACGTGGCGCAAGGCATCTTTCTGCAATGGGGAGAGCCTTGGTTAGATCTATTCGCCACCGAAGAGAACGCGCAATGTCATCAGTTCTGCGCGTTGGAGTTTCCAAGACGGCACTCGCACGGCGACGCCTTTCGGCGCGAGTGGAGTTGCGGTCTGTTATACGCCTTTCCGCCTATACCACTTCTGCCCAGAGTGCTGAAGAAGATCAGGCGCGACCGGGCCCAAGTTATCCTTGTGGCTCCGGACTGGGCTCGAAGATACTGGTATCCCGAGCTACTCAACATGTCAGTCGGTCCCCCGATCCGCCTGCCCCTTCAGGAGGACCTTCTGTCGCAGCAGCAGGGGACGGTCTTCCACCCGAACCTGTCCAGTCTCCACCTCCATGCTTGGAGATTGAGCGGCGGCAGTTGAGGCCATTTGACTTGCCTCCTGAAGTCTGTGATGTTATTCTGGCAGCCAGGCGTCCCTCCACTAAGTCGGTATACGCCTGTCGGTGGAACAGATTTGTGGCATGGTGCACAGCAAAGGCTGTGGATCCTCTTTCTGCCCCTCTTTCGGAGGTTCTTCTGTTTCTTCTTTCTCTTGCCCAGCAGGGCTCTGCTCTGGGCACTATCAAGGGCTACCTTTCTGCCCTTTCAGCCTTTTTGAGGCTTCCTGATCAGCCTTCTTTGTTCAAATCCCCGATTGTAACTCGATTCTTGAAAGGCATCACTCACATGTTTCCACCTGTTCCGTTTGTGATGCCTCAGTGGGATTTGAACCTGGTTCTAACCTTTCTAATGTGTGCTCCCTTTGAGCCCCTTCATTCTTGTCCTCTCCGTCTCCTGACTTTAAAGACGGCTTTCCTGGTTGCCATCACCTCTGCCAGGAGAGTGAGTGAGCTCCAGGCTCTTTCTGTCCAACCTCCTTTCCTGTCCATTCATCCTGATAAGGTGGTTCTGAGGACTAGACCTTCTTTCCTGCCCAAGGTTGTTTCGGCCTTTCACATCGGGCAGTCCATCACCCTCCCTTCCTTCTTCCCGCCTCCGCATCCTTCAAAGGATGAAGAGCGGCTCCATCGTCTGGACCCAAAACGTGCGCTTTCATTTTACATGGATCGCACACGCCAGTTCCGGGTGGATGACCAACTGTTTGTTGGCTACGTGGGTGCGAAGAAGGGACGGGCGGTCTGTAAACGAACCATCTCTCGATGGGTCGTCCTCTGCATCAAAGCGTGCTACTCTTTGGCTCGGAAGGAGCCTCCTGTTGGGCTGAGGGCCCATTCCACTCGGGCCACGGCGGCTACCACTGCCCTGGGCCGGGGAGTCCCCTTGCAGGACATTTGCCAAGCGGCTACGTGGGCCTCGCTGCACACCTTTGCGAGGCACTACTGCCTGGACAGCCAAGTCCGGAGGGATGGCTTCTTTGGCCGTTCTGTCCTCCAGGACTTTCTGGTGTAGTTTGTATTGGTTCGCAGACCCACCACCGGGGTTGGTATTGCTGGGGTATGTATTCTAAGGTAAGGAATCTAACACTAACGTGTTTCTTTCAGATGAACAAGTTACTTACCTTCGGTAACGATATATCTGTAAGAAACATTAGTTAGTGTTAGATTCCTTACCGAACCCACCCATCCTCCCCGTTCTGCGAACTGATACCTAGGGTTAAGGTCATCCCTTTCAGGGCCCTAGTTTTTACATGGCACCAGTGTTGGTTCTCTCATGGCTCTGCGTCTCCTGGCGCGGAAATGCTGTGTGCAAAGAACTGACGTCAGCGCGCGGAGGCGGCGTCTATGTACTCCAGCGACGTCATCACGGCGCACGACGCCGACGACGGACGCGGAGCCGCAGGGGACGCCTGCAGACGACGCCTACCGACGCGCAGGGGTACTGCTACGCAAAAGTTTCCGGATCCAGACTGACGCCTGGGGATATTCTAAGGTAAGGAATCTAACACTAACTAATGTTTCTTACAGATATATCGTTACCGAAGGTAAGTAACTTGTTCGTTAATTCCCATAGGAAACTTTAGACTCTACTACAGCCCGAACTGATGAACAGAATTACACCAAATTTTGCAAAAAGTTAGCCCTTGTTTTAGAAAGAACTTTTTGTTAAATGGTGTAAATCCACTCAGTAGTTACTAAGAAATTCAAGAAACAGGCGAAAAATGCATTTCTCATAGGAAACTTTAGACATGGCTACAGCTCGAACTGCTGAACGGAATTACACCAAATTTGGCATAAAAGTAGTCCTTGCTTTAGAAAGGACTCTTTTTCTTAAATGGTGTAAATCCGTTCAGTAGTTGCTGAGAAAATCCAAAAATAAGTTTTGCTATATAGAGGCGCGGTGGATCTGCACACCCAGCCGATCACAAGCTTCACTCTAATTGGCTGTCAACACTTCAAACCAGGAAGTGTTTGCAGCCATCTTGTGCCTCAGTAGAACCTAGGCACAAGAAAACAGAAAAACTAAAGCGCAAAACTAGAAAAGGGGACAGGGTAGAAACACATTGACCCCCTAGGCCTGCTTAGACCCCATGGCCAAAAAATGTTTTTTTTTTTAAATCACGAGATGCGCGGAGAATCAGCGGATCTGGCCACGAAAATAAAAAAACAGAAGCACGGGCTCCCGCGCTTCATTATTAATTAGCCCCCAGGAGGGCCAAGTCTCGGGGGCATCTCAAAAAATATTTGCGGGGACCCAGGGGGACCCCCTGGACTTTCTATAAATATTTGTGATGGCACACTGCCCCCCCACAGCCCCGGGGTCACCACCCCCTGGGCACTAATATGTCAATGTGGGGGTCTGTTAAGGACACCCGAGCTATGTAGATATTGGGAGGGGAGGGTCACGCGGCCCAACTCCTAGAGCGGGCAGGACTGGGGGGGAATTGGGGACCCCCTTCCACGGTCCCTAACGAGAAGCCAGGCCCCGGGGGGTGGTGTCCTCGGGCCATAAATGGCCCAGGAGGGTGGCCACACGGCAAGCCCCCCCCCCCCGCATTATAAAAAAAATAAAAACATGGAAAGGCCGGCACTGGGGGGGATGGCCTTAGGGGAGCCACGCAGCCACCCACCAATAATTTAATTTAAAAGACTGGCCATGCTCAGGGTGGATGGGGTTCCCGGGGCTGAATATGGCCTCGGGAGGGGGGCCACGCGGCCCCCTTACAATTTCTTGGGAAAAAAAACAAAAAATAGGGGCCAGGCCCTGGGGGATGGGATCCCCAGGGCCAATAAAATAGGAAAGGAAGGGGAGCCACACAGCCACCCTTCTTAATATTTTTAAGTAAGACAGGCATCTCACCGGAGACCCCACCCCCTCCCTGCAGCACTCTGCAAACGCCCCCCCAAGACGGGGTACTTATTCCCCCTGAATACTTGGGGTCCCTGGGGGCCAACTAGCCCACCAGGAATCTCCAGTATGTGCCAGGAAGCTGCGTTGCGGAGAGGTTTTCAGAGGCCACACCCCTTTTTATCACCTCTCAGCTGCTCAGCGACGCTTACTGGAGGTACCTGGTGGGCTAGTTGGACCCCAGGGACCCTCAGGATTCAAGGGGACTTAATCCCATAACTTAAAACGCGCCACGGGCGCTTTTGCACAGTGGTGAAGGGAGGAGGTGGGGCCTGAGGTGACATGTGTGCAATAAGTTTCAAAAACTGTCTGTCTGTGCCCGGTAAGCTGTAATAGCCTGGGCTGACAGACATGACAGGGGGGGTGTACGAAGCCCTTTGAGCCCTGCCGTTGAGCCCCTGGTTGGGAGGGGTCACATTCTTCCAAGTGTGGCTTTAGTCAACAGTAGCGGCATGCTGGGACTTGGACTTCTATGTTCTAGGGTCAAAGTATGGGTCTGCGAGTCCCAGTAAGCAAAGCGTTCTTTAAAAAAAACTCGGGAAACAATGGCTGCTTAGCAAAGTGGCAGGCACACAGTTAGATAATCACTCAAGAGGTGGTATGAATGGGAGGTAAGATGGGGGGGGGGGGGGGTTGGTGCACCTTAACTGCCTTCTTTCCGAGCGTCTGTGTACTGCAGAATTCAGAAAATATTGTTTCATAATTAAAGTTGAATGTGGAGCTGCTAGGCTGTTTCCGATAATACACACAAGTCACAGGAAATAGAACTTTTAAACGGCCATAACGTAGCATTTCGGGCAATAGCACAGCAAATTAAATAAATAACTAATTTGCTCAGGATCACACACCATGTGCAAGTTCGTATCAGGAAT
Source organism: Lissotriton vulgaris (assembly GCF_964263255.1). Lineage (NCBI taxonomy): Eukaryota > Metazoa > Chordata > Amphibia > Caudata > Salamandridae > Lissotriton > Lissotriton vulgaris. The sequence continues at coordinate 536,308,432 of NC_141693.1, read as the reverse complement.
TCGATCTTTTTACTTAACAAACGACTGCGCAGCCGGCAAACTAGTCACATTTCCTTTACTAATTGACAGCCAGCATCCAAGCTCTTATACAATGCTGGGGAAACAAACCATGCAGATCCCAACAATTCACAGAGAGACCATTTCGTAACTGATGAAATCAACTGAATGTGGGGATGCTTGCATAAAGTCTAAATGCCATTCGGAACTGTTTTGTACTGCTTTAGCTCCCTCAAGGGACCAACCTGTGCAACACATGAAAAATCAGTGACTCTGAACCGGGTCAGCTGATTTTTAGCACGTAGGGTACTGTCGGGCACACTTAGGTTCAACCAATGCCCCTTGCTTTGCACACAACTCTTAATAAATTCAGATCACTGATCTTCAGAGCTGGGATGACGAACAAGTTCAGATTCTGTCCAGTGTCTAGTGAGCCTAACTTTTTTTCTGCAGTTTGGTAACTTTTTAAAAAGCTTTAAAACCTTTATCCTAACTTTCTAAATATTTGTTACTTTATTTATGGAATGGGGGTTTACACAGGGCCTTGAAATTCCAATTTAAACATGTTACCAACAAAATTCTAAAAAAAACTATTTTGCTTTTAATGTCAATTATGGTTTCCTCATGCAAAAGTCAAATATGACTAAGTGGTTCTGCAAAACACAAGTTCAGGATCCCACTGGTTTAACACCAATGTAGGAAAGCGGAGTATAATGTGATGATGCTGGTTAGGCCTCAGAATGTAATACCATGATACCCTAAAGATGGTCCTTAGATTTACAATAATACATTGTTTGCTCAGTCCTGGTAGTGTAGCAAAGAGCAGTCAGGCTTTAGTAGATGAATATCCGGCGCCGCCCTTGGCTCCGGCCCAAGCGCCGTCCCCTGGCTTCGCCACAGGCACCGCACCGTTTATCCCTGTCCCGGTTCCCGGACCATTTTGTTCCGGCCTGGGATCCACGTTGGAATGCGGCTTCGGCGTGGCACCGGGTGGCGCCCCTTCCGGTGCCGCTGACTCCGTGTCCGGCCCTACCGCCGCAGCTGGCTCCTTCTACCCTGGAGCCGGACGATGACTGGGATGGCTCTGAGGACCCCCTTGCGCGGCAGTGTGACTCCAAGCAGGATTGGGTGGATGACCTTCAAGATGCGGGTGAACTTGATGTGTCTTCTGACCCGGGGTTTGCCTCGCCTCCGCCTCCTACGGAGGAATGCGCTTCTTATACTATGGTGCTGCGGCGCGCCGCGGAGGCTCTCCATCTCGATCTCCCTACGGTCACCCTTCAGACCAACCTTCTTACGGAGGTGCTTCAGACAGCGTCTACGTTGTCTGAGCAGCTGCTCCCTTTCAATGAGTCCCTTACTGAAGTCCTCTTGGGTACTTGGTTGTGGCCAGCCTCGGGGGGCACCGGTGGATAAGAACGTCGCTAAGCGTCATCGTCAGGCCCCGGGTGATCCCGCCTTCTTGACCACCCACCCCATGCCTGAGAGCCTGGTCATTCAGGCCTCGACATCGCAGAGTGCCTTTCCCTCGGCTCTGCCGGATAAGGACTCTTGATGCTGGACCAATGTGGCAAGAGGTTGTTCTGCCAGTTTGGAGTTGAGATTGGTTAATACCGCCCGCTTATTGGGCTGTTACTCCCACGCAGTGTGGGATTCGGTGGCAGGAGTTCTGTCTCAGTGCTCTGAGGAGGTCCAGACTGTCCTTTCCCAAGCAATTGTGGAGGGCAAGGATGCGGCAAAGTTTGCCATCAGGTGTGTGTTGGACACAGCTGATTCGTTGGGCAGGGAGATTTCCACAACGGTGGCGTTGCGGCGCCACTCCTGGTTGCGTTCCACTGGGTTCTTACCTGATGTCAAGAGCTCGCTCATGGACATGCCATTTGATGGCTCCCGTCTATTTGGCGACAAGGCGGACATTGCCCTGGAGCGCTTTAAAGACTTGCGTGCCACGGCCAACTCTTTGGGTCTTTCTGCGAAGGCCCCTGCCACTTCTGGGTTTAGTGCCTTTCGTGGTGAGGGTAAAGGCACCCAAGTACGCTCCTCCGTTAAGCCTGTGCAGAACCAGCGTGGCCGCGGCCATGGTTTCCGCAAGGGCGGGTCTGGTAACCAGCGAGCGGGTCAGTCCACCTCCACCCCCGCTGCTTCCTTCTCTAAGCCTTCCTAATCCAGGCTTCAGGGAGCACCCCAAACCAGTGGTTGGCAGGGTCCGGCACTACCTCTGCCACTGGTGCGAAATTACCTTGAACAAGTGGGTGCTGCAGATAATCTGTCACAGCTCCCCATTCTGTCCTCCCCTCTGGCCATACCACCTCGGTACCACCGCATGTCGGGGGATCATTTGGCTCTTCTCCGTCAGGAAGTCACAGCACTCTTGGCCAAGGGGGCCATTGAGCACGTTCCCGGTCAGGAAGTAGGGAGTGGTTGTTATTCCCTCTACTTCCTGGTCCCCAAGAAGGACAAGGGGGGTAGGGGGCTACGCACTATCTTGGACCTCCGGGACGTCAATCGCTTCCTCCAGAAGGAGAAGTTCAAGATGCTAACTCTGGCTCAGGTCCTGGCTGCCCTGGAACCTGGAGACTGGATGGTGGCATAGGACTTGCAGGATGCCTATTTCCACATCCCCGTCCTGCCGGTGCTACCTGCAGTTCACAGTAGGCCAGGAGCATTTTCAGTTTGCCGTGCTCCCCTTCGGCCTTACCAGTGCCCCTCAGGTATTCACAAAGGTCATGGCGGTGGTCGCAGCTCAACTGCACAGGTCAGGTGTTAGTCTTCCCCTACCTCGACGACTGGCTGTTAAAAGAGGGCTCGCCCCAAGCAGTCATCACCCGCCTCCAGACTACGGCCGCTCTCCTGTTCTTGCTGGGGTTCTCCATCAATGTGCCGAAGTCGCACCTGAGCCCCTCTCAGAAGCTCCCCTTCATTGGAACGTTTCTGGATTCCACACTGTTTTGGAGTCTCACGAGCCGCGAGTCCGTGATATTCAGGCTATGATTCCTCTCTTTCAGCCTCTATCCCGGGTTTCAGTCAGGATGAACCTCCGCCTTCTGGGTCTGATGGCCTCCTGCATCCTGCTAGTGACACATGCCAGATGGCATTGGCGGGCTCTGCAGTGGGACCTGAAGTTCCAGTGGGCACAGCATCAGGGCAACCTATCGGATCACGTCCAGATCTTGGTGGGTGTTGCACCACAGTTGCAGTGGTGGTTCACGAATTGGGATTAAGTCAGTGGCACATCCTTCTCCCTTCCCCAACCGGAGCACACAGTGGTGACGGATGCTTTCCTACTGGGATGGGGAGGCCACATGGGAGAGGCGGAGATCAGAGGCCTTTGGTCTCCGGCGGAGTCCCGATTCCATATCAACCTTCCGGAGCTGCAGGCGATCTGGCTTACACTGAAGGCATTCCTTCCCTCTGTCCAGGGAAGTGTAGTGCAGGTGTTCACGGACAACACCACCGCCATGTGGTATTGCAACAGACAGTGTGGGTTGGGTCCAGGACCCTTTGTCAAGAGGCTCTGCGCCTCTGGACATGGCTGGAACATCAAGGCATTACCCTGGTGGTTCAACACCTGGCAGGTTCTCTGAACGCCAGAGTGGACGAACTCAGCCGCTGGTGCTTGATGGACCACGAATGGTGTCTGAACTCTGACGGGGCGCAAGGTCTCACTCAGCAGTGGGGAGAGCCTTGGTTAGATCTATTCGTCACTGAAGAGAATGCGCAGTGTCATCAGTTCTGCGCATTGGAATTTCCAAGACGGCACTCGCTCAGAGACTCTTTTCGTCGCGAGTGGAGGTGCGGTCTATTGTATACCTTTCCGCCTATACCACTTCTGCCCAGAGTGCTGAAGATCAGGCGCGACCAGGCCAAAGTCATCCTTGTGGCCCCGGACTGGGATTGAAGAGTTTGGTATCCTGACCTACTCAGTATGAGCATCGATCCACCGATCTGTCTGCCTCTCTGGGAGGATCGTCTGTCGCAGCAGCAGGGGACAGTGAACCTGTCCAGCCTCCACCTCCATGCTTGTATATTGAGCAGCGACAGTTGACACCTTTTGATCTTCCTCCCGAAGTCTGCCAGATAAGCATTCTGGTTTTTTAATTCCCCAGTGGTTACCCGTTTTCTTAAAGGCATTACGCATACATTTCCACCAGTACCCTTCATAATGCCTCAGTGTGACTTGAATCTTGTCTTGACTTTTCTGATGTGCGCTCCCTTTAAGACTCTTCATAACTGTCCCTTACGTAGTCTTACTCTCAAGACTGCTTTCTTGGTAGCTATCACCTCTGCCAGGAGAGTGAGTGAGCTCCAGGCTCTTTCTTCCAAACCTCCTTTCCTTTCTGTTCATCCGGACAAGGTGGTTCTCAGGACCCGTCCTCATTTCTTGCCAAAGGTTGTCAGGCCCTTCCACATCGAGCAGACCATCACTTTGCCCACCTTCTTTCCGCCTCCGCATCCTTCAAGGGAAGGAAAGGCTCCGCCGTCTGGACCCAAAACGGGTGCTCTCATTTTATCTGCAGCGTACACAGCAGTTCCGGGTGGATGATCAACTCTTTGTTGGCTACGTGTGTGCCAAGAAAGGTCAGGCGGTGCACAAACTGACCATCTCCCGGTGGGTCGTTCTGTGCATCAAAGCATGTTATTCCTTGGCCAAGAAGGAGCCTCTACTGCCTTGGGACGCAGTGTCCCCCTGCAGGATATTTATCAGGCAGCTACGTGGGCCTTGCTGCACACGTTTACCACGCACTACTGCCTTGACAGTCCGGTCCAGAGAGCCTGCTCCTTTGGCCGTTCTGTGCTCCGTGACTTTCTGGTGTAATCCTGTTTGCATACCCACCACCGGGGTTGGTATTACTGGGGTATCTATCCTAAGGTAAGGAATCTATCACTAACGTGTCTTTCAGACGCGCAAGTTACTTGTGTAACGATATATCTGTAAGACACATTAGTTAGTGATAGATTCCTTACCGCCCGCCCATCCTCCTCGTTCTGCGGACTGATTAATAGGGCTAAGGTCACCCCCTTTTAGGGCCCGAGTTTTATGCACCAGTTGTCTGTGTCTGGCATGGCTCTGCGTTTCGGCGCGTAATAGTTGTGTACAGAACTGACGTCAGCGAGCATGTGTGGCTCCTAAGTACTCTCCGTGATGTCATCTCTGCGCATACGACGCCAGTAACGGACGCGGAGCCGCAGGACACCACCTGCTGGTGCGCAGAAGTACTGCTAAACAAAAAAAAAACTTTCCAGATCAAGCCTGACGCCTGGGGATATTCTAAAGTAAGGAATCTATCAATAACTGTCTCTTACAGATATATTGTTACACAAGTAACTTGTGCAACACTGTTGGTAAGAAACTTTTTGTTTCGCCAGCCTGGCTTTGCGGTGTGTGAACACTGCATGCATTTTGGTCCTTTATTTCCATTATATTTGGCACTTGGTTAAGCTGGTGCTGCCTAAGTCCTGGAGTAGGCCCTGACCATACTCTCCCAAGCTATGGCTGATGGAATAGACCTAGTGAAGTTTACAATCAGATGTGAGCTGGACACGACTGACTCGCTAGGCAGAGCGGTTTCTTTGGTGGCCTTACGGCGCCACACCTGGCTGAGGACAACTGGCTTTTCCGGGGATATCCAAAGTTTGCTTAACGACATACCCTTTGATGGCTCCTATCTCTCCTGAGACAAGGTGGCCACAGCACTTCAAGGCCTGGTCCTTTCCATTCCACCCATCAACCCCAGTCCACCTTTTGCGGCCATGGAAAGGGCTTCCCAGCCCCTGCATGGCCGAGGACGTGGCACCCACAGAACCCGTGGGTCAGGCAGGTAGAGGTCGGCCCATTCCACTACAGCTATATTCTCCCCTCCCTCCCCCTACCCCCCCCCCCCACCCACCCCCCCACCATGGCAGTCACAGGCCCCAAGCCAATTTAATTTGCCCTTTGACCCTCATGGGCAATCAGTGGGCATCAGGATCGGCTAGCACCAGTGTAGGCCGATCACATGAAACTGCTGGGTTCTCCAGGCTGTCTAAAAGGACTATTACCACCCCTTCATGACTACTCTGCTAGGAAGTGGTGGCTCTCTTAGCCAAGGGGGAAGTGTGGCTCACTGGTTAGAGCAGGCAGACCCGAAGCAGAGGTCAGACCCGGGACCAGGGTTCAATTCCCGACGCGGCAGGGTCTTGAGCTCAAATGTCCATGGACTCGATAATTCTCGCTTCGGTGCCTGACCTAATCATGGGTTCACACTCTGCAACTCTGGGCATTAAGCTTGCTTAATCTCCACAACGCCCCCCCCGCGGCGGGATGCCTGGCTTTCACCTTGGGGATGCCCTGTAGGGGCTATCTCACAGGGAAAAGCCAAGACGGGTTCCCAAGGCAAGCGCGGAGATACCCCTTTGGGGGTCGATTCAGGCGCTATATAAGAAACATAAACATAAACAAGGGAGCCGTAGAAAAAATGCTTGCATCCTAGCCTAGACCTGTGCCCTCAATTTCTTCCTAAAAAAGGAGAAATTCAAAATGCTCGCACAACTCCTGTCTGCCCTGTACCCAAGTGACTGGATGGGTGGTGTTAAGCTTGCAGGACATTTATTTCTGCATCCCTGTCCTGCCTGCCCTCCGTCGTTAACTGTGGTTCATGGTAGGGCACGAGCACTTTCTGCTTGTAGTGCTCCACATTGGCCTTATCAGAGCCCCTTGGGTGTTCACCAAGATGGTGGTGGTTGCAGCTCACCTGCATTGATCAGGGGTGCCAGACTTCTTCTTTCTCAACGATTGGCTGTTGAATGCATGTTCGTCCCAGGCAGCCATCTCCCACCTCCAGACTACAGCGGACCTTTTGCACTCGCTGGGGTTTACTGTCGTCAAGCTGAAGTCACATCACACCCTTTCTTAGAAGCCCTCTTTTGAAGTTGTTCTGGACACAGTGCAGTTTCGGGCTTCTCCCCCTCTTGTCCGGGAAATTTTGGGTATGATACCAATGTTTCAGCCTCTATCCTGGATTTCAGTGCGATTGACTGAGGCTGCTGGGCCTCATGGCCTCCTGAGACCTGCTTGACACACATGCCCGCTGGCATATGCAGGCTCTGCAATGGGACCTGAAGTTCCAGTGGGTTATAACATCAGGGTAATCTCTCCGACATGGTCCAGATCTCGGAGGTCACTGCAAAAGATCTGCAGTGTATTTAACATACGTTTGGGTCAGGGTTGGACCCCTCTCCGTTCCCCAACCAGATCTGACAGTGGTGACTGATGCTTCACTCCTGGGCTGTGGTAGCCTTCTGGGAGAGTTGGAGATCAGAGGCCTCTTATCTCTTGCGTAATCCGGACTCCACATCGACCTGTTGGAGCTCCAGGTGATCCACCTGGCATTGAAACCCTTTCTATCCTCCATCAAGGGACGGCCTGTACAGGTGTTCATGGACTACACTGCCTCCATGTGGTACTGCTACAAACAGGGCGTGTGGGATCATGGACCCTTTGTCAAGATGCCCTGCATCTCAGAACATTTCTGGAATGTCAGGGTATTTACCTGGTGGCTCAACACCTAGCGGTCCCTCTGAACACCAGAGTGGACAAACTCAGCCAAAGATGCCTAGCGGATCACAAATGGCATCTCAATCCGGAGGTGGTGCAAGGTCTCTCTCAGAAGTGTGCGTAGCCTTGGTTAGGTCTGATCGCCACTATTTAATATGTGCAACATCAGCAGTTTTGCATGCTTAAGTTTCCAAAATGGCTCTCACTCAGATGCTTTTTGTCTGGAGTGGAGCTCAGACCTCCTGTATGCCTTTCCTCCCATACCCCTCCTGCCCAGAGTTCTCAAGAAGATGAGCGACAGGCTCCAAGTCATCCTTTTGGCTCCGGACTGGGCTCGGAGTGTTTGGTATCCTGAGTTGTTGAACTTGGCCATCGGTCCTCCAATCAGGCTGCCCCTTTGGGGAGGATTTTCTGTCTTAGCAGCAGGGAAGTGTTCTCCACCCAAACCTGTCAACGCTTCACCTTCATGCGTGTAGCTTGAGCTGTGACAGTTGACATCTTTTGACCTTCCAACAAAGTCTGTAATGTTATTGTGGCAGCCCAGCATCCCTCCACCGAGAACTTATACGCCGACTGATGGAATACATTTGTGACCTGGTTTGCTGGAAAAGAGATTGATCCCACTTTGGCTTCCTTTTCCCAGGTTCTGTTTTTCATCCTTAACCTAGCCCAGTAGGACTCTGCATTGGCCGCTTTGAGTTTTGTTTTTTTATCTTCCATCTTCACCTTTGTACGGTTGTCAGACCAGCCCTCTTTCTTCAAGTCCTCTATCTTAAGTAGGTTCCTTAAAGGCCTACAACAAGTTTCCCCCAGTTCCCTTTAATATTCCCCAATGGGACCGTAAATTGGTTCTTGCTTTCTTAATGTGCACTGCATTTGAGCCCCTTCATTCTTTTGTCCTCTTAGGCACCTCACCATAAAGACTGCCTTTCTGGTGACAATTGCATGTACCCAGATGGTCAGTGAGCTACAAACACTGTCCTCTTGGCCTCTGTACAGCTCCTTTTTCCCTGACAAACTGATCCTTTGGACTCAAGCATCCTTCTTGCCGAACATAGTCACCCGGTTCCACTTAGGTCAGTACATCACTTTGCCTACCTTTTATGCTTGCCTCCTCCTTCTAAGGAAGAGGAGAGACTCCACTGGTCAGACTCAAAGAGAGGGTTGTTGTTGTACTTTTCACCTAACAAAACCGTCCCGGGTGAACAATTAACTCTTAATGTGGTATGTTGAACCAAGTAAGTGAAGGCCGTGCGGAAAGGGACCATCTCCAGATGGATCGTGCTCTGCATTAAAATATGCAACGAATTGGCCAAGAGGCAAGTGCCCCCACCCCCTTGAAGGTTTGTGCGTTCATTTCGCCAGAGCCAAGGCTGTGTCACTGCGCTGACTTCGAGTGCAGACATATGCCATTCAGCAACTTTGGCATCCCTGTCAACGTTTACCAAGCACTACTACATGGACAGTCAGGTCAATCGTAATGGACACTTTGCCCGGTCGGTCCTGCAGGAATTTTTAGAGTGAAATTGTTTTGCAGACCCACCTCTAGGTAGGTATTGCTTGGGTATCTATTGTAAGGTGAGAAATCTGCATGTAAATGGTTTTTGACCAGATAAGGTGTTACTGAAGGCATGTAACTATTTTGTTACCTAAATTTGTCAGCTGCTCAAAAGTGGGCAATTTTGTAATGATTTTTGCCTACACCATTTCTTACTGTTCGATTGAGCTCCCAGTGAAATTCTGTTTATAGCATGCAACCATAAAGACATTGTCACTGGATAGAAAAACTATTTAAAAACCTAGTAATGCTAGCGCTTACGGGGTGTGTGATAGTTGTGGCATTAATCAAGACACCTATTTTACTGAAATGAGAAATATAATGTACTTGTAAGGGCTTTCAGCTAGCCTCTCTTAATCAGTTGGTCTGTTCCGTCACTTATATTTTGCTTCTGCCCACCACAATGTGACGAATGGGACAAGAGGTTAGCACGTGTGAGCCATTGTATCCATTCTCTGAGTGATGGCATTTTGTTTAGCACAACATGCGTTTCTGCCCCAAAAAATAGCCCCATTGATTTTTCTTGAGTGGACTTATTTTTATTTATTGTTATTTGTTTGTTTTTTTCTTTTTGTTCTCTGAGAGCCCATCACTATTCAAGGCACTGCACCCAGTCCATGCTGCCACTTGCAGTATGCCACATGCCACATGCCATGCATATTCATGGGCCATCTTTGAATGTGTCTGTAAAACTCTATGAAAACATCCCAACAAGTCTGTCTATGCAGCAGAGCTTGTTTTAACCCGTTGCGTGTGACGGACGGCTGTGTCACATGTTTTCAGCTGCCCACTGAAGGAGAGGCTGTTGCCTTGAAACGCGTTTGGGAAGAATAAAGAGACTTTTAACTCAGTATGCAGAAGCTGGTTTTCCTGTAAACTAACCGGAATGGTAATTGGCAGTTGAGTGCGACCTTGAAGCTTTTGGGCCTTTGAAATTATATATATATATATATATATATATATATATATATATATATATATATATATATATATATATATATAGATATAGATAGATAGATAGATAGATAGATAGATAGATAGATAGATAGATAGATAGATAGATAGATAGATAGATAGATAGATAGATAGATAGATAGATAGATATATAGATAGATATATAGATAGATATATAGATAGATATATAGATAGATAGATAGATATATAGATAGATATATAGATAGATATATAGATAGATATAGATATATATAGATATATATATATATATATAGAATCTATATCTATCTATATATCTATATCTATATATCTATATCTATATCTCTATATCTATATATATATATCTATATATATATCTATATATATCATATATACATACATATATACATATATAATAGTATATAATTACATATTGTGGTAGATAAAACCGAGACCATAAGCATTTAACCAAATAACTTATATAAAAACTATACAGTGACCTATAATTTGAGCCTATAAGCATGTTAAGCATATGTATTTTTATTTAGCCATAAGTAAAATATACATTTGTTAAGCAGACCTAAAGAATATATATATTTTAAAAAACATAGTTATTATACATGTGTACAAAGAACTACACATAACCAGATACATATCAAATTATAAATGTTTACATATGCAGGGATATGCTGTACATTTAGTTTGATTATGTAGGAAAGAGCCAACTCTTGAATAGTCTTCTGAAAATAAGATAGTTATCCATGGATCTCATGTTTGGGGGTAATGAATTCCATAGTTTGGCTGCTTGAACAGAGAAAAGCGTACCACCCATGGTCTTTTTCTTGTATGGTGGGGGTTTGAGGCGAAGTGCCAATCTTGAGCGTAGGTTCCTTTATTGAATGTATTTGGTGATTTTATTCCTGATGAAATGTGGTCCTGTTCCATGTATTGCTTTGTGGGTGAAACAAAGGAGCTTGAAGGTGGATCTTCTGGCAACCGGTAACCATTGTAGGGCCCTCAAGGCAGGGGAGATGTGGGCTTGTGGCTTTTCATGTAGGAGTAGTCTTAACTGTGCTGTTTTTAAAAAGCTTCAAAGGGTGACATTGAAGAGCAAGAAATGTTAGCAAGCTAAAGATCTGGAGCAGTAGCATTTCATAACTTTCTCTTCGCATAAGTACCTTGTTCTTTACCCAATAAAAAGATCTAGGAAGCTTTATTCGTCTTTAGGAACCTGAATAGTTAACAAGTTTATGTAGTGTTGACAAATGTGCATCCTGGGTGAACTAGTTTGTGTGATACAGCAGTGGACTCAAATTGAGTGTTTCGAGGATAACCCTAAATCAATGTACATTTTGTGCTAACAGGAATCCAAAAATGTGATGAAAGATTCTGCGAGGACCCAGGCTGCAAATAACAAAGAAACAGCACAAGACCTCCATCCTGATGATACTTTTAAAACTACAACTTTACCTGCCTTTCGCTCTATGAATGTACCTGAAGCAGAAAAGATGGTTTCTCCAAAAAAGGTATCGTAAATACAAATCTTCTTGCTTTCTCCGGTCATTATTCTGAAGAACATTTCCTGGTATACAGTAATCTTGCTTTTTGACGTTTGTCAATTTTCTCACACAGTATTCTGAAGCAGAATGCCAGCTTAGCTGGGGACCATTTAGAAATGTATATCCTGGTTTACAGAAAAAACATAATTTTGTTGATTTTATTTCAAGCTAAATTTATTTTTGTTTATGGATGCGTCCATTCTCTCTCATTAGACCCATGTGGAAGCAGTCCCCCTCAGGCTCACCCCCTCCCTCCATGTTCTTCCAGATCCTCAGTGCAGTTTCATATGCAGGTATTTTTGTAAATCTCTTGCACAGATTGTGGTGAAATGCTCCTTTGTTTTAAATCGATCATGCACTGTTACCCAGTCTTTAAACTTGAGGTTCCCTGTAGAGTAACTTTTTGCCTTCTTTGAGGCCAGTTTGTCTCGGGTCCCTTCAGGGCATGTACAAGCCTTTTGAGGCAAGGTACCGTTCAATTATATTGTCACTTTGGGCTTAACACTAGTATAGGTGCCCTTGAGGGCCCTGAGCCAGGTTATCGCCTGATTGGCCCAGTGAGTCTGATGTTTTGAGAGCAGATTTTTTTCACCAATCAGATCCAGCAGTCTTACTCAGGAACTCATCTGTGGTGTCCCTGTGCTACATTTTATGCTTTCGCTTAGTTGTCCTTGTGGACTCAGTTCTGGCATAATCTCTTGGGCACTTGTCTGGTCTGCATTCTCAGCTTTACTGCTTGGCCATTTGGGTTGCTTGGGCCCTTTAGGATCGTTATGGGGTGTACCTACTTCAGTGAAGTGGCATTGTGCCATACATAGTCATTGACTAATGGATCTAACTAAATATTGGCCTTCATCCTTTCCTAATGTTTCCAGAGTTCACCAGGGATACGTTTCTCAGGGTATCTTTTGAGCCATATCCTGGGCTTCATCTGACTTTTCCAAGGTTCTGATGACCCAGGGATAGGTGCGTATCCGATAACTACTAGCCGCAGATTCCTTCACGTAGAATATCCCCAGGCGTGAGACTAGATCCGGAAACTTTTTTGCCACAGCATCCCTGCGCACCGGGGCAGGACGACATCACGCGACTTCGTCCAAGCGTCGTCCGCGCACATGACGTCCGCGAGGTCACATGAGACCCGCGCCTACGTCAGTTTTTCCTTTTCCGCGTGCAACGTGAATCCTGTCCTTGCTACGGGCCTGTTTCTGGGCCCTTTTTCGCCATTCTTTTGGTGGAACAGTGTGGGAATGCCTTGGGGCTTCAAAACTTGTACGTTTTGTAGGCGACATATGTCGGCGACGGACCTGCACCTCATTTGTATGTGGTGTTTGGGGGAGGATCACGGCGCCAATGCCTGTGAGGCCTGTCAACAGTGGAAGACGAGGCGGGAGCGCCGCATGTAACTTCTCTTGGCGCGTCTCTCCAGGTCGACATCCTCTTCTTGGTCTGCTTCGGGGGACGGCTTCAGGTATGCCTGTGGTCGTTGTCCTCGCCCTTCTCCAAAGTCACGTGAGCGTCGCTTCCCCGGTGGGTAAGTGTCGCCGTTTGTCCCCAGGGGCTGGTTTCCGGCCTGCTAGGGTTGTGGACTCTCCACTGTTGATGCGGCCCTGCGTGTCGTCCTATCCACCCTTTCCTGGTGTTGGGGTGCCGAGAGTCCAAATGGAGACGTACGCGGCGGCTTTGCAGGCTTCGTTCGCGTCTTCTCCTCCTTCCCCTCCTGGAGCATCGGTGGACCGCTCGCTTCGCGCAGGGCCCTACGTGGTGCCGCCGGTGGCTCCGGCTCCATCGCCAACTGGTTCGATCCAGGCTTGGAGGATGTGGTGCTGTGTGGGTACGGCTCCTCTGGGGCACCTCCTTCAGGCCACGGCGCCTCTGCCTCGCCGCAAACTCCTGCAGGAGTCCCTGTGGTGTTGCAGGAGGTCGCCGGTTCTCGTGTCGCGTCCCCGTGCCCCTCTCGGTCCTTTGACAAGGTGGTCATGTCTAAGACAGAGGTGACGCCGCTAAGGCGCCGGCAGCAGCTGGTCTGTGCGGAGCCACAGGGGTCGGTGCACCCTCCTGGTCCCGCTCTGGGTTGTGGTCTGGTGCGTACCCCTCGCTGGGCCCCTCTCTTCCCTCCCCACAGGCGGCTGCCTTGACGGAGGGCGAGTCGGAGGTTGAATCGTCCCTGTCATCGCCTCATGGGTTGCCGAGCGATCTACGCCTCATTCTGGGGCGCGGCTGGCAGAGGGCTTCATGCCACTCCCCAGGCCCATTGTGGTCCCCCTCGCCGATGGCTACCTCGACGGGGGTCGGGACGGTTCGACGCCAGCTCCGCTCCAGTCTCTGATTCAGGTGACGTGTAGGAACCTTGGCCGGCAACGCCGGATGGTGCTGACAACCTGCAGACTCTTCGGCTCCGCGCAAGGGTCGTAGAGCGGATTCATCTTGGAACACTCCTTCTCCGGCAGCGGGCTGTATATTGGTGTCGTCCTCCACGGAGACTGGTCGCCGTGTGGTGTCTTTTTCACCGGCGTCGAAGGGCGGCTCCCCGCCCTTCCTGAGGCAGAGGTGTTCGTCGGAAGAGCGGCAGGTCCCTCATTCTTCGGTTTCTTCTGACTTTAAGGTCTGGCCCTTACCCATCCTGCTTGGCCTCTGGAACCGCCACCTTAATTTGCAGGCGTCGCCAACAGAGGATCTCCTTTCCCCACCGCGGGGCCCTACAGAGGCGGGTGCGGCCTTCGCTCATATTGTGACCACGGTTGTGGACATTCTGCGTATGGGTGACCCGGTGGCTTACTTCCCGGCAGACCATCTGCTGGAGGTCCTCCACCAGGGCTCTGGTGGGAGGGAAATCTTACTTCCCTTTGAAGGTTCCCTCCTTTCTTCCTTGATGGGGGCTTGGAGACGTCCTGCCTCAGAAGACCTGGTGCCTCAACATCTTCTGCACCGGCACCTCCCAGCGCCGCGTGACCCGGCGTGCCTTTCCCTCCACCCCTCTGCCTCCACTCCTCTTTTGCGGACCACTTTTTCCTCCCTGCCGCGGCTGTTGACTCCACCATCACGAGAGGCCCGCTGGTTGGACTCTTGGGTGTGTATTTTCTGGCCATTTGCGTCCTTCCTTGGGACTTTGGCGTTGTTGGCTGCTGGGCGGCCCTTTTGATTGTGTTGCAATTCTTGCGCAGACTTGGCCCTGGGATTAGGCCTTTTGCTTGCTTGGGCTGCTTGTCAAGCCTGTTGCAGGGGGGGGGGGGGGGGGGGGGGAGGGGGGGGGGGCGGGGTCCCCGTGGCTTTTTTGTTTTCCTCTGCTGCGGAAGTTCTTCCAAAGAGGGTTCCCATATTTTCGGGACTTATTGTACCCTGGGAGGGGTAGTGGTTGCTGTCATATGGCTTGCACTCTGCTGGAGGTTCTGGTCGCCTTCGGGTGCCTGTTCTCCATGGCGTTGTGTAGGTTGTTTTGCGCCTGGAGGTCTTGTGCGCAGCAACTCGTAGTGGTGCGCCTGGCCATCTCCTCCTTTCCTTGCTCCTGCCCTGAGGTCTGGGATGATCCTATGTTCTCCTTTGCCAGGTGACGCCTACTCGTCCTTCCTGGGGTCTAGGGCGGTTCTTCTTGCTTCTGGCGGCTTTTACTGCCGATGCTTTTCTGGCTGGCAGGTTGTCTCCACCTGGAGAGGGTTCGCCTTCTTTCCCTCGCTTCCTTGGGTCTTCTAGGCTTCTTCTCCTTCTTCCTTCCTTTCTGTCTTGGCATTGGGCAGAAGCTGTGTTGCCTTGTGGGGCAGTGGGGTGCTTTGGCCTCTCCGGTCTTACCCTTGGTTCCTCTTCAGCCATCTTCTCCCTCCTACATTCTTTGGGGTTGGTGGGGGTCTGCTTGTGAGGGTTCCCCTTCTCTGGCGGGGACTAGGTTTTACCTGGTCCGCAGATATGGTTCCCTGTGGGGCCCTCTGTGCTGTATCGGCTGATGAGGTCCTTTCGCGGTCACTCCCTCCCAGGGGGTATTGCGAGGGTATTTATTCTACGTGAAGGAATCTGCGGCTAGTAGTCTCTATCAGATGTACGAGTTACTTACCTTCGGTAACGATGTATCTGGTAGAGACGATTCTAGCTGCAGATTCCTTCACGGACCACCCTTCCTCCCCTATTCTGCGAGGACCCTTGGGTTGGTCTTCGGTACTCGCCTCCCGGTGGGGGCTGTATCGCCTGTGAGTGCCTTCTTTGTTCTTGACGGGTAACCCTGTCTGAGGGCGGTTCATTCCTCCTTTGGTTCTTGGAGGATCGGGTCCCGGTTTTTCGGTGCCCTGCTGCTCTGGCTACTCCAGGTTTATGGGGCAATGCTTTCTATCCTGTCCTTCCTCCCCTCCCTTCCATTGCTATCCCCTGATTAAGGGTCATCTGGCCATGTCTTGCCCTTGTCCCTTGTGGGTGGTTGCCCTCTATGTTGGGGTGGTCTGGAGGTTTGTTGTCCCTGTCTGTCTCGGGACTGGTCCGATTCCTTGCTCAGGATGGGGGTGGTGGGTTTCCCACGTGTACCATGACACACGCATGTTCCTTGACTCCGGGGCACAGAGGTGAGAGGCTGTCTAGGTTTTGGCAGGGTGGTTACGCAGGGCTGTGCTCTTTTTCTTTTTCCCTGCCTTGGGTTCTGCGGTGTGACACTACTGTGGGTGGTGTTAGTCACTGTTTCTTTCCAAATGTTCTGCTTTTCGCACACTGTTCCCATGCTTCCACAGTTTTCTGTCTGGTGGTTCCGCGTTGTGGTGCGGAAAAGTTCTCAGAAGAAAACTGACGTAGGTGCGCTGGGGCGGGTCTTATGGGACCTCCCTGACGTCACGTACACAGATGACACCTGGGCGGAGTCGTGTGATGTCGTCCCGCCCTGGCGCGCAGGGATGCTTGGGCAAAAATGTTTCCGGATCCAGTTTCACGCCTGGGGATATTCTATGTGAAGGAATCGGCAGCTAGAATCGTCTCTCCAGATACATCGTTACCTAAGATAAGGAACTCTTTCTTTTGTGCACGAAATCGAGTATCTGCTAAGCACTACAAAAATGCTGATTTGTCTAGCCGGTGGTTGACTGGGTTCATGCAGGAGTGCTATTTACAATTGCATAACGACTATCCTTTAAACAATTTCTGCATACCCACCATCCTTAGCAAAGCTGTACACATTGAGCCCTTCACACCTTTTTCAAAACATTAGTCTCTAGTTCAGATTTGTTATTTTATCTTCTACAGGTTCGATATTATGTATTTGCAGTGCGTTGAAAACTGAAGTGTATTCAATTCACGTAATAATTTTTTCTGATTTGTCTTTGAAAAGAGGGAAACAATTCAACCAGCAACTTAAATGTTGTAAATCCAGTTGGAGCTGTGGAGAGTCTCGGAGTATAATTATTGGAAATGTATGCTTACAGATACTGTGTAATACTGTTATAAATTTGAATGCATTTTAATTTAATAACAATTGCTGTATTCTAGCTCAACTAAGTGGAATGCTTTTGTGTTTTGAAGCTTGGAAAGTATCTTAACTTCTTCCACCAGCACAGGATTTTGGAACGTAGGGTTTAGTATCCTTCTGTGTCACTGAATTGAGTTCTTGTTCAGCATGAAAAAGAAACTTTATCATGTAATAGCATTCTTCATACAAAAACAAATGTCCAAGATGACAAAAATAGTTTTTTTTTGCATTGGGTCTGCAAAGGGAAACTGCATTCTAGTGATAACAGGTGAAAGGAGATACAGAGCAGTAGGATCTGTGTTGTGAGCTTAGGTTTTTTTGTGTGTGGTCTGAGCTGCAGCACAGACTCCCCTGAACTATTTTCTGGGATTTTCGCTCTTTTCAAAAGAGGTTTTTGCAGTGACAAAAGTTAAGTGGTTTCCAATTAAACAAACCGCTCTGAAGATAGAAATCCGATCAAATCAAGCTCACTTTAGGTTCGCAATGGCATTTGCCTGGGTTCCTTTATTTAGAATGAATCCTCCGCTAAGGAGAGACAAGAGCTCACCTGTAATTGACAATTAAACACTTACACATTATAAGATTTGAACCCGTCTTTGAAACCAATTCATTGTTTGCTTTGTTGATGCCCTTAATTTGAGGGTGATTTCACAATGAACATTTGCATATTAACAATCTTTCTCTTGTGGAGAGGCATAGAAGTCTGTGTACTGTATGAGGAGTAGAAAAAAGGCAGATAGAACATGATTTTTTCTCATTCCTGCTTTGAGTAGATGGGTGCAGTATAGCTGCCAACTGCACAGCTTGTTGTGCTCTTTGGTACTTTTTATTTTCCTAATTTATCTTCCCCCTTAGTGGCCCTTATGGGGAATTTTATACCCTCTGATATATCTTGATTCGCCCTAAAATATCTGCTGATTGCAGGCATCTGGTCTAGCTGTTCTATCCAGTTGCTGTAATATTGTGGTGCATTTGGAGGCTAAAATACGATCAGCCAACATTTTCCATTGGGTGTGGTGGTATAAATTCAAGACTGAGCAGGCTGTATAAATGCTGCTACTCCATTTGTTCTCCCTGAGATGTCTCATTTGGGTTTTCCTGCCAGGACAGTGTTACTGGTGCCTTTGTACCACAGTGGACCCACTATTTCTGTTATCTTGAGTGGTTTGACCAAGTGTCCACAACCAGGTTGTTTCTGTGAACTAATTTGGATGACCCACATGTCTGTGGCACTTGACACTGTTGCCTGTGTTCCAGGTGATACACGCGCATATTGGAGGAGTTAAAATGAACAGGCTTTCTCTAGGGTTGCTGGGTCCTTTACCTTGATACCAATGTTCAAAAACCCTAGGCTCCTTTCTTCTGTATTTGAATCTTAGATATTATTCTCCCTTGCGGGACTTATTGTTCTCCTTCTTTTTCAGGAGTGTTACTGCATCTTTGTCAAGTTAAAACACATACTGCTTCCACTGCCTTTGCTTTTTGATCAGGAATACGGTATGATCTTTTTGAATGCCATGGTCTGCTGGCACCACAAAATAGTGCCACATCAAATGCCTCTCATGAGTGTTTCTTTGCTCTCTACTTTTATTCTGTATTTGAAGCGACATTTTGTATACTCCCCTACCTGACAATATTGGGGGCATGGCTGTGGTGTAAAATATGTAGTGTCCCTCTGTGTGCAGTTGAAGCTTCTTTCTCTGTCAACTTCTACCTTGTGTTGTAGATAAACGTCTTGATTGTCTGGGATTAGTGTTTTCCCTGGTTCTTACAAGCAGAACCCTGTCATGGACTCTTCGGCCTAAACACCCCTGGTGCCTCGTTGCTTGACAATATACAGAAATATTCGATTACGGTTCCATAGAAATCCCTTTTCTTCCATTGTTCCCGATGTTTGGCTACACTCAAATTATTGGATCACTTCATAAGCGTCTACAGATATTTAACTGTTTCTTAACTGTGCCATGCCCGATCATGAAGATCTTTCGTTTGTTCGTTGTTGCTTCAGTTCCATCTCTAATGTTCATACTTGTTGCTCCAACAGACTAATGCAGAGACACTATTGGTAATATAAGTCACATACTGGGTATGCATTGCTATTCCCCTGCTGGAAAATGTCATTTTTCTTTGAGGATGACAGTAGTTTTGCTTCGCTCACACTTATTCAGCTTGCGGTCTTCCATTTAGTGAAGTGGAATTAGGTTCTGGGAGTGCTAATATTTCTATAATACTATTTCTGATAAATACTTTGTAAGTCTATCCCCAGGTACCATATTGTATCTGGAAACTCTTGCAAAAACTCCTGTGTGCTGGCAGCGTGGGCCTCGAGTGTGACTCTGTATTACCTCCCAGCATGATAACACTGAGCTGCATATAGGCGCCACCCAGGTATGCTGATGTCAGTTCCTCTTTTTCACCACCCTTCGAAAGGGATCTGGATTTCTGCTTCTACCATATTTTGATCCACAAAACAGCAGGATTTAAACCCTTCTGACTGTCACTAGCAGATTTCATTTATATGCCCTTACAACATCAGTTTTAAGTGCCCTAGCATCAGTCATTACTCCAACCCCTGCAGCAGCTGCTCTCTAATTCATCAGAAAACCATCAAGTAGAGAAAAGCTCAATTCTAAATAACCAACCACATGAAACTGGGTTGTTCCACTCAAGTTCACTGGCCCATTCCCTGTCTCGTTCACCCTCATCAGTTAAGTGCAAGATTAAGTCGGGAGACATATCAATAATTATGTTTCTAAGCAAGTTTTTTTGGCTTATCCAGTTCCAGTTCTGGAGCCAATGCACCCAGAGTTCCCAAGGCCATCGTCAATTTCAGTTCACATTTTAGTCCTCAGGTTTTTAAGAACGTTGCAAATCCTTCTCACACCCCTGTGGAACCCCACTGATCCTAAGATGCCTCCAGTTGCATTTCCACCACCAGGGACTTCCCCGACACCTACTGGCCCTCATATGAACTCTGTCCGCTCTACCTCTGGCACCAGTCCAGGCTTCAACTTTACTTTTATGCTGCAGGCTCTGTCGGTTGTTCCCTTATTGACCCAACCCCTGGCTCGAGGGACTGGTACCTGATCCTACTCCTACACAGATATTAAGTCACCATACACCCTTGGCTAGTTTACACCCCTATGTGATCTGCAAGGCCCAACCTCTGTTTGAGGAATACTCTCCCCTTTTTAGGTCTTGCCTACGCAGCGTGCATGCGCTGCAAAGGGTAAAAGACCTTTTGAGATCGCCATGGCTTTTCAGCCAAACACGTGCACGCATTCCATTGCCATCAATGGCAATGCATGCACGTCTGGAGATTCACTTGCGCAAGTGAGCGCCACCATATGGTAGCAATTATCCTCCCACAAGTGAATCGTGCAGCTCTTCTTCTCCCCCTGCTGCCACACGCGCGCGCGCCTACCCCGGCTGCCGGCAGCCTGCCATGCAAAACCTGACCACGAGGACCTCTTGACACCGTGCCCGGCTGACCTAACTGCTATGCACCCGGCCTGACCAACCCCAATAACGATGACTGTGTGCTCCTGTGGTCCTGAGACCCTTGCAACCTAGTCCCTCAAATGGGACCCATCTGACTTATATTGAAGTCCTCCTGTTTTTCCAGATGACATAGCTCCTCAGCTGCCATCACTCTCAGAACCTTGCTCCTGGCTGAATCCTGGATGCTCCCGATCTGCTGCTTCTGTAACTTTGGACCTGATCCTGCTATCGACCTGTAACGATAAGGCAAACTTTGTGAAGCTTTGCCTGATTTTTTATATGCATTTTTCTGCTTTTGCCCATTGACTCGCTGGTGCGTAATTGCTCACAAGTGATATATTTTCTGAGCTCTTAAAAATCATGACTTTAAAAGTACTTGCTGTAAATCTAAGTACTTGGTCTTAAAAAAATTACAGAAAAATCAATACTATTTTTATAAATTGGTCTCTTATTTATTCTTGAGTGTCTCTCATTTCGTGGTTTTGTTAGTAGAACAAATGCTTAACACACAGCTCTCTGATAAGTATAAGTGCTCGCCCATACTACCACAAATAGAGCTTTAGTGTCATTTACTTTTGCCTCTGTAAACAAATAAGGGACTCACTGAACTCTCTGCACCGTGTACTTCATTTTAGTACACTGTATAGAGAGCCAGCTTCCTACACATGCGGAGTTCCTGTCCGGGACATCTGCCAGGCAGCAACATAGGCCTCGCTGCACACATTCACCAAACACTACTGCCTGGATTGTCCAGTCCTCGGTCTGGGCACTTTCCGTCCTGCAGGACTTTCTGGTTTAAATCATGTTTTTCCATCCAAATCCGAAAAGGTATTGGTTGCGTATCTATTCTAAATTAAAGAATCTGTGACTAGAAGTCTCTGTCAGATGAACAAATTACTTACCTTCGGTAACGCCAGATCTTGCAGACACTCTATCTAGACGCAGATTCCTTAATGACCCACCCATTCTCCCCACTCTACGAGCAGATTTTAGAGTAAAGTGCTGTTCCCCTTTTCAGGGCCCTGGTGCCACTGACTAGTGGTCCGTGCACTTCATGGCTTCTTGCTATTGGTGTGGAAAAAAATAAACAAAAACTAAGTTTCCCATGAACCTTAGGGAAAAGTAGTAATAAAACACATTATAACATCTAATCACGACATGGAAATTGTCCAATCAGGGGCCTCCTAGCACAACATAGTCCTCTGTTAATGTCCCTTCTCCCTCTTTCGTTGCGCGAAGACAGCCATCACAACCTCTTCATGCGTCTTGTTTGTTCGCATCAGAATCTGCCAAAGACATTTTACCAACAGCCGTAACCACTACACCTGCAACAGATGCATTCACAATATCACAGCAAAGCAAATGTGACTCAATTAATAATACATTGAAGCAGATTACTTACTGATGGACGGGGAGGGATGCCTCTTCTTGTGACCTTAATAGAATTTATACTTTCCGTTACGTTAGCTAGGACATTTTTCATTCTATGTCAGGACTGGAGGCGAGGATTATGCTAGTTCAAAGCTTGCTCACCACGAGGTGAGCCATATTCAGCATCTGCTTGAAGTAAAATCGTTTGAACGTAGAGTCCGAAGACTAATCTGCCACGTTGAGGATCTCCTCTGAGCGGGCACCCAAGCTGAATGCTTTTGAAGCCATAGCTCCTCGCGCAGAATGTGCTCTGAAGTGATGGAGACTGATACCGGCCTCTTGTATCACCCATCTCACCCATCTGGCGATGGTTGGAGAGGAAACTGCCCTCAAAGGCTTCCGAAGAGCAATGAAGTTGGCGCTCACCAAGGGCACGGAATTCCTCCGTCATTTCCTCGTCAGCCTTAAGGCACCGAACCACACATAATTTTGGAGAATCTGGGAATGCCGGGTAAGGGATCACCCTGGTATGGCACTTCGTCCGGCAAGGTGAAAAACACCCCTTCGGTCGCAAACATTCTGCTGGTTATCTCATGAGCTCTAACATCGGACACACGCCTGCAAGAGATCAGACAAAGTAACATGGCCAGTGTTCCTTCCTAGAAAAAACAAATTGAGGACGTGATTCACGTCCCAAAGGTCAGAGTACCAGGGCTCCGTCGAAAACGACAGCTGAATACCAGGCAACAGTTTGCATAGCATGGGTTGTTCACCCATCGTCTTGCCATTAATCGGAACATGGCCAGTGGAAATTCCAGAACAAAACGTGTCTCTGGACCTATATGCCATGCCGCTGGAGGCTAGAACTGCCCGAAAACTCACTACATGCACCACGTCCATGACTAGGGGATCAAAACCTCGTCGCATAAACAAACGGGACCATCTACCCCACGCGGATCTGTATCGCTTGAGGGTACTGTCCGCCCAAGCCTTGTAGATGTATGCTACAGCCTCCTCGAAAGTCCTGGGGCCTCCCATCGGCCCTGGAAATCCGCCACGCCATGGGCCACAAGGAGTTCGCCAACGCAAGAGGATGTGGAGTTCCATCGGTACTCAGGAGGAGTGCTGTAAAGTGGGGAAATAGGATTGGAAAATCCCAAGAAAGTTCCAGAAGAAGAACCGGAAACCATACTTGCGACCTCCAAAGGGGCGTCATCACGACTAGGTGCGCTGCAAACTTGGGCCATCTATCACTTGATCATCGTGAAGGGGGGGGGGCGCATTCCTCTGCTCCGCACTCTAATCTTGGAGGATCGCGTCCATGGCTACCGCGAGGGGGTCCGGCCTCCAGCTGAGAAGTCTGATGATCTAGTCTGGATGCGAACAGGTCCACCATGATCGGGCCCCAGAAATCGTTCAGCCTTGCGAAGCCGCTTCCGTCGAGCATCCAAGGGCTGGAATCCCTGACATGGCGGGATTGGAAATCCGCCTCCAGGTTGGCGCATCCTGACAGATATTCTGCAGTGACTGACCAGGCAATACTGCCAAACACTCACCGCTAGGTCTGAGAGGGCCTTGGACCTCGTGTCCCCTAGATGGTTGACATACCGGACCGCCGAAATGTAGTCCATTGTCAGAAGGACACGACTGAACTGAGTCCCTGGTCCAGCAGCAGACAGCGAAGGATCCCGCCAGGAGTTCCAGGCAATTGATCTGCAACTTATGTTCATCGGGAGACCACAACCCTTCTGTAGTGAGGTCCCTGCACCTGGCACCCCAGCCCAATCTGCTGGTGTCTGATTCGATTCCAAGATCTGGAGCGGAACCAAAAATTGAGTGGCCATTCCACGCTTCCATGTTGTCTACCCACCACTGAATCTCCTCCCGTGCTTCCCAGGACAGGGAGACCTTGTAGGAGTAAGGGAAACTCTTGCGAAGAAAATACGCCTTGAGGCGTTGAAGAGCTCGATAATGGAGCGTGCCAGTGAAAATGGCCTGGATGGATGCTGACAAGAGACCCACCACCTGCACTAACTGCCTGAGGGAGACCTGGGGTCTGGAAAGGACCCGTCTCAACTTGACATATCTTGGTCACCTTCTTGGCCAGCAGGCTGAGCGTAGACGCAGTGGAGTTTGACAAACCCCAAAAAGGTAATGGACTGAGTCGGCTGCAACAGATTTCTGCTAGTTGATAACAAAGCCTAGGCCCTGAAGTAAATCCACAGCCATTCCAAAGGTGGGCGGTTAGTTGCTGAGGATAGGAAGCCATCAGCAGGATATCCAGGAATACGATCATCTGGACGCCCCTGACTCGCAGGAATTCCACCACAGGCTTGAGCACCTTGGTGAAGTACCAGGGAGCAGAGGAGAGTCCGAAAGGAAGCGCCGTGAACTGGAGAAAACATCAGTCAGGGGTGAAAATGGGAACCACCAGGTACGCGTCCTTGAGGTCCAGATGGACCATCCAGTCCTGCAGACGGAGGACGTCTCGGAAGAGATGAATCCCCTCCATCTTGAAATGGCGATAGACTAGCCATTCTTTGAACTCGCTTAAGTTGATAACTGGTCTGTCGAGGAGCGAAGTGACTTCCGTGTCCACAAGAGCGGCATTCTGGGTTGAGAACTGAATGGGACTGGGTGTGGCCCGTTGGACGGGAGTCCCTTGGTACTCTATATGGAACCCCTGAATGGTCTGTAGTACCCATGCATCTTGAGTGACCGACAGCCATGCCTGGGAACAATTCGCCAGCCTCCCCCCTATTTTTAGTTGGGAAAAATTGATAACACTAACTGGGGCTTGAGGTGTACACTCCTCTGAACTTTTTCCCTTGCCACAGTGATCTCTGGTGGCGTAAAAGTTGCAGAAGTGGGGCTGGTCCTGGAATTGTCTGGAGCCTCTCTGAGCATTGTGATGGGGAGGACGAGTGGTCCCTGTTTCGGCCGATCCCGTGTAAAACACGAGAGAATACTTTTTTAATTGTGGACTGGGCCTTGTCCAGTGAGGTAAACGTATTAACAAACTTATCAAGCTCTTTTACGAAAGGCTCGCCAAAGAGACCTCCCTGAGCAACAGCACCTGCCTCAGAGTCCGCTAAATCCTCCAGTTTAGGGTCGATCTTGATAAGAAAGGAGCCACGGCGCTCGGTGGAAAGTGCACAATTGGGGTTGCCCAAAAATATCACGGCCCTCTGGGCCCATCCTGACAACATTTCAGGAGAAATGATGGAGCCTGACTCCTTGGCTACCTCGGCCATGTCAAGGATTTTTGTGATGGGGTTGGGGGCATCTAGGAGCTTGTGATCTAGGAGCAACTGAAATGGGCGGCCATGAAATGCAAGCTGTTCACCACCTACACCCAACGAGGGCGTCCCCCCTCAGGCCAGAGGCTTCCAGAGTGTGTGTGCGCTGCTCGAACTGTGAAGAAGTAGGTCGTTCAAGCAGAGCGCTGCGCAACGCCTCTGCCTCCCACGCCTCTTGGCGTTGCGAGGTCTACAGCGTGAAGCTTAATTCCAGCAAAGGAAACTGCGTAGACATGGAAAACGCGTCCCGCAT
The DNA here is from genome assembly GCF_964263255.1 of Lissotriton vulgaris. Lineage (NCBI taxonomy): Eukaryota > Metazoa > Chordata > Amphibia > Caudata > Salamandridae > Lissotriton > Lissotriton vulgaris. Next base: position 536,282,993 of record NC_141693.1, on the reverse strand, counting down.
CCGGAGATCAAAGTAACGAATGACTCGACAAGAGGCTCCTGCAGCAGGCGCGCGAGTCAAAACACCAAAGTAGCTTGTGGAGAAAGACAAAGCAAGCTCAAAGCGCACATAGCTCAACGATGATATACACCCATATAATTATCAAAACTTACATAGACTATCCTAAGCAAGAAATGCAATGCGATCACAAGGAAGAAAATTCAAACCAGGAGCAAATCCCGGAGAGTACTTATTTGGCTGGGTAGCAGCGAAGAAAGAGGGAGGAGGGACATTAACAGAGGACTATGTTGGGCTAGGAGGCCCCTGATTGGACACTGTCCAAATGTCGTGATTGGATGTTACCATGTATTTTATTACTACCTGGGAAACTTAGTTTTTGTTAATCTTTGAATGTGCTGCTATTGGAATAAAGCGGAGAGAGAAGGCATAATCCTCTCCTCCAGTCCTGACATAGAATCTGCAACTAGATAGTCTCTATAAGTTAAGAGGTTACCAAAGTAAGTCACTTTGTTTATTTGCCAAAATGTAGTTAGAAGAGCAAAGACCAGTGAGTCTCATAGCAGTGTAGTCACCAGTTTGAGAGTGGATTACAGAAGTAATCAAGAGAAGACAAGGCAGTCCTAGAAGACACTGTACAAACATCTTTACCTTTCTCCCCAAGTGTGACAGTGGGCAGCAAAGGAAGTCTGCCGAGAGGGTTAGGAGACCTGACATTATAAAAGAACCTCTGCATATTTTCTTCTCCCAACTTCATCACCCTAATATTCTTGCTCCATTTGCCATATATGTACAATTAAAGTTAAATGTCATGTCAAAAGGCTCCAGACACCATTGCTGGAGGTGTCGCACAAAAATAAACAAGTTTTACTACAAACTTACTGTAAATATATTAAACCCTTTGCACAATTGTGTACCTAAGCAGGTCCCTAGAAATTTGGGAAATGTTGCAAGCCTGCAGGTGTCATGACTTTAATTATGCACTCTGCTTCAGGCATTCAATGTACCTGACAGCTACATCTAACCACTGATTCATGCGCCGACACCCAGACAACATCCACAAACTTTGTGAGGGCCTATTACAGAGGTCTGTTTGCGACAGCCCCTGCATTGTTTAAACCCGGTTCATTTTGGGGCTGACATTTTCCCTTGCTCATCTGTAAAATGTTGAAAAGTAGATGGTTTAAATGACCAATGTAAAGCTACGGCATTGAGTCTGAAGGTGCTGGAAAAAAAGGAATTTACGTCCGTGCTTATGGGTTGCGCTTATTTGCAGCTCCACGCATCACTTCGGAAGCAGACCGATTTTGGCACGGAGCCGCACAACGCCACCTATTGGCTTGCAGGAAAATGCTCTAAAAGTTTGTAGGTCCAGTGTTACACCTGGTAAATAATCACAAGGTGAGCAATATGTGGTTGGAGCATCTAACAAAGATTGTTACCGAAGTTAAGCAACTTGTTCTGTTTTTTAACATTCTATGGCTAATCCCTGTAATTTAGAAAAAAGGCATAATTTACTTGCTTTTTTTCAAATTACTCATTCTAATTACTGACTAATGGTGATTGTGGTGTAGCCCTCATATCATTAGACCAGAGGTCTTCAAACTTTTGTAGGTTGAGCCCCCCCAGCTGAATTTTTTTTAGATGCTGGGCCCCCCCACCACCTGACAAAAATTTCTGGAATCTGGGACACTACATAATCGGCTGCCACGCGCATATCACGAGCCATAACTGTCAAATAATGTTTTACACAACAAGAATGTTTAGTAAACTACAGGTTTGTGAGTGGGTGTGGTGAAATGACAGAGGATTATTATACAGTTCAAAACACAATTTTCCAAGATAAAATGTGTGCAAATTGTTTTTACTAGGATGCTTTGTTCCACACATGACATAGATTAATAATAACACCACCAACATAAATGTGACAGGTGTTCATGTTTTTCACCACAGACGGTCAATCTGTGGATAGATTTTTGCTACTGCTATCCTCAGGTTGTGCTCCACATCTAGTCTTTAACGGTACTCAGTCTTTAATACCGCAAGTGCTGAGAACCCAATCTCACATAAATAGGACGAGCTGAAAGGCAAGAGAGTTTTGATTGCAGAATATTCAGATTTGAGAGAAACTGCTGACATTTTCAGCCAAAAAGGTGACTGTAAGGGAGACAGTGGTATCAGATTTTTCGAGCACTCCCTAGCTCAGTCACGAGAATGAATTCTTATATAGAAAGCAATAGTGAATAGTGTGAGTGCACCATGATTAGTGTGAGGGCATTGTGATCTCTGTGAGTGCAGGGTGAGCGTGAAAGTGAAGGGCAAGAATGAGGAGCGAGTTGTCTGAATGCAGGATGCATTTCCAGACACTTGAAGTAACTCGGCATGTTGTGGACGGAGGCGTAGAGTTTCAGATATAAGTTAAACTTTTGTTATAACTGTATTAACCAGGTATCCGGGTGGAGGAAATAAATGTGCTGATCTTGCAATAAACTTCCAGTTTTATGGTTAGGGTTGCCAGCTCATTATTTTGATATCCCAGGCAGTACAAAAATGAGCAGTCACCTAAAGATGCATTGCCAGCACTTGTCTGTGCATACTTTGAACCTCAAATATAAATAGAAAGCACTTTTGCGTGTGTTCTATGGTTTCCTGAATGATCCATGATTGATGATAAAAGGAAACAAAGGCAAAAAAGTCACATTACAAATGGAGACATACTTATTTATTTATAACCATATTTAGTGTCAGGACCAGCAATTTATAGGCTGTTTAAACAACACAACTTGAAGCCCTTTTGGCCCTCTGGGCGTTGTGCGCCTGCCTGTGTACTTTTAAAAGAAACTTTGTCACACTTTCTGCTAAGAGCTAAGCCTCCCAGGACGGGGTTAAATTGGTAGATCTCATAGCAGCCATGGTTTCAGATTGCTATGTGTGACATTTTCATAATTTGAGTTTAATTATGAGTGACATTTCAACGACTGAGAGTGACACTTTCTCGGAGCAAAAATCAAGCAATGAAGATGAGAGAAACATATGAATATTAGAAATTACATCCATTTGAGCAACAATAAACTCTAAGAAGATCTTACAACTGCTGGAAAGCACCAGAAATCGAACAATGCTAATCTGAAACACTCTGCGTGACTGCAGTTCTCAGTAACCAAGGACAGGCAGGCACTTACTGTTCAGAAGATGATCTAATCATTCATAACCACGAACTAGCCTAAGAAGCACATTTTATAGCATTGGTCAGCTTGTTATTGAAACTACCCTCACAACCCTATCCCTCCTGCATCTCTCCCACCCCAGAGAATAATTACTATAGCCAGATATACAACACAATAACCAACATACCCTAAAACACGCCAGTCCTGTTGGTGTAACTTATGCTTGTTAGTAGTACGAGATGAATGAGTAATTAATACATATTTTGTTGTGAATTAGAGTTCAAAATGATGGAATTCTAAAAATGTTAGACTATGATTTAAACATTACTAAGGTGTGTGGAAGGGAAGCAGTCTTCGGAGTGCTTCAATCTATCACGTTTTTTTCCTTCATACTGTCTTCTGCATTTTCTCATTTTGTACACTTTCATTCTTTCTCTCTCAACATGTCTCTGAATGTATCCATAAGCACGTCATGTCTAACTGTTGAAAAACTCTACAGAAACATAACAGTTGGTAAAACGAAATAGAATAGTCTTCAGGAATGCAATGTAGAGTAAACCATCTGAAATGTAAGCTGGCGCAGCGTGGGTGTTGTGGATTGCCTTCATTTAGGATGCTAGGTTTTCTTAAGCAATCGTTTAGTACTCTTAGAGAACTTCCACTGCCAGTCACAGTAGCCACTCTGCTGGTTTTGCTGCAGAGTGGACTTGCCTCTGTGTACAATGTTCTGCTCTCTGAGTCACACCGGCAGCCTGGGACCAAAATTGTGTTTGAGGGCTGGAGGGAGCGTTTCATCAACTGCCAGGAGGCCCTTTGGTAATTGCAACAGTAAGGGGAAAAACATCCTGTCAACACCACTCAAGTTTAAAAGCAGGGACAGCCTTAGTAATGGCCCGTTTTCGCCTGGAATGTCTACACTACTAGTGCCTAGTAGTGACTGGGGTGCCTTGCCAGCTTTTACACGGAAGGCTAGACACCACCAGATCAGCGTGGGGGCTGCAGCCAGGGCCCTATTCGGATAATAATCTGAAAGCCTTTGAGGTGGCGCAGACATGAGGCTTGATTGATAACAAATTTTGAACCGGGCAGGGCTTGAACTGAAATGCTTCAGCTGCAGTGGGAGGCAAAGAGTCTCCTCTGAAACCGAAGGCGAAGGAACAGGACTGTCTTCCTTTGCTTTCGGTTTTAGCAGAGGAGACTTCCTGCCTCCCACGGTTTTAGCAGAGGAGACTTCCTGCCTCCAACTGAAGCTGAAGCTCGAACAATTAACCCCCTCCTGGGACGGTGATTAACAGACTGAAGCATGGGCTGGTCGGCCCGATGATTTCCCCTCCCTCCCCTCTACCAGAGTTCTCTGGTGAAAGACAACAAAGGTAAGATTTCCGGGTGGAGTGCGCGCCCCCCCCTGAGATGGTGTCGCGCCCCCCTGGGGGGGGGCACGCCCCACAGTTTAAAGAACTCTGCATTAGCCGCTTATTATAACGCCAATCACACTATTTAGCATCGAAAACAGGTGGGCTAAAATATAGGACTCAGACATAGCTTGGCTATTTCCTTTCAGGAAGAAAATAGGCAGTAAATCCCGACACCTTTTCATCAAGCTGGAGTGGTCTCCACTTTGGTGTTTTCCATGATATGCTTTGTCTTGCTTAACTTTTGGAACATGTTACTTTAAACTACGTGGATGACTCCGCTTATTTTTACATTGTGGTCCCTCCGAGATTGACAGGAGGCCACCCTCTGGATATCGACAATGGATGTACCAATTTTTTTGAGTTAATTCTTGGTAAAACAGAGATAATGATGGCCCTCCCTTCTCTTGTATTTGACCTTAACAAGTTTGACCTGGATTGCTAGAAAAATAGGATTCTCCATCACATTCATTAAAGGTCAACATTTTGGCTTAATGGAACACTCACACACACACACACTCACTCTCTCTCATACACACACCCCCCTCTCACACACACTCTCATACACACACCTTCGCTCACACACACACACAAGCTCACACTCACTCACACACTCCCTCTCACACACACTCCCTCTCACACACACTCCCTCTCACACTCACTCCCTCTCACTCACTCCCTCTCACACTCACTCCCTCTCACACTCACTCCCTCTCACACTCACTCCCTCTCACACTCACTCCCTCTCACACTCACTTTCTTACTTTCCTACACACACTCCAGTTGAATCCTGAAAAGTTTAACTCACTGGTTCCTGGCTCGAAAGATGGTAATTCTTGATGCCCATTAAACAATCCTTATTGGTATTGCATAACCTTTTTGTGGTACGGAACGAGCCACTCCAGACTTGCTTTTATGGGTATGCAGACTTTGTGCAGAATTTATTATGACAACAGACAGTGTAGGAAGTTCTACAGTGGTTAAATGTCTGCAAATCACTTTTGTCTTTTTTTAATTTAAAGTGCTGGCACACACAGATGAATGCAAAAACAGTTGATAGACATCAATTGTTCTTTTTGCATTTGTCACCCTGAGTGGGACAGGTATGCTCAGACGTGAGTCCCGTGCTCGCCATGCCACTGGAGTCAAGCTATACTGGCTGATGAGGGCTGAAAGCCCGAAACCGGTCCTAGGATGCTTGTTTCCAGTCTAGGGAGGACCTGGCTTGGCAGTAGGGCTGTACTGTTCCCATTGGGTGCAGGGTCAAGACTGATTTGCATATGGCTGGGTCAAAACTGGAATGGCACGGTGAGCAAAAAAACGATGGATTTAGGCCCAGATCTCTGTACTGGGGTGAATGTATGACATTGTTCTGCATTCTGTCCATCAATTGTTCTTTTTGCATTTGGCACACACAGATGATCTGATGTGTTTTGACCCTACAGGTCTCGTCCATATAATCACTTCTAAAAAGCTAGTGCATTCAAAGACCAAAATAATAGAAAACTAACGTGCAGTCGCCTGCGGCCAACCCTCTGCTGTGCACAGCCAAAGGCACACAAGTGAGGTACCATTTTTATCGGCCGACTAGGGGATGCCGGGTGTGTTGAAGTTTTTGGCTCCCCACAGAGTCCAGAACTTTCCATCACAAAAATGGACTATTTTTTTTTATATACAATGTTCGAGGAATGCAAGGGATTCTGGATAAGAGAACCTGGTAAGAGCCACACAATTTACCCCATCCTGGATTCCTCTGGGTGTCTAGTTTTCAAAAGTGCACAATGTTTGCTTGGTTTTCCTGGGTGCCCCCCTGAGCTAGTGTCCAAAATCCACAGCTAGACACATTACACAAAATGGGTCCATTTTCACTGGAAAAATGTGGTGACCCCATTACGTTTTGGGCCGTTTCCTGTCGCAGACACTGGGCCTACTAGTGAAGTACCATTTTTATCGGGAGACTTAGGGGAACACAGAATAGTAGAAGTGTTATTACCATTCATCTTTATATGCATTTCTACCTTCCAAATGTAAGGTGTGTAAAAGTCATTTAGAAAAATACCCTCTAATTCTCAAGCTAATAATGGCGTCCACATATTCAGAGATGCACAAATAACCACTGCCTATATACTCCATGTTCGCATTTCAAAAATACATGGGTTTCCTTGCAACCTATATTTCACTCTTTATATTTTACCAAATGAATTGCTGTATATCCGATACACAATGAAAAACTATTGTAAAGTGCAACTCGTTATTGGCTATGGGTACCTCAGGTTCTTGGTGAACCTACAAGCCCATATATCCCCACAACCAGAAGGGTTCCACAGACGTAACTGTATATTGCTTGAAAAAAATATTCATAGTTAGAAGTTACAGGTGAAAATGAAATGGGGGCTTTTTCAACTCCATTTCAATATTTTTTATTTCAACTTTTACTTTCTATAGGAAAACCTTGAAGGATCCACTCAAATGACCCCTTGCTAAATTCTGAATTTTGTCTACTTATCAGAAATGTATAGGATCCATTATTGGTTTCACACCCATTTACTCGTGCCCTAAGGGGAACATAACTAAAGTTTTGTGCATGTAAATTCAGAACGTAACTATAGTGTGTGTGTGTGTGTGTGTGTATATATATATATATATATATATATCAGCCACTTCGTTCAGTGACCTGCTGTTTGGCGTGTGAAGCCGAACAAACATGAATCGGGTGCTCAGCTGGGCTCCCGAAAAATACACAGGTCACCTCTGCTTAATGCTTGAGTTATGGTTTTATTTTGGAACAAGCAAAACACGAAAAAAGTGTTCCCAGCGTGTTTCGAAAATCCACGTCTCCTTGATTAAGGTGTACACATTTCAGCATCCAATTAATATTCACCTCTGTGTCAAGATCAGTGTAATACAATTCAGTTATCATAACAACTTATTTGTAAGTGAGCGCCATGATTGTAGAGGAAAGGTTTGCTAGGTGTTATAATTTCACATTCAAATAATCCATCCTCTCTAAGTAATCAATGGCATATTCCCGCTATAATAGTTTACATTATTTTCTATCTTGATTTTTAAATGAACATATATGTACTGGCAACATCCATAAAATTATGCAATTTTTGGTTAACATAATGCAAATTTTAATACATAAAAAGACAACATATAGTTATAGACGCCATTAGTAAATAAGAGGCTCAGAAAACCTTCAAGGTGTGATGTGAAGTTAATTATAGCAAATCTGTACTTTCCTATGCATATCTTTCCGTTGTGATAGTTTGTTAGTAGATATTTAGTTTGCAATATTGTTTGATATTCTAGTAGTATAAGGTACATGTGAGAGTTTTGTGTGCGGACAAGCATTCATATAAGCGGATCACTCATCACTTAAAACATTTACATTGTTTTAATTGTGTAGTTTATATTCTTTACGCAAAAGTCATTACTTCTCTTTTAAATTGCCTACAGGGGGCATTGCTACATGTTCTGTTCATTCAGATTCAGTACAGGAGACTGTAGATCCAGATGTAGAGTGCCAAGAACTGGGCTGCACAGTGTGCCTTTGGATGCAGTATCCTGCTGTGACTCCTTGTAGTGTTTTGATGTTTACTAGAGGATTGTGTTCTCCGAGTGATTGTAGTCCTCTCTGGTCACTCTAAAAAGGCAGCCTACAGCTCCATCAGCTGAATACTTGCAACTATTAATTCATGCTTCATCCCTCATTAAATTATTGATATAATTTCAATTCTAATCCTGCGTTCACTGTTCATTTTGCCAGGCAATTGAGGAACAAACTCAGAACAAGAAAATACCTGCGCCATGTGTCCCGAAAAGCGATACTAAGACTCTGATGCAAACGAAATCCGACACCTCGAGTCAATTTAGTGAAATGTCTTCTATTGATGAATCTGAGGTTGGTATTTTTCCCCTTTCATTTCACAATTCTATATATTTTCAGCATTTTAAAAAACTGTCATGATTCCTATTCATTTGTTTGCTTTGTGTTATCAAAATCATGTATACTTGTACTCATTTTATAACTCCTTGTTAATCACATTTTAGCTAGTTGCCTCTGTAATGTCAGATATGTGGTATGCCAGTATCCCTACGCTAGCCTATCATGGCAAATATGACTTCTGTTCAGAATGTATGGATGGTGTTTTTTTGCAGTCGAGGTCACAGAGCAGTAAGGGCTTTACCCACTGATTCCGATGACAAGGGCATTTTCCCAAGGCTAAACTATGGCCTTCCCCCGGCACCATTTTCGTTTCCAACTACAGATCCCTGCTCAGTGTGGAACAGGTTCTCTCCTGTCGCCATTACATGCAGTAGAATAGAATTGTGTACATGTGTGAGCTGCAGTGGGTTGGGAAGGCATTAAAGGCCAAATATGAGTCTGCATTGCTGTCTGCTTGTCACTGAGTGTGAAAAAAACAGGATGAATTATATTGTGTGGTTGTGTAGCCTCATTATGAAATACTTACCAACCCCATCTGAAAGAGACTGTTAGGTATAGATTCCTTACCTTAGAATTACCCCCAGGCGTCCGACTGGATCCAGAGAATTTTCCTTCAGTGGTACCCCTGCTTGTTTGTAGGTGGCATCTGTCGACTCAGTGTCTGGCGTCGTGGTCGCCAGGATGATGCTGCTGCGCCCACTTAGACGCCAACCCTGCACGCTGACATCAGTTCTTTCTTTTTCTGCACCAGCCTAGCGCAGATCCAGAGAGAGCTTGTCCCTTAGTAACTTTTTGACACAACTTATTTTTTATGTTTGTCGACTTCTTTTTTCGAGTCTTCGACTCCTGATGTGCGACAGATGTCTTATCGTCAGACCGGCTTCCAGCCTTGCGACTCCTGGCACAAGCTGATGTCTGTGACGGAACCACACCTCGTGTACCTCTGGTGCCTGGAGCGTGACCACAACCTGAAGTCGTGCTCCGATTGTCAGGCCATGAATCCGACTTCTTTGCGGGAGCGGTTCCGAAAACTTTTGTAGGCCCGGCAGTCAGCTCAGCGTCACTCCCGGTCTCGCTCTAGGGGAAGGTCTCGTGACCGGTCGAGGAGGCAACACACCTCATCCGAGACTTCGCACTCAATGGGTAAGTTGAGGCACAAGAAGGTGAAGATTCACCGTCGCTCTTCGCCTTCTCCCCATCGGTCGGCTGATGCAACGCGAGATCTGGAGCTTCTAAGGCTCCGTCTCCGGCGCCTGACTCAGGGACGACACCGTGTATTTGGGCATCCCGACTCCGCTGCTGCCCCTACGGGCCTCACGGAGTCGGTTGGGGGCCCTGAGCCTTCAATGCCAGCAGCTCATGCCCCAGTTCCGTAGGGTCCCTGTGGATCCAGGCCTAAACTCTGGATCAACTCTGGTCATCAGTCTGAACTGGGGTGGTGGAGTGATCTAAAGAATTATGGATTAAACCCAGATCAGTTGACTGGGGGTGAGTGCCTGTAATGTTCAACACTCTGTCCATCATCCCCTTTGGTTTTGCTAAGTTCGCCCTAAGTTGGCAGGGTATGCCCAGACGTGGGTCCCTTGCTCAGTTTGCCACTGGATTCAAGATAGCCTGGCTGATAAAGGGTGTTACCCCGAAACCGGTCCCAGGATTATTGTTTCTGGTCCAGGGAAGACATGGCTTGGCAGTTCGGGCTGGACTGTTCCCATGAGGCACAGGGTCAGACTTATTTGCATATGGCCATGTCTGAACTGATCAGTTGACTGGGGTGAGTGCTTGCAATGTTCAACACTCCGTCCATCATCACCTTTGGTTTTGCTCATGGACAAGGGAACACAGGAATATTGAAGTAGTGCACCATGTGCACTTGGAAGCTTTCAGAGACTGTTGACCTCTGCATCAGTACATAATGGTTACTGTTTCTGATTCACGTGACCGAAAAGGCAAAGGTAATCTAGGCAGAGGTGAAACGGGCATTACAAGCATTTGAGAACACAGTAAAGATGCGTCCATTGAACATTCCGGATTTATTTTACAGTTTTATTTAGTTCAGACACTAATCTTCCAGGCTTCGTATCTCAGCATATGAGGCAAATGAAGGACCGAGAGCAAAGAGACATGTAACCAGGTTTCATCAGTTAATGTTGAAGATGCAGGGTCAGACCAATGTTGGTATGCATTTGAATGCCATCAAGCCTTTAATGAAGCAAATAAATTATAGGCAGGCAACAAATTCAAATCAAGGGGGAGAATAAAGTCAAATTATGACTAGAGAAAGAGAGCGTTCCTACAAAGATATGCTAATCAGTAAATAAAAATGTCCTTAATGGGCCAAGTTAATTTAGGCATTTATGGTGAAATGTTTAAGTATTCCAAAAATATGAGGGTGCGGGTGATGTCTCCCTTTATTTCTCCCTCCCGAAGGGAGGCCAACTAAGGTTCACTGGTTAGACCACTAAAAACACCTAAACCCTTTGTGATAGTATAGCTCTCACTTGCCCATTGCTGCGTTTCTCTAGTCCTCCCAATCCTATTCGATGTAATTGCATGTTGATGAATAAATCTTCCGTCGTGAACAATGTCCCCATTTCTCTAAAACCTACCTCACACCACTTCCTAAACAATAATTCTGAACTCTGCACCCTTTTGCTAAGTGCAGAATGCAGATCTGCAGAGAAGTGGCCTTAAGACCAAGTAGTTTCCTAATACCCATTCAATGCAAAGCCTTCATCCGGGCTGCCTAGTCCAGCCTGCTGGCATAACCCCTCCACTCTACTAGGTGTCTGGGAGTGCCACAAATGTGTCATTGTCAAATGTATGATGTGCGTATCACTCAAATAATCATGACCCTCCACTGGCTGTCAACACTGTGGCACTTTGCTGCTACCCTGCTAGATAGCACACTGCCAAATCAGCCACCACTGTGCAAAGGCATAATTTGCTAGGGGTGTCCATATGCCGGCTTTGTAAGTGAAGAGTGACCTTTTTTGTGTGTGCTGCTGGCCTCAATAAATAGCCTTTTAAGGAGCCCACTGATAGACGTAATCATGCTTCCAGGCACTTGTACCAAAGCGCCTAACTGAGTTTAGCAGCATTTTAAGTTGTGGACCATTTTTTAAGGAGAGCATTTGTGTTTGAATCTTTAGATAATGAGAACACCACAAACTCCCCATAATTAGGATGTGAGGGGAGTGCTTAATTTTTTTTATCTTGTGTATATTATATATTTATTTTATTTTATTTTATTTGAAAGTTTTATATAGCGCGAACAAGATCTTTGCAGATATCAGAGCGCTTTACAAGGACAAGGGGGTGATAGAATAATAAAATGTAATAGTTGAGGTAGTTAGGTACAAGGTGCATAGTTACATAGGTAGGTCAAAATACACGGGGTAGGTCAAAGGTGAGGTAGTGTAGGTACAAGGTGCATAGTCAAACAGTTGTGCCAATAATATAAAAGTACAAAAATAAGGAGCATATACTTGTTTAAGCGTGCCTAAAATGCTTTTGGAGATAGCATAAAGGTAGGCATAGTTGAGGTAGGTGAGTACAGGGTGTATAGTCACACAGGTGCATCAGTAGTACAAGAGTAGGGATAGTTGAGGTGGTGTAGGTACAGTATGCAAAGTCAGACAGATGCGTCAACAATATAAAAATATACAAAGAGGGAACGTATACAATCAAATAGGTCAATAATACAAGTAATACAAATAGTCCAAGGGGTCAGGCAGGTAGTACAGAGCGGATTCTTGAGAAATACAGAATAATAGATCATGTGTATTTAGCCATGAGGATCGCTTTTACTTCTTTCTTTAAAAGTTTGTTGGAGGAGATGAGCCTGGTTTCAGGAGGGTGTGAGTTCCAGATCCTGGGTGCCATTCCTGAGAAGGAGCGTTTATAGGCTTTTTCCTTCCGAAATCTTCGAGGCTTCAGCAGAAGATTGTTTGTGCTTCTAGTAGTTCTAGAGCCACCAGAAATTGTCAGCTTTTGAGTGAGGTAGGCGGGTGAGTTCATGTGTACAGCCTTGTGTGTCATGCAGGCGATTTTCAGATGTATTCTGGCTTCAAAAGGTAGCCAGTTCAGGGATTTAAAGTCAGGGGAAATATGCGAGTGTTTTTTTGAGCTAGTGATGAGTCTCGCTGCAGCGTTAAGGGACGCTCTTAAGGGTGCCGTTGTAGTTAGGGGGAGCCCGCAGAGGGCGGTGCTACCGTATTCTATGTGCGGGATGACTATAGATTGTACTGCAGTTTCGAAGTCTTTGGCTGGAAGGAAGGGTTTAAGTTTTCTCAAGGTATTGATTTGGAAGTTCGCTCCTTTGGTTGCCTTGCTGATGTGCTGCAGCATGTTGAGATTGGCGACAAGTGTTATGCCTAAAGATTTTGCTGAGTCTACGATGGTAGGTTGTACATTTAGAGCCGTTAGGTGCTTAAGCCATGTTTGAGCGGTAGAGATTTTTGCGGGAGGTGAGATCAGGAGGAACTCAGTCTTCAGCGCATTGAGTTTAAGGGGATTATCGGCAAGCCAGGATTGGGTGTTTCTGATCGTGGTTTTCAGAAGCATGATGTCCTTGGGAGATTGTATTTTGAGATAAAGTTGGGTGTCGTCGGCATACATGTGAAAGTGAACATTGGATGTTAGTAGCAAAGTAGTGAGAGATTCCATAACTAGGTTGAACAGTGTTGGGGAGAGGGAGGATCCTTGAGGGACGCCTAGCGATACAGGTACCGGAGAGGACATCAGGTTGTTGCTTTTGAATCTTTGTGACCGGTTGTGTAGAAAGGAGGTGAACCACTTGAGAACAGTCCCAGATATGCCCATTCTTGTGTTTAATAGTTCGAGTAGGTTCTCATGTTTAACTGTGTCGAATGCTGAGGAGAGATCAAGAAGGATGAGGAGGCAGGTATCGTTTTGGTCTAGGATTTGGAGGGCGTCGTCAACTGTGAGTCATGGCAGTTTCGGTACTGTGCCCTGCTCGGAAGCCTGATTGATGAGCGTTGAGGATCAAACTAATCTATGTGTTTAGTCAGTTGTAGCTGTACGCATTTTTCCAACAGTTTAGCGAGAGTGGGAATATTTGTAATGGGACGGTAATTGTTTAGTTCAGTGGGGTCTGCTGTTGGTTTTTTTAGTAGCGGTGTGACTTGTCCGACTTTGAGGGCGTTAGGGATGGATCCTTGTTGAAGAGAGCTATTGATAATCTTAGTCCAGAGTCGGAGGAGCAAAGGGGTAAAGTCTTTTACAGCGTTAGCAGGAAGGGGGTCAGTGAGGTGATTGGATGGTTTCAGGGTGCTGAGCAATCTGCCAATTTCTTCTTCGGAGTAGGTGCCAAAGGATGACCATGTAGCATTGTTCTTTGGTTCAGACGCTGCTGTGCTTTGGGGGTTGGAGTAAAGGATTGCGTCATTGAGGAGATCGCTGCTTATGTTGTCGGTTTTTTGGTTAAAGAAAGCAGAGAAGTCTTCACAGGAAGGTGTAACGCCCATGGTGCTGAGTGTCTGGGGTTGTTCTTTGGATTGTGTTCTGATTAGCTCAAACTGTTTTCTTGGGCGGTTTTTTGCTTGGGCGAGCTGGAGGCTGAAGAAATCTCTTTTTGAGCTTTTTATTTTCCTGAAGTAGGCGTTTCTCTGTTTCTTCAGGGTTTTTAGGTGCAGTGCAGAGGGGGCTGACCTCCAGGTGCGATCTGCCATTCACATGGCCCGTCTATCTTCATTGAGGCTCCCGTCATACCATGGGTTGGAGATCTTGGACGAAACTCTTTTCAGTTGCATGGGTGCAGCCTCATTGATTATTGTGGTCATAGCATTGAGATAGTGGTCAGTCAGGAGTTGAACGTCAGTAGCGCCGGAAGGGGGAAGTAGGAGATTGCAGCTGTTAAGCGGTAAGGAGTTTGGGTTGAGTTTCTTCATGTCTCTTTTCCAAACTTTGGGCTTAGAGGGTTGAACTGGGTTAAATTTATTTTTTTCATTGATAAGGAAGGAGACAATATGATGATCTGACCAGTCACAAGGTTGGATTGACTCAAGTTGAATAGCGTCCTCTTTGGAGATGATAAGGTCGAGGATAGAACCTTTCTCATGGGTCGGGCTATTGCATATTTGGGTGAGATCAAGGGCGTTGAGGAAGTTTTTGATGCTATTTACCACTGTGTCACTGCTGTCATTCCAATGGAGATTGTAGTCGCCAAGGAAAATTTGGGTGTTTTGCCGTCCTGAGTTGGTTGAGATTGTGTCCATGAGTTGTTGGAAGAAGGAGAGCTTGTCCCCAGGTGGGTGGTATATGATGTGTAGTGAGCATACCGGTTTGCTTTCGCTGATGACATCAAGGCAGAGGTATTCACAGGAAGTAAGAGAGGGGGCGGACGCTTTAATAACCTAGGTTGCTTCTGTAAATACAGGCAATTCCACCGCCTGTCTTTTTGGTCCTGTCAAGTATAGTGATACAGTAGTTCGGGGGGACTAGGATATCCATGATAGGTGTAGAAGAATCAGACAACCATGTTTCAGTCAGAATGGCTAGATCCGGTTCCAGAGAAATGATGAGATCGGCGACCCCGCGGAATGTCTTTGGGCCGATCTGCAATTGAGAAGTATGCATCTGAGGCTAGGGGTGCAGAGGGTGGAGGAAGGTTCTATAGTGAGGGGTACATTTGTGAGGTTGTTGGGGACGGAGCCTCTGTTGTTATCCTTTTGGTGCCTGAGGGGGTTAGAGATAATCGTTGGGATGGACAGATGGTTGTTGGCTAGGCGATTTTGGGGAGCCGGGACGTAAGAGTGGAGAAGGGTGTGTATGTCATGGTCTGAGATCGTATTGGTAGTGCGTCTGGGGCGATTGGTGGTATTGCTAGACGGGATAGAGGTCCAGTGTGGGGAGTGTTGTGTGATAAGGCGAGTAGGAGGTGAGGAGGAAGTGTTGTTAGGTGTAAAGGGAGTATTGCGATTGGTGGTATTGCGATTGCGATTGGTATTGCGATTGGTGGTATTGCGAGAGGGGATAGAGGTCCAGTGTGGGGATTGTTGTGTGGTAAGGTGAGTAGGAGGTGAGGGGGAAGTGTTATTAGGTGTAAAGGTGGTGGTGGGAGGGGGGTGTCTGGGGTGTGTGATGAGCAACTCTTTGATGGAGTGTAGTTCTTCTTTCATTTGGAGGAGGGTGGACATAATCATGTCCAGCGTGGTGTTGGTCAGGGAGTTGGGGGAGGGTACTGGCGGTGAACAGGCGTATAGGTTGCTGGAGAAGGGGGGGGAATCGGGTGGAGAGGTGGAGCTGGGGAAGGGGTTGGAAGTGTTAGAGAGAGGATTGGTGTTAGGGGTGGTGTTGGCGTTATTGGGAAGGGCATCAGTGCTAAGAGGGGAAGGGTAAATGGGGGCGGTGTGGAGGCTGGGGGTTGCGGGGTGGAGGTGGGATAGTGGGGAGTGAGAGTGGGGGGTGAGAGGTTGAAGGAGGGGTGAAGGCTAGGCGTGACGGGAGTGCTAAGTGTGGGGGGAAATAGGCAGAGAGAGAGTCATGTTGTGTGGGGTGCAGTTGGGGGAGGAGGGGTGTTCTGAGAAGATTGGTGTGAAGGACGGGACAGGAGTGCAAAGTGTGGGGGGCGATATGGGAAGAGGAGCGGAGGTACGAGGGTTGGTAGGGGGATGGGGGAGCGGTGGTGTATGAGGGGGCGAGATCTATGTCTGTGATTGAGGGGTGGGGAGGGGTAGCTGCAGCAGGTGGGTAATTGACTATGGTGCTGGGTGTGAAGGTGAGGTGAGTGTCGTTCTGGTGCTGAACTGGGTTAGGAGGGTTGTGGGTGGGTGCTGTGACGTCAGGGGTGGTAGGACCAGGAGTGATATGAGTGTAAGTCCGAAGATTGGATAGGTGCTCTTTGAAAGTGGGGAACAGGTTGTCAAGTAGTTCCAGGTTCCTGTCTGTCGATTGAATTAGGACAATCCCGTTATTGTAAATAGTGATGGTGGTTCTGCCTGGGAAGAGTTGGGATGGTGTGATGGAGAGTGTCAGGCCATGGGCGGATTTCCTGGTGGTGGAGACGGTGAGTAGGGTGAAGAACGCTTTTTTCCATTGAGCTCTGCGTGTGGTTTGGAAGATGATATCGGTGTTCAAGGGTCCATTGACCGATGAGAAGTAGGTGTCGGCAAAGGGGGTTTCTGGGTGGGACCTAAGGAAGTCGTGTTTAAAGCGTTTAGCGGCTTTTTTGGTGAGCACGGGTGGGTAGTTGATTTTATATGTGTGCTTGCCGATGGGATCCATGTTGGTATGGCGGTATAGGTAGTGTGGGAGGGTGAACAATAATGATATGCAGGAGCAAGATGCAAATGCAAACACAACAGGTTACATGGATCAAAAATGGCACTAGTGGGCAAAAGTGACACTAGTGAGCAACCAGCATTTAAGAGGTAGCAATCGGTGCATTACAGGAGAGAAAAGTGAAATGGGTGCAGGTTGCATAAATGTGCTGAATGCAAGATACAAATGCAAACAACAAGTTATATGGATCAAAAATGACCCTAGGGAGCACAAGTGACACTAGTGAGCGACCAAAATATATGAGGTAGCAGTCGGTGCATTACAGGAGAAAAAAGTGAAAAATTGGTGCAGGTTGCAGAATTGTGCAAAGTAGTGCAGAATACAATTGGAAATATAATAATGATAAAATATAAGAACAGCATACAAATGCAAACAATCGGTTACATGACTCAAAAATCAAAAAAGTGACATTAGTGAGCAACCAAAATATGAGGTAGCAATCTGTGCAGTAAAGTGAACTGAGTGTAGGTTACAGGAATGTACAAAATACAAGTAGGAGTATAATACTGCAATAAAAGGCAAACATTCTATCACAAGAAGGTGTAGATACAGAGCTGCGCAAAGTACTCGCTAGTTGAGATTAGTCTAAAATGATACGTTCTTGGTGTATGTTCAGATAATGAAAATGACTAATCCAGGAAGGCCACTCAAGAGAGAGACTAGTCAAAAATGGCCGCCAAATAGGTGAGATAGAGACAGTAGTCCTCTGTTTGTTACTGTTGCTTTGAGAGCAGGGAGGAGCATCTCACCCTGGCTGCAGGCGCCAACTTCTTCTGGTGTCGCCGTGGTGCTCGTCGGGCAGGATAGGGAGAGCACTCAACGTGAGCGGGACATCTGGGTGGTCTCGGCGGTGGTTGCAGGCAGGCAGGAACAACTCCGCCGTGGGGCTCGCGTTGTCCGTCCGGCGCCAGCAGTGCTCCCGCGGTGGTGATTTCAGGCGTGTCAGAGACCTCCGGTGGGTTTGCAGGCAACACAACATGCATCACTTATCCACGTCTGGCTCCAGGCAGAAAGTATCCGTGTCGTGCTCCGCAAATGGTCAGGGAGAGCCTCGGGACCGAAGAAAAGGGTGGGGGTGACTCGGTCTTCTCCTGCGAAGCTCAGCCTCCAGCAGGTCGGTGATCCTCAGCGGGTTTCGTCCTCCGTACCGAATATATTGTTCCAATCCAGTTACGTGTTCAGGTCCAGTTACTTGCTCAATCCCGTTACTTGCGTGTTGCTTTGCGTGAGGCGGGGGAGATGCTGCTGGGTGCTAATAGGGATAAAATCCAGAGAATGGGATCCCCAGCACTTGGCAGGAAAAAGGTCAGTTTTTCCGTTGCACTTTGGCTTCTGCTTTGCATGTTGAAGTGCAAGGTATGGGCTGCCCCATCCCCTGCGGCCTGCATGTATCTGTAGGGATGAAGTCTTCGGATTATGTATACCATCCTAGTAGATGCAGAGAAGTGGAATTGAGAAAGGAAAGACAGAATGTGCTATTGACAAGCGGGAGGCAGGCCTGTGTGGGGGCGGCTGCATATCCATGCTCGGATTCCCTTGTTTGTATGAGCTTTATCAGGTCTCTGGGGCAGTCTGTGAAGGATGCTTCAGATGCCTTTGGGAGGGAGACTGGCGCAGTAGATAAGTGTCTACTCTTGCAATATGTTCATACTACTTGGGAAATGGATTTCCTAGACTAGACTCAAGAATCCTTCAAGAGGGCTCTTTTTGGTCTTCCATTTATCCCAAGTATTTACAGCCTCAGATCCTGAACAAATTCAGGTGTCTGTGTGTACATGAGTGACGTCTTTCTTTTCACCCAGGGACTCAATCAGAAAGGCGGATGCAGTTCGAATGTCTCGCAGAGGATATTTTTTAAGTTGAATATTGTAATAGAAATGAGAGCTGGTCATAGAGCTATCATGATTTTTAAAAACCTGAAGTGTGGTAATGCCCATTATGCCGAAGCCAAATTTGTAGACCTAACCTTAGTGAACACCTTTTGATGTCACCAAAAATATATTGTAATTATAATTGCATTTTTACTCCAGTATTGGAGCTTTAATAGATTCATATGCCTGAATCATTCCCAGTCATCGAGATGGGATTCCCCGGTATATAAAAAAAAGCAATGCTTAGATACATACCAAACTGAAAAGAAGCCTATGCCCATTTCCATTTTGCAACCCATAACTCATTATGTAAAAGAGACCAAAATTGTCCCTGAACCAATCGGAACCTCTCACCCTCTAGAACACTCCTGAAAGAACCTTTTGCCCCTCAGATTTTCTACTGCACGTTGTGCTAGGGAGTCCCCTTTGAGCTCTGCTCAAGTTTCTCTTGTTACTTAAGATCTGAAAGAGACACGTTAGTGATAGATTCCTTACCTTAGAATATCCCCAGGCGTCAGACTGGATCCGGAACTTTTTTTTGCGTAGCAATACCCCTGCGCGTCGGTTGGCGTCGTCTGCGGCTCCGCGTCCGTCGTCGGCATTGTTAGCGCCGGAATGACGTCGTCGGAGTACTTAGACGTCGCCCATGCGCGCTGACGTCAGTTCTTCTTTTTTCCACGCCAGCTAGCGCAGATCCCGAGAAGCTCTAACCCTAGTCATTTTTTTAACTAAACTTTTGATCTTTTTGATCATTCTTTTTCTTCGAGTCTTCGACTCTATCGGTGCCGGTAGGGATGCCCCGGTTCAAACCCTGCTCGAAGTGCGACCGACTGATGTCGGTGACGGACCCCCATCGCCGGTGCCTGAAGTGCTTAGGCCTCGATCACGACGACCGCACCTGCTCCGTTCTTTTTGCTGACACTCACCGGCTCCAGGAGGGGTCGTTCTCGCCATCAGAGCACAGCGCGACTGGGTCCCTGACGTTGTGGCCGCCCCCGCCGCTGTGCAGCGCCATCGCACGGCCGCGGAGCGGAGCGGACCACAACTCCCAGCGTGCTTTGGGAAATCCACCGCCCACTTCCGGCATTAGCGCGCCAGGAGGCGCAACAAAAGGCGGCAGCACCCGGAGAGCGGGGTTCTTTTTGCTGACACTCACCGGCTCCAGGAGGGGTCGTTCTCGCCATCAGAGCACAGCGCGACTGGGTCCCTGACGTTGTGGCCGCCCCCGCCGCTGTGCAGCGCCATCGCACGGCCGCGGAGCGGAGCGGACCACAACTCCCAGCGTGCTTTGGGAAATCCACCGCCCACTTCCGGCATTAGCGCGCCAGGAGGCGCAACAAAAGGCGGCAGCACCCGGAGAGCGGGGTTCTTTTTGCTGACACTCACCGGCTCCAGGAGGGGTCGTTCTCGCCATCAGAGCACAGCGCGACTGGGTCCCTGACGTTGTGGCCGCCCCCGCCGCTGTGCAGCGCCATCGCACGGCCGCGGAGCGGAGCGGACCACAACTCCCAGCGTGCTTTGGGAAATCCACCGCCCACTTCCGGCATTAGCGCGCCAGGAGGCGCAACAAAAGGCGGCAGCACCCGGAGAGCGGGGTTCTTTTTGCTGACACTCACCGGCTCCAGGAGGGGTCGTTCTCGCCATCAGAGCACAGCGCGACTGGGTCCCTGACGTTGTGGCCGCCCCCGCCGCTGTGCAGCGCCATCGCACGGCCGCGGAGCGGAGCGGACCACAACTCCCAGCGTGCTTTGGGAAATCCACCGCCCACTTCCGGCATTAGCGCGCCAGGAGGCGCAACAAAAGGCGGCAGCACCCGGAGAGCGGGGTTCTTTTTGCTGACACTCACCGGCTCCAGGAGGGGTCGTTCTCGCCATCAGAGCACAGCGCGACTGGGTCCCTGACGTTGTGGCCGCCCCCGCCGCTGTGCAGCGCCATCGCACGGCCGCGGAGCGGAGCGGACCACAACTCCCAGCGTGCTTTGGGAAATCCACCGCCCACTTCCGGCATTAGCGCGCCAGGAGGCGCAACAAAAGGCGACAGCCCCCTCCGCCTCGCGGACGCGCGCGGGCGGCACCGGGCGGAGCCCGGGCAGAGGGCGGGCCGTCTGTGGCCGTCCGTGGACGACTGTGGTCGGGCGGGCCACCCCCCTAAGATCTGCTCAAAAGTACGTATTACACCCAGGCACTAATATGGGTGATCATACTGATACTACTACTCATATTGACATATCATCCCAGGGCGCTGATACCCCTGCCTCTCTAATCACATCCTTTGAAACCTTGATTGAGACTGCTTTCAATGAGATAGTAGAGACAGAGAGGAGGTTCTCAATGGGCTCTTTCGCCACTAACAACATATCGAGCGCTATTAACTGTGTAAATGGGAATACACATCTTATCCCAGAGGTTACTGTGGTTAAGACCCTACAACCGCTTGTTGACGTGCCCATTATTGTGGAGGACGAAAATACCGTTACCTACATAGCTGCAGATTCGGCCTCTCCAACAACTGTTGTTGTTAGCCAACAGTCGGTACCTTTAATAACACCGTCGGTACCGACACAAGTAGAATCTATCCAAATCAATACAACTGTTCCCCAGGGAGATGTTATCACTTTGGATATCACAGACTCGAGTAATAATAAATTGGGAGGGGAAAAAAGAAAAAGAGGCACTACCAAACAAAGCGCCAATAAAAGGAAACAACCTTTATTGAATAAAAGTCAGCCCACCCCGCAAAGCCTGTGGAACAAACAAAAATCCTTGGGGGCGGCTTCGGCTCCAACGGAAGACAAAGACTTAGTTGATATGGATAGTACTTCCTCTTCACCCAGCATCCAGCCCAGTGGCAATGGTAACACTATATGGACCCAAACAACATTAATGGGAGAAAATTTTATTCTCTCCAAACAAAATGGGAACCTTATAGATACTATAGTTGACACCATTTTTAATCGATTGGAAAAACTTATGATCAACCAGTTTAATAATGTTTTTAAAAGACTCGACAGACTAGACAATCTGGTTAAGAACGATGTAGCCAAAAAGAAGGGGTCTATTATTCTGGATCAAATCAGAGCTGACCGTTTACTAAAAGACCTTGATTCCCTAAGCAGCACCTTGTCACTAAAAGCACAGGACACTTGCATTATATTGGATGAGGGCACGAATAAACCGGGAATAACACCATCATCTTCCAACGTACCACCGACCATCCAACCTCGATCTGTTAATACAGGGGCTAAGTGTGCAAAAACCAGCAAAGCTACTAAAATCATCCCAACCCCTGCACCTAGGAAAACTACCCCCTTGATAACCAACAATAAAAACACCACCAGTAAGGGCGATGACTTTACCCAACCGATCACAGCAGTAGCCTCAGCTGTGGACAACAACAAAGGTACTGATCAAGTCGGGTCTAATAAGCCTCACAAACGCGAAGGGCGCGTTTTACCCTTACACCTGCCACCGGATGCTTGTCCGTTCGTCCTGGTTTTGGCAGGAGTACCGGTGCTGAGGGAGGATCAGGGGGAAACATGGGTACAATTACGAAATAAGTGCATAGATTGGCTAACTAAACACAAGGGGGTTGGATATGACATATCAAGAGAAATCATATCGGTTCGCAGGGTGCCCTGGATCGGACCATTACCCAAAGATAAGGACGGAGATTGCATAGTTCTTAACTTTAAAAATCCAGGCACCGTAAGGCATTTGCTCAACATAAATGGTAACTGTTCGGCCATTTCTACGGTTGCTACTATGCTACCCTTAAGCTATTTCTACAGACAACCCCCTATGCATTTCCAACCACCTTTTTTGCAATTCCATCCACCATCTAGGAATTTCCAGCCACTTGCTATGCAATTTCAGCCAGTAGCTTTCCCTTTTAACACCTACAATAGATTTGCACCTTTAACAGGTATGGATATGTTAGATTGACCCTCCCCAATAAAGCAAGTTGACCCAGCTGTTCCATCACCAATTTTGATGATCGGAAATCAGGAAGCTTCGCGTCCCTTGGCAGAGACTCCCGGAAGAGGCAAAACTATGAACAATAATCATGTGGATTCTGTCCTCTCCCTAGTAAGTTGGAACATAGCGGGTCTTAATTCCAAACTGAAAATTAAAGAATGGCTGGAGTGGGTCAACAACAACTGTGACATCTTGTTGCTTCAAGAGACTTGGTGTACAGCAAGCCCCACAGTGGAGGGCTTTTGCTGTTATAACTTAAAGGCCTCCGCTTCATCCATGGGACGCCCCAGTGGGGGGCTATCAATTTGGTCTAAGATAAAACCTGGGGTACAAACCAAACTGATCCCAACACCAGGCAAATGTTTTATGGCTGTGAAATACATCAACAGGATGATTTTATGTGTAATTAATTTTTATAATAACGACTTTGTTAACCATCCCAATGGAAACTTTTTGTCTTTATTTAACTTTATTGACGATATCGTGGAGGGTAGGAAATATGGGTCTTTTGACGGTATTTGTATTGGTGGTGATTTCAATGCTCATATGTTTCGCACTAGTGTCCCATGTCGCAATGGGGAAGAGCTTAGGAATTTACTAGCATCCCGTAACCTAGTTAATTCTATGGAAATTGCTGGAACTAATGCTGAAAACAAATCCGCACCAACTTACATAGGTCAAGGCTGTGCTTCCACGATAGATTATATATTCCTTTGTTCTTCCCTATGTGATATTATCCAAAAAGCTGAGGTCATCTGCTCTGCATATAGTGACCATTACCCACTTAGAATTTATCTAGACAACCCTCAATCCACAAAGGCTGCACTGAGAATTGAGAATGGGCTACATGATTTGGTACTGTCTACTGACAGGTTAAAACTAATATGGAAAGGGGTGGATAATAAAGCTATCCTGGCAAAGGTAATTAAAAAGCACCCTCTGATTATAGAGACCTGCTTGTCGCTTGATAGTACTGGTGAAGTATTAACTGTTGCTTTCAGTAATCTATGTGGGGCCATTAAAAGGGAATCCTCCAAACCATTCAGGCCCAATATAGACCATAGCCCCCGCTGGTTTGACTCTGCGTGCTCAAAGGCCAACAGGGAATTGAGGGTAGCTTTACAACAAAATCCTAGGGACTTTAACCTAGTGAGAGAATTAAGATCTAAATACAAACTCGCCCTGCGGATAAGATCCGAGGCCTTAGTGGTCAACCATTGGGAGCTACTTACACGGACTGCCTCGCTAAAAGACACTGCGGGTTTTTGGAGAGAAGTTAAATCTCTCAGGTCCTTTGGGTCAAACATCCAACCTATTAATTGTAACATAAATGGTGAGGTTTGGGTGGAGCATTTCTCCAAAATCTATACTGTAGCAGCCCCTATTATAGATCCAGCATCCCTATCAAACAATGTTAAACAACTGAACTTTTTAATATCTGAGGTGGAGGATGCAATCTTGGAGAGCGCCAGTAATAAAGCCCCTGGCCCTGATGGTCTATCTATTGACCAGATTAAATCGGAAGTTAACTTCTGGGCCCCTTTATTATGTAATCTATTCAATAATCTGTCCGACAGCTCAATCCCTGAATCCTGGTCGAACAGTGTCATCGTACCGATATTCAAGAAAGGTGACAGGTCTGATCCGGCCTGCTACCGTCCGATTTCACTGATCGACAACACACTAAAAGTCCTGGGTAGGGTACTTTTTAAGAGGATAAGGGGATGGGCTGAGGATAATAATGTGCTTCACTGCAGCCAATTGGGGTTCAGAAGCCATGTGGGCACGGTTGAGCAGTGTCTCAACTTAAATCTGATCATGGCCAAATATATTACTGTTAAAAAAATCCCCACTTTATTTAGGTTTTATGGATTTGAGTTCTGCTTTTGATTTTGTCAACCGTTCTAGGTTATGGTCACAATTACTTGATTATGGTTTAGATGATGCATTAGTATATTTTTTGTCATATCTACATAGGGATCTTAAGGCAAGAGTACGCATTAACAATGATGGTGAACTATCGGATGATATTCTTATTAGAAGAGGTGTCCGACAGGGCTGTGTACTCGCCCCTTTGCTTTTCATTTTATATATTAATGGTTTGAGCCCTGCCCTGTGTAAAAATACCAAGGACGTTCCAATCATTAATGGCTCCCCCATTACCACCCTACTTTACGCGGATGACGCTGTACTAATGGGGCGTACCCCTAATGCTTTGCGTTCATTAATTACAGGGTTTGTTGTTTTTATGTCGGATTTAGGTCTAAATACCAATTTTAAAAAATCGTTTATCATGAACTGTGGACCAAAAAGATACAACATTCTTTCAATTAAAAGTGGTGATAATGAATTAAAATGCACCAGCACTTTCCCCTACTTAGGGTTATTATTCTCCAATACAGGTTCATGGCAGCATCACACTGCTTACGCAAGAAATAAGATAGGTAAATCCATTAATTCAGTCTTGTCTCTTCGTCAACCAAGAACAGCTGATGTGATTACGCCCCTGTTAAACATCTACCGTACCCAATGTCAGCCAACTGGGACATATGGCGCAGAAGTGTGGGGCTATTGTAACAGTCTGCCATTGCAGGTGGAGGAAAATAGATTTTGCAGGAAAGTGTTGGGTGGCACCTCATGTGCGCCAACTTTCATTTGTCACCAAGAACTCATGTTGCCATATATAGCGGATTTCATTAGGTCAAGGCCCACGCTTTTTTGGATTAAATTATGGACGAATCCAGCGGCTTCCTTGACCCGCAGTATAATTACAGATTGTCTCTTACATGAACGATCTTACCTCATACCCTGGCTAAACGCAGTCAATACCAGCCTGTTGAGCGTGGGACTCGGCTCTTTGTTTAGCTCCCCAAATACCATCGTCCCTGCTCATAAGAATATTGTTAAACGGGCACTGTTTAAATCATATAAAGAGGAACGCATGAGAACTGTGCTAATGAAACCTGCTATTATTAAATATCTTCCACTAACTGAGACAGGAAACGATATTTTAAACAAACCTTGCAAACCCTGTAGATATTTGTTGAAACCAATAGGAAGATGGAACCGGAGCCTTCTATTTAGGTTCCGAGATGGTAGTATTGTAAATTTATTGAGTTTTCCACTTGGCTATAATAAGAATTTAGAACAACTTGATTGTCCCTGCTCTGCCGGTGGGAAACAAAGTTTATTGCATTATTTTATTTTCTGTGGCCATTACAAATTGTATATTCATCACTATTTAATGCCGATATTTAGAAAATATACTCTGAGAGATTTTAAATTGGCATTTAAATTTCTGCAAATGTTACCAACTGATGATATTATATACACTGTAAGCTGTTTTATAAAAGCCTGTGTGAAATCGAGGGCTAGTATGGAACATGCATAATGGCCTATGCACGTATAATGCACTTTAAATTTAAATACAACCAGTATAGATGATTAACTATATGTACGGAATAAGTGACTATTGGTATTGGCAATACAGTAATTCATGAATGCATTTTTTAATTGTATGTCATTTTATATTCTTTGTATCATGCACTTTATACAATATGCTGCTTATGACCATTGGGTTGTGCGTTTTTTAACTTTTTATATGTTTTTAAAGTATTTTATAATGTTTCATTCTGTATGTACTTTTATGGATTTATTATAATCCGAATAAAGATCATTTCCATTCCACCTGCTCCGACTGCCGCGCCCTGACGTCGAAGGCTAGGCGGGAGCGGTCCCGCGAGCGGCTCGAGCTCCGGCAGTCGGCCCCGCGCCGCTCCAGGTCCCGGTCCCACGGGAGGTCGAGGGACAGGTCGCGGGGGCGGAGTCATCGCAGCTCCGGGAGTGGACACCGGTCGTCGGGATCCAAGTCCTCAGGTAAGAGGCATGAGAGGTCGGAGAGATGTCATCGTTCCTCCAACCCACTCCGATGCTCGCACGATGCGGCCGGGGGCTCGGGCGACACCGCCCACACGGCTCCGCAGGAGTCGCAAGCGTCGCCGCCTGCCCCACACCTTCGGGTCCCTGGGCACGGCGCGATGCCGGAGATCGAGCGGTACCTCATGGCCATAAGGTCCCTCCCTCCTCAGTCGGGTTCTGTGGCGCCTCCGGGCCCAACGGTCCCGACTGGAGGTCCTAGCGGGTCGGGTGCTTCGGCCCCGGCGCCGCAGTCGACTTAGGTCCTGGCGCCGCAGGACCTCACTGGATCCGGATCCGGGTTGTCGCCGGTCGACCTCACCGGCGCCGGCCCCACGGGTGTCGCCCCCGGCGCCCACTGTGGACGCCGTCCCCAATGTTTCCTGTGGTCCGACTCTGGCGGCGGAACGGAGCCGATTCCGTCGGCCTTTGGGGATTTTTATCTCCATGAGGAGGCCCTGTCTACTAATCCTGTTTTACAGGACACAGGTGACGAGGATTGGGAGGGGTCCGAGGACCCTCTGGCACGGGAGTGCCTGTCTCAACAGGACTGGACATACGAGCTTGGGGAGGCCAGTGGTCTTGACACATCGCCAGACACTGGATTTGTCTCCCCTCCGACTGTGGCTTCGGAGGAGGGGTCTAGATATAGCGTAGTGTTGACGAAGGCAGCCAAGGCTTTAAACTTTGAGCTCCCTGTCGCGGCCGTGAGGACTAACCTCCTCACCGAGGTCCTCAAACCGCAGTCAAGCTCCAGCGAGCCTCTGCTGCCGTTCAATGAGGCCTTGTGTGACGTTCTTGTGGGCTCTTGGTCCAAGCCCGCCACAGGTCCGCCTGAGGATAGGAACGTGGCCAGATGCTACCGCCCGGCCCCGGGCGACCCATGCTTTTTGTCCACCCACCCCACCC
Organism: Lissotriton vulgaris; assembly: GCF_964263255.1. Classification (NCBI taxonomy): domain Eukaryota; kingdom Metazoa; phylum Chordata; class Amphibia; order Caudata; family Salamandridae; genus Lissotriton; species Lissotriton vulgaris. The sequence continues at coordinate 536,255,498 of NC_141693.1, read as the reverse complement.
ACGAGAGACTGGCCAACCAGCCCTCAAATTCCCAGACCGCATTCCCGCCGGCCCCGCTCGACAGAGAATCCAAGAGATACGAACAGTTCGGGAACAAGGTGTTCTCGTCTGTGAGCTTAGGGATGCGGTCTGTTAATACCGCCTGTCTCTTGGGCCGGTAAACCCACACTCTGGGACGCGGTTACGGACGTGCTGTCACAATGTCCGGAGGAGGTCCGGGCTAAACTCGCCCAAACTCTTGCGGAGGGGCGAGATGCAGCGCGTTATTCTATCCGGTGTGGGCTGGATACAACGGACTCACTGGGCAGGGTGAAGGCAATGACGGTGGCGGTTTGCTGCCACGCCTGGTTGAGGTCCGCCAACTTCTCGGCCGATGTACAGGCTACACTCCTGGACATGCCGTTCTATGGCAGTCGCCTCTTCGGTAACTATGCAGACGTTTTAAGGACTGCAGGGCTACGGCCAAGTGCTTGGGCCTCTCAGCCCCACGCCAGCAATCGGGTGCCTTTCGCTCCTTTCGTGGCCCCCACACGTGCTCCCAGCCACGCGCCGCAGAATGTACAACAGCGCGGTGGCGGCCGTGGAAACCGCTGTGGCGGCGGTCGGGGACAACGGCGAGGCCAGTCCACACCTCCCTCCACAGCACCCGCCTCAAAACCTTCCTAGTACGGGTTTTCAGGCCCATGTGACGCCTGTGGGAGGCAGGGTTCGCAGTCACCTCTCCCACTGGTGCACTATCACATTGGACAAGTGGGTGCTGCAGGTCGCCCGAAGGGGCTACTCCCTCCCCTTCGAGGCGACCCCTCCATCCATGCCACCGCGTGTCGGGGGATCACTTGCAACTTCTGCAAGAGGAAGTCACGGCCCTCTTGGCCAAGGGGGCCATTGAGTGCGTTCCTGGGAGAGAAGTAGGGTGTGGATGTTACTCCCACTACTTTCTGGTACCCAAGAAGGGCAAAGGGGGCCTACGCCCTATCTTGGACCTGCGGAATGTCAACGGCTACCTCCGGAAGGAGAAGTTCAAGATGCTGACTTTGGCTCGGGTCCTAGCTGCCCTGGACCCAGAAGACTGGCTGGTAGCGTTGGACTTGCAGGACGCTTATTTCCACATCCCCCACCCTGCCGGCCCACCGGCGTTACCTGCGGTTCACGGTAGGCCAAGAGCACTTTCAGTTTTACTGTGCTCCCCTTCGGCCTTACCAGCGCCCCACGGGTGTTCACAAAGATGATGGCGGTGGTCGCAGCTCATCTGCGCAGGTTAGGGGTATCAGTCTTTTCCTACCTAGACGACTGGTTGTTGAAGGCGGGCTCGCCCCAGACAGTCGTCGGCCACCTCCAGACTACGGCCGACCTCCTGCATTTGCTGGGGTTCTCCATCAATGTGCCGAAGTCGCACCTGTGTCCCTCTCAGAAGCTCCTCTTCATCGGAGCGGTTCTCGACTCGGCGCAGTTTCGAGTTTACCCACCCGAACAGCGGGTTCGGGATATACAGGCTCTGATTCCCATCTTTCAGCCTTTATCCTGAGTCTCGGTCAGGTTGAAGCTGCTGCTTCTGGGGCTGATGGCCTCCTGCATCCTTCTGGTGCATCACGGCGGGTGCGGGCTCTGCAGTGGGACCTGAAGTTTCAGTGGGCCCAGCATCAGGGCAACCTGTCCGACCACGTCTTGATCTCGGAGGGCACTGCGAGACAACTGCAGTGGTGGCTCACGGACCGTGATTGGGTCAATGGTAGATCCCTCTCCCTACCCCACACGGAGCACGTGGTTGTGACGGACGCGTCCCTCCAGGGCTGGGGAGGCCACATGGGAGAGACGGAGATCAGAGGCCTCTGGTCTCCGGCGGAGTCCCGGTCCACATCAACCTTTTGGAGCTGCGGGCGATAAAAAAGCCCGGGGCTGACCCTGCTATGCTGAAAAACTATAGGCCAATATCCCAGCTGCCTTTTTTGTCCAAGATCCTGGAGCAGCATGTCCTGAAGTCTCTCTTGCTATTCCTGGAGTCACACCATCTTCTACAGGAGCGTCAAGCAGAGTTTTGTGCGCATCACAGCACCGAGCTAGTGATGCTCTCGGTGCTGGATGAGCTCAGAGGTATGGCTGACAGTAAAAAAAACAAGTGCCCTGATACTTTTAGATCTGTCAGCGGCATTTGATACTGTCAGCCATAACCTACTTTTGGACAGACTGGCTTCTTTTGGGATACAAGATTTAGCCCATCAGTGGCTAAAATCTTTTCCCTCTGGCAGGACTCAGAGGATTCAATTGGGGGAACAGATATCTGATGTGGGTACTCTTGAGTGCGGAGTCCCGCAGGGCTCTGCACTGTCCCCACTTCTGTTTAATCTATATCTGCAACCCCTGATTGACTCCCTGGTTAGCATGGGCTGTAGAATTTTTAACTATGCCGACGATACTCAGTTTTTACTTAGTATTGATTGTAGGAAGGTGGATATCTGACTATGGTTACCCCCAACTTTTTGCCTGGTGTGTTGCTGGTTTTTCGACTTAGTTGACCTGGGACCCTGCTATTCAGGGCCCCAGGCCTACTGCTCTCTCTGTAAAATGGATTCCACGTACCTTAGGTACATATCTAATTGGATACTGAGTCACCTTATCAGTCCCTGTACAGTGTACCTTAGGTACCCAGGGCATAGGTGTACCCAGGGCCTACCAGGGGCTGCAGCATGTATTATGCCACCCCTGGCTGGCCATCTAAATCTGACACAACTGGCTGCACGACAGCTGGGGCAAAGTGGTGTAAGCACCCTTTGCTTTAGATATAGTATACCTATATCTAACCCTAAAATGGACACATGTATTCCTATCAGTCACTCCTATGGCAGGCCTTATCAATCCTGAAGGCAGAGTGCTTGGAATTATGTGAGATGGTGCTCTGGCATGAGCTGAGCCCATTTGCAGCTTGCGGAACCAAGTCCTAATAGCTGTTCCATGATAACGCGTACCATATACTCTTAAGTGCATTATAATCCTCGTGGTTATTTGCCAACTTTGGTATCGCTTTATCAAAACATGTCGAGTAAGGTGTCATACGAATTGGAATACTAACCCCTCGCCAATTCTGGTGACGGGGTTAGCATTCCACCCTTCTAGAGAGACACGACATGTATGTAACTGTGAACCCCGGTTAAAGTTAACTCGAGCCTCAGCATCACAAAATAGATGCTGCCACCACAGACACAAGTCTGACCTGCTGCTGGGAGTCCTTCCAGCGAGGAGAGCTTGGACAAAGAGTTTCCTGTCAGGGGCGGTGCTAGCACCATCCCAGACAGGGTTTTGTGTATCCCAGGTAGGCAGGGCTGAGAGGAAGGTGACTGCAAGTGGCACCCCAGTGCTCACTGTGCATATGCCGGCTTGAACCAGTTCCAGGGGCACACCAGCCCCTGAGCTGGGGAAAGTCCGGACAAGGGAGAGGGGTGTAACCACCCACCTCCTGGTCCCAACCATGGGCAGGACCTAGTCGCGTGCCAGCCCCTTTCTTTAGTATAAAGGTAGGAGCGGGCCCCCTTCCCAAATTAGATAATTCTGAATCTTGATGAATTCCCACGAAAGAACTCTTGAACCTTTCTGAAGACTCTCCCTTGTGGCTAAGGAGTAGCCACCCTGCACCAGCGGGCACCATCTAAGCGCACGCGGTTTGCTGCAAGTCCATCCTCCGGATCAAGACTGCCAGCTCGACGAGACCCGGATTCCCTGGCACCTATGACCTCTACCTACATCATCAGCCTAGCTGAGATTAGTGGGTGTGACGAGACCTAAAGGGACCGGCCATCTTCAAAACTGCACATCTGAAAGAACCAGGTTAGTATTAGATTCCTTACCTTAGAATATCCCCGGGCGTCAGTCTGGATCCGGAAACTTTTGCGTAGCAGTACCCCTGCGCGTCGGTAGGCGTCGTCTGCAGGCGTCCCCTGCGGCTCCGCGTCCGACGTGGGCGTTGTGCGCCATGATGACGTCGCTGGAGTATAAAGACGCCGCCTCCGCGCGCTGACGTCAGTTCTTCTTTTTTCCGCGCCAGTTAGCGCAGATCCGAGAAGAGCAGTACTCCGGTCTTTGACCAAGTTTTTGATCTTTTTGATTGCTTCTTACGGTGCCGATAGGATGCCCGGTTTTAAGAACTGTGATGACTGCGACCGGACGATGTCGGTCAAGGACTATCACCGACTCTGCCTCCGGTGCCTGGGGCCCGACCACGACGTGGACGCCTGTGTCGATTGCCGGGCCTTGACGAATAAAGCTAGGCGGGAGCGGTCCCGCAAGCTGCTCGAGATGCGGGTGTCGGTCCCGCGTCGAGAGAGGTCCCGGTCCGGCCGGAGGTCGAGGGAGCGGTCGAGGGAGCTGTTGCGGAGCCGTCACGAACGCTCCGGAAGTCGTCACCATTCCTCTGGTTCCTCAGGTAGGAAACACAAGAAGTAGGGGCGTCGTCATTGTACCCCCGACTCCCCCCGACGCTCACGCGATGCGGCCGGTGGTTCGGGGGCCCCACCCCCGCGGCTCCGCATGAGCCGCCGGCGCGGCCTGCTCCATACCCTACGGTCCCTGGGCAAGGCGCGACGCCCGAGGAGATTGATTCCTCATGGCCATGAGGAATTCCTCTATCTGCTCCGACGGGCCTGCGGCGTCTTCGGGCCCTGTGGCCCCGTCCGAGGGCCCTAGCGGGTCGGGTACTCCTGCCTCGACGCCGTCGGGTGCTCCGGCGCCGCCGACGGCTCCGGTCCCGGCACCGCAGGGGCCTTCAGGATCGACGCCGGCTGGCCAGCCGACCTCTCCGGCGCCGATTCCATCGGGACTGCCCCCGACGCCGTCCCCGCACGACGCCGGTCCTCCGGCGCCGGGCGGCGCTGCCCCCATACCCTCTCAGACTCCTGTCACGGAGCCGAACCGGCGTCGCCCGACGCCGATGGGGCCTATGAACCCCGAGGAGCCGGTCTGCTATGTTGATCCCGAATATGATGAGGAGGCAGATTACGGAGAGGATTGGGAGGGGTCTGAGGACCCTCTGACACGTGAATGTCAGTACAATGTGGACTGGACAGGTGACTTGGGTGACCCCAGTGGTCTAGACGAATCCCCTAACCCTGGCTTTGTCTCGCCTCCTACCGTGGCTTCAGAGGAGGGGGCAGCTTATTTAGTGGTGTTCATGAGGGCTGCCAAGGCCTTAAACCTTGAGCTCCCCGTCGTGGCCGTGAGGCCTAACATCCTCACTGAGGTCCTCAAACCGCAGTCATGCCCACAGGAGCCACTGCTGCCGTTCAACGAGGCCTTGTCTGACGTTCTTTTGGGCACGTGGTTCAGGCCCGCTTCAGGATCGCCTGTTGATAGGAACGTGGCCAGACGCCACCGTCCGTGTTCGGATGACCCCAAGTTCTTGTCCACCCATCCCACCCCTGAGAGTCTGGTGATCCAGGCCTCGACTTCCCAGACCGCATTCCCGTCGGCCCCGCCCGACAGGGAATCAAAGAGGTACGACCAGTTTGGAAAAAAGGTCTTCTCGTCCCTGAGTCTGGGACTGCGGTCTTGACACACCGCATGCCTCTTGAGCCGCTACACCCACTCTCTGTGGGACACGGTCGCGGAATTGCTGCCGGAATGCCCGCCGGAGGTACGGGCTAGGCTCGGCAAGGCTATGATTGAAGGCCGAGATGCAGCAAAATACTCCATCAGGTGTGGTCTTGATACGACCGACTCGCTGGGCAGAGCGATGTCCACGACGGTGGCGATTCGTCGCCACGCCTGGCTGAGATCCGCCAACTTCCCGGCAGATGTCCAGAATGCTTTGATGGACATGCCGTTTGATGGCAGTCACCTGTTTGGTGACAAAGCGGACCACGCGCTGGAGCGCTTCAAGGACTCCAGGGTCACGGCCAAGTCCTTAGGTCTCTCGACCCAGCGCCAGCAAACGGGTTAGTTTCGCTCCTTTCGTGGCCAAGGAAGGGGCGGTCCCTCATGTGCTGCCAGCCACGCGCCGCAACAAACTTAACGCGGTGGCGGCCGTAGCAACCGCCGTGGAGGCGGTCGGGGACACCGGCGAGGTCAGACCACACCTCCCCCCGCAGCATCCGCCACAAAATCCTCCTAGTCCGTGCCTTTAGGCCCACGTGACGCCGGTGGGTGGCATTGTTTGCCATCACCACTCCCACTGGCGCACCATCACCTCAGACAGGTGGGTGCTGCAGATCGTCCGAAGGGGCTACTCCCTCCCCTTCGAGACCACTCCTCCAGCCATGCCACCGCAGAACCACCGTGTGTCGGGGGACCACTTGACACTTCTGAAGGAGGAAGTTACGGCCCTCTTGGCCAAGGGGGCCATCGAGCGTGTTCCTGGGCCAGAAGTAGGGCGTGGTTGCTATTCCCAATACTTTCTGGTACCCAAGAAGGACAAAGGGGGCCTACGTCCTATCTTGGACCTAAGGAACGTCAACGCCTTCCTCCGGAAGGAGAAGTTCAAGATGTTGACATTGGCTCAGGTCTTGGCTGCTCTAGAACCACAAGACTGGATGGTAGCGTTGGACTTGCAGGATGCGTATTTTCACATCCCCGTCCTGCCGGCGTGACCTGCGGTTCATGGTAGGCCAAGAGCACTTTCAGTTTATCGTGCTCCCCTTCGGCCTTACAAGCGCCCCACGGGTGTTCACAAAGGTGATGGCGGTGGTCGCTGCCCATCTGCGCAGGTTAGGGGTTTCAGTCTTCCCCTACCTAGACGTCTGGTTGTTGAAGGCGAGCTCGCCCCAGACAGTCATCCACCATCTTCAGATGACGGCAGACCTCCTGCACGAGCTGGGGTTTTCCATCAATGTGCCGAAAGCACACCTGTGTCCCTCTCAAAAGCTCCTTTTCATCGGAGCGGTTCTCGACTCGGCGCAGTTTTGGGTTTATCCTCCGGAACGGCGAGTCCAGGATATACGGGCTTTGATTCCCATCTTCCAGCCGTTATCCCGGGTTTCGGTCAGGTTGACGCTGCGGCTGCTGGGACTGATGGCTTCCTGCATCCTTCTGGTGCATCACGCCCGGTGGCGGATGCGGGCTCTGCAGTGGGACCTGAAGTTTCAGTGGGCCCAGCATCAGGGCAACTTGTCCGACCATGTCTTGATCTCAGAGGGCACTGCGAGACAACTGCAGTGGTGGCTTACGGACCGCGATTGGGTCAGAGGCAGATCCCTTTCCCTTCCCCAACCGGAGCACGTTGTTGTGACGGACGCGTCCCTCCAGGTGGCTGGGGAGGCCACCTGGGAGAGGCGGAGATCAGAGGCATCTGGTCTCCGGTGGAGTCCTGGCTCCATATAAATTTGTTGGAGCTACGGGCGATTCGTCTGGCACTGAAAGCATTCCTCCCCTTTGTCAGCGGGAGTGTAGTGCAGGTGTTCACGGACAACACCACCGCCATGTGGTACTGCAACAAACAGGGTGGGGTGGGGTCGTGGACCCTTTGCCAAGAGGCTCTGCGTCTCTGGCAGTGGCTGGAACATCAGGGAGTGACCCTGGTGGTTCAACACCTGGCGGGATCTCTGAACGCCAGGGCGGACGAACTCTGCCGTCGGTGCTCGATGGATCACGAATGGCGTCTGAACTCGGAAGTGGTGCAAGGCCTCTTTCTGCGATGGGGAGAGCCTTGGTTAGATCTATTCGCCACAGAAGAGAACGCGCAATGTCATCAGTTCTGCGGGTTGGAGTTTCCAAGACGGCACTCGCACGGCGACACCTTTCGGCGCGAGTGGAGTTGCGGTCTGTTATACGCCTTTCCGCCTATACCACTTCTGCCCAGAGTGCTGAAGAAGATCAGGCGCGACCGGGCCCAAGTCATCCTTGTGGCTCCGGACTGGGCTCGAAGGTACTGGTATCCCGAGCTACTCTGCATGTCAGTCGGTCCCCCGATCCGCCTGCCCCTTCAGGAGGACCTTCTGTCGCAGCAGCAGGGGACGGTCCTCCACCCGAACCTGTCCAGTCTCCACCTCCTTGCGTGGAGATTGAGCGGCGACAGTTGAGGCCATTTGACTTGCCTCCTGAAATCTGTGATGTGATTCTGGCAGCCAGGCGTCCCTCCACAAAGTCGGTATACGCCTGCCGGTGGAACAAATTTGTGGCATGGTGCACAGCAAAGGCTGTGGACCCTCTTTCTGCCCCTCTTTCCGAAGTTCTCCTCTTTCTTCTCTCTCTTGCCCAGCAGGGCTCTGCTCTGGGCACTATCAAGGGCTACCTTTCTGCCCTTTCGGCCTTTGAGGCTGCCTGATCATCCTTCTTTGTTCAAGTCCCCTATTGTAACAAGGTTCTTGAAGGGCATCACACACATGTATCCACCTGTTCAGTTTGTGATGCCTCAGTGGGACTTGAACCTGGTTCTAACATTCTTGATGTGTGCTCCCTTTGAGCCACTTCATTCCTGTCCTCTCCGTCTCCTGACTTTAAAGACGGCCTTCCTGGTTGCCATCACGTCTGCCAGGAGAGTGAGTGAGCTCCAGGCTCTTTCTGTCAAACCTCCTTTTATGTCCATTCATCCAGACAAGGTGGTTTTGAGAACTAGACCTTCTTTCCTGCCCAAAGTAGTCTCTGCTTTTCACATCGGGCAGTCCATCACCTTACCCTCTTTCTTCCCGCCTCCGCATCCTTCAAAGGATGAAGAGCGGCTCCATCGTCTGGACCCAAAACGTGCGCTTTCATTTTATATGGATCGCACACGCCAGTTCCGGGTGGATGACCAACTGTTTGTTGGCTACGTGGGTGCGAAGAAGGGACGGGCGGTGCATAAACGGACCATCTCTCGGTGGGTCGTTCTGTGCATCCAAGCGTGCTACTCTTTGGCTCGGAAGGAGCCTCCTGTTGGGCTGAGGGCCCATTCCACTCGGGCCACGGCGGCTACTACTGCCCTGGGCCGTCTCCTTGCAGGACATTTGCCAGGCGGCTACGTGGGCCTCGCTGCACACTTTTGCGAGGCACTACTGCCTGGACAGTCAAGTCCGGAGGGATGGCTTCTTTGGCCGTTCTGTCCTCCAGGACTTTCTGGTGTAGGATTGTATTGGTTCGCAGACCCACCACCGGGTTTGGTATTGCTGGGCTATCTATTCTAAGGTAAGGAATCTAATACTAACCTGTTTCTTTCAGATGAACAAGTTACTTACCTTCGGTAACGCTATATCTGTAAGAAACAGTAGTTAGTATTAGATTCCTTACCGCCCCACCCATCCTCCCCGTTCTGCGAACTGATACCTAGGGTTAAGGACATCCCTTTCAGGGCCCTAGTTTCAAATGGCACCAGTGTTGGTTCTCAAATGGCTCTGCGTGTTCTGGCGCGGAAAAGCTGTGTGCAAAGAACTGACGTCAGCTCGCGGAGGCGGCGTCTATATACTCCAGCGACGTCATCACGGCGCACGACGCCAACGACGGACGCGGAGCCGCAGGGGACGCCTGCAGACGACGCCTACCGACGCGCAGGGGTACTGCTACGCAAAAGTTTCCGGATCCAGACTGACGCCTGGGGATATTCTAAGCTAAGGAATCTAATACTAACTACTGTTTCTTACAGATATATTGTTACCGAAGGTAAGTAACTTGTTCGACGCTTATCCAGCACGACCGCCGAGGGATCCTCGAGTGAGTGGTTTGAGAAGCCCTAACCCTGAGCAGCTCCAGCACCGAAGTCCAGCCCCCCAGCATCCACGAGATCTGCGTGGGGCTCTTCTGCTCTTTGCTGCTCACCGCGTTGTCCGGTCACTTGCCTGCTGGCTAGTGGCCCTCCTGACGACGAACCACGACGATTACTTCGCTGGTCTGGTTGCTCCAGACTGGCCCTTGCTCCCTTCCAAGAGAGGAGCACCCCGGACCCTCCTGGTCCACTCCAGACGCCATCTTGAGTCCACCGCGTGGGCTTGCCTTTGCCAAGGTTTGTTGCCCCAATCCTGGGTCCAGCATCGCCGACAGCAGACACCTTAGTGGGACAGCTCGCACCTCCATCCTGGTCGCCGACAACGCCTCCTGGTCCGAGAGACTGCAGAGCCCAGCGTCGCCCACTCACCTGGTCGAGGTGACTTCATCCGGTGCCATCCTGGTGCCCATCTGATCACTGGCTAGTGATTAAGAACTGAGTCCCCTCTGCTTTCAGGTCTTCTCCATCATCGATCCAGGCTTGGATCACATCGAACTTCATCACTGTTCGCCTGCCAGCAACTTCTTCTTTCAGGCTCCATAGACTGTAACGAGGATTCCCGACGTCTTTTGAACCCTATGCAGCCGCAGCCCCTGGGCTAGGTAACTTGAGCATTTCGGTGCTCCAACGTAGGTTCACTATCTAAGTGTCCAGATCCTTTTTCCTTTTCAGCCTAACCAGTCGGATTCGTCCGATAACACTAACTTTACTAAATCTAGCATCCATAGACTTTGTCCCGCATCCTGCGTGAGAGTGCACACTCTGCACCCGATCTCCCTAGGCCTCCTGCTCCTAACCTTAGGGTTCTGTAGTGTAGTCATAGCGATCCTGAAGCCTCTGGATCTAGTTACTTACCTGCTAGTATTTTGCATTCCACTTTTGTAGTATATGGTTTTTCGTGCCCCTCGGGCATTTGTGTAAATTGTGCAACTTGAAGTATTTTCTTAAGAGTTTTGTTGTGTGCTTAGCTCCCTGACTCATAAAGAGATCAGGGTAGACTTGTTATAAATAAATATCCTTTTATTTTCATAACAACTTGTGTGGTGTCCTTTAACTTGGTGTTCAAGGGGTATATGTGATGGTATAACAGCTGGCTTAACACGCCCTCTAGAGTTTAGCCTAAAGACTGCTCTTGTCCATGCTACTAGGATAGCTGGTCTATAAGGTTGACTTACAACCAATCATCAATAAGGGTCGTTTGGAATGATACATAGTGATCACTAGAATAGTGAGCACTGCATATCAGGCCAACTTCTCACATTGATAATACGGCATCCGCACAGACCCTTGCTCAAAATATTCGTCATAAGGTGAGGTGGATGACCGCTAATTCGTTGAAGATTAACCCGGAAAAAACAGAGGTCTTGGTGGTCTCAACTGCTGTCTCACCCTGGAGTGACCTGTTTTGGCCGCAGGAACTTGGCCTTTCCCCTAAACCATGCCCCAATGTCAAAAGTCTCGGCATAAAGATTGATCAGGAGCTGTCAATGGCCAGCCAGATTTCTTGTGCTGTTGGAATTTGTACCAACTTAATAAGACAGCTGCGTAAGCTGGTTCCCTTTCTCTCCTCGTCCATGCTTCGCACAATTGTTTCTGCCACAATAATCTCAAGACTGGACTATGGGAACGTTCTTTATCTTGGTCTACCAAAAACCCTGACTAGTCGACTGCAAGTAGTATTGAATGATGCAGCTCAATTACTTTTCAGGTTGCCTAGACGGACCCACGCTTCCCCATTATTGTGTAGGTTGCATTGGCTCCCCATGAAACAAAGGGTGGAGTTTAAAAGTCTATGCATTGCCCATAAGGCAATTTACGAGCATGCACCTGCCTATATTAAAGAACGCCTTGAGGTCTATAACCCTAAACGAACACTGAGGTACTCTAACACACAGCTGTTGCCCTGCCCCCGATACAAATTGGCAACAAAAGGAGGTAGATCCTTCTCTGTACTGGTTCCACAGCTATGGAACAAATTACCGGTGCCTATTCACAGAGAAGGAAATCTTTTGCACTTCAGGAAGTCTCTAAAAACTCTTCTGTTTAGGGAAGCTTTCTGCAACATTTAAATACTGCTGCTAAACATGTTTTCCTTTTTGGCATCTACTCAGTTGTTGTTGTTTCATCTGTCTTGAGCGCCTAGAAACCTGATGGTGATTTGGCGCTATATAAGTCCCAGTTAACAATAACAACAACAATAAAGTTTTACTGACTGACTGACTTACCCTTTGATGGGGTTTTGTTGTTTGATGCTCACGCCGAGTCAGTGGTTCATCGGCTCCTTGCGGGCTTTCGTCCTCCCACTTAGGTCTTCTTAGGGCTATCTTCCGTGGTGGTTCCTTTTCGCATCCTTTAGATGTGCTCTGTGTTTAACATGGGCCCTGAGCCTCGCGTCTTCTTTTTCTGTGGTCAAGGGTGATTACCCTTTTACTGGCATTCCTTGGATGAGTTTTGCTTTCAGCTTCCTGTTGGCATGCTGTGGCCGTGTTCCACAGGTTGCTGTGTTTGGTCCTCTGACTATGGTACTGAGCCGGTGGCTCAGCTCGATAATGTCATACGGCCCGGAACTCATATTCACGGGTTCAGTTTGTTACCTTGCTTTTTTGGCTTGGCTTATTGCCCTAAGAGGTGGTCCCTGTTGTTGGGGTATGCATACTCCATGTGGGGTACTTGTATGCTATTACATAGCTTTGCTTATCTCACCTGGGCCTGGAGATCCGGTGAACTCCATCCGTCGCTTGGTGGGCCATTGTATGGGGTTCTATGTTTTTTCCTGCAGCCATCTGTTCATGCCACGGTAATCCACCTCCTTGAAAGGTTTCATGGTCTCCTCTTCAAAAACGGCTCCTACCTGCCCTTGCTGTACTAGGTATGATCCGGTATGGACATGTTCTTGTCTGACTAGTTCTGTCCCTGCATAATTATATATTTCTGTATACAGGCCGGTTGTCTTGGTATTCCTTTTCCTACGTCACCACCTGTTAGACCTGGCACCATTGGCGTGGATCTCCCTTCCATTTTTGCTGTTGCCTCATGTATTTTTGCTGGTGTTAGATGCTTTGGGCACTGTGCCACTGCTATTCAGTGCCACAGTGCAAGTGCTCCCTATTGTAAATTGATGTATTAATCAGTGGTTCAATGTTTGGCTATTTGGTTTACTTGTCAGACCCTAGTCTAGTTTCCTGGTTGTGCCCAGGGCGTGTAAATCCAAATGCTGCTGGTGGGCTTGCAGCACTGGTTGTGCCACCCACAGAAGCAGCCTTGTAAAATGTGTCTAAGGTCTGCCATTGCAGAGCCTGCATGCAGTCTGGTACTGTCACACTTACTGGGCAAGTGCACCCACTTGCCAGTCCCTAAACCTTCCCTTTTCTTCATATCAGTCACCCCTATAACAGGCTCAAGGGCAGGGTGCATTGTAAGTATAAAGAATTGCATACCCTGGTGTGTGTGGTATGTCCTAATAGTGAATTACAGCCATTTTCGGTTTTCACTATTGCAAAGCTCCTGTTCTCCATAGGCCAGAATAGGCTGTTAGAATTATTACATTTTATAATCCTAACTGACTCAGAGAATATGGTAGAAAATTGAGTATAGTATGCCTGAACTCAGAATGATAAAATGCATCTTTTAGTGAAGTTGGTTTTAACATTCTGTGTTTGCAAATACCACTTTTAGAAAGTGGGTATTTGTTTGTCTAACCTTTCAAGCCTGCCTCTGCTACGTTGTGTATTCCTTGTCTGGTTTTGTTAGTGACAGGGCTGGGGGATTCCAAGAGACAGGATGAGTCAGCCCAGTGGTGAATAGAGATCTGCATCTAGATGGGAGGGAGGAGTTGCACCTGAACCTTGAATAGGGCTGTGCCTGCTTTCCACAATGCTGGCTACACCTCCTGGGGAGCGGCTGATGTCTCTGCCCTGCACACTGAAAGAAGAGAAGGAGTCCTGTAAACAAAGTGCTCCAGGACTACACTTGCCGTCCACAATGCTGGCTCCACCTCCTGTGGGGCGTCTGATGGGCGAACACCCATTTCAACGAAGTTATCACTTAGCGAGCACAATACTCCGCAATTAACACATCGCAGTAACCTTCACATCGCAAGGCACAGCATCGCTTCGTCGCTTACATCGTATGCCATCACAACGTATGGCATCAACAACGCATATACAGATGTAAGGAAAACAATGACACAAATAAAGATGGGAGATGCAATGCTAGTGCGATGTCAGGATGAGTTCACCCAGTTCATTAACATTCGTTAAACAAATAAAGATAACCCAATGTTAGTGCGATGTCAGGATGTAAGAAAAACAATAAAACAAATAAAGATGCGAGAGTTAACAGATTTCAGTAAGATTCAGTGCGATGTCACTCAATTGTAACGCTATTACAGCATGAAGGTTTAAGTGACATCGCACTGAAATCGCAATGAAATGTGTGAACTCTATCAGGGAAAAAAATGTAAAACATGATGCGAGTCAAGAATGAAATAAAGACTAGATGGATGGGTCTATGGATGCTAGATGGGTGCCAGATGGATGGATGGATGGATGGCTGGACGGATGAAGAATGGGTGGGTGGATGGATGGAAGGGTGGATGGGTGAAAAATAGATGCGAGTCAAGAACGAAATAAACAGCAAGAAGGAAATAATGACTAGATGGATGGGTCTATGGATGCTAGATGGGTGCAAGATGGATGGACTAATGGAAGGGGGAAAAATAAGTGGATCGATGGATGAAAGGAAGGGTGGCTGGATGGGAGATGGGTGGGTGGATGGTAGGGTGGAAGGCAAGATGGATGGATGGATGGATGGATGGATGGACGGATGGACGGATGAATGGGTGGGTGTATGGATGGGTGGATGGATGAAAAATAGGTCTATGGATGCTAGATGGGTGCAAGATGGATGAAAGGGTGGATGGCTGGAAAATGGGTGGATGGATGAAGGATGGGTCAATGGAAGGATGAAAGAGTGAAAGAAGGGTGGATGGGTGATAGGCTGGATGAATGAAGAATGAGTGGGTGGACGGATGGATGGATGAAAGGGTGGGTGGGTGTTTATAAAGGACGACTGGTGAGTAAAATCTCCCCCCCCCCCCCCCAATAATCCCAATGTGTAAGATTAAGAATGCTCACTCTCTGCTCCCTCCAACCAATGCTCAGTTGAACTTGGAGTTACACTGTTAAGCAAGCGCTGTGCATCCCTGTGGTAGGACGCTTACTAACTTTCTACTTACTACCTCATCTGATCCCCTCTAGAAACACCACTGACTAATTCTGGTCCATTACAAACCTATGCTGTGATCTTCCAGCCTACTAAAATAGAGGATTTTGATTAATTCCATACCATGGGTTAAAAAGGAAATGTCTGCATTTAAAGAGCTGAAAGAAACATTTTTCATACGGTGCTCGAGAAATGAAAGGCTGAGCTAGCCCTCACAGAAAGAGAATCCTAGATCTCTGAAGTTCGTGTCCAAGCCAATGATCTGTATTATGACGATGCACTTTGGTGGTGGACATCAATCCAATCAAGTTCCCAGGGATTTCAGAGGACAGAGCTGTAAACCCATAGCTAACTTCTTAGAATAAATATACTTTGATAAGGGTACCACTTGACCATTGAGGTTTCGCAGAGAATAGTGAACATTCTTAATAATAAATCAGGTTAGTGGGCTTCTATTTCAGGGGTTTTGCAGGAAATGCAAGGCCATTGTAGAGCTTCTTGTTGCTCAAAAACAAGTAATTTCATAATATTTGTCTTGTTACATGGATATCATTGATTGATTTTAATCGTGAAAAAGTGTCACTCAAGGAGCACTGAAATCATGGAACTGTCACACATAAGGATTCAGACAACCTGTTGTTTAAAGATGAGAATTTCAGTCATACATAGGACATCATAGAAATTGCAAGATTGATCTAAGTGAGATGTGAGTCGCTGGACTTTTTGTGTGTACTGTTATTTCAACCTTGCTTCATTCTCCGCCGATGTTCCCAAAATTACAATTATTGTTGTTTGCACTCAGCCGGCCTCTGAATCGCAACACCAGTTTTTATAATTATTTACTGCCCATCCGCTTGGAAAGTTCCATGCCCTTGCGGCTCCTCACGCAGTAATGGGATTGTGCTATCTTCATGGCAGGACGGCCTCGTCATTATAATCAAAACCAAAACTTCTAAAAGCATTAAAGACGCACTCCACAGCAGAATATTTTTATTGGTACCCCTGCATAGTCAAACAGTTTCATTCGTCGTGCCTTAGGCGTTTTAGACCTCCTGTTCCTTGGTCACAGGCTGAGAACCACCTATGCAGAGCATTACCCTCCCGCGGGACTTCTCAGGTGAGTGCAATAAGTATTGCATTTTGGGACATGTAGTGTTCCCACTTATGTTGAAACCTTGTTTCCTTCTGCACCGATGTTCCCGAATATTCAAATTTTGTTATTTTGCACTCCAGTGAGCATCTGAATGTGAACGTCAGTTTTTACAATTATTTATTGCCCATCCGCTGCCCCGAACAGAGGCTCGTAAAGTTCCATGCCCCTGCGGCTCCTCACATGGGTAAAATACGGCTCATGTGGCCACCCTTGTTCCAGCTGTGACCACTGACCACCCTGGGGCTTCAGGTACTCAAAAATGTATTCAGACTAGTTGAGGGAAGTGTCAGGGCGTTGTACTGTGTCTAGCGGGGCCGTTAGGGAGAATTTCGCGTTGTGATAAAATGCGTGGTCGTAGTGTGCGATGAAAACGTCTTTTGCATGCGTGTGAATGCGGAGTCCGATGTAATGGTTTGCGTGGTGAATGCGTGCTATGTAATGGTGTGTGCGATGTGAGGAATGCGATGTAATGGTGTGCGTTGTGTGTGTTTGCATTGAATCGTCCTACATCCGTCTGATGTTTCTGCCCTGCACTGGTTTGGACTGGGCAAAGGCCTCTCTACTCTCAGAGAACAAAGGATTTGGGGGTATAAATATTGGGAGCCTGATCCCATGAAATTAGATCACTTTGGACTACAAGAAGAAACCTTTAATTAGGAGAGGAACCTGAAGAAACTGAGGAAAGACTATTCCCAAGCTGAAGTGCTGCTTGGGGGATTGGCCTGCAGTGGTTGCCTTACTGCCAAAGGAAGGAGAAAGGAACTTTGTGTACTTTGCTTTCAACTTGTGAAGGATCTCCAAGGGCTTGGAAAAAAGCTTGCCTCCTGCTGAAGTCTCAGGGACAACAGACTTCACCCCCAGCTCCCCAGAGTTCTTTGGAAGTGCCTGCTGCTGTGCCTTCTGAGGGTCTGGGTTTCGCAAGGAGCTGGAAGCGCGACTCATCGAGGAAGAAGCGTGTCGCTGTGCCTGCCGTCGCAACTCCGAAGGAGGGTGTCACCGCTGGATCAGTCGCACTGCACCTCATCGAGAGAAGCGCCTTGCATCCCCAAGAAGCGCGCCGCCATCGGAGCTGCTGCCATCGCATCGTGGATGTCGCCGATGTAGTTGTCCCATTGCGTGGAAGCTTCACGCATCGTGTGAGAAGAGTGCCGCAGTTTGAACTTTTGCCGTCGCATCGCTGAATATGGGTGTCCCCGATGCAGTCCATGCATCGAATCGAGAACTTCTCGCATCCCCGGAGAAGCGTGCCACATCTGGAAGATCTTCAAGTCTTTATTTCTTTGTACTTTAACTTTGCCGCATTTCCCTCGCTGCGACATTGCTTGTCGTGGAAGCGCAATGCAACAAAATGTACATTGACGCAAAGTGTTGCATCTCACGAACTGAACTTAACTAAGCTAAATCTACCATCTTAAAGTAATAGTATTGTGTATTTTTGTCATTTATGGTCTCATGGTAAATCTATATAAAGTATACTTATTTTTTATATAAAAACCTTGTGTGGTGTCCATCTGTAGTGTCGTCACTGGGTTACTGTATATGGTCACAAATGCTTTACACACTGCCTCCAAGATAAGCCTGTCTGCTTGTGCCAAGCTACTGAGGGGGTGAGCAGGGGTTATTTTAGGAATGTAATCCCCTTATACTGACTAGAGGCAAGGATCCCTATTTGTCACAAGTACCTACCTGTGCCAACTAGAGACCCCCAAATCGAACACCACCTCTTTTCGAGGCTGTGAGGTCTGGACTCATATCTCCATGTGTGGGGGGAGCTTTTTTGAGTTGTTGCAAGTTGCCCATAGGTTCCACCTTGCTTATGCTTATTTGGGTGATTTCCTAATTTGACCTATGCCCCTTTTTGGTGTTCAACGCTGTACTTGTCTTTTCTGGAGTGTTGGTCTCGGATTCTGGGACTCTCCCACCATTCGTTAACTTGGCGTTTTTGGCCACTTCGGATAGATCTTTTTTCCACATTTTCACATGCTATTGTTAAGACTACGCCTGCAGTACAGCTCTTTTGATCGCAGTGGTCCTTGATTACTGCCCGCAAGTCTATATTGTGAGTTGTTTATCACTTTGGCTTCATACTGCCTGGTCGGGCGCTCTTATGCTTCTTGTGTAAGCCACTTTAAGGTCTCTATGGCTGTTTACATGCTGCATACTTCTAGCTGCCTCAGCTGGTTTAGATTTGATGTTAATTGCCCCTAATTACCCTTTTTTTGGGATTGTGTGTGCATGTTTCTTGTCCCGCTGGCGATTCCCAACGCATTGCTCAGGTTCTAGCTCTTGCCTTTTGGCTCTTGACACCGGCTCCTTCGGCTTCCTTCTATAGGCTAGTCTGTTAGGCTCTGGCTGCATCTCTTCGAGTTCATTTTGAGCTTGGGTCGGTGTACTCATTGTGCGCCATTAAGTGGAGAGTGGTCATTCTTCCTCTCTTTCTTGCTCTGGTATAGTAAGTAAAGTTTATTAGTTTATTATATTTGCATAGTTAATTAAAACCATTGCAATACAGATTTCATTAAAACTCTTAAAACGTCTATTGTAAAACACTTTTAAAAAAATTCATTAAAGGAGAAACTCAGCAATGCAGAATAAAAACACGTAGTTGAGAGTGCAGGTCTCTCTGTAATAAGCTCTCATCCTGTTCAGCCATATGCAGTCTCTGCCCCGTATGCTCGACCTTGATCTCTCTCTTGCTGAATGGTATTGCACTGCTTAGGCAGTCATGTTCCATAAGGTCCCATTTGTACCTATTGTCCGTCTGCTACTCGGCCTGCGTCTTTGATGATTTCCACCAGTTTTGGCATTCTCTGTTCGGCCACTCTCAAGAATTTCACAAATCTGCAGTTCAGTTGCGTGTTTGATGCATTCAGGCAGGCAAGCACAGCTTGCCTTCTGGTGCCAATCCCTCTTCGCTTAAATTGTTCTTTGAGAAGCAATTGGCGTGCCTGTTGCAGTTCTTCGCATAGACAAATTAAATGAAGGATGTCGCCCTTGCTGGCGTTGCATAACCTGCAGGTCTCGTTGCAGTCTTTCCTCAGCCATGGTGGTAAGTGCCCTTTGCATGGCAAAATCCCTAGTCTGTACTTTAAAAAGTTCATTTTTATGGCTTTGGGGTACCCTTGATTAAATTATATTTGTGGTGTTAATGATTTGTAGGAATTGAGTCATCCATGCATGTGATCTTTTTGCAAATGAAGCCTTGTCCTCCAGTAAGGAGAGTAATTTGATGTTTTTCCAGACCATTTTTTGAAGCTGCCGTGCCCAAGTTGTTTGTCCCAGAGCTCTGAGGGTTTGGTGACTGTCTAGGCTGACTGGAGGTATTTTCTTGCCTCTGAAGTGTCCCTGCTTTCTATGTCGATCCATAGCAGAGAATTTAGTGTTTGTAGTCTCAATTCTTTGTTTGTGGCAACAAATGATGTATGCTCCTTGCCTGGCTAGATATTGTTTTTGGAGGCCAAACTCCAATCTTATTTGTGCTGGAGATGTCTAAGTCGGGAGTGAGAAAATTGTTCTATAGGCCTTGACCTGTATGCTGTCCAGGTCCTTAGAGTCCCTTACCCGCATTTCCTCGCTGCGGTATGTATCGAGGGAAGCAGTATTGCCTGGATTACCTTCAGGAACGGGGTTAGTGTCGGACCCATCAGTCGGGTTGCCAGATTTTTCATTGTCCAGGCAATCAATAGGCCTCTCCTTCTAATTTCCTGCCTCTGTTGTGAAAAAGAGCCTTCCTTGTCAAATGTGACTCCCAGTTATTTATACTCGCAAGTTGGGTCAATTTGTATGCCACCAAGAAACCAGCTCTTCTGCTGTTTTTTGTTGGTGTACATTGACATTGTGCGTGTCTTGCTGAGATTTATTTTGAAGTAATTTTCCTTGGCGTATTTCTGCATGCCAATAAGAAGTCGTTGGAGGCCAATGATAGTGTGGCTGAGTAACACTACATCATCTGCATACAAAATATTACTCAAGGTTTTTCCTCCTATTCTTGGGGAATGGGAATTAGTCGTCGAGCGCTTTCGAAAGGTCCGCCATGTAAAGATTGAACAAGGTTGGCGCAAGCACGCACTCTTGTTTCAGGCCTTTAGTGGTTGGTACTTTTGAGGACAAGTGGGTGCGCTTCCTAATTTCACCTGAACCCAGGTGTCCGTATGGAGGAGCATCAGCATATTTAGGGTCGGCTGTGGTAAACCCCATTGCGGTAGTTTCCCCCAAGGTCTGCCTCTATCGATGTTATAAAATGCAGCGCTAAAATCGATATAGCACCGATGTAAGGGAATCTTAAATGCTTTTGCTGCATCGATGATTAAAGACATGACAAGAATGTTTGTTGATGTACCAGTCGTGATTCTGAATCCAGTTTGGTTCAGCGGTATTATCGCTCTAATATAGTACCAGCTAAATATTTCGCCTAGTTGTCAATGAGGGCTACTAAACGATAATTGTTTGGATCAGCCTTGTCTCCCTTTTTTATGGATTGGGACAATCATCGAGCCCTTCCAAGATTCTAGAATTTTGTTTAGTAATCTGATTTCCAAGAATAGGGGTTGCATGATTTGGACCACTCTTTGTTGTTTGCTTTGTAGAGGGCGAGTGGTATGCCGTTTGGGCCCGGGGCACCTTCTTTCCTGCCTTTAGGTATCTGTCTTTTGATTACATCTAACTGCTGGCACCTCGATGTCTCTGAGTGGATGGTGTTTTTGCCGGAGAGGACTTGACCCCCTGTCTCTAGCATACCCATTTTCCGATTTCCCTCTTTGAAATTGCATGTCCCCATTTGGGCTCCTAGGTTCTCTGTATCATCATTGAAGTGGCCGGAGAGATATTTTGTCCAGATCTCTTCTGTGATGTGAGATCCTATTTCTTTGTGCTGCGGACGCATGAAGCCATTTACTGTTTCCCAGAAGCGGGCGCTGTTGCTGTTGGGGACGTATAGAAGTTTGGCCCATACTTCGTTTTCGCCCTCTCTCTTGGTATTCCATTTAATTTGCTTTTTTTAGCGCTGCTCTTTGATATTTCAGCACTGCTCGTAAGCTGATGTTTTTAGGATCCTTTCTTAGTTTGCGTAGGGTCGAGTTAGCTGAGTTTTTAAGGTTCCTTAATTGTACTCTCTGTTCAGGGTATATTTACTGCCCCCTGAACGAAGGTTATCTTTGGAGAGAGAGTTAACTGCAAGCTTTTTTTTTTTTTGCAGTGTTTTTGTAAAGTGAGCCCAGTAAGTAATGTGCCCAGCCGCAGTCGATGCTTGGCTACTGAAGAGTTGGAGTGCAGTTTCGGCTTGAAGATTTGTGTTAGCAGAAGTGCATTTTATCCTCTTTTGGTTCAAGGAATAGATCGGCCCCATTGTTGTATCTGGCCTGATTAAAGTAGGCGTGATTGATGTTAAATGGCATTCCTGGGGACGATGGTCGCTATCACCCTGATCGCCCATTCTATTCCCCAAGATGTAAGGAAACCGCGCAAGGCTCGCCAAGGTATAATCCAGTATGGAGCTTGTTCTAGTTGAGTAAAAGGAATTCACTGGAGGAGTCTGCCGGAAATCTCCTGTTTAATGCCCTGAGATTTTAGTGTAATAATTCGTTAAGTAAGCGACTGTTGTGATGTTTTTTCCTATCGACGATGATACTTTGCAGTGGAATATTGTGAGTTCTATTTAAAGCCAGGATCTCCTCCCCTTCTGCCGAGCCAATTAGGTCTTAATTTAGATCCCCGGTCAAAAGGAAGAGTGAGTTTTCCATTTGGATGGCATACTCAGCCAGTTGGTTAGTAATTCTGGTTGAATCGTTCACCTTGTTTTTTGGATGTACTCTGGTATATGGATCATGTCGTTCTACCTGCCATTTTTTTTATGGGTATGGTGTAGCACTATTCTTGGGTTTTTAGGATATCTTCTATCCTGTTATTTCTACTCTTTCAAACTGCTTGGGTTGCTGTCTGGCTGTTCCGCCACAGCTTCCCCCCTTTATCCCTCACTCTGTTGCCGGACTGGATGCTTGCCGCTTTCTGTTGTTCTGTCACAGACCCACCTCCTTTTTGGGGTATGGCTTTGGTATCTATTGCAAGTTAAGGAATCTGCGGCTAGATGTCTCTATCAGATGTACGAGTTACTTACCTTCGGTTACGATGTATCTGGTAGAGATCTTGTCTACCCACAGATTCATTAACGTCCACCCAGCCTCACTGTTCTGCGAGGACCTCGTCTAGTGGTGTTCTCCACTGGCCTCTTCAGTTGCCATTGGATTATCTCTCAGGGGGTTCAGATTGTTGCACCCCCTGTGTGTTTCCATATACAGTTAACTTCTGCTGAGGGGCTTCTTTCTTGTGATTTGATTCTCGAGGAGATTCGTTTTCATCTCCAGTTACCTTCCTTCCGTCTTCTCTACTAATTTGGGGTCCTGGTCTCCTCGTGGTCATCCTCTTTGAGGGTCGGTTGTGCTCTGTTTCCAACCTCCGTTTTTTGGAGGGAAAAGGCCAGTCTTTACCAACCTTTCTACAGTGGACTGATATTCTTTCTGTGTTCCATTCTTACTAGACGGCACAGTTCTACATGGCTCTATCAGTCTATTCTGTCTGTTGAGATGTTCTTCCCTGTTGCACTCGGAGAAGGGTCTTTGCTTAGCTTGCGGGGCTCTTTCTCACTGCTTCCACTTGTATGTAGGCAGTGTCTAGCTCTGTCTTTTACAATGGTGTCTTCCACCATCCTCTTTCTTTATTCACGGATTTTCATCCCTTGCACACTGTTCCCATACTTTAACCGTTTTTTTTATTGGTGGCTCCATGTTGTGCAGTGGACAATTTTCTTCGAAGAAAACGAATGCACCGGGAGGGACTTATATGACCTCGCTGACGTCACGTACGTGAACGACGTCGGGCGGGGTCGTGTGGCGCTGTCCCCCGGTGCGCAGAGGTGCTGCTGCAAAAAAGTTTCGGCTCCAGTCTCACGCCTGGGGATATTCTAAGTTAAGGAATCAGCGGCTAGACAACTTATCTACCAGATACATCGTTACCGAAGGTAAGTAACTCGTACGTACGTTTTGTTACTTACTCCCATTCTAGGTTGTTTTTATGGCACAGCAGATTAACCACTGATATGAAATGTACTTAACCTCATAGCTGCTATTACACATTCCTCCCCAGTGCTGCGCTGTCCATTAGAACTAGTGCTGAATGGACGTTCAATGGTTGTGCGCAGCACTGGGGAGGTAGTGCTGCCGTCGGCCAATGCACCGAGGCAGCACTTAAGGGGTTAAGCTAACATCCCAAGTGTATGTTGTGAAAATGGCCAGTGTAGTATATTCATTGTATGAATAAGGTAAGCTGAGCAATGGAGTCCTGTGGGTTGTGTTTTGAAAGCCCCTGCCTGTTGCTCTGCACTTGATGGAGATGATCTTGTTTTCCCAGATAGTGGAAGTATATTCCTGACAATCCTGAAGCAGAAGAGAGGAAACCTAGTCACTGAACTGGGGACATAAGAGAAAGGGCTAATATACACTCAAAACCTAAAAAAAAACAATTTTATATATATGTAACCCTCACACACTCTAATAGTGGCATGCCTTATCATCGGGTTCACTGTAGCCTGTTCTCCCTTCTATGTCTCTCTCCTCAGTTTCCCTTGGCCTACCTACTCATTCCCATCCATGTTGGTGGTTCAAACTTTTTTTTCTTTTGGTTAAAACTGCCTACCTGTTACTGTTTACATTTTGTTATCTTTCCCTCTAAACGCCTAATATTGCTATATTTTACAATTGCAGTTACTTTGTAGTTTAAAGGGGCTTGAATTAAATGGTACAGCAGGTGCAGCGTCACCGGGCTAAAATCTCTAGGGACCACACAGAACACAGATTAATGCAAAATTCGACTACTAAACAGTCACAAGTGCAGTTATCTAGCAGGCATTAAGTGTCATGATTACAATGGTACAGTGACACTGGGACCAAAGGAACTAGGCAACCCGATAAACACTGATTATTACTATATTTTACAACTAATAAAGCAGTCGCAAGTGCAGTTATGATTTGAATGGTGCAGCAGAAGTAGTGCCACCAGGTCCAAAGTTGCTAAACTTTTTTCTTATGTTAAGGCTGCCCAATTTTACAGTCAGTTATCTTCCCCTGGCTGCAAGCATTTAAGATGTGCTTGTTTGACTCTGCTTTAGTGGATGGAACTTTTAACAATTTTTCTCATTCATGATATTGTTCCACTAATAAGATAGAAAAAAAATTCTGTATCATGTTTGTCGCTTTTTTTTCTGCCATGTGTTTGTTGTTGGCTCATTATGTAGCATAAACCCAAATTACGTGAGTGCAGTGCTTTACATGAGAACACTCTTCAGGGATGTTCAAACCTCCTTTATCCATTGGGATACTTTCTCTATAACATTACAGTGGCAGACAATTGCAGCAGAGTCTTGGATTGTACACCGGGTCATGTGCTTGATCTAAAAGTATTCCTCAAGTTTTGCGATTGTGGCGTGCTCCTTCTACTGACCAGGTAGGCAGGCTGTATAGTTCCAAGAGCAGTGAATTCAAAAATTCCAGCAGCTGGGCATTGTTGCATTGTGCCAAAGCTTGTCTTCGTGATCAAGCATGTTTGATGACTGTGTAGGATTTGTTATGCTGTTCTTTTTTTCTGAATGTATCTAATATTTTGGAATACTTCTAAATTCAAAATATTTTTTTTTCTTCTTTTGTGCGAGTTTTCCACTTTTTTAACACTGAGCGTTTAGCTTAGTAAGCAGGTAGGTTGTAAGACTGGCTTTTTTTGGACTGGCCTTTACTATACAGATTTGTTTGTTATAGCACAAAAAATGTTATATCGTTTGCTGTCTTTTCCTTTGGCCATATGACTAAGCAAGGTGGTAATTGAACAATACTGAAGCAGGAGTTATTTCCTAATAGTGAGAGTTTTGCCGTTTATCTTTCCGTGTATGTAAATTGCATCCATATTTGCATATTTTTAACCCATGGTATTTTAGTTTAATAATTGCTGAAAAGGGTTTGAGTTCTCTCCAAAGTAATTTAAATAGCCTCCTATATTTTAATTGGTATATAATCTAAAGAACATCAACTGCGCATTCTTAAACCAGGCAAACGCACTGCCTAATTTACCTTGCTTTATGCCTGGCATTGTAGATTTACCTCGCTTTATGCCTGGCATTGTAGGTTAATAATTGCTAAAGGGGGTTTGGGTTGTCCAAAGTGTTTTTAAACAGCCTCCTGCATTTTCATTGTTACATAATATAAAGAAACTACCTGCACATTCTTAAAACAGGCAAAGTGCAGTTATCTCGCAGGCACTAGGGTCATGATTTCAATGGTGCAACAAGTGCAGTTGCACTGGGACTTATAAAAAGGGCCTTGAAAAAAATATAGTATTTAGTACAACCTACACAACTTCAAATTATGCAACACATTAATTGAAAATGTCAATGTACTGTTTAAATGAAAACAAATTGTAAACCATATGTAACACAATGTGAATGACAATGCAAGTGCAAATATTTACCATATGCTTATTGTTTCATAGTTTTTGTTTTTAACAATGGACAATCAAACAACTCCTTTTCATCTACTTATCATAATCTTATTTTTGTGGATTTGCAAAAACAGCACTTGCGCTGTACTTGTATGGTTTTTCATCTACCCTTTATTCTCCTCAAAGCTGCACCACTTTCAAGCCTACTTATCAGGTACATGTTTTTTTCTTTGTCCACCACTGTTTACCAAATCTCCCCACTTTATATCACTAGTAACAGCACAATATATTGCATTTTTGTACATAAACAAGTCATAACACTTTAACAGACTTTCTGTAACTTATATTGCACAGCTACTCAGCAAGCTACAACTTAAAACAAAAAAAGCTTATTATTAATCTCCTATGAGAAACCCAATGTGTTTACTAATGCTTGTAGAGATGAGTTCCTGAATCTTCCTGTATCAGTGCCAGTTTTTGGATGGGTGAAATTATGTAGGGGGGCGGGTCCATAGCCAAAAGCAGGAAGTTCGCACCTCTTTGTACCTTTGTTGTGGGTGCTCCAGGCTGAAGAATAACCTGCTGTGAGTTGCATCATTAAGCACAAAGGTTGTCTGCAGAAAAGTCTAGAGAGGCACTTAAAAAATAAAACGCACCCGAACCAGTTCTGTGTACCATACATGACCGCGTTTTGGAGCAATTAACATAGTTTATTAAAGCCACAAATTATGTGTTTCGTTCAGCAGACTTTAATACATTAACATTTTTCATGTTTTTTGTCTAGCACTGCATACTAGACTCTTCTCTAAGCGCTTTTGGTGGTATTGAGAAGCTATTGTTCTGATTGGACCAGGGCATCCAGCTACGGTGACAGATAATTGTAACTGCCAGTAGTTTGGTGCTTTATTTTTACACTTTTTTGTACAGCGCAGAGCACTGCAGTTTCAAGGTGCTCTTCTCACCAGAGTACATGCTGAGAAATCTTATTGGATGTGAGGACTGACCTTTGTGGCCGTCGTGTATTAGTCATGCTCTTAATGTGAGGCTTGATCATGCAAAAGCTAGTGTGAATAGCTCGGTTTTCACGAGTCCCTTGAGTCCTAAGGTATCTCAGTGGGTTCAGGCCTGAGATGTGGTTTCAGGCGTTCCACTTCGAGGCCCCAGAGTACCTTCTGAATCCTCTCCAGAACCATCTTTTTTCAGCAGGAGCAGGTGGCCTGGTCGCCCGAGAACTCAGAATGGACAGAAAATATAGTTATCTGGCATAGGTATATTGACGATCTCTTCCTGGTGTGGAGGGGGTCGGAAGAGAGTGCTAGAGTTTACATCGAACATCTCAGTAAAAATGACGTAAATCTAAAGTTCTCCGGCGAGATTAGCTCAGTGGCAGTGAGCTATCTCGACCTGAGAATTGAGATCAGGGATAGCAAAATATCTACAGCCCTGTATCGAAAAACCACTGCTGGCAACAGCAGTTGCACGCTACTAGTAGTCATCCAAATAAACTTAAAGAGAGTATACCATATGGAGAACTGTTACGCCTCAAAAGAAACTGCTCCAGAGAATGTGATTTCATCAGAACGGCCAGAGAAAGTCTGGCGAGATTCATGGCCAGAGGCTACAGTCCTGAATTACTTGAAAATACCCTGAGAAAGGTCAAGAATATACCAAGGAATAGCCCGTTAGGGAACAACAAAAGAGACAAATCTAAAGAGGGGAAATTCCGCCTAATTACCACGTATTCTAGAGACATGAACAGTATAAAGAATATTCTACAAAGGAACTGGCATGTTTTAAAAACAGATGCAATTATTGGAATGGACATTCCATCAGTACAAATTGCTACATAGTCATTTAGATTGCCTACCAACTAAACCGAATACATTAACCGAGACGAGAGGCGTCTACCCTTGTGGTAGATGCAAAGCTTGTGCATTTAGTAAGAGTATTGACCTACAACATTCCAGGACTTAAAGACAGCAGAACAATTAATACATTCATCACATGTCAAAAAACACATGTAGTATATTGTCTAGTCTGTCCTTGTAAACTTAAATATATAGGCAGTACTATACACAGTTTCAAAGTGAGAATTCTGGAACAATTGCGTTCCATTACCAATAAAGATGACTTATCCAGTAGTGAGGCGCTTTGCTGTCAATCATGACAGCAATAGAGATCTACTCCATTACTTTGGACTGGACCATAGTCCACTACACGTGAAAGGAGATGACAGCGTGCTCAAATTAAGAAGACTGGAATCCAGATTTATAATTGACTTACAAACTAAAAGTCCCATGGGCCTGAACAGCAGTAAGGAATTGACAGTACACCTAGGGATCTAGGTATTAAATGAGGGTTTTTTTGCTGCACCGTAGAGACCTTTTATAGACAGTTTTGAACTAGCCGATATACGGCTTAATCACCTAGAGCAGGACACGGCGGTTCCCTATACAGGAATCGCCACTTGCCGATCCACTGCGATATTTGACAAATGTAATGTGCAGTCTTAAATGTATTTGACATTTTAAGGATGTAAATGATGTAAATATTTATAGATTTTGTAAATATTTTCACTATTGAGTTGTATATTGACATGGTATTTGTAAATAATGTACTATACCCAGCGAATTTTGCACATAACAAAATGGCTTACGCTACATTTGGTCAGTGCGCTAGTCCTACTTTGTTCGATACTGCCTAAGAATGATGCTTAAAATGGCGCATCAGTTTACGTTTTGTAAATACACTGAAGAAGAGAAAACCCCGAAACGCGGCTGTGAAGCACTAATAAATTGAGCTGAAATATCCGACTCCCGCAAGTGCTGCTACCTTATTCTTCCAGGCTGGGAGATAGGAACTTAGGAGCGTGATATTTACACAGGGCACTACCGTGTTTAGCGGCACCCGCCTTTGAAGTGATCAGTTTTGAATGGTGCAACAGGAGCAACTATGCAAATATATATATATATATATATATATATATATATATATATATATATATATATATATATATATATATACTAACATAATAAAGAGAGAGCCCAAACCTTTGAGGCGGGTAATCTCAGGAACCACAGCACCAATCACAACACCCAATACAATTTTGGAAAGGGCAGTTGCAGCAGAAGGACATAGGCTATGCAGACGCCCACCATATACATTTAAAAGGTAAAAGAGCCGTGCCAGCAAAGTAGTCCATTGTGGGCGTGTCTGCGTTGTTCTGTGGGCGTATGCTGAGGGCATGACAAATGCTGGGGCCGTGTGGTACGTTACGCCCTTCATGCCATGTCTCATATCGTGTGCTGTGGGCGTATGCTGGGGGTGGTGGCGTGTGCGGGGCCCTGGATTATGGGGAAAAAAGCGAGCGTTGTGCCCAATATTTCATTGTTTTTTCTTCCCAGGTTCTGTACATTCCAGCTGCGGGTGTGCTTGCCCCGCGCTCCCAGTGACGTGCACCTGCTTTACTGTATGGAGATCAAGCATGGCGCTATTCCCAAGGGCCGGAAGGAGCGCAAACAGGGGCCATTGTGCAGGAAATGTAATCTCGCCTTAACTTCCGGTGACGCCTGAAGCGCACACTGGAGATTTTCCACTTCTGTTGCGCACAGGCCTCACGCAACGCACATCCGGACACAAGGCCCGCCTCCACGGAAATAGCAAGAAAGGGACTATCCCTCCCCCGGGAATATGTGATGATATTCCGCAAACCAACATCCCGCATACCATCACTCCGCAATTTTTATAACGCACGACTATTACTCCGCAAAGACATCATTTCTAAAACTTTTACAACGCATATGACTTTATCACGCATGCCATTATAACGCAAATGCATGTGTGGTAAAGTCATATACATTGTAAAAGTACATTATTAAAACATTAAATATGTTTGTGTATATATATATATATATATATATATATAGATATAGATATAGATATATATATAGATATATATATAACTTACTGGCGGTCGCCAGTAGGTGGTTATAGTTAGGATTATTTTCTATAGGGAATCCGCAACATTCTATTGGGAATAACTTTGGTGTCGATTGAGGGATCTGCCTGAAAATCTCCTGAAATTTGCCTCGCTGCGCTCTGCTCCTTCCCTGAAAGTTTGGGGGGGATTCGTCAAGCGGGGGCCGAGATAAAAGGGGGGTCCCAAAACGTGTTTTCCCCATGTTAATTTCCATAGGGCGGTTGGACTCACTTTTAGCCCGAACGGCTGAATGGATTTCCACCAAACTTGGCAAAATTGTAGGGACTTGGTAGCCCGATGTACCTTTGCTATGTCTCAAGATATGTGCTCCAGTGGATTTTGAGTAATTTAGGTTCAAAAAAATATATATATCTATAAGCGCGCCCCGGTGCGCGTACCAGCGCGCTACGCCAGTTCGCGAGCGGAAAGCTGATTGGCTCTTGGGTGTCTGTCAACATTCCAAACAGTCAGGAGCAGCCGCCATCTTGTGTCTCGGTAGGATCAAGACACAAGAGGTTGCAAAAACAAAGGGGAAAATGACCAAAAGGGGGCAGGGTAGACCCCCGACCCCCTAGGTTTGATGTGGGGGCCATAAAAGAGCCCCGCGGGTCAAACATTTTTTTTTTCTTCGATTTGCGCGGGGGGAGCGCCCGGTACGCGCACCAGGGAGCGTACCGGGGAGCGTACCATGGGGAAAAAAGAATGATAGTTTTTTAAAAATGTAGCTTTTTTATAAATTGGAGATAGTTCTAAAAAGAACTGTTTTTTTTATTCTTTTTGTTGTTTTATATTTTTTTTATTGTTTTTTGGAACATTTTTTACTTTTTGTGGCTTTTATGAACAATTTTATATTTTTTTTGTAATTTTTATGGGGACAAACAAAAAACAGGGAATTGTAAACTGCTCAACTGGAGCAAAAAAAATCAGGAAAAAATTAAGGGTTTTTTTGGCACTTGTGGTTGTCACCAGCACATGAGTTTAATGCTTTGCTCACCATAGCAAATTGTCCTTCCACAAAATTTGCAAACTATTTTGAAATCTCCAAACTGGGTTTGGATGTTTGGGACCATCTTCCTTGTCTCTGGACCCAATGGAGTGGGTTGCTTACTTTGGGAGGTGCTGGGAGAAGATTGGGGAGGGTTTCTGGTCAGTTCTCTGACCTCTGCCGCAGCATAGTTGTTTGGATGCCGGCGTTGCATGTGGCGAATCATGGTGTTGTTGCCAAAAGAATACTTTTTGGCAGGGTTCCCCCTGGAAAGTACAGTGCCACAGATCATACAAGTAACCTTTGGCGCATTAACTTTTTTGAGGCCCCTTGGGATTTTAAAAACTCCCAGACAATGTGCTCCTTTGGCTTATAGGTTGTAGTATCTTCAGGCAGGTACCGCCTCTCCTCCTCCTCCTCCTCCTCCTACTCTTCATCTTCTCCACCACTGTGGTGTTGTGGTGGTCCTTGTGGTGGTGGTGGTGGTTGAGATGCTCCTGCTGCTGCTGCTACTGTAGCCATTTCTCAGTACAAATAGGTCTGCAAACAGGTCTTCCTCACTCAAAGTACAAAGTCAGAATGAGGAAAAAAGGTGGGGGCTTTCATCATTTGGAAAACAAAACTGTCCTGAACCAATGAAAAGTGTTATTTTCAGGTCACATGACCCGACGCGCTTACGCTACGTGCCCCGGGGTGCGCCCCGGGCCGCTTACGTAGCGCGATCGTATGCGCTAGAGTGCTTCCGGGTGCGCTTACGGCGTGCGTATCACGCGGACGAGGCTACGCAATACGTCACAATGATGTTTTCGTTCGCGGAAATAGCGCAAACGGGACGCTCACTGGTACGCGCACCGGGGCGCGCCGGAAGACTGCGCTTACCGGTGCGCTCACTGGTACGCGCACCGGGAGCGCTGCAGGGCAAAAAAAACAACAACAAAAAAACATGAACAATATACATAAAAAAAATAGTATTACATAAATATACAATATAGAATTAATTATGAAAAATATTATATTTTATAGCTTTAGAAATTTGCTATTAAAAAACCTTTGAAATTCACTGAAAAAAACATAGGTTTGAGGCCCTATATATAGTTAGGAATTAGCATTTAAAAAAACCTATGAAATTCACTGAAAAAACCATAGGTTTCACTCCAGTTATAGTTAGGAATTAGCATTTAAAAACCTATTAAAATCACTGAAAAAACCATAGGTTTCACACCAGTTCTAGTTAGCTGGAAATTTTACTGACATAAAACCATTGAAATTCCCACGTTCTAGTTAGTTGGGCTCACTATAACTTGCGCGCCTGCAATGCACTGCTGATGACGTCACATATTACATCACTCATGACATTGTCCGTGACATCACTCATGACATCACTGATAACACCATCCAGTGAATGTGTGTCTTTCTGAAAAATAAATGTTTTATATATGTATATGTAAAGGTCGATGGAAGAATAAATGTTTAAATAAGTGTGTAAATGATGTTTTTTTTTTTAATTGATTGGTTAACTGCCTTATTAAGTGTATCTTAGTGAATACATATATTAGTGAGTAATTTTTAAATATTTAAATATATGTATCAGTGTTTCACTTTGTGTATAAGTGGCTGCATGGGTTGGTGAGTAGCTACATGTGTGTGTATATGGGTTATTAGATGTTTTTTTTAGTATCAGTATAAGTGTCTGTATGGTTTGGTGGGGGGTATTACTTAGCACATAGATGCATCAATGGCTGACTCAGTGTTTGTATGTGTTTTGAAGACAGCATGTGTGCAGGATTGTATGGGTGGATGAGTATGTATATGTGTGTGTTAGTGAGTGAATGACTGTCTCACTAGTGTCTTTATCAGTGGCGACATATGTTTTAATCTAGTATATGTGAGTATTGATGTATATAAGTGAGTATATGTGAAAGTGAGATTGTAAGAGTTCCTGTTTAAATAAGTATGTGTTGCTATAAGTGACTGTTTAAGAGAGTAAGTATGTGTAAGTTTCCTTAGAAGTAAGGTGGTAGGGTATTTATAGTTGTATATGCAAATAAATGGATGTTCAATAGTTTATTTGCATGTGTGAGTATGTGTGTGAGTAACTTTTGGATGACTGTCGGTGTGTAACAGGATGTATAGGTGTATCACTACATATGATGAGTGAGTATATGTATGAGTGACTATATAGAACTGTTGGTGAATGAGTGGATTTGTATATAGATGGTGGAATTACTGAGTTGGTTGTTGTAACTGGTATGGGTATCTCCATTTTTTTGAAAATGTTAATTTCTATTTTTGAATATGTGTTTCAAGGGTTACATTACACTGAAAGGAGGTCTGTCACTCTGTCACAAGGATGGTGTCATCAGTGATATCATGGGTGATGTCACTGACCATATCATGAGTGATGTAATATGTGACGTCATCATCAGTGCATTGCAGGCACGCAAGTTATAGTGAGTCCAACTAACTATAACGTGGGAATTTCAATGGTTTTATGTCAGTAAAATTTCCAGCTAACTATAACTGGTGTGAAACCTATGTTTTTTTCAGTGAATTTAATAGGTTTTTTAAATGCTAATTTCTAACTATAACTGGTGTGAAACCTATGGTTTTTTCAGTGAATATATATATGACGCTCAAAGTCCCTTCCCTTCCCTCGAAAGGAACAGCACTCCGGGGGTGGTGAAAATCACAGCGGTCTTTTAATGAAAGATCAACAAACTCGTTTCGGCGTAAGGCTTCGTCAGTGTCAATGACACTAAGCACATGACTCAATTTTAAAGCTCCTTCATGGTTACAGACATAAGCAAAGGACTAGCCCAAAGTCAAATACAGACGCCATCTTGTAACGGATAGAATGTGATGGATAACATATGCATCTATCCCCATGCAAGAAACTAATACCCCACATCGGTTGACAAAACAAGAGGTATGGGCATAAAATGATAATTATACAAAATATATGTAGTAACAACATCTAGCCGTCGATCGGCATAAGTCCTTTGACAATCAGTCTGTCCCTGTAGGAGTAAAGCATGGATCCGCGAGACAATCATTTAGGGACAATACTCAAATATATATATATATATATATATATATATATATATATATATACATATATATATATATATATATATATATATATATAAATAAATACATAAAGAGATATGCTAAATGGCCATCCTAACTCGGATATTTCTACATCCTGTGCTCCCAGGAGCCAAAAAAAAGATGGCCATAACATACCACATCATAGCCATGCCGGGGTTAATCGATATACCCCTACAACCATCTCTTCCATATAAGAGAAATGCGGTGGAGTGAAAGAAAAAAGAGGAAGAAAAGGAGAAAAAGAAGAAGAGGTGAAAGGGGGGGGGGGGTGGAGGGGGGAAATAGAAAAACTATGGAAGAGGTGGAAATAATTTTATATATATATATATATATATATATATATATATATATATATATATACACAATTATTAAAAAGGTGAATAAACTGTGTGAGGTCATAACAAAAATTAATCTTCATGAAACATTCTAATTCATATACCAAGGTCGTCTTACAGATTTGTCCTAAATACTAAACATGAGCATCAGCATGCATACTACTATTTCCCCTGAGTAAATTATTTCCCTAAGTGGACGGCCATCTCCTCCCCACTGTTGAGACCTCCTGGATGTTTAGTAGCTAAATCGATGATGTACCTCGATTCTAGTAGTCTGAGTCGTCTCAACTTATCTCCGCCCCTGATGTTACTAGGTATACAGTCCAGCCCAAAGTATTGTAGTTTGCTGTGATCTTTGTTGTGCTACTCAGAAAAATGGCGGGCTACTGGGTAGGAAGGATCAACCTTATCAATGGCCCTAAGATGTTCTAACACCATCAATTTTAGTTGATTGATTGTGCTCCCGATGTAGCGGAGGCCACACGGGCACACCAAACAATACACTGCGTAAACAGTACTGCAAGTCAAAAATTTCTGGATTACCATGGATCTACCCGTCACATGATTTTCATACCGGAGGACTCTCTTACTGGCTGCGCAAGCTTTGCAGCGGCCACATGGGTAAAACCCACTCATGTCCTTAAGTGTATTGGGCCTGACAGTAGGTTTATTGAAATGGCTACGTACCAACATATCCCCTAGCGATCTACTTTTACTGAAGGTCACCAGAGGGTGTGGGGGCAAATCCTCTTTCAACATACTGTCTGTGTGCAGGATGTGCCAGTTCCTACGCACCATGGCCTTGAGGTGATTGGCTCCAGAGGAATAGGGTGTGATCATCCTGAATTTACTCTTTTCTGTAGTAGTATTCATAGTTGGCTGTTCCTTCTCTTTCTTTTTGAGCAATTCAGCCCTAGGAATTTTCTTGACTCTCCTAAGTGTGTTCTGCAATAGGGAATCATCGTATCCTCTGAGTCGGAAACATGCCAGCCACTCAAGGGCTGCCCTCTCAAACTCCTGATCTTGTGTGCTGTTTCTACGGAGTCTGAGGAGTTCCCCATATGGGATGCTTCTGATAAGTTTGGGTGGGTGACTGCTCTTTGCAAATAGAATTGAGTTCCCTGCTGTTTCTTTTCTATATAATGAGGTATGTACCCGACCCCCATCAGTTTACACCCTCAGGTCCAAGTAGTCGACTGCCACTCGGCTAATTGTTCCTGAAAGATGCAGATTGTAGCAGTTGTTATTCAAACCCTCGATATACTTTTCTGCGCTAACAGTCGTACCCTGCCACACGATGAAAAGATCATCTATGTAGCGGTACCAATGTACCACCCTGCCATGCTCCTGACCCATTTTCCAGCTCCTGGGCACCTGCTCCTCTCACCAGCCAACGAACAGGTTCGCATAGCTGGGAGCGAAGCAGGTGCCCATCGCCTTACCAGAGGTTTGCCTGTAAAGCTGTTCTCCAAACAAAAATATATTGTTATTTAAGCAGAAATGCACAAAATTGAAAATCATGGTGTTATGCTGTACAAAGCGTAGTTGACGTTTATCTAGATAATGCCTGACCGCATTCAAGCCATGTTGATGGTCAATGTTTGTATAAAGACTGGTGATATCTGTGAGAAGTTGGCCCGATATGCAGTGTTCACTATTCTAGTGACCACTATGCATCGGTCCAAACGACCCTTATGGTGATTGGTTGTAAGTCAACCTTAGACCAGCTATCCTAGTAGCCTGGATACGAGCAGTCTTCGGGCTAAACTCTAGAGGGCGTGTTAAGCTATCTGTTATACCATCACATACCCCTTGAACACCAAGTGAAAGGACACCACACAAGTGTTATGAAAATAAACAGTGTATTTATTAGAATCACAACAGCCCTGGACTCTTTATGAGGACAGGGTACTAAGCACAGAACAAAACTCTTAGGAAAATACTTCAAGTGCACAATCAATACAAGTGCCCGAGGGCACGGAAAGTTCTAGTGGTCTCGGGCGGACCCGATAAGGCAAGTCGGAAGCGAGGGACTCGGGACCCTTAAGTAAGGAGGCTATGCGGGCACCGAAATGCCGGAGTTACCTAGCCACAAGGACTGCGGCTGCACAAGTCTTACAGGCGTCGGGGGTCTTCGCTGACGAGCCAGGAGCCGGAAGGAAGGAGTTGCTGGATGGCGACCAGTGAAGAATAGTTCGTAGAGATCCAAGCCTGGATCAGAGGTCGATGATACCTGAAAGCAGAGGGGACCAAGTTCGTACTACTAGCCAGTAGTCAGAGGGTACCAGGAGGGCACCGGGTGGCCGTCACCTCGACTAGGTGAGTGGGCGACGCTAGGCTCTGCAGTCTCACGGACCAGGAGGCGTTGTCGGCGACCAGGATGGAGGTGCGAGCTGTCCCACGAAGGTTGATGCTGTCGGCGTCGCTGGGCCCAGGATTGGGGCAACAAGCCTTGGCAGATTTCAGGGCCACGTGGTGGGCCTAAAATGGCGTCTTGAGTGGACCAGGAGGGTCCGGGGTGGTCCTCTCGTAAAAAGGAGCAAAAGGCTAGTCTGGAGCAACCAGACCAGCAACGTTGGTTGTCGTTCGTCGTCAAAGGGTCACAAGCCAGCGGCTAGTGATCGGACAACGGGCTGAACAGCGAAGCAGAAGGGCCCCACGCAGATCGTGGAGATACTGGGAGGCTGCACTTCAGGGCTGGAGCTGCTCAGGGTCGGGGTTTCTCGGACCCCAGAGCACTCACCAGAGGATACCTTCGGTGGTCGTGCTGATTAAGAAAGCGTGCAGGTTCTGATGATGGCCGGTCCCTCGAGGTCTCGTCGCACCCACAGATCTCAGCTGAGCTGACGATGTGGGTAGAGGTCAGAGGTGCCAGGGAAGCCGGTTCTCCTCGAGCTGGGTCGTCGCATTCCTGAGGAAGGACTTGCAGCAAACCGCAGAGTTCTTAGATGGTGCCCGCGGATGCAGGGTGACTACTCCTTAGCCACAAGGGAGAAATCTTGAGAAGAGTCTCGAATGTCCTTTCGTAGAAAGTAGTTCTTGATTCAAAGATGATCTAATTTGGAAGGGTCCCCGCTCCGGCCTTTATCCTAAAGAAAGGGGTGGGTACATGACTAGGTCCTGCCCTAGGGGTGGGACCAGGAAGGGGGGTAGTTACACCCCTCTCCCCTGCCGGACTTTCCCCAGGTCAGGGGCTGGCGCCCCTGGAACTGGTTCTAGCCGGCAGATGCGTAGTGAGCACCGGGGTGCCACTCCGCAGTCACCTTCTTGTAAAGCCCTGCCTACCCAGGATACACAAAACCCTGCCTGGGATGGTGCGAACACCGCCCCGGACAGGAAACCCTTTGTCCAAGCTCTCCTCGCTGGAAGGACTCCCAGCAGCAGGAGGTCAGACTCGTGTCTGTGGTGGCAGCATCCATTTTGTGGAGCTGAGGCTTCAGTTAACTTTAACCGGGGTTCACGGTTACGTACATGTCGTGTCCCTCTAGAAGGGTGGAATGCTAACCTCGTCGCCAGCATTGGTGAGGGGGCAGCATCCCGATTCGTATGACACCTTACTCGACATGTCTTGATAACGCGATCCCAAAATTACCGATATGGTACGCGTTATCATGGAACAGCCATTGGGTCTTGGTTCCGCAAGCTGCAACCGGGCTCGGCTCGTGCCAGAGCCCAATTCACACGGTTCCACGCACTCTGCCTTCAGGATTGTTAAGGCCTGCCATAGGAGTGGCTGATAGGAACTCGGGTGTCCATTTTAGGGTTAGATATAGGGATACTATACCTACAGCAACGGGCGAGTACGCCACGTTGCCCCAGCTGTCGTGCAGCCAGTTGTGTCAGATTTAGATGGCCATCCAGGGGTGGCATAATACATGCTTCAGCCCCTGGTAGGCCCTGGGTACACCGATGCCCTGAGTTACAGGGTCTGACAGGGTGGCCCAGTTCCAATTGGGTAATGCACCTAAGGTACACACATCAATTTAGTGAGAGAACAGCTAGGCTGTGGGTCTGATTAGCAGGCCCACAGCCCGGGAAAGTCGTAAACCAGTGAGACAAAAGCAAAAAGTCTGGGTGATCATAGGATTTCAGACCCTACTCTCCTACAATATCCATCACCATCAGTAGATAATCAGACTCCCAGCTCATATCTGCAATTATGTTCAGGAAATCTTTTGTATCCTGGATGTATGAATCCAGGCTGGTAACAAGGGGAAAAAGAACAGAGTCCACGAACTTAGACATATTTTCAGTAAGTCCATAGATAGAGGCAACGATGTGGCGTCCTGGAGGTGATATAGAGTTCTTGTGGAGCTTAGGAAGGTGGTAGAACGTCAGAGTCATGGGGTTATTGCTCTGAAGAAAGAGGTGTTCACCCTTCCCCAACATATGCAGATTATACCATTTCCGAATCAACTCGTCGTATCCGTTGATGCTCTCCTCATAAGCCTTGTTAGTAGTTAAAGAATAGTACTTGGGGTCAGACATCTGCCTCATTGCCTCCTGCTGGTAATATTATATAGATATATATATTTTTTATTTAATTAAAACATTTATTCTTTTAAATTGCATTTTTTATACTATTTTTATTTATTATTTTTTATTACCCTTTACACCCTAAAAACGAATCCCACCCTGCTTCCTTTAAATACCCCTGCACCCCATAATCCTAACCCACCCATACTCCTTAAAATACCCCAACACCCTTAAACACTAACCCATCTTAACCCTATAAATATACCCTGTACCCCCAACCCTATCCCTAAACACTAAAAATACCCCTGTATCCCAAAACCCAAACCTAGGCTTGAACCATATAAATACCCTTGTACCTCAAAACCCAAACCTACCCCTGAACCCTAAAATACCCCTGTACCCCAAAACGCAAACCTACGCCCTGAACCCTAAAAATACCCCTGTACCCCAAAACCCAAACCTACGCCCTGAACCCTAAAAATACCCCTGTACCCCAAAACCCAAACCTACCCCTGAACACTAAAATACCCCTGTACCCCAAAACCCAAACCTAGCCCTGAACACTTAAAATATCCCTGTACCCCAAAACCCAAACCTAGCCCTGAACCCTAAATATAACCCTGTACCCCAAAACCCAAACCTACCCCTGACACTAAAATGCCCCTGTACCCCCAAACCTAGCCCTGAACCCTAAAAATACCCCTGTACCTCAAAACCCAAACCTAGCCCTGAACCCTAAAAATACCCCTGTACCCCAAAACCCAAACCTAACCCTGAACCCTTAAAATAACCCTGTACCCCAAAACCCAAACCTAGCCCTGAACCCTAAAAATAGCCCTGTACCCCAAAATCCATACCTATCCCTAAACCCTAAAACTACCCCTGTACCCGATAATCCAAAACTATATCTGAACCCTTCAAATAGCCAAACACCCCAAAACATATACCTCAGTACCCCCAAAACATATACCCATACTTACCTTATCCAAACATTTTAAAAAAACATGCTTTTACCATTCATGCATTTACAGCGAATTTAGTTGTAAATGTATGCGTGGTAAAAGCATATAAAATGTAATGTCATGAATTATAGTGGCATTGCGGAGTGATGGTATGCTGAAAGAAAGTTGCGGAATAATGGGTGTTTACCCTCCCCCAGTAAGTACATTGGTGGCACGGCGGCCCATATCTCCAGCAACATACTCATATTTTTTCACCACCCATTTGAAAAATGCACAAGCCTCTCTCATTGATGGCCAGCACCGACATACACTTTTAGACACACCTCCAGCCACAAGTTCTAGAATTGCGAACTTTAGAGCTGATGAGCTACGTTCGAATCTCGGCATCAGCTCAACATCCTGTGATTTCAGGCAAATCGCTTTGTCTCCCCGTGCCTACCACAAATGAGTGTTCTTCTGTAATGTAAATTGTGTTCATGACATGTCTAGTTCGCGCTATATAATATTGCAAGGAAAAATAAAGTAGGGAAACTCTAGTTCACACACTACTGAACGCGCACTCTTAAGTGCACCAGCAGTGCACTGTGAATCGGAGCGTTTCACAGGCCTGTCACAGATAAGAAATGCTATCAAAACGAAATCCTACAAAACAATATACAACTGACCGGCAGCAATTCATACCCGGACAACGTCGGGACGGGCTGCTAGTGTATATGGATATATATATATAGTTTGTGTCCGTGCCTTTGGATGTAGGAAATGCAGTTTTTTGTTACATATATATATATATATATATTTCATTTTTTTAAATGTGAAAGTTTTAAACGCATCAAAAACATTGGCCACGTCTTACAGTCAACACCAGGTCTATTGGCTTTGCAAGTGCTTCATAAAGATTTCTGCCCAGTTTCTGGCTATGTTTTTTATTTGTTGGCTTTACCTGTCTTTATCTGTTTAACCCCTTCCATGCTGATGACGGAATCGCTCCGTCATCAGCTACAGTTGAGCTGTGCTGATGACGGAGCGGTTCCGTCATGGCCCGGCCGCCGCGCCTGCGCGGCGCTGATTTCGCGCCTGCGCGGGCGTTCTAAAGAGCGGGGCGGGTCATGACGGAACCGCTCCGTCACCAGCACAGCTCAACTGTAGCTGGTGACGGAGCGGTTCTGTCACCAGCATGCGGCGGCCGCGCGGCCGCCCCGCCCCTTTAGCGCTGCGGCGGAATAGCCGCCGCAGCGAAGGGGTTAAACTGCCCCCAACCAGAAAGCACGTTTTCTTCTTTGACAGTAAGTGTTTCTCACACAGTCCGTCTTTTACTTTCAGGACCATTCGGACGTTGTTTTGGACTCGTCTGCGCTCTCTACAGAAAACGGGAAAACAAGCAGGTTTCCCAAACCGCAGCTGGAGATTCAGTTCACACCCCTGACGCCAAACAAAATGGAGGTCAAGCACCAGGGCAGCGCCTCGCCCGTGACTGTGAAGATCAACCGGCCCCTAAGGAAGCGGAAGAGCACCGAGATGGACGAGGTAGTCACTTCACGTGCCTGCGTTTACTCCCAAGTGTCACTTGGTGTACACGGAGGAGAGTGAATGATGCAGTTTCAGCGCAGAGTTAACGTATTATTTAAAAGTGGAACTGTTTATTGCTTCCCATGTTACTTCGACGTTTGAAATGCTTCCGCTTCTCTTCAATCATCGTAAATTAGGTTTGAATGTTTTGACAGTGGTGCATGCTGTTTTCATAATCTCGTTGATTAGCCAGCTGCAAAAAGGAAAAGTAGTTGCCACAGAAGCAGTTCACGAGCATGGTGGGAGGAGAGAGCCTATAGCAGATCTCCTTCTTCTTTATAACTGATGCTTATACACCAGTACAGTACTGCAAATATAATGTGTTCTGTCTTTGTGCCCTCGGTGAAGGGCCGATGGCAGTGTACGAATGGCCACTGTATTGGCCCTATTTTTTTTAGGTAAATACACAGCCATCCTAGTCTCCGCCAGTACTTGTTTGATGTGAATATGTGAAATTACTTTACTGTTCTATCCTAGAGGAGAATAAGATGGCCTTCTTCTGTAAGTTAGAAAATATCCCTTTTTCGATCATCATCCACTTGATCTCTTTGCTTCCTCTGTAGCGTATACAACGATTACTATCAAAGGTAAGTAACTTTTTTTTCTGATTAATAATTCCAACTGCAGAGAGATTGATTGCTCACCTTAGAATATCTTCAGGCGGCAGACTGGCTCTAGAGATTATTGATAGCAGTGCTCCCTACAACACTTGGTGGCATTTTGTGCTTCTTCGTTGGCTCCATCCTATCCCATCCCAGAAGTGGCACAGTGGAGCAACCTAATAGTGCCCTTCTTGTGCGCTAATGATATCTGCATCCCTGAGTAGTAGGCTTCTCTTTGCCTTCCTCTCCATGCCTGGCCATCACTCCAATCCTGAAACAGACTCTCTGTCCCTTTCAGTTGCCCCACTCTGCATAATGTTTTCCTCAGCTCTAATGCTAGCCAGGCCCTTGGCCTCTTTTGGATTGTAAGACAGTCATGATCCGATGTACTGGGCACCTCAATCCCTTGGGATCCAGAGCCACTTTACCTGCTGCAGGCAGTCTCCTCAGCTCCTCAGATCTTTCATCATACCCATTCTGTTGTCACTCTGAGCCCCAAGCTAAGCTGTCTCTTCTGCATCAATATATTTACCTCCCTTGGGCAATTGGTATAAGGGCTAAAACACTGGCACATCAAGGTGCATAGGGTCTAATGCAAGCAAGGAGCAATGAAGGAAGGATAGTAAAGCAGCCATAATTGGTATTTAGTTGGCCCCTCACACCACTGGGTCTCAGTACCACTGCAGCTGCAGCACCAATGATACCTATAGCCC
Organism: Lissotriton vulgaris; assembly: GCF_964263255.1. Lineage (NCBI taxonomy): Eukaryota > Metazoa > Chordata > Amphibia > Caudata > Salamandridae > Lissotriton > Lissotriton vulgaris. Next base: position 536,213,264 of record NC_141693.1, on the reverse strand, counting down.
GAAGAAACAGGCTTTGTTCGCTGCTCACTACACAGAGCGATTACTCTTAGGCCTGAGGCTCAGAGTAGACTGTCCATTTTGTAATACCAAAAAGGAGCAAAGCCCCACATCTTGCCACCCCCCCTTCCCTGGTGCTGGGGTCCCATTCCATGTGCCGCATGGGTGCCCTGGTTAGGGAAAACAAGGGTACCCCGTTAAGCGAACCTGGGGTTGTAATGTATATAAAAAGAACAATGGTTCAAGGGTGGCCTAACTAGGTCCTTATACACAAAGAAAGTTATTTTATCTAGATAGTGAGTCAATTAGGGAGCAGAGCATGTAGGGCAAACGTGTATTTTTAATCATAATTGCATGTTGGTATTACACAAGTACTTTCAGGTGCTCACATGAGTGGAAAAAAGTGCGTAACGTGACTGACAGACACGAAATATCACACAGACAACAAAAGAAATCCACAACGATACATGCGGTTTGGGCATGGCACCTTACCAAATCGCACGCATTCAGTTTGAAAAATGGATAAAATGCAAAATGTGAAAATGACCAGAAAAGACTGTGTGCATCCTGACTTTTGCTAATTCATGTCGAAATGTATGCCCTACACCGGGGTAGCACTCACCCAAGAAGTCGGGAACGAAATAAGGATTAACAATGGACATTGGTTTACTCCACACGGCAGACGAGACAACGTGGTTCGTCTCTAAAGACAGTGTTCAAAATACATGAACTGGTGAACTTTCGCAAGTATTTGATGACAAGGAATTATATTATATAAATGATACCATTGATTTATGTACGCATAATGAGCAGCTTGTGGTTCCCATAACAGTAATGGATTATGAGAAATAGAGTTTTTAGAATAGAACATCATTATGTCGACGTTGTACAGCTGGCGGGAATAGAGAAAACAATCGACCAATAGAGAGAAACGTATGTATGTAAATGAGGGACGGGAAAAGGGAGGGTACGATCATTTGTGCGAGGAGAATTGAGGAAGTCTGCAAGGGAACGGCTGTGGCCGGTATGGAGATCGAAGTAATGTTAATTTAGAATCAGGTGTGAGTGTTTGTAAGAATCGGGATAGATGTTAGAAAGTTTTGGGCTTGACTATGATGCGGAATCGTGTTTTAGAAAGATGTGAAGAGAGTATGTGAGAGCATTGTGTGAGTTAAACTTGTGAGCGAGTTGATGAGTACAGGGAAGCGGGAGAGCATGCAGGGGGTGATTATTAAAAGAGTTGGGGCGTTTTAGTTTGCGTGAGGATGAAGGGGAGTTTAGGTTACAGTATAGCGGGATAGGTGGGTTAAAGTAGAAAGGAGAAAAACATAGCGATTTAATGATAAGTTGTGTTGATATGTGAATAAGAGATTAGAGGATTGGGTTTACGATTTGTGACAATATTAATGAAGACCGGTTTAGAATCCTGTCTGCATTGAAATTAATTGTATGTATAGCGATGCGATTAGAGGTTCAAACGGTAATTTTTGCTTTTTTACTTGTAATTTCAGTGACCCCTGACGAAGGGCACCCAGTTTGCTTGAAATGCATTGGGTTTTTTAAATAAATAACACTGCCCTAGACTATTTTGCATTCATGTTTTTGCTAGAGGTTCGGATGGCCCAGCATAAGCATTAGAAATTATGAAAATTGGCAAGCATCACTCCGCGTGTGGAGAGAGAAAGAAGAAATGGTGAAAAAAAGTTGAACTGCGTTGGAAATATGGATAACATTGGAATACATGGATACATTAGTTTGAAAGAAATGACTGCCTAAATTGGCGACTTGAGCTGTGCATTTGGTTGGGGCATAATTCTGCCCCAGTCTGGATTGTTATTCAATTGGTGCCGTTTGGCAATGACACCTTTAATAAATAGCACACATTCAGTTTGAAAGATGGATAAAATGTGAAAATGACCAGAATAGACTGTGTGCATCCCGACTTTTGCTAATTCATGTCTTTCTCCACAGCAGCAAGTCCTGGACATTCGGGCTAGAATCATGGTTTTTCAGGCTTGGTCCTGGATCAGTGAGGGTGGCTTTGAGGCTTCATGGCCTCTTAGCATCTTGCGTCCTCCTGGTCAATAATGTCACGTGATACCTGCATGCCCTCTAGTGGAACTTGAAGTCTGAGTTGGCTCAGCATCAAGGTAACTGTCCGTCATTTTGAAGACATGTGAGGAAGAAGATCCATTTCTGCAGTGCGGCTGATAGACCAGAATTAGTCCAGTGGCAGACCCCTCTCACTCCTCCACACAAAGCTGATGGTAGTGACAGATGCATCTGTGCTGAGTTGTGGGGAGAGAAAGGTTTCATCTGGGGTGTGGCGATCAGAGGGCTCTGGTCCCCAGTGGCTTGCCAGCTCCATATCAGTCTGCTGGAGCTGCTGTCCATTTGGCCCTGGAAGCCTCCCACATCCATCAATAAGAGATTGGTCCAGATTCCTATGGACAACACCAACTGTATGTGGTAATGCAACAAGCAGGGCGAAGCCGGATCCTCTGCTGGGATGCTTTGCATCTCTGGATGGCTGGAATGTCAGAGCATCTTTCTTGTTGACAGCCACCTTGCGAGGTCCCTGAATACCAGAGCTGACCAACTGAGCAGGGGTCTTCTGGTACATATAACTATCAGTTTCTACATCTGCATTCTATTTTACCAGTTTGGACCTGTCTTTCTGACGGACTATTTACTTTTCCTTTGTGTGGTGCTCTGGACAATTGAATATTCTTGATATCTGGGAATTTTTCCAGATAAAACTGACACCCACTAGTGTAAAGTGCATCTGTTTTCATTGAGAGCACTCCTTTGTATAATTGCGGACTTTTGTCTAGAAGACTGTGTATGTGCTTTTGCCTAGAAGACTGTGTATGTGCCAGCATTTCTCATTGGCCATTGTCCCCTTCTTTATCCATTTTTTTTTGTGTTGCCGTTAGCCCAGAAAAAGCTTGGCACACAGTGTCTCCTGACCTTGAACTGTCTTCCGCATTATGATGACATAGGTGTGTCACATGAGTGAGCTGCAAGCATTGTCGCTGCAGTGGTCCTACACTACGTTGTTTCCATACAAATTGGTGCTGAGGACTCAAGTGACCATTATACATAAAGTTGTTACTCCATTCCACCTTGGACAAGTCATCACTCTGCTAGTGTTCTCTGCTCTCCCTCACTCCTCAAAAGAGGAGAGGCTGCATTGAGTGGGTCAAAAAAGGACCATACGCCTTAACATAGATTGTCCTAAGGATCATCTTGTGGGCAATCGCTTCTTTGTTGGGTTCTCGGGTACAATGAAAGGGAAGGTTGTGAAGAAGAGAACCCTGTCATTGTTGATAGTCTTCTTCAGTAGGATCTGCTTAGCAGTGGCCAAGAAATTGCATCCTTCCCATTCCATGCTAGGCTGCTACGTGGGTGTCAGTGCATTCTTTTATGAAGCACTACTGCCCAACTTGCTAGGTTCAGCAGAAAGAACTTCTCACCAATTTTGTATGCATGGAAGAGCACTGCTGTGAAGAAATCTCTGGATTCAGTCTGGCACCTGAGGGTGGGGAACCTGTGGTTAGATTTAGCATCCACCCTAAAGCGTTACCAAAGGTAAATTGCTTCCTTGTTATTAATCTGCTAATATGAATTATCTAAACAGGTGTTGCAGACCCCAGGTTAAGTCCTGGTTTGGTAAAGTGCACAATGTCATTTATGAACATAAATTTGCAAAACAAAATTCAGTTTTCAAAGAGGCGGGAGAGTTAAAACTTATACTCTACTTCCAGTTACAGCATCAAACATCTAATCGAGGTCCATGAAAATACGTTTGAGTTGACATTTCAATATACCTCATTGAATCTACTTAACTCATGTCAGATATAAACATGTTCATACCCAGGGTCACTGGAATGATGACATTTTGCGGCTGCTATTGTTTTACATAATTATGGATTTGCTGCATTAGCCAGAGAATCCATCATCTGCTGCATAATCTGAAAATGTAAACAAAAAAAATGTTTAGTTCAAACGGATCGAAGTTATAAAAAACACAGCAACTTATGTAGTCACACAGGGGAAAGGCCCTTAGGAAGGGTTGAATGGTCCCCTTTCTGTTGATCTGGATGTTAAACTGGTACTAATGAGGTGAAACCTCTGCTCAGACAGTTATAATGTGTGCAAGTAACAAAAATGAAGTGATGCGATCAAAAAACGTGCTGTATTATGCCTTTGTTTTGCATTTGTTTTGCCTTTTCTTGCTGCATAATGTCTATCCTGACACAAAATTTGGTTCCCTCCTGTCACACAATTCCAGTGGCCCTGATCTTACCCTGAGCAAGAAACTGTGTCCTCTAAACAGACTGAATATCAGATTTAGGGGCAAACATTGACTTGCCTGCCAAGTCGATATTAGTTACTTAACTTTTAACTCTTCCATATGTGGATAGCATATGGAAGTGGACCTAGGATCCTCTACATCGGTTACTCAACAAGGTCAAAGGGAAGATCCATCTAGCTGGATCTATCTTGTGGTAGCTATTCTGAATTTAAAGGAGGAACAAAGTGTATCTGATGGACTTGCCTCAAGATGTCAGAGTTTTGTGAAACAACAAGAGATATGGCAAATCAAAGTCCAGCCTATCCAGGAATTCCATGTCGGAACCAGAGGCGAAAATGTGTAAGAAATTTTAGTTGTTGTTTCTATACTAGTGAATATTCCAGTTAAAATAAAATCCCTATTGAAATCCTTCAGAATTATGTTATAGATACTATTGTCCACAGCTAAGTTCTTGAAAGATGCTTTGTGACAAGATTAGTTGTCTAATACAAAAGTGATAATGAAGAGATGTTTATAAATGGCCATCTGAAGGCTTGCTTAATACTAAGCTTTGTAGCTCAGATCATAAGGCAGGATAAAGAATAAGGAGTTTGCATGCTCACAAGGATGTTTGCATTGAATATTCTGATTGTAAATAAATATAAGAATTAAGTTACTAGAATCATAAAAATTAAAGTGACTATGAGACAGATTAAGCAGGATGGTAAAATTACCCATATGGAACTTACAGCTTGGTCCAGGTTGAAGTAGACAAATTGTTTAAATGGTACATTTTGCAGTTCATCAATGAGTACAATTATACATAAATGTATGAGCGATACTTCTACTTGCAAAATCTTCACCTGTGAATATTCCTCAGGTGCCAGACTGTTTTGGAAACGTAGTCAATAGCTCTCTGGTAGCGGGCACATACTCCGTTACCACATCAGGTTTGGAGTTTTGATGACGTCATCGGGGCCTTATGGCGTCAGGACCAGCAACCTTAAATCCCCTACATTTTTCCATTCCTTTAGACTCGTTCAGAGCTTCTCACAGCTCTAAATAGATTTTTTTTCACATATGTTTATTAGTAGTGTCATAGGGACATGTCATCTCTGTAGTGGTCATACTCAAACACTGTCGTTCGTACAATGGCCACATGTCTATAATGCACCCAACCAATGATTGTCTTTGGTGCCTCGATTTAAGGCACAAAACATTGTCTTGTGACCTCTGCCAGCAAATGCACCCAAAGGCCATCAAATAGTCAACTTTTTATGGCTCACTTGAAGCAGGTCATCACAGACTCCGCAGGAGAAGATCACAGTTACCTTCAAGAATCAGGCCCAAGTCCCCGTCTAGGCAGTCCCCGTCCACCATATCTTCGAAAGGGAAGAAAAAGCACTTCCCTTCTCTAGCTGATCAAAATGAGCGAAGTCAAGTCACCTCTGGCCCAGTCTTTTAAGCCAGAGTTAGTAGAGAATAGACCGTCAAAATAATTTCCTCCACTCTAGCCGACATTGTAGTATCCATTTCCACCTGTCCCCCAACCACACCAGGTGCCCAGAGTACCTGACGCCAGGTGCGGCTCTATCATCCTTTCTGCAGTCCATGATGGACGTCTTCAGAAGGGTGATCGTTCCTTTGGGGAGGACTTGGGCCCAATGTGATAGTTTATTGGCCAGATAAACCTACGTTCTGGAAAGGGCCTGATTCCACAACACGTTCTACCTGGCACCATCTCAGACCGTAGGGCCTCTTTTTTCCTGGAGCAGGTGCAGAAAGACAGGCATTTGTTGCACCAGCAGCAAGACCTAAATAGTAATTTGTCGAAATTTCAGGACAGAACTGCTCCAACTCCCTTGTGGGACTCCACAGGAGGCCTCCCTCAGCCCACCCTGTTTACTCTATATGTTGCCCTCTGGCTAAACTGGTGTGGTAATTCGGCTTTCAGGTGTTGTCCTATACCGACGACACCCACATCATTGGTCTCTACATCAGTCAATATGTTGCTGGTTGCAGAGAAGTTCAAACTCTGTGTGACTGATATCAGCATCTGGATGAAGGAGAACTGTTTGAAATTAACTGCCAAAAAGAACAAGATCTTGGCGTTTAGGGCTCAGCACTCGGTGTGATCAGAACTCTTGTGGCCAGAGACATGTGGGCCTGTAGCTACACCAGTTGTCTCTGCAAAAAATCTAGGGGTCATCTTTGAGAATACCCGTACCTTTGACAGTCAGATCAAATGGGACTGTGAGCTCTTGCTTTTTTATGATTAAAATCCTGAAAAGGATTTTCCCTCTCATACAGGTTGAACGGAGTGCAGTAGTTGTGTTAATTACATCACGCCTTGACCTTTGCAACGCTTTATACTTAAACATTAACACGTCCTCACTTAACATGCTTCAGCCTACCTGGTACTGGATGTACCTAAACATGTTTCAGTCAGAGAAGGCATGCGCTTCCTTTTACTGACTGCCAGTTTGGAAGGTGGTGACTTTTAAGGCTCTCTGCATGGTTCATTTGACTCATCACCATCAGGTGCCAATGCCCCTTCTAACAGCATTTCATTGGTATTCCCCTGACCAACTGATATACCATCATGTTCTCCTGGGAAGGTGACTATTCCTAGATTCTGAAATGCCAGGTGGGACAGTTGCTCCTTTTCAGTAGCAGTGATCAAATTGTGGAACACCTTGCCCTCCCCAGACTTTGTCTCTAGTCTTTTTTTCTGCAGTATTTTTTTACCGGTTCAAGCACTTTGGCTCTTGTGGACATAATGCGCTCTGCAAAGTTAAAATCCTCTGGAAAACAAGTTCAAAATGCTCATCTTGTCCCGAGTTCTGTCTGCTTTATATCTATGTGAGTAGATGGTAGCATTGGATTTGCAGTATGATTGTTTCCACGTTCCAGTCCTGCAGTCCCACAGTTGCTACCTGCACTTTCAAGTAGGCCAAGAGTGCTTTCAGTTCTTTGTGCTCCCCTTTAGCCTTCCCAATGCAGCTCAGGTTTTCAAGAAGGTGATGGTGGTGGTAGAAAATCTATCTGCAGAGGTTAAGAATGCCATTCTCCCCGTATCTTGGCAACTGGCTATTGATGCAGGGCTCTCTTCAATCAGTCGTAAGTCATCTCAAAACGAGAGCTTACTTGTTGATATTAGGTTTTTCCATCAGTATGCCAAAGTCACTCCCGACTCCTTCGTATCAGCTCACCTTCATCATAGCGGTTCTGGATACTGTGCTTTGCTGAGCCTTCCTTCAGTCTTAACAAGTCAAGAACATTGGAGCTACGGTCCTGATATTTAAAACCTTGACCTCCGTCTTAGAGAGAGCACAGCTCTGAGGCTTCTGGGCCTCTTGCATCCTGCTTGTGGAGCACACCAGGTGGCACATCCAAGTTCCACTGAAATCTCAGTTGGCTTATCGCTAAGGAGACATATCCAGTTTGATCCAGAGTTCGACAGACACTTCAAAAGGCCTGCAGTGGGGGCTGCTCAACAGCAGTGGGCCTTCAGCAGACCCCTGTCCCTTAATCCTGAACTAACAGTGTTGGCAGATGAATCGCTGTTGGGTTTGGGCTTTCACCTGGGAGAGGTGGAGATCAAGGGATTTTGGTCTTGGCAGACACTTGCCTTCACCTGCTGTAGTTGCAAGCAATGTGCATGTCACTGAAGGCATACATCCAGCCCTGTGCCAGGAGCCTCTACGTCTCTGGAAGTGGCTGAACTCGGAGGACATTTTTAGTGATTGCCCAGCACCTGGCAGGATCTTTAACTGCCAGGGCAGAAAACTTCAGCTGCTTTTGCCAAGTGGACAACGAATGGCAGTAAAACTCTGAGGTGGCACAAGGCACCTTCCAGCAATTAGGAGACTCTTTGCTTGATCTACTTGCCACCACAGAGAATGTACAGTGTCAACGTGTGTGCATTGAAGAACCTTAGACAGTTGTGTCTCAGACACGCTTTCCATTTTAGTTTGGGCTCAGTACTCCTGTATGCCTTCCCACCCCTACCCCTCCTGCCTAGAGTGCTGAGAAAGAGCAAGAAAAACCAGGCCCAAGTCGTCCTAGTTTCTTTTTACTGGCTGAATGATGTGTGGTAATCGGGAACTTCTGGCCATGAACATTTGTCTTCCGATCTGGCTGCCCCTTTGAGAGCACCTTTTGTTGCAACAGCAGGGTCGGGTGTTATCTTTCGACCTATTTACATTTGCCAGATCAGCAGTCACTTTTCAAATCATATGTGTCAAGCTTTTCTTTAAAGGACTGGTCCACATGTTTCAGCCAAGACCTTTTGTGGTGCCGCAGTAAGACCTTAATTTGCTTCTCACTTACCTGATGTTCACTGCCGTCCAACCAATGCACAGCTGTCTTCTAGGCTTGGTCACTACCAACACAGTGTTCCTCATTGCCATTACTTCTGCAAGGCGAGTGAAAGGATTCCAGGCCCGGTCTGTCCATCAGCCATAATCCGCATTCTTCCTGGATACATTGGTCGTTCAAGCAACAGCAATATTTCTGTCGAAGGTAGTAACTTCCTTCCACATCGACCAATCCATCACCATGCCAGCTTTCTACACCCCAACTCACCTGTCCAATGAGGAGGAACACCCCCACCATCTTGGCCCTAAGAGAGCACTCAGTTTTTACATGGATTGGAACAGAGAAAGTCATTTAAATGATAAACTGTTTATGGGCTTCTCTTGTGCAAAAAGAGGAAAGAGAACCATCTGCCAATGTTTATCTGTCCTGAATGATTTCCGGGTCTGAGCCACTCCACAGAACAACCACCTGGTAAGGTTCTGCTTTGGTATCTACTCACAAAATGAGAAATGTAGGGTTAGAAATCTGTAGCAGAAGATCAAGTTACTTACCTTGGGTAACACTGTTTCTGATGGACTTTATCTAGCCACAGATTTATAACCAACCCAACTTCCTCCCTGTTCTGCCCGCTCTGTGGAATGGACTTACACAGTCCATTAATCAGATTCTAATTTAGAAATCTGCATACTGGCACATGCTGTGGGTTCTTGGTCCGATGGCATATACAGAAACTGACAGCCTGCAGAAGTTGAACAAATATCTTGTCAATAAAACTGAGGAGCATAATATCAATAAAGATTAGAAAATGAGCGAGCATGTAGCGACACTCACAGTAATGGTGACCTGTGAGAGAAACCTCATTAGGTTGTTCAGAAAGCCCTTACTCACCAACCTAGTTGGTGACATACTTCATCATTGGACCCCACCAGGAGTGGCCGAATGACACCCTAGTGTACTGCAATGCCAGGTTTCTGCAGAGCTGGTTTTTAGTCATCCTTGAAGTGTGAATTTAGTGATTAAAAATGTCCCAATCGTGTCAAAAAAAGTAACTTATTAGTATTGCCAATTGGACATAAGTAAAAACAGAAGTGTAGGATAAAGGACCAAAATTAAAAGTCCTGTTTTATCCCTGATGTGTGGTCAACATGTTTCTACCTATGTGAGAGTAGTTAATCAGGCGTTCGTCAGGACCAGTGAAATAAAGTGTAGTGATGAACACTGGTGGTATGGGTGCGCTAAGGCCCACCCTAGCCTGGGGTTACTAGTGTTAAGAGATTTCGTCTTACAAAAAACTATCATGATTCCGTCACATTGGAGTGGAACCGAGTTTACTAGAAAGTGCTAACGATTAGAGCACCATGGGTCTCGGGAGGGGGGTGGTAGCGAAATGGCACACCAGCCCTGTACGTTAGGCACCCGCTTGGTACCTGTGTGAGCCCTCACTTGCCGGACCAGGGCTCACGCACGTGGTGATAACGTTCTGATGGGCACTTGGTCCAGGCCCACCACAGTCCCTCCTGTGGATCGGAACCTGGCCCTGCGCCACCGCCCAGCTCCGGGCGACCCCTGCTTTCTGTCCGTACATCACACCCCTGAGAGCCTGGTTATCCAGGCCTCCACGCCCAGACCGCCTCCCAACCCCACCCCCAGACTGGGAATCCAAAAGGCTGGAACAGTTTGGCAAGAAACTTTTCCTCCCTCAGTCTAGGGTTGCGATTGCGATCCATTAATACTGCATGCCTTTTGGACCGTTACACCCACTCACTGTGGGATACCGTGGTAGATGTGCTGCCCCAGTGTCCGGAGGAGGCCAGGACACAGCTTGCCCAGGCTCTTGCTGAGGGGCGGGATGCAGCACGGTACTCCATTCGATGTGGGCTTGACACCACGGACTCGCTGGGCAGAGCGATTGCAACACCGGTGGCGATTCATCGTCACGCCTGGCTGAGATCCATGAACTTTCAGGCGGTGTCCAGAGCACTCTCATGGACATGCCTTTTGATGGCCGTCGCCTCTTTGGCGACAAATCAGATAGCGCGCTGGAGCGCTTTAAGGACTCCAGGGCTAATGCCAAGTCCTTGGGCCAGTTGGCCCAGCACCAGCAACCTTCTGCTTTTCTCTCCTTTAGTGGCCAAGGAAGGGGCACCCCTGCACGTTCGGCCATCCACAGGCCGCAGAACCAACCTCACCGCGGACGTGCATTTCGCCGTGGCAGAGAAGGGGGACAGGGCCGGTCAGTCCACATCCGCTCCCGCGGCATCTGCCTCAAAGCCTTCCTAGTCCGAACTTTCAGGCCCATTCCACGCCAGTTGGAGGCAGAGTTCACCATCACCTGCTTCACTGGCATACCATCACTTCGGACAGGTGGGTGCTGCAAATCGTCCGAAGGGGCTACTCCCTCCCCTTCGAGACGACCCCTCCAGCCATGCCACTGCATGTCGGGGGATCACTTGCAACTTCTGCGGGAGGAATTTACGGCCCTCTTGGCCAAGGGGGCCATCAAGCGCGTTCCTGGCCCAGAAGTAGGACTGGGTTGTTACTCCCACTACTTTCTGGTTCCCAAGAAGGGCAAAGGGGGCCTACGCCCTATCTTGGACCTCAGGCGCGTCAACGTCTTCCTCCGGAAGGAGAAGTTAAAGATGCTGACTTTAGCTCAGGTTCTGGCTGCCCTAGACCCTGGAGACTGGATGGTAGTGTTGGACTTACAGGGCGCTTATTTCCATATTCCCGTCCCGCCGGGCCATCGGCGTTACCTGTGGTTCACAGTAGGCCGGGAGCTCCCCTTCAACCTCACCAGCGCCCCTCGGGTGTTCATGAGAGTGATGGCGGTGGTCGCAGCTCATCTGCGCAGATTAAGGGTTCCAGTCTTCCCCTATCTCGATGACTGGTTGTTGAAGGTGGGCTCGCCCCAAACAGTCGTCTCCCACCTCCAGACTACGACCGGCCTCCTGCATTTGCTGGGGTTCTCCATCAAAGCGCCGAAGTCACACCTGAGTTCCACCCAGAAGCTCCTCTTCATCGGAGCGGTTCTGGACTCGTCGCAGTTTCGGGTTTATCCTCCCGAACAGCAGGTTTGGGATATTCAGGCTCTGATTTCGATCTTTCAGCCTTTATCCTGAGTTTCGGTCAAGTTGGCTACTGGGTCTGATGGCCTCCTGCATCCTGCTGGTACATCATGCCAGGTGGCGGTTGCGGGCTCTGCGGTGGGACCTGAAGTTTCAGTGGGCACAACATGAGGGCTACCTGTCCGACCACGTCCTGATCTCGGAGGGCACTGCAAGACAGCTGCAGTGGTGGCTCGCGGACCGCGATTGGGTCAGTGGCAGATACCTCTCCATACCCCAACCGGAGCACACAGTGGTGACTGATGCGTTCCTCCTGGGATGGGGGGGCCACATGGGAGAGGCGGAGATCAGAGGCCTCTGGTCTCCGGCGGAGTACCGGCTCCATATCAACCTTCTGGAGCTGTGGGTGATCTAACTTGCACTGAAGGAATCACTTCCCTCTGTCCGGGAGAAGTGTGGCTCAGGGGTTAGAGGCGGCAGACCTGGAGCTTGAGTTCGGCCCTGGACCAGGGTTCAATTCCCTGCCTCGGCGGGTCTTGGGCTCAAACTTCCACGGACTCGTTAATTCTCGCTCCGGTGCCTTCTCGACTCACGGGTTCACACTCTGCGACTCTGGGCAATAGCTTGCTTAATCTCCACAACGGCCCCTCGCGGTGGGATGCCTGGCTTTCATCTTGTGGATACCCTGCCAGGGTTATCTCACAGGGGAATACCAGGACTGGTTCCCTAAGCAAGCGCTGAGATGCCCCAGGGTAAGTCGTGCGCTATATAAGTTTCATTCATTTCATTCATTTCATTTCATTTCAAGTGTAGTGCAGGTGCTCACGGACAACACCCCTGCCATGTGGTATTGCAACAAACAGGGAGGGTGGGGTCGTGGACCCTTTGTCGGAGTCTCTGCGCTTCTGGACATGGCTGGAACATCAGGGCATCGCCCTGGTGGCTCAACACCTGGCAGGTTCTCTGAATGCCAGGGCGAACGAACTCTGCCGTCGGTGCATGATGGATCACGAGTGACGTCTGAACTCTGACGTGGCGCAAGATCTCTTTCAGCAGTGTGGAGAGCCTTGGTTAGATTTATTCGCCAACGAAGAGAACTCGCAATGTCATCAGTTCTGTGCGTTGGAATTTCCAAGGCGGCACTCGCTCGGAGACGCTTTTCGTCCCGAGTGGAGGTGCGATCTGTTATATGCCTTTCCACCTATACCACTTCTGCCCAGAGTGCTGAAGATCAGGCGCAACCGGGACCAAGTCATCCTTGTCGCTCCGGATTGGGCACAAAGATACTGGTAGCCTGAGCTACTCAGTCTGTCAATCGATCCCCCGATTCGACTTTCTCTTCAGGAGGACCTTCTGTCGCAGCAGCAGGGGACGGTCCTCCACCCAAACCTGTCCAGCCTCCACCAACATGCGTGGAGATTAAGCTGCGATAGTTGATGCCATTTGACTTGCCTCCTGAAGACTGTGATTTCATTCTGGCAGCCAGGCGTCCTCCACAAAAACGGTATACGCCTGCAGGTGGAACAAATTTGTGGCATGGTGCACAGCAAAAGCAGTGGATCCCCTTTCTACCCTCTTTCTGGGGTTCTCTTTCTTCTTTCCCTGGCCCAGCAGGGCTCAGCTCTGTGCACCATCAAGGGATATCTTTCAGCTGTTTCAGCCTTCTTGAGGCTTCCTGATCAGCTTTCTCTTTTCAAGTCCCCTGTTGTAAATAGATTCTTGAAAGGTATTACTCACATGTTTCCCCCTGTTCCCTCTGTAATGCCTCAGTGGGACTTGAATCTGGTGTTAACCTTTCTGATGTGTGCTACCTTTGAGCCACTCCATAATTGTCCTCTTCGTCTTCTGTCGCTCAAGACTGCTTTCCTAGTTTCCATCACCTCTGCCAGAAAAGTGAGTGAGCTCCAGGCTCTTTCTTCTAAGCCTCCTTTCCTCTCTGTCCAACTGAACAAAGTTGTTCTGAGGACTCGTCCTTCTTTTCTGCCCAAGGTGGTTACTGCCTTTGACATCGGCCAGACCATTACCTTGCCCACCTTCTTTCCGCCTCCGCATCCTTCGAAAGGGGAGAGGCTCCACCGTCTGGACCCAAAACGTGCGCTTTCTTTTTATCTGAACTGCACACACTAGTTCCGGGTGGACGACCAACTTTTTGTTGGCTACGTAGGCGCTAAGAAGGGACGGGCAGTGCACAAACGGACCATCTCTCGGTGGGTCGTTTTGTGCATCAAGATCTGTTATGCCTTGGCTAAAAAGGATCCTCCTAAGGGGCTGCGCGCTCATTCCACTCTGGCCACAGCGGCTACTACTGCTTTGGGACGGGGAGTCCCTTTGCAGGACATTTGGCAGGCAGCTACGTGGGCCTCGCTGCACACGTTTGCCAAGCATTACTGCCTGGACAGCCTAGTCCGCAGACACAGCTTCTTTGGCCGTTCAGTTCTCCAAGACTTTCTGGTGTGATTTTGGTTTGCAAACCCACCACTGGGGTTGGTATTGCTGGGGTATCTATTCTAAGGTAAGGAATCTAACTAACATGTTTCTTTCAGATGCACAAGTTACTTACCTTCGGTAACAATACTACTGTAAGAAACAGCAGTTCGATTCCTTACAGCCCCACCCATCCTCCCCGTTCTACGAACCAATATCTAGGGTTAAGAATTTTCCCTGTCAGGGTCATAGTTTCATGGCACCAGTGTCTGTTTCTTGCATGGCTCGGAAAGCTATTTACAGAACTGACGTCAGCGCGCGAGGGCGGCGTTTTAGTACTCCAGCTACGTCATCCCAGGGATCACGATGCCGCCGACTGACGCGGAGCCGCAGACTACGCCTACCGACGTGCAGGGATACTGCTGACAAACTTTCCGGATCCAGTCTGACGTTGGGGATATTCTAAGGTAAGGAATCTAACTAATGTTTCTTACAGATATTTAGTTACAGAAGGTAAGTAACTTGCGCGGTTTACTATATAGGCACCACTCCAATGCGCTGACATCAGTTCGAGTTTTTTTTTCACGCCAACAGAGTTGATCCAGAGAGCTACTTTGGTCACTTTTTGAGCATTTTTAAACTTTTTCTCGAGTCCTTTTTGAGCAAGTTCCCAAAAAGAAAAAACGTCCAGTGTGCTAGGTCCATAATACGCTGCCGTGATTTGACCTGATTATTTCAAAATTAAACCCCAGTGGGTAGTGCCGCTAAGTTCACTTGCATGCTGCTCTTTTCAATCTTCAAAGAACCGGCTTCTCCTTTACTTGGCAAAGCGTCATTTGGGCGTCTCTGCAGGAGGGCAGTAAACCGCCCCGGTGCTCCATCTCGCGGCTCAGGTATGCCGCAAATTATTCCAACACAGTTGCCTGTTCAAACAGAGGGGAGCCTCACACGGAGATAACCATCGCCACCTTTATTCAATGAGGAAAGCAGCATGTAGAAACCGAGTCGGACACCAAATTGTAGTCCTGCCTGATAATCAGGTCAAGTCACGGCAGTGTATTAGTGAAGGACGGCACTACAAGTACCATCAAGCCACTGGAGTGGCCGCGCCCATGGGCGTGCACTTTAGGAAGCTAAAAGTGGTGCCAGAAATTGCCGGGCTATCCAGAACAAGTCCAGTGCCTCTGATGAAATGCTTCCCACATGAAACGCGTCAGGCAGGACTACAGACTCGGTTTCTACATGCTGCTTTCCTCATTGAATAAAGGTGGCAATGGTTATCTCAGTGGGAGGCTCCCCTCTGTTTGAACAGGCAACTGTGTTGGAATATATATATATATATATATATATATATATATATATATATATATATATATATATACCATGCTGGTGAAATGAAATGTGGTCTAATATGTTTTCTGTTACAAGTACGCTAAGAAGCACAGATTGACACATTTATTCCTACAGAATATCGGTCGCTTTCCATGTTATTGCCACCGTAGAAAGTAGCAGACTAAAGAAAATACTGCTGAGTGCCTCTAAAATTCTATTATAATAACTTTACGGAAGAAAAAAAAACTATTGGGGTCATACTCAAAAGGCATAGTTATATTCCAAACCGCTTTTTCACCATAAAAATGTCTAACAAAACTGATTGGTGTAAGATCTCTTGAAATGTGTTTTTTAGGAACCCTGCATTTTCATGTAAGTTACGTCCTCTTTTTTAGTTTGAAAAATGGAAGCTTCATTCTATTTTTCTCATTTCTCATGGTTCTGGTACTCCAATCTCACAAAAGGTGGTAAGAACTGGTTAAGCTACCTCTGTCTATATGCTGAAGTGCCAGACACATGCAACTTAAATGTTAATAATTGGAGATAACGGCCGTGACCTCTAAACTTTTTCTTTTTTTTTTAAATGTAGATAATCATGTCTGCACAGTTCAAATTAATATTTTTTAAACTCCTAAAGCCTGTACCTAGGATATGACTTTTGCTTAGTTTGAAATGTAAGCAGATTTTGTATAAAAATAATTGTTTCTTTAACAATTTTCTTTAAAGTGTTACGTGCTTTCCCGCTGCTGGAAAAGTAGATCTAAATCGAAACATTCTTCTGATGCCCAATATGAGGTATTGCTCCGATTTACAGGGTTTACATGAATTCATCTAAACACAAATCATGATATACTTCTTGTAGAATGGTAGCATGGTCATTGTGTTGTCTTCACCCATCTATTTTATAAAGTGTTTTGTTTAACCGTTGGGAATACTTTTTAAATCAACAAACACAATCTCATTCCTACGTTCCTGTTTTTTTTTTAATACATGATTTATTTTCATCACAAGTGCACACACTTCCTTGTTGAAATCAATCCAGATATAGACTGGATATGGGTCCTGCCTGCCATGAGCATATATGTTCTTTGATGGTTTACTATGGTATATTTTAAAATATTTCTTTTGAGTTGTTAGCAGGATTGTTGCACTTCTGTTTCCCTAAAACCATAATATACAAACATAACAATACATAATGAAATATAAAATTTTAAATATACAAGTCCTAATCGGTTTCTTAATGCTAAGCATTATGCAGTGCAGTTAAAATAATATTAACAAACTTCCCTGCTCTTGCTAGAGCCTGGGCTGAGTTGTTGCTAAAACACAAATCCGATGCTTCCCTGCAGTGTCTCAATGATTTTTCCCGAACTGAACTGGGGTGGCAGAGTGGGCTAAAGAACGTGATGGATTAAACCCAGATCTGTTGACTGGGTGTGAGTGTTTGATTGGTTCAGATGCTCCGTCCATCACCACCCTCTTTTGTACCACTTTGTTCGCCATAAGTTGGCAGGGTATGCTCAGACGTGAGTCCCTTGCTCACTTTGCCACTGGATTCAAGCAAGCCGGGCTGAAGACGGCTGAAATGCCAGAAACCGGTCCTCGGAAGCTTGTTTCCAGGGAAGGCATGGCTTGGCAGTTCGGGCTGGACTGTTCCCATGAGGAACAGGGTCACACTGATTTGCATATAGCCATGTCTGAACTGGGGTGGCAGAGTGGGCTAAAGATCGGTGATGAATTAAACCCAGATCTGTTGACTGGGTGTCAGTTTTTGATTGGTTCAGATGCTCCGTCCATCACCACCCCCTTTTGTACCATAAAGTCAAAATGAGGCATGGTAGAGGCCCGGCGTGTCCCTCCTACCAGGGACTTTAAATCAAGGCTTGTTTTTGTTCACACCTTTTTAAACTTGGTAGTTGTTACCCACTTGTAAGTGTTTGTTACCCATTAATCCACATGCTTCGACCGTGCTGGAAGCGCCTCTGTAATTGGCCACTTCTTTTTAGCATTAGCCATATCTTATCTTTTATTTTGTAACCATGTTAGAGAACCATTCAGAAGTCAGTGGCTCGAGACTATCTGGAAAATATCTGCTTCATATATTTTAACTGTCTGTGACATATCAAAGATGGACCGGAGCATTTTCTTTCCCTCGCCAAAATCGGAGCTCGTGTATTTTTCTGCAAGTTTTGATTTTTGGCCAATGTTGCCATGCTCACATAAATACATTATAGGTGTGGTCCTTGTAGTGGTTAAACACTGGCGGTGGCCAGCTCTTCTGACGTTGTTTTGTCTTCTGCACACCTGGAGTTTCTGCTCAAGGAGGAAGAGTAATTTGCTTCCTGGTAATGGGGCAAGCTTATATTTCTGTCAGACTCGACAGAACTGTTACACACACCAGTCTTTGTTTTAGGGTCCTCGCACCACCAATCCACCGAGGAGGGTTAACCCAATTCATACTCTAAACAAGTGTGCCTCCCAATGGCTTCAGTGAGATCACCATCCCTAAAAGGATACCTTATCCTCCCCCAAAATGTTCATCTGTCAGTTTCAGTGATATCACCAGCCAACCATCGACTTTCCTCTATTTAGAGACTGAAAAGATTGAGAGGTGTGTGGCTGCTCAGCATCAAGCTAGGCTGCACCAGGAAAGCGCTATCTTTGAAGAGAGGAAACAGAGAAACTGTGGTACATTATTGGGAGATGATCTCTTACTAGTTTGTTGAATACCTCCCGACGTAAGAAGGCAATTACAAATGCATATTGGTACAAACAAACGGAAACCCTAGAATTGTATTAGATGCTTTAATTTCGTGTTCAGAGCATTCACAGACGTTTTAATAAATCGTGGAATCTACTCTGCAATGCAAACGGGAAGAGAGTACAAAATAAAGGGGGGTGGGGCACCATTTGGTGTCTGCATGGCTTCTAGATTATAGGCAATTATAATACGTTTTTTGCAGTTCTTTATTATGTGCCAGATACCACAGCTGTTTTTTTCAAGTTTTAAACAGAACACTTTATATGACATCTTCATTTTAACTGTCTCTTGCATCGGTCTGGAATTATCTCAATCTTAAAATCGGTGTATTTGGATGAAAATGTACCCCGATTTTTGACAGAGCTGGTTTCATTCCGAGGTTCTATTGTAACTGTTTAGATTGATTTCCATTACTCATAAAAAAAATCACCTGTTCATCTTTAACGCCATTGATTCCTACATCTTACTCATTAAATATGTTGTGTCTGTGTGTCTTTTGTTAATCGAGCGGAAGCGTGCTCGGGTAGTAAATGCTCTTTTAACCAAAATCTAGTCAGCCAAAGCCTCTTTATATGTTTATCTTTCAGAGTGAGCGGGTTGAAATAGTTTGACCATTTTCTGCTTTTTACCTTTTGCTGTGTACTGATGCGGGTTTTCGTATTATTTTATAAAGCTGTAGTTCCCCGAAAAGGTTATTTTGAAATTATTTTATGAAGCTCCTTTCCTCTTTCCCAAAAATAGCAAGATTGTAGATGCTTAACTCCATGATCCTGTAATCTTAATTGTACGACCTGTTGTGTAAATAGATATGTCTCCGTGGGCCCAGTGGTTAAGTTTTTTGTTATCTATCAGCAACTTCAAGTATAGAAATACGGAAACCACATTTGCAAGGAACATGTTAATTTAGCGATTCATGAGAAACTAATGTCCTACTTTATTCTCGCAAACTATAAAATGTTCAGTTTGTACTTGGTGCAATTAGCAGATCGAGGGCAATTCTGTGTATTTAATTGTATGTCCACGTACGTAAATTGGTAACAATCCAAACGTGTTAGTTTCTCGATATTAACCTGTTATTTGCAGCTAGTAAATCACAGTGAAAAAATTTGCATGGATTCACTTCCGGCAGAGGCTGGTAGACCTGACACAGAAATATTCCTCAGTGAAGTGGTTGCTTTCTAGAATACCATTTTTTTCCTAATAAGAAACAAAAATAAAACAAGCATTTGCAATGCAATAGGCCACGCATTTATGCGAGTTTAAGCTATTGGTATTGTAAATGACAATGCCTTTTATTCATGTTTTAAAAAACTAAAATAATAGGCATTGTCATTTACAATGCCAGTAGCTTAAACTCGCGTAAATGCGAGACCTATTGCATTGCAATTGCTTGTTGTTTCAATACTGGTGAAACATTGGGAAACCGGCAGAAGCCATGGTTTTGCCCCTTTGAATTACACACAAGCAGCAAATACAGAAAGAATTTGCGTCACTCATATTTACATCTGTTTAGTCCCAATTTACTATTAAATGAAATGGATGCCAAATTGCCATGTTATAAATGACTGCAGAGGACTGTGCACAAAATGTGATTCAAGTACAAGAATCTCAGAACATAATTACATTCTCGGTGTTTGCCACTTCCCGTGAAGTGTCTGGAGTGTACACACACTCCCCTTGCTTACCTTCTACATTAGGGGTGCCCACCTTTGCTCCCCAAGTGCTGGACCCGTGCTAGGGGACCAGAAGTCTCGTATTTCCGCTGACACTTCCGGTCTTCAGATGTCGGCCCCGGTGTCCTGAAGCATGCAGTAAAATGACTTGAGTAAATCATCTTTGTTTCGGCAGCGCAAGAGGAGGTCTTCTGGGGCCTCAGTCGATGCTCAGTGGATGGATGAAGGAAACTGGGGGCAGGGCAGGGAGAGGGGCATGCCATTCTGTCCTAGATCGTGTGTTTTTGTACATGAAGCTCTTAAATGAACCAGAGCTTTAAATATTCAGATCAACCTGCGCTGGCATTCGTGATATTGGATAAACTAGTTTCACGGTCCTTTACTTATCAAAGGATAACGAGTGCTTCACAGGTGAAAATAGTTTAACTCTATCTGGTCTGATGTATAGCGTCAAATGGTGTACATTTACTTACAGTGAGGCGATGCGAGTATTTTGAGCACTACAGCAAAGTGCAATTTCGCATGCTTGAGTCTTCTTTTTCACTGAAAGAACTACGAAGCCATTTTCAGACCCTTTTTTTCCCTGTAATGTTTTACCGCCTCTCCGTGGGCGCTGAAGTCTACTGGCCACACGGGTCGGAAGATTTCATTCAAAGGGGTTGTCCTTAAAAAATGTGGCATCGATCGAGTCTTCCTGGGCAAATACTGGACACCCCTGCTCTAGGACAGTGACTTACAGAGAGTGTAACGGTGGAGACAGCACATACAAAAATAGTGCAGATGAAAAGTACTGAGAGGTCGACAAGGGCTGACTGATGACGTCACTGCGAGTTTAAGCGCCTAGTGTCAATTCCTCGATCAGCTAACAGAGTGCTTAGGAACATGTAAACTGCCAGAATAACCGTGATCTAGAAACGGGGCAATACATAGATTGACTGGCCAGAAATCAGCAATTTCATTCTTCTCACACCTCAGACCTTTGTATTCTTGTCCAGCTGAATCGGGTCTTTAAACACACACGCTGGGTGATAACCTTGACACACGGCTGCTTTACTACAACCTTACTCCACGGAGATGAATCAAATTCAACCACTCAACTAACCCATCAGAACACCCAGCCACTAATCCACCTGCTCCTCTACCTATGCATGCACCTGCCAATCTCTTCATTCACCCACTCAGCTGCGCACTCGTCCATTCCTCCACCCTCTCTTCCGGTCACCTACTCGTCTATCAAAGCAGGCCCCCGCCAACCTCGTCATTTATCCGCTCACTCGTCTCTCCCTCTAGCTGTCCACCTATTCGCTCACCCGCTCATCCTGCCACCCAATAATCCATCCGCTCATCTATCGTCTAATCCTTTCCGCCATTCATCTATCTTCCTATAAATACAGTTCTCATATTCCCATGGAATTCATTTAATACTGTTTTAGTGCACAGACATGTCCAACTATGGGAGCTCATGTACTCGCTCTGCCTTATAAATACAGTTCTCATATTCCCATAGAATTATTCATTTAATACTGTTTTACTGCTAAAAAACATATCCGAGACCATCTGTATGTCTTTACATTTTTGTCAGTGCACGCTCTGTAACTTTTGGAAGTTTACAAGTGACTACAGAAACATCCTTCAGTTTGAGTGCTGTGTGAAGCAGCAGGGTCCACTTGTTAAGTAGCTCCCTGCCCTCGGCAGGGCGTTGGATTTCCCTTCCTTGAGTGGCGTTACTATATGGTCAGCAGGCACCTACCTGCAGAAAGGCTGGACCCGTGTCCGGGTTTGACGATAACCACTGTGTGTAAATAACAGCTTAGAGTCTCTGTATTTAATATCCCTCTCAGTAAGCCCCCTGTACCTATAGAATGGGTCTGGCCTTCGAGGACCGTTGCTGAACCCCTCGTACCAACAACTTCATAAGCACTAGCATTTGCAATGCAATAGGTTTCACATTTACGCGAGTTTAAACTTTTGACATTAAATAGGACAATGCCTTTTTTTGTTTTTTAAAACGTAAAAAAAGGCTTTATCGTTTACAATGTCAGTACCTTAAACTCTCGTAAATGCGAGACCTATTGCATTGCAATACTTGTTTTAAGTTTCAAACTGAGCGTGGCACCGCTTCAAGGACACCGCACTCGTTTTTTTTCCTTTTTTAAACTTCAACACTGAGCGCGGTGTCCTTGAAGCGGGCGACACGCTCGGTGTTAAAGTTTAAAAACAAATTAGAAAAACAAGTGCGGTGTCCTTGAAGCGGCGCCGTGCTCAGTATTACAGTTAAAAAAAAAAAAATAGATCTCGGTGTCCCTGAAGCGGGCACCCCGTTCACTATAAAAGTTAAAAGAATAATAACATTTAAACGGAGCGCGGTGTCACCGAATTGGACGCCGCACTCAGTATTAAATTAAAATAAATAAACTGAGCGCAGTGTCCATAAAACGGGCGCCGTGCTCAGGATACAGATAAAAAAATACTAGATAAAACCGACGTGTACGGAGCCAAGTAAAAGATCCAGTTGTCATGGGTGGTCACAAATGGAGACAGGACGGTTACAAGGAGGATCTAACAAGCCTCACAATGAATCAGAAGCCAGCATTTACCAAGGACAGTGACACCAGCCAATCAAAAATATGGGCAGAGAGAAGGCGATGCTTACACAGCATACTCGACTACTGCATGCCTCGCAGAGGGAGCAGCGCAAGCGCACCACCACTAGGCCCGACCTTAAAATTTTTTTTTAAAAAAGGCTGACATTGTTCAGATGGGATTGTACTGTTAAGCATTCATTCCAGTAGCCACAGACAAATACAACTGGCAAGTAGTCTGCTGAGACAGGGTCACCCTTTGCTTTCAGCGTAGTTTGTTGTCAGATCCGTGCTTGTTTGAGAAGCTCTTACTCTTGAACTGTTAGGCCTTGATGTCAGCTTACCAATGCCAACATGACATACTTTGGTCTTGGCCTACTTTTTCTGACTGCTCATTTTCAGTCCAGTAAAGGTAAAACTTGTTCGCTTCTCATAACCTGCAGTTGTGGAGTGCAGTGTGACCTGTACTTTCTGTTTCCAGGACCTTGTCAAGACTGAAAACAAGAAAAATGCTACACCAAGAAGCGTCAACACACCGTGTCCTGTTTCTAGCCCTTCTGCTGGGAACCAAAAGGTTCGTAGTACCTTTTTTGTGTCGCCGTTCAAGTTCTTCCTTTGTCATCGGGAAATGTGATTTTTATACCCTTTATTTGAGTCATACTTTTATAAATACGTTCAAATATTGTACCTCTGTAAATGTCATGTCGAGTTTGTATGAACTGTAGTCATCTGAAAGAGATATTAGTGATAGATTCCTTACCTTAGAATATTCCCAGGCGTCAGACTGGATCCGTAAAGTTTTTTCGTCAGCAGTACCCCTGCGCGTCTGTAGGCATAGTAGTATGGCTCCACGTACGTCGCTGGCTTTTTAGTTGCCGAGATGACGTCGCTGGTGCTACTTAGACGCGCCCACGAGCGCTGACTATAGTTCTTTCTTTTTCCGCACCAGCAAGCGCAGATACAGAGATCGTGGTACCCCAGTCATTTTTTGACTGATTTTATTGGGACTTTTGTCTGTTTACAAGTATGTATACAATCTACAGGTGCATAGGGATGCCCAGATTTAAGTCTTACGCGACCTGTCCCCCACGATGTCGGTGACGGACCCACACACCGAGAGTGTCTCTACTGCCTGTGGTGTGACCACGACTCCGAGTCGTGCCCCCACTGCCGGGCCATGGCTCCGAAAACTTTCCGCAGGTGGCTGGAGGCCCGAGAGTTGGTTCAGCGCCTTTCCCAGTCCAGAGGGAGGATGAGGGACATGGTGCGGAGCCATCACCATCACTCGAAGTCTTCGCACTCTGAGTCAGGTAAGACGAAGTATAATGAGTCGAAGAAGCGTTCTTGCTCTTAGTCTTCCCTTAGCCGATTGTGTGACACGGCTAAGGGGGCAGGTGGCGCCGCTCCGGCAGATCCTATGCAGTTGCCAATGGCCTACCCGCCCTTACCGGGTCCATTGGCGACTCCGGCCCAGCTGCAGGAGTTCCAGTCAGCTATGGCACGTGTCTTTGGACCGTCCGCCCTGACAGTGCCTCTTCAGGGCCGGCTGGGGGTCCTCGTGCTTTGACGTCGCCGTCGTTGACGCCAAGGGACGACTTCGTCCCCGGCTCCCTCCCTGGCGTGGGAAGGGTGTCGACTGACGCCAATTCCAATGCAGTTTGGAAATTTCTTTTCCTTTGTCCACCCACCTCCGTATGTTCCACAGGTTGTGGAGGACTGGGAGTGGTCTGAGGACCCTCTCGCAGCCCAATGTGAGTTAGACCCGGACTAGAATGAGGATCCAGGGGATGCAGGTGACCAGGATTATGCTCCAGAACCTGACACACTCTCCTTCCAACGTGGCTACGGAGAAGGGTGGATCATATTCTATGGTGTTGCGTAGGGCAGACGAGGCTCTCCACCTCGAACTCCCTACTGTGGCCGTCGGGACTAACCTCCTGACAGAGGTGCTTCGGACAGCTTCTGCTACTACGGAGCAGCTGCTGCCCTTTAACGATGCACTCTGACGTTCTTTTGGGCACCTGGTCCAGGTCCAACATGGGGGCTCTTGTGGACAAGAATGTGGCCTGACACCATTGCCCGGCCGACCCCGTTTTCCTCTCCCAACACCCCACCCTGAGAGCTTGGTTGTCCAAGCCTCTGCGTCCCCAAGTGCTTTCCCTTCTGCACCTCCAGACAGGGAGTCCAAGAAACTGGAGCAATTTGGGAAGAAGAGTTTCTCTTCCGCCAGTTCAGGCCTGCAATCGGTGAACAACTCATGTCTCTTGGGCTGTTACTCCCATTCTGGGTGGGATACTGTTGTGCAAATGCTGCCTCAGTGTCCGGTGGAGGCTCGGACAATTCTTTCCCAAGCTATTGCTGAGGGGAGAGACGTAGCCAAGTTCACCATCCGTTGTGGTCTTGACACTGCTGACTCACTGGGCAGGGCGATTTCAACGACAATGGTGCTCCGCAATCACGCCTGGCTGAAGACAACTGGCTTTTCTGGGGATGTCCAGAACACGATAATGGACTTGCCCTTTGATGGCACTCGCCTATTCGGTGTTGGAACGGTTTTAAGGACTCGCGGGCTACAGCCAAGTTCTTAGGCCTTTCGGTCACACGCACTCCTTCCGCTTCTGCTTTTTGCTCCTTTTGTGGCCAAGGAAGGGGCGCCCAAGCACGTTTGTATCAAAGCCACAGGCCTGTGCAGTAACAGTCTCAGCGCAGCCGTGGATGTGGGACCCGCAGAGGCGGGTCACGGGGCCAGGGTGCCGGTCAGTACACCACCCCCCTGCAGCCACTGCCTCCAAACCTTCCCCGTCCTGTGTTTTTGACCCACCAGACGCCAGTGGGTGGCAGGATTCTCCATCACCTCTACCACTGGCGCACCGTCACATTGGACAGGTGGGTTCTGCAACTGGTCCGAAGGGGCTACTCCCTCCCCTTCGAGACTACCCCTACAGCTATGCCACCACAGTGCCACAGCATGTCGGGGGATCACTTGACACTTCTCCAGCAGGAAGTTACGGCCCTCTTGGCCAATGAGGCCATCGAGCGCTTTCCGACACCAGAAGTGGGTTGTGGTTGTTTCTCCCACTACTTCTTGGTTCCAAAGAAGGACAAAGGCCTGTGTCCTATTTTGGACCTTCGGAATGTCAGTCGCTTCCTCTGGAAGGAGAAGTTCAAGATGCTCACACTAGCCCAGGTCTTGTCTGCCCTCTACCCGCAAGACTGGTTGGTAGCGTTGGACCTGCAGGACGCCTATTTTCATATCCCCGTCCTGCCGGCATTACCTGCGATTCATGGTAGGGCAGGAGAATTTTCAATTCACTGTGCTCCCCTTTGGCCTTACAAGCGGCCCTCGGGTGTTCACGAAAGTGATGGCGATGGTAGCAGCTCATCTGTGCAGAGCAGGGGTTTCAGTCTTCCCCCCCTATCTCACGACAGGTTGTTGAAGGCAGGCTCGCCCCAAACAGTCGTCTCCCACGTCCAGACTATGGCCGACCTCCTGCATTTGCTGGGGTTCTCCATCAACGTGCCAATGTCACACCTGATCACCTCTCAGAAGCTCCTCTTCATCGGAACGGTTCTGGACACAGAGCAGTTTCGGGTCTAACCTCCTGAACAGCGAGTCCAGGACCTTCGGGCTATGATTGCGATCTTTCAGCCCTCGTCCCGGGTTTCGGTCAGGTCAACCTTGATGCTGCTGGGCCTCATTGCATCCTGCTCACTAACCGTGCCAGATGGTATTAGCGGGCTCTGCAGTAGGACCTGAGGTTCCAATGGGCACAGCATATGGGGTACCTGTCCGACTACGTCCAGATCTCAGCTGCCACGGCACAACAATTGCAGTGGTGGCTCACAAATCAACATTGGGTCAGCGGCAGATCCCTCTCCCTTCTCCAACCGGAGCACACAGTGGTGACAGATGCGTCCCTTCTGGGATGGGGCGGTCACGAGGCAGAGGTCAGGGGCCTCTGGTCTCAGGTGGAGTCCTGGCTCCAGTGGAGGAGTGTGGCTCAATGGTTAGAGCGGCAGACCTTGATGCAGAGTTCTGGCCAGGGACCAGGGTTCGATTCCCGCCTCGGCGGGTCTCTGGCTCATAAATTCCGCTGACTGGATATTCTCGCCTCAGTGCCTATTCTAATCATGGGTCCCACGCTGCAACTCTGGGCAATAGCTTGCTTAGCCTCCACAACGGCCCCCTACAGCGCTGGGGATGCCTGGTTGCACCCCGGGGATGCCCAGCAGTGGACATTTCACGGGGAAAAGCCAGGACGGGTTCCCTAGCGGTATGAGTACAGCGCCAGGACACACTGCTTGCCGGGGTATCAGTGCGCTTTACAAATACGTCTACATTTACATTTACACATATATACCTTCTGGAGCTTCGGGCGATTATTCTTGCACTGAAACCATTCCTTCCCTCTGCGAAGGTGGTGCAGGTGTTCATGGACAACACCACCGTAATGTGGTATTGCAACAAACAGGGCGGGGTGGGGTCGTGGACCCTATGTCAGGAGGCTCTGCACCTCTGGACATGGCTGGAACGTCAAGGCATTTCTTTGACGGTTCAAAACCTGTCAGGTTCCTTGAACGCCAGGGCCGACAAGTTCAGCCGCTGGTGCCTGATGGATCACAAATGGAGTCTAACTTGGAGGTGGTGCAAGGTCTAATTTGACAGTGGGGAGCGCCTTGGTTAGATCTATTCGCCACCGAAGAGAACGCGCAATTGTTCTGCACATTGGAATTTCCAAGGCAGCACTCGTTAAGCGATGCTTTTCGCCGCGAGTGGTGCTGCAGTCTATTATACGCCTTTCGGCCTATACCACTTCTACCCAGAGTGCGGAAGAAGATCAGGCGCGATCGGGCCCAAGTCATTCTTGTGACACCGGACTGGGCTCAGAGTGTGGTATCCCAAGCTACTCAATATGAGCATGGATCCCCCGATCAGACTGCCTCTTCGGGAGGATCTTCTGTTGCAGCAGCAGGGGACGGTCCTCCACCCGAACCTGTCCAGCCTCCACCTACATGCTTGGAAATTGAGCAGCGACAGTTGATACCATTTGACTTGCCTGCTGAAGTCTGTGATGTCATTCTGGCAGCCAGGCGTCCCTCCACTAAATCGGTATACGCCTGCTGGTGGAACAAATTTGTGGCATGGTGCACAGCAAAGGCCGTGGATCCCCTTTCTGTCCCTCTTTCAGAGGTCCTTTTGTTCCTTCTTTCTTTGGCCCGGCAAGGTTCTGCTCTGGGTACTATCAAGGGCTACCTTTCTGCAATCTCGGCCTTTCTCAGGCATTCTGATCAGCCCACTTTTCAAGTCCCATGTTTAAAGATTTCTCAAAGGCATTACTCACCTTTTCCCTCCTATTCCTTTTGTGATGCCGCAGTGGGACTTGACTCTGGTTTTTACATTTTTGATATGCGCTCCTTTTGAGCCGCTTATAACTGTCCTCTTCGTTTATTAACTCTGAAGACTGCTTTCCTGGTTGCCATCATCTCCGCTAGGCGTGTGAGTGACCTTCAGGCTTTTTCCTATGGGCCTCCTTTTCTGTCAGTCTATCCGGACAAGGTTGTGCTTCACACTCTCCCTTCCTTCTTGTCAAAAGTTGTCACTGCTTTTCACATTGGGCAGACTACCACTTTTCCCACTTTCTTTCCACCTCCGCATCCTTCCAGAGGAAGAGAGGCTCCACGGTCTGGACCCAAAACGTGCACTTTCATTTCACCTGAATCGCACACAACGGTTCCTGGTGGATGACCAGCTCTTTGTTGGCTACGTGGGCACCAAGAAAGACCGGGCTGTACACAAGAGGCTATCTCCCGATGGGTCGTCTTGTATATCAAGGCCTGTTATTCTCTGGCTAAAAAGGAACCTCTGGTGGGATTTCGTGACCATTCTACCAGGGGTACAGCAGCTACTACTGCATTGGAACGTGGTGTCCCCCTGCAAGACATCTGTCAGGCAGCTACGTCGACCTCGCTGCACACTTTTACCAAGCATTATTGCCTTGACAGTCCATTCCGGAGAGATGGCTTCTTTGGCCGTTCTGTTCTCCGTGACTTTCTCGTGTGATCTTTGTTCGCAGACCCACCACCGGGGTTGGTATTCCTGGGGTATCTTTCCTAAGGTAAGGAATTTATCACTAACGTGTCTCTTTCAGATGCACAAGTTACTTACTTGTGTAACAATATATCTGTAAGAGACATTGGTTAGAGATAGATTCCTTACCGCCCCACCTATCCTCCCAGTTCTACGAACTGATTTCTAGGGTTAAGGTCATCCCTTATAGGGCCCTTGTTTCAATGCACCTGTGGTCAGTATCTTGCATGGCTCTGCGTTCCTGGAGCGGAAAGTCGTGTACAGAACTGACGTCAGCGCGGGTGGGCGCCTCTAAGTAGCTCCAGCGACGTATCTCGGCGACTACGACGCCAGTGACGTACGCGGAGCCGTTCGCCTACCGACTAGCAGGAGTACTGCTGACGAAAAAACTTTCTGGATCCAGTCTGACACCTGGGGATATTCTAAGGTAAAAAGTCTATCACTAACTAATGTCTCTTACAGATATATCGTTACACAAGTAAGTAACTTGTGCGCTATTAACCTACATGTTTTTTGGAGTGAAATCTCTCAAGGTGACATAGTTTGTGAAGAATGGACAATATTGATATTGTTAGATCTGGGGGTCTCTAGTTGGCAATGATATTCACCTTTGCCCAAATAGAGACCATTACTTCTAAGTCAGGATAAGGGGATTACACTCCTAAATAATCCCTGCTCTCCCCCTTGGTAGCTTGGCACGAGCAGGCAGGCTTATCTCAGAGGCAGTGTGGGGGGAGGGGAGGAGGAGGAGGGGGGGGGGGAGGCATCATGCGACTCCGCCCAGGCATCGTCCGTGTACATGACGTCAGCAAGGTTGTAAGTCCCACCCCGGCGGGCCTACGTAAGTTTTCTTCTGAGAATTTTTTCCGCGCCAAAGGCAGGGAAAGAAAAAGAACCGAGTACAGCCCTGAACAGCCACTGTGCCAGGATGTAGACAGCCCCCTCTGGAGACAAGGAGCACATGAAAAATTGTCACGACCACATTCAGCAGGACTACAACCCCAACCAAGAACAACGAAGGGGAAACTTGTCTCAAGACAAACAGAATGACAAATCTCCAGGGGAACCCCAGCACAGAGTGCGACCCCCCCCTCAAGGAATAAGGGCAAAGGCACGGTGAGATGACCCCAACCCAGGAGGTAGCAGAGGGACCAGAACCCTAGTAACCAAGGGAAGAGGGAGGGGGAAAGAGAAGGCAATCCCCTAACCTGGACCAGAGCAGAGGGGCATAGGAGAACATAACTCCATCCTCCAAAGAGTCAAGAGGAGGAAGGAACAAGAACAGAACAATCATCCTGTTAAATGAGCAAAAGAAGGCACTCACAGAAGATACAGCCAACCACCGGGAGGCGATTGCAGAGGACCAAGCCGAAGGCACTCGCAGAACGGGGAGGAAGGGCGGGCCGTGATGGAATCTGCGGCTAGAATCTGCTCTACCAGATACATCGTTATCGAAGGTAAGTAACTCGTACATCTGATAGACTACTAGCCGCAGATTCCTTAACGTAGAATGGATACCCTAGCCATACCGACAGGGAAGGAGGGTCTGCGAAAGGGCCCCACCGGCCTGGACATAACAGAGGGCCCCACAGGGGACCAGGCCAACGGACAAGGAACTACGGAACTACCTGTGGGACCTGTCCTGCAGTCCCACAGGTAGTTCCTGTGCTTTTTGGTGACGTTTGAGCATTTCCAGTATACTGCTCTTACCTTCGGCCTCACCTCTGCCCCGCTGGTATTTGCGAAGGTGGTTGTAGCCCATGCTTGCAGGTGGGGATTATATTCCTGTACCTCGAACAATGCCTAGTGAAGGCATGTTCATCAGTCAGTCCCAGACCACCTACAGATAAACATCCCACTCTATATTCACTAGGGATCTCCCATCAGTGAGCCGAAATCCTACATTTGGCCAGTGAAAATAAATCCCTTTGCAAGAGCTTCCTGGACACAGTTGCATTCAAAGCCTTCCACCCCGCAGTGGGTGGAAGGCTTTGAATATCCTGCAGAACATGCAGGATATACTCCAGTTTGATTCACGCTCAGTCCTTTTTCCCAGCCCAGGTGGTTCTGAGGTTTCTTGGCCTGCTGTTACCTGATGCCCCTTGAAACATGCAGGCTCTACAGTGGAGCATTTGTCTTGAATGGGTTTAGCACTCCGAGTGACTCTTGCACAACATCTTTAAATCAGGCTAGGCAGCTTGTGAGCTTCAGTGGTAGATGAAGGATTTCAGCCTGACTTGTGGCCAGATTTGTTCCCTTCTCTATAGAGCTATACCTATCCCCGATCCCGAGCTTACAGTAGTGACTAATAAGTCTACTCTGAGCTGAAGGGGGAACCTGGATAAGGTGGAGATCAGAGGCTATCAGTTGTCTGGACCCGCATTCCAGCTGGCTGGCTCAAGACCTTTCTACCTTCCATCAAGGGATGTACTCTACAACAGCATGTAGAGCAGTGTGGGGTCAACTATGCTGTGCCAGGAGGCACTGATGCTGTGGTACTGGTTGAACCTACAGTGATTTTCCTTTGTCAGCCATCTGGTGGGTCCTTAAATGCCACAGCAGAGGAATTCAGAAGGCGCCATCTAGCCAAACTTGAGGCAAATGCACCTGGAGATGGTTCATGGCATATTTTCTCAGTTGGTAAAGCTTGTGTAGATCTTTTCATCACCTCCAAGAATGTCTAGCTTTATACACTCTAGAGTTCACAACTCAAGATTCCTGGGAGATGCAATTTCACATTTGTCAACGTTTGTAGCCTGGTCCAAAGACCCTCGAGTCGATCTGCTGCAGGCTCAACTTTTAGGTGTACTCCTGTTTGTCGTGTTTTTGACTTCGCAGGTCCTTGCCTTATGCACAGTTAAAGGTTTTTTTATCAGCCCTTTCAACCTCTCTATTTTGCCTGATCACTTCTCTTTTATTATCCCCCAGTTGAACTTGCTTTGGTATCAGACATCCATCCCATGCCAGTTTCAGAAAAGCATAAATATTTATTTTTATTCAATAATCCATCCTTACTGTAAGTCTTCTTGTATGACGGCAAGAAAACAATTCTGTTGATCGTTGCCCCTAACAAATTAGTTTGACTAATTGATCATTGCTGCCAGTGGCGTTGGATCCTTTTCATGTGCAGCAGTCCCACACACTTCCCGCTTTCTCTCTTCCCCATCCCTCTAAGGAGGAGGAGGAGAAGTTTCATCTGTGGCCCCCCCAAGGGAGACCTTAGTTTTCATATTGATCAGCTTAGGCGCACCACATGTAAACACATTTTATAGGTTTTTGTGGTGCTAATAATGGAAGGACAGTTCAAAAGTGGACCCCATTCAGATGGGTGTTCTTTGCATAATAACATGGTGTACAGTGGCAATGAAGGAGCCTCTTGAGGTCTTTTGGCTCATTCTACCAGAGCTAAGCTTGGGAATATGGCCAAAGGTGTTCCATTGCTGAACATCTGCCAAGTGGCTACATGGACGTCTATCCATACCTTCATCAGGCATTACTACTTTGATTCTCAGGTCCTCAAGGAAGGGCCATATTCCCCCCTCTGTCCTGCAGGATTCCCTGGTGTGAAGTCCACTCCTCAGACAAACCACCTTTCTGGAGGTACTGTTTTGGAACCATTTCAAAAGGCAAGGAATCTGTGGTTAGAATTAAACCTCAAAAGAAGTTACTTACCTTCAATAATGCTCTTTCTCTAGCTGCAGGTTCCTCACCACCCCCCCTTCCTATCTGTTCTGTATAACAGCTGTCTTTGCTAACAAGGTTCCAAATTATATTTTGCCCAGTCATGATTCTTAATCTCTTACCGATATCCATATCAAATGGCTGAATGCTGTTTTGTAAACTGACATCTGCGCTCAGGAGTGGTTCCTATATACATATCTGTTTTATTTCTTCTGGGGGCAGGACAAGGCTGCAACTAAACAGATTGTGACACCCACTGGCACGCAGGAGGAGTGGCTGGAAAAGGTTTGTGGATCCAGTCTGGTGCCGAGGGGAGTTTAAAAGATAAGATATGTACGGTTAGTTATAGTATCCAACAGAAAAGAGTGTAAGAAAGTAAACACTTTCAGGAAATGGCCAGGTTGGACATATGGATATACCATTCTATGGTAGGCAGCTTTTGGGAATAATAGATCAACAATACTTCCAAAGGCAACTCCCATATTCGGACCAGATACCTCAACACATGCACCTCATCATTCATGACGAGGATGAACATAAGAAAACCAACAGCATTCACAAACCCTACCCCCTCCAATCTAGGTTGTAACTGTTGCCTCAAACGTCTGATTCCTCTCCCCTACCTCTTAAACTACCTTCTAAAGGTGGAAGGTCGCCCACTTTTCCACCAACGGGGAGAACATTACTGTGGATCCTGAAGTCATCCATCTGTTGCACAAGGGCTACACTCTTCCCCCTCCTTTCAAACTCTTGTCCCTCCTCCAGGATGTGCTCACCGGCACACTCCTCCATTCGGGTGGCAGAGGTTCTTAACCTGTTAAGCAAAGGGCCATAGAAGTGGTGTCTCTGTGAAATAAAGGGGCATGGAATTAGTCACATCACACAACAGAACAGAACAGGTCTGGAAATGGTGTATTGCTATACCAGACTGTGATGCAGTGGGCTGAGTGCATGAAAAGTATTGCTGAAAAAAAGGAATGCGATTCAAAACACAGTATTGTTGAGAAACACACGCTAGAATGATTCCCATCAGACCACCTATTATGGTGGAGATTGCGTCATGTGGGAATTACTGATCATACAAGAACGCAACCGACCTTGTAGTGCCGGTGCGGAAAAGGACGTCAGTAATCTAGCTCTGGTGTTGATCCTAGGCTAGTGTAAATAAAGTGCAGTGCTCAAATGATAGTGAAAGTTAAAATTGACTACATAGACTCTCGAGACATTGAGGCAGAAATCTGTGTGTCAAAGTTAAAACCACGCTGGGTAGTAAGACTACCCTGTCGCGCTGTGCAGAACGGTCAACATGTTTCAGCCATAGGGGTATTACCCCGGCTTTCTTCAGGACCTTTAGACTTGAAATAGCTACTGCAAATACACGTAGTGAATTAAGTGAAAAAATAATAATGTATGTGAAAAAGTAATCAATTCATGTACTGGACAAAGTTACATATCTACCAGGAACCTTGGAAACTTGGTTATGTCCACTGGAGGGAGAGAAACAAATCTTCTTCCTAATGTAAAGACAAAGGGTCTTATTATTTACAACAACACTAACATCCACACACACAGCTGCCTAAATGCACAA
Source organism: Lissotriton vulgaris (assembly GCF_964263255.1). Lineage (NCBI taxonomy): Eukaryota > Metazoa > Chordata > Amphibia > Caudata > Salamandridae > Lissotriton > Lissotriton vulgaris. The sequence goes on along the minus strand of NC_141693.1, from coordinate 536,179,456 downwards.
GAACTCGTATAGAAATTACACCTGCATGAATAATTTACATTCTGCATATCAAAAAGCATATTAGCTAAATCACAAGGAGGCATTTCCTCCTAGTGATACTCACCCAGCTTTGTGTGGGTGAAGACCTCACCTCACCCGGCGACCGCTCGGGAGTATGAGGCCCCGCTCTGTAGTGTAGAGAAAAGGGCACACTCAGCACAAAACTGTAAGGTACCCAACCTGATTAATCTACACATAAACCCAACAGACGTGTGTCAGAACCCCACTAGTCCAACCACCAAGCCAATCTCCCTAGGGACTGTCATAGGCTGTTTAGGGAGTCCCTCACACTGTGACATATATTCATGTCCTGAGATGCAATATAGACATATAAATGTGCCTCTGCAGATAAGCTCTATAGGTTTTTACCGGGAAAAAAACCTTTTTTATATTCAAAATCACAGCATACTGGGGGGAGGGTGCTCAAAGGTAGTACACTGGGACACCCAGACATATGTTACTTGAAAATATAACGACTTGTAAGCCCAGAGTCCCAATCCAGAAAGGTTAATGGTAAAGAAGCCTTATCAAGGCTTATGTTAACAAAAGTGGGTCACAATCTGCCCCTCAGCAGGAACTAAATGGTCCCATTATGGAGATCACGTTTTTGTTAAACATCTCACCTTAGCAGGAGTAGACTGAACTATCCCCTCAATGAAAACTAACTAATGTGCATGAGAACGTACAAAAACGAGTGTAGAAAAGCCTGAAGTGGCTCACCTGTCCGTCGGTGCCTCTGATGCAGAACCAAGCGGAAGTGGAGGTGAGTGTCATACCGCCTTGGCTCTATATATAGTAGCCGGTAATTGGATAGTAAACCATCTACGATGTATACATGGACAAATCGCGGAGGAAGGCGCGAGAAACAACACTATTCTCTAGCGCATGCGCAGTTGCTACGAAAAGCGACCTGTAGGCGCGTTGTTTATTCGGCTATCGGTAATGAGAGGGGAACCCGTCTGCAAGCTCTCGTAAAAGGAAATTCGAGCGAGTTTGCAAGAACCTTTTTCTGCTCGTCCACGCAGGCATACGAGCATGCTGTGTTTTAAATTGGATATACGGGCTCCACTCCTGGCCATAGCCCACAGGGAGACACTAATCACTTAAACATGCGCCCGGTGACTAGTATTTGAACCGGGATTGATAGACTAATACCCGGGCATTTTCAATATAAGCATGCTCAGATTGAAGCATGTAGGAAACAGCATTTTCACCAGTCTTTGGGTGGTAATGGTCAAAGGCACATCCTTACTGCAATGAATCTACATCAAGTTGTACATACAGGAGTGACTATGCCCCTGTTTATGCACTATTAGCTAGAGAAAAATAATAAAAATCATAATAATAAGAGCCTGCAGTGAGTCTCAGTACAATACAGACTCATCATTCTCTATGCGTCAGAGGAGAAATGGGTTGGACGAGAAGAGACAAGTGTGGAACATACAAAATTCAGTTGGGTGAGCTAACGATGCAAACCGAGATGCGTTTGCATCCTTACAACCATGACCCGCAACTAACCAGTTGCTCTAAATACTCAAATACAAAAAATTTGGGGGAGGGTCAAAGGGGAACGTTTTACGACCTGTCTGCTCAATCCCCTATACACAAGATACATCGCACAACAGAACAGGTCTGGAAATGGTGTATTGCTATACCAGACTGTGATGCAGTGGGCTGAGTGCATGAAAAGTATTGCTGAAAAAAAGGAATGCGATTCAAAACACAGTATTGTTGAGAAACACACGCTAGAATGATTCCCATCAGACCACCTATTATGGTGGAGATTGCGTCATGTGGGACTTACTGATCATACAAGAACGCAACCGACCTTGTAGTGCCGGTGCGGAAAAGGACGTCAGTAATCTAGCTCTGGTGTTGATCCTAGGCTAGTGTAAATAAAGTGCAGTGCTCAAATGATAGTGAAAGTTAAAATTGACTACATAGACTCTTGAGACATTGAGGCAGAAATCTGTGTGTCAAAGTTAAAACCACGCTGGGTAGTAAGACTACCCTGTCGCGCTGTGCAGAACGGTCAACATGTTTCAGCCATAGGGGTATTACCCCGGCTTTCTTCAGGACCTTTAGACTTGAAATAGCTACTGCAAATACACGTAGTGAATTAAGTGAAAAAATAATAATGTATGTGAAAAAGTAATCAATTCATGTACTGGACAAAGTTACGTATCTACCAGGAACCTTGAACACTTGGTTATGTCCACTGGAGGGAGAGAAACAAATCTTCTTCCTAATGTAAAGACAAAGGGTCTTATTATTTACAACAACACTAACATCCACACACACAGCTGCCTAAATGCACAAGAACTCGTATAGAAATTACACCTGCATGAATAATTTACATTCTGCATATCAAAAAGCATATTAGCTAAATCACAAGGAGGCATTTCCTCCTAGTGATACTCACCCAGCTTTGTGTGGGTGAAGACCTCACCTCACCCGGCGACCGCTCTGGAGTATGAGGCCCCGCTCTGTAGTGTAGAGAAAAGGGCACACTCAGCACAAAACTGTAAGGTACCCAACCTGATTAATCTACACATAAACCCAACAGACGTGTTTCAGAACCCCACTAGTCCAACCACCAAGCCAATCTCCCTAGGGACTGTCATAGGCTGTTTAGGGAGTCCCTCACACTGTGACATATATTCATGTCCTGAGATGCAATATAGACATATAAATGTGCCTCTGCAGATAAGCTCTATAGGTTATTACCGGGAAAAAAAACCTTTTTTATATTCAAAATCAGACCTGTTCTGTTCTGTTGTGTGATGTATCTTGTGTATAGGGGATTGAGCAGACAGGTCGTAAAACGTTCCCCTTTGACCCTCCCCCAAATTTTTTGTATTTGAGCATGGAATTGGTCTCCTGTTAAAAAGGACAGTGATCCCATCCAGGATCTCCACTTGCTGAACTTATTCATTCAGCATGACTAGTTCCAGATTATGAGTAAAGTTCTGCTATCCCTTAATGAGGGGAGAGTGGCAATGTGTAAAGTATTTGTGCAACACTTCAAACAGTAATAAAGTGAAAAACACCACCCAAAACCGGTCTCTTGCCACGTTAGAAAAAGTTATCTTTAATAAATAAAATTACCAAAACAAGAAAAATTCAACTAATCGAACCAGATATATGCAAGTTGAAACTTTTCAGTGAAAATAGCGCCAAAAAGCACAAAGCACCAACTGTGGATATCAGGTCATGCCAGACCAGGACAAAGTCGGAAGGTCTGGCTGACTGCAATGGAGCAAGGGCCAGCTACAGAGACCCAGTTAGGCCTGGTGAACAAAGTACCTTAAATCCTTGTTTGCAGAGCTTTGCAAGGGTCTGCTTCGAAGATGCATTGCGCAGCCCAAGTGATGTCGGTTCCTAGTTGTGGCGAGACTGTGATGTGAGGACCGGGGTTGAGAATACCATTCACAAGAGCTTGCAATGATAAGTCTGGCATCGAAGACGCATTAATTCGGGTGATGCATTAGCTCCAATGAGCTGCAGAGTTGTGACGCGGAGTCCGGCGTTGAGGCTGCCGTCGATGAGGGATGAGGGCCTGCGCCGGGGATTCCTCGCGCAGTGGCGCATTCCAGTTAAGCAGCAGGCTGCGTTGCGGGTCTTTTTGAGGGGCAAGACCCATGCAGCAGCAGAAATGCATCAGTTCTGCTCTGTGTTGTGCCATGCCGCAGAGGACATGCAGTTGTTCCACTGGGTCTACAGAGGCTGGCAGAGCAACTTAAGCCCTCTTCCAAGGGTCAGAGCTGGGGTGTCCCAACTTGGCTGTGTAAACTCACAGATGGCGTTGTCCAGGTGCTGGGGTCGAGGTAGTTGGAGCCTTCTATCCGTGAGGCTCAAGTCAGGAGGCCAGCCAGCTAGCCTTTTGAATCAGTCTTGGATCCTGGGCTCAACAGATGCAGGTCCAGTCCGTCTTACCCAGACTAAAAGGCAGCAGGGCAGCACAGCATGGCAGCAATCCTGCAGAGTGGCACTCCTTTAAGCAGCACAGCATTATTCCTTCCTGGCAGACGATCCAGAAGTGTACAGAATAGTGTCTGAGGTTCAATATTTTTTACCCAGTTCTGCCTTTGAAGTGACGGAAGCTTCTGTGCACATGCCTTTGAAGTGCTCAGGTCCCTGCCTTTCTTGTCCTGTCTCCAGACTAACTACAGGGGATATGCAGCCCTTTGTGTGGAGACAGGACACAGCAAGTGTAAGTGGGGCAGTGCCCAGCCCCTACCTCTCATCCTGTCAGTGACTGCTCACCCAGGCACACCCAAGTTCCCTACTGTGGGTCCCGTCTATGAGGAACACGCAAAGCCCAACTGCCCGCTACACCCAGGCACGTGACCAACAGATAGACTGCTGGTACCAAATGCAAAGGCAGGAAAACGCCAACTTTCTTTAAGTGGCATTTTCAAAATTGTAATGTAAAGTCTGACTTCACTATGAGTTAAGAATTTTCATTTTAATTCCAAAAGCACCAACCATGAATGAGTTAACTTGTTCCCATTTGGAAGTGTCATCGTATTAAATGTAATAAGATAACCCCAATATTATCCTATAGGACAGGTAGCCCTTGCAGTAGTGAAACATACATTTAAGAGTGTTTCACTACCAGGACATGTAAAACGTAAAACTACATGGCTAAGCTTTTAAATACATGGCACTGCCCTCTGGGCTGCCCGGGGCCTACTCTAGGGTTATTTATATGTATTAGTAAGAAAGGAGTTTGGGCCTGGGAAAAAAGATATTTTAGAGTATTGGTTACTAGCACGCCTGGTTAATATAGATATTCGACCTAATCTAATGTGAATTAAGTTAAAATCAAAAGATGATCTCTCTAGCTATTGCGTGCCTCTTGGTGTCAAAGGGCTGCCTGTCCCTAGGGTATCAATACTGTATGTGAGCGGTGCAAAACAAACTGTTAGGACCTGACTTAAGAGCACAGCGGGTTGTATTATTTTCCAACTAATAATTGTTTGATACTTTCTTTGTCCAAAAGAAACTCCTATTTCACAATGAAACACAGAAACAATTAATCTTTCATTCATTGAAACTTTTCTTGTTAATTTTTCAAGGTAATTTCAATGTTGTTCAACATGTACATTGTTGTCATTGCTTCATGAATTAGTTTTCGTACATATGCAACTTCATGAATAATCATTATATCACATGTTCTTATACATAATGACTGATACATATTAATAGCGGCAGTTGGTTGGTGTTGGTCCAATGCATTTCGGGGCAATGGGTCCCTTCTTCGGGGGCGCGGTATTTCAACACGTTGCCGATCGGTGTCAGCGTCTTAACGCTGATCAAGCTTGTCGAAAGGATTGTTACATTGTCGTAATTCATGTTTTGAATTTCAGGTTAGTTCGGAGACTAAAAGTTTTTGTGCCATCCACTTGCTATTATCTGCGTCCAGTTATATATATTTACCATCCACTTTTTTTATTCATAGATTACTGGATGCTAAAAAGTGTTCTCTTTAAACCCGTTCCAGGTATTGTGCTTTGTCTACTCTAATATGTACCTCACTTTATATATCATTTTCACCTTTCGGAGTGCTCATCCAGAGTATTTGTTTTATAGAATCCAATGTCACTATTTCGTGTTAGAGTGAATACTCTCCTCTTTAACACGACTTGTTAACGACAGGTCAGTGTACCAGTCGTGTCAGCGCTTTTTCCGTTTTTAGGTCTCGCCTGGACATCGCATCCGAAGGATGCGTCCAGGCTGCAGACTTAAAGCTGTCTGACACGGGGGAATGAGGGACAAGAAACTGTGACGAGCTTATCCTGGCTGGATTGAGCTGCGTGCACGCGCGTCAACATTCACGCATGCGCACATCACAGCCACACGCATACACAGCACTCACGCATGCGCACATACACACGCATACACAGGCACACCCCCGTCACCTACACGCATACACAGAGACCCCTCCACACACACCAGCCCCTCTCCTCTCGGCTCCACACACACGCACACGCATTTACACTTACACAGACACGCAGGCACCCAGACAGGCAACCCCCCCCGTCACACACACGCATACACACAGACTCCAGGACACATACACATACACACACACATGCACGCTCACACACATACACAGTCCGCCGCCGCCGCGCGCGCGCGCACACAGATGCCCCCCCCCCCCCCCAACAAGGCGACGCCCCACTCACCGGCATCCTCAGTGCAGCGGCTCCCACCGGCAGCAAGACTCTTCTTCCCTTCTTCGGCACCGGGGCGCAGGGTAGGCTCCTGCCTGCTCCGGTGCGCCAAACAATCGCGGCTCTTCCGTGGGAGGCGGGGTAGGCTCCCGCCCTCCTACTTCCGGTTGTCCCGCCCGGCCTGCCTGACTTCCTGGTCGCAGGCCGGCGCAAAACGCTGCATAAAAAATGCTTAGAACAGTGGTTCCCAAACTGTGCGCCGCGGCGCCCCGGTGCGCCGTCATGAGCAGCCAGTGTCACATTTGCGAAAGTTATAACTATTGGCATTGTAAATGACAAAGCTATTAATTTAGCTATTTTCAAAACCAACACATAAATGAACATTTGGTGAATTTCCATTAAAATATTTGACTTTTTTACTAAGATATTATTATACTGTTTTATGCAAACAAAATTTAGATACTGCATAAATAACTTTAATAAAACATATTTTATATGAAGCTTTTTATGTAAAAAAAAAAACTATAGCATAAAGCAAAAAACAATTGCCATTTACAATGCTAATAGCTCAAACTTAAATAATGCGAGACCTATTGCATTGCAAATGCTTGTTATCTTTAGCATGCGCCAATTCGTTTGCGTACTCTTTATTTCACAGCTTTAGTCACTGGGGCAGTTTACACTGATACACTGTTTAATGAGCACCGCGCATTGAATGAATCACCGAGCATTTAAGTTTGATCACGAGCACTTACGTTTTGGGAATTGTTTATAAAACTGGCACATGACACAATCTTGTGTTCGCTTTTCAACATAACCACACAGTGACATTTAGATTTTAACCTTGAATGCCTCGTTCTGTTTATGTGGGCTCACCCCTAATAGAATATGGTAATGATGATTATACCATTACTCTTAATGTAACGCATTATACTTGGGTGCTCCAACGGCCACTATCAAGAGACTGCAGACAGTGCAGAACTGTGCAGCTCGCTTACTGCTGAATGTTCCTAAATGATCTTCTGCCAAACCTGCTCTGGCCAAATTACATTGGCTCCCTGTCCAGCAGAGAGTGCACTTTAAGGCCCTCTGCATTATACACAAATCAGTTGGGGGGAAATGGTCCCCCTCTGCTGAGGTCCTGGAACCAATGGTACACTCCTAACAGGAATCTGAGATCTAGTAGCATGGGTCTCTTGTCTGTGCCTAGAATTAAGCATGCAAGGACTGGAGGTCGTCTGTTCTCGTTTAATGGACCCAGATTGTGGAATACTATTCCACTTCATATACAGCGTGAGTCTGATCACCTCAAGTTTGGTAAACTTCTAAAAACGTTTCTGTTCTAGCTGATTTGTGTTGTATTAGGGTGCCTAGCGCTGGGATGCCTCGGGGTAACTACGCGCTTTAAAAATGCTACTCAATAACAATAAACCTGTGGTTTCTATTATTTTACTATTTTACTTACTGTGGCCCCCCGAGGAAGGGACTCATTGTCCCGAAATGCATTGGGCCAACACCAACCAACTGCCGTTATTGATGTGTATCAGTCATTATGTATAAATATGTGATATGATTATTCATGAAGTTGCATATGTACGAAAACTAAGTCATGAAACAATGACAACAATGTACGTGTTGAATAACATTGAAATTACCTTGAAAAATGACCAAGAAAAGTTTCAATAAATGAAAGATTAATTGTTTTTGTGTTTCATTGTGAAATAGGAGTTTATTTTGGACAAAAAGTATCAAACAATTATTAGTTGGAAAATAATACAACTCGCTGTGCTCTTAGGTCCTAACAGTTTCTGTTTCGCACCTCTCACATACAGAAACAATATATTTTGCCAGGTCGAAATGGCAGATAAAAACTACACACACAGGCTGCAACGGCAGGCCTGACACATTTTTATAAGTGCTACTTAAGTTGGTGGCACAATTAGAGCTGCAGGCCCACTAATAGCATTTGATTTACAGGCCCTGGGCCCAGGTAGTGCCACTTTACTATGGGCTTAAAAGTAAGCTAAGGATGTCAATTGGGTATTAGCCAATTATATTGTGTTTGATGGAGAGAGCACAAGCACTTTACAATGGTACAGTATGCTGAATCCTAAAACCAACTAAAACAAAGTCAGAAAACAGGAGGGTGAAGGCAAAAAGTTAGGGGGAGAACCAGGCCAAGGAAGTCCGGTCCAATACTGGTACTGGCTGAGAGACATACTTGGCTCTCCCCGTAACTTAGGCATCTTATAGAGACGTCTAGCCGCAGATTCCTTAACGTAGAATTTCCCCGGGCGTCAGACTGGATCCGAAAAACTTTCCGTAGGAGAACCTCTGCGAGCGAGAGGCGGCGCCGCTCGGCTCCGCCCTGACATCGTTCACGGACGTGATGTCAGCGGAGCCATATATGCCCCTCCCGGCGCGCTGACGTCCGTTTTCTCCTTTTCCGTGTCCCAACGCGGATCCTGGAAAACCAGCGGTTCCATGACCTGTTTTTCAGGTCTTCTTGACGCCTTCTGCGTCCCGGAACAGTGTGCCCTGCCTTTTAGGCTTTAAGGCATGTGAGACCTGTGCACGCCAGATGTCGGTAACGGACCTGCACGCCATCTGTATATGGTGCCTCGGAGTGCACCACGATTCCAAAGAGTGTGACGATTGTCAGCGTATGAATCCAAATTCCTTACATGAGAGTCAGATTAAATTGCTGGCTGCATGGCTGTCCGGTCCTGCAACTTTGCCTCACCGCGCTCCCTTTCGGGATCGAGCCCACTCCTGAGGTCGTTCCCGCAGACGTAGTTCGGAGGCGGGTAAACACAAACGTAAGTCCAGGAGGTCTTATTCCCATACCCATGACGCTGGCCCCTGTTCTTCTCACTCACTGCCGGGAACAAGCATCCGAAGGTAGTCTCCTCCGTACCCCCCCCTTTCCAGGTGCTGGAGAGACACAAGCCCAAATGGAGGCTAATCTGAAGCACTCCGCTCTTACTTTGGGTCACCCCCTCTCCCTAGTGCGCCTTCGAGTCCTATAGAGGTGTAAGACACTCCTTTCGGGTCTTCGCCGGCAGATTTGTCTTCGGCACCTGCTGTGTGCATCGACTCTGGTTCCGGAGCGGATAGGACGCTGACGGGACAGGTCCTAGTGGGTCCTCCCAGTCGTCCGTCTATCCCACCCCTTCAGTCTCCGCATAGCCCTCAGCGGCTCCCTGCGTCGACGTCCGAGGCAGTGCCGGGCTCGACGCCCTGTTTCCCACATGTTGCAGTGGGGTCGACGTCTGACGCGCCCAGCCCCGACGTGCCCAGCCAGAGTCCTCCTTGGACGTCGACGTTTAGACGACTCCAGCTCGACGTCCGGAGGTTAATATGCTGCACGTGGACGCTCTTCTGGACTCCCCTGATCTGCTGCCGTTTCGGCCCATGGTGCAGGTACCTTGTGTGGCGTGGACTCCGGATCAACCCCCTGCTCCTCCACTTTTACTGTCTAGTGGACGGGTTAGTCTCCAGCCATCCCCTACAGATGGGTTATTGTCACCTCCCCAGGTGATAATTGAGGCTAATGCTGCCTACACACAGGCTATTCACAGGGCAGAAGCTATTCTTTGTTTTCAGCCCCCTGTGGTTTCTCTGCCTTCTGATCCTTTGTTGGATCTTCTCCATATGGAGCCTGTTGAAATTGAGCCTTTGCTGCCCCTTGGGGCATCCTTCTTTGACATTATGCTGGGCACATGGGGGAGGCCTTCCTCGGGTGACCCTGTTCGGGCCATAGCTCCTCGACACCGTCCTGCCCCTAATGATCCGCTCTCTGTCCCTTTACCCTAGGGCCTAGGGTCTAGTTGTTCAGGCGGCCTTCGACGTAGTCTTCCTCCACCCTGCCTCTGTTGCCTCCCACCAGGAAGTCTAGGTGGTTAGACGCATGGGGTCGCCAGCTTTTCACCTCTGCCAGTGCTGGCATCTGTGCCTTGAATACGGCTTGCGTGTTCGCACAAGCATCCTCTACCTTTGGGACTAGGTCGAGGCTCTTCTAACTTCAATTCCAGAAGGCCCGCGGGTAGAATTAATCCGCCTTCCGCATGATGCAAGGGGAATGGCGCATTTTCCCCTCCACTCCTCTCTTGACGCCACTAACCCGGTGGGACGAGCTCTTTCTCGGTCTGTGGCTTTGCGCCGCCATGCTTTGCTGCGTGACAGTTGGTTCCTGGACAATGTTCTGGATGCTCTTTGGGATCTGCCTTTCAATGGTGTGGACCTTTTTCATAGCCACGCAGATTCAGCAGTCTCCAGCCTCATATCAGGGCTACCGTGATTCGTGCGCATGCCCCTTTTTGCCTTATGAGTATTTTTATTCTGCGTAGGCGATATTGCCTTGTTGGTTTAATTATATACATATACTGGTTCTCTGCGTAGCACCCGGATAGTGTAAGCGGTGGTTCTGCAATCTCAGTATTCTTTACATGCGGCAGGACGTCTGGTTGTCTTTCCTTTCAGTCCTCTGAATGTGTGCTTTGCCCAAGAGGACTCCCCTTGCAGGGGTTGACACTTCGCCTATGTAGGGTATTTCTAGGCTATTCGGTAATCTTGCTGTGGGCCTCTTTTTCTGCTGTTCAGCGATCCTAACGTTAGTATCGCTCTATGGCACTTTCGGTGCAGTTCGCTCTAGCTGTCCTCGTTTTGCGCCACTGTGTGGCACGTTTCTTGATATGGGCGTAACCTGGAAATCGCTATCATAGGGGGTTTGCGTTTTATTCCACTGCTGTGGTGCTGGTTCTCCCCTCCCCTTTCGGGGTTCAGGTAACAGTTTATCATTCTTTAGCCCTTACTGGGTTTGTCTTTACAGGTGGCTGCTTCTCCCTCTGCCTCTCTACTGTTTATTGCCTTGTGCTCTCGTTTTCTGGGCACTTTGCCAACAGAAGTCTTTTACACATTCCCTGCTGTTTTCCACACAGGTGTTTTCAACACTCCTGCTTGGGTTCTTGCTCTCACCACTGTCAAGGGGAGTGTTCTCTTTAGGAGACTGTCTTTTGGGACGCCTGGAACATTTGGTTGATCCTGCATGTTTCAGGCTGTCGTGTCTAGCTCCGTCTCCTCCTCTACCTTAAGGGGGACTGTTGCTCCTCCCGGGCAAGGGGCTGTCTGGCTTACTGGTCTGAACATTGTTCTGTCCACTTCTGGGCAAAATATAAGAAATTGAAAACCTCTCCCCCCCCCGCCCCGCCCCTCCCCAGGCTGCTGTTAAACCAATTCATTATCTTGCACAGCGATACCTGGGTCCAGGTCAAATTAGGCGCAGGTGAATTTTTATCCAGGAAGAGCCCTACAAGCACAGGAGTAAAACAAGGAGGCGTGCTCGCACCAACATTATTTTATCTTTTTATGGCTGAACTGTCAATCTTGCTGTACGAAAGTAATTCCCATGCAACCAAGTTAGGGGGCACCCGGCTGTCCAATTTATTCTACGCGGATGATCTGGTGCTGATCAGCCAGATTCCGATAGGCCGACAGCGACTGTTGGACATCACATCGCAATATTCTAAAACAAACAAACTCAGAATCAATCAAGAAAAAAGTCATGTGCATCACTAATCTTAAAACGAAAACAGCAAACAACTGGTTCTTGGACTTAAGGAAGCTGGGCGTCGCAAGCAAATACAGATACATGGGGGTCATTCTAGACTCCAAGGGCAGCTTTAAGCCACAATGCGAGGGAAAAAAAAGAGGATTAATGACCACAGTATCTTTAAGAAACCTAAAAAATAAGATCACTGAACCAAGCCTCCTCCCCCTAATAAACGTGATTCAGGCAAAACTGATTCCATCTATCACCAGGGAAGTGAAGCGATGAGGGGAAGATACGCTGAAACGGTAGATGGTACGGTAGCAAAAGCATTGTGCATGATCTTTGGCTTGCCGAGGTATACATCACCCGCGCAGATAAGGCTTGAATTTGGGCTCGCAAAGGAAGAGCTGGCATGCAAAGGAGTATGTTTAAAAAGCTGATACAAAATAAGCAGGGGAGAAGCAAAAACTCTCAATGCACTCCTGTGGAAGGAACTGCAAACTAAAGAAAGCTGCCCTGCAAGGCTGCACCTGGAGGATGCAATAAAACACCTGGGGTTGCGTCAGCTATGGGATCTCCGAGGGCCCCAGATAAGATCATGCAGGCAAGCAGTCCTGGCATGCTTCTCCGGCGATGAAGTTCAACTGAGCTGCCGACTGGTAAAATACCTTGAAGTCGTAGATGCCCACCTTAACAAAGTGAAAGAATAAACAGAAAAAGCCACATTGGTCTGGCTGTAGATCAGAAGCCAGTTCCACAACCGGCATGAAGAAAGCACACCACTTACATTAGCGGAAAAGCAGGCAGGACAGTGACGGAACCCAGCGCAACCCTTGAACCCGTAGAGCCAAAATAATCGGATGGCAACAAGGGCCCAGTTGGCATCTTGGTGTCCATTGAGCTTTACTGCTACAAAGACAAGCTTACGTGGAGGATAACTTTTTGTTGCCCAGGCAGATTATGGACTGCAATAATTAACTGGATTTGAATGGGAATAGAAGTTAGCCCAACCACTTAAAGGTTTAATGGAATTATAGAAGTGAGCCAGTTTTTGGGCCAATCTTATATTCTGCCTGTATCTTAATAGTTTTAGCTTCAGCACCTTTTAATCACGTTTTACCTCACACCGTACCGCATTATTATCGTAATTTGTTATGGCTGTTTTAACCCCTTCCATGCTGATGACAGAACGGTTCCGTCATCAGCATCGGTTGAGCTGTGCTGATGACGGAACCGTTCCGTCATGACTCCGCCCGCGCAAGGCGGAGTCAGCACAGGCGGGGAATACGCCCCGCACGCAAGGGGTTAAACACACAAAACTGTTTTTATTGATGATGGTTTGTAATGGTTTTAATTAACTGTACAATAAAGTATTAACTTACCTGTCCACTTCTGCTTTCTCATGACTGTTGAATCTTTTCGCGTACCCTAGTCTTCTTGGTGACGCTTCATTGTTTTTGCGTATTTCTTTTACCTCTAAATCTAGTCTGTGCTGTTACACAGCAAAATCGTGTGTCAACGTTTCTTCATTCAATGTCCATGGTCATTGATCCAGCCTGCTCGTCTACGTGCTCTTAAACGGGTGTCCAGCTTGTCTTGTGCCCCTTGGCCTGGTGACCCTTTTTTGGCCGGTTGCCTACCTATTATGGCATATCTCGCATCGGGGGCTGCTCATGTAACCCCACAGAAGGGTTCTTGTTATACTCCGTCCGTCCACACGGTATGCTTCTGTTTCGTCCAGTCTTCAACTAGGCTATCATTTTTACTATATTCCTGTTTTGGGTGCTTCTGCTGGTTGCCATCAGCCTTTTCACATGCCTGGTAACGGTGTGACTCTCGTAAGGCCTCACTTCTGTTTCTACAACTACTAGCACTTTCTGAGCATTGATCAGCATCTTACCAATTTTGTTCCACGTATTTGGCTGGTACAGGATTCCACAGTGCTTTTTTCCACTGTCTTACATACTGGACCGGTATGTCTTGACTCTGTCATGCCAGTTGTCTTCCCTCTGGGTTTTATACACGGTCAGCAAGTCAGATCCTGTGGATACATCAGACCCTGGGTTCAGTTCCACTTCTTGCGAGGTCATAAACTTTCCCTTTCACATCGACATATCTAGCATGTTTTCTTTCTCACACCCCGTGTATATACCGAAGTTTTCGTTCTCTCCTATGACTGCTTGTGGTGCTTTTGCCTCCCAATGGTATTCACTCTTTCTGAGCTTCATGGTCTGGTGTGGCTGTGCTGACTTGCGGTCCCCACCGAGGGTGGTCACCTTGTTGACGGCAACGTTGCCTCTGCAACTTATTGGGGATCAGTCGCAGACCCTGCTCCCCTATGGGTATGGCTTTGGTATCTATTCTAAGTTAAGGAATCTGAGGCTAGACGTCTATCAGATGAACGAGTTACTTACCTTTGGTAACGATGTATCTGGTGGAGACATAGTCTAGCCACAGATTCCTTAATGCAAGCCCATCCTCCTCATTCTGCGAGGACCTTTTCAGGTTGGGCTTTCTACACTCTCCTCCCTCCAGGTGGCTTCACCCTTCTGCAGGGTGACATTTTCACCTCGCTCCGACACCGAATGCTTCATTCTTCTTTCATTTCTCTACTCCACCCATTCTCGTAATTGGACAGTATGCTCATGTCCAGTATCCTTTGCAACCCTACGCCCTGGGTGGTACAGTGTGGGATCTATTCATGTTTTTTCCCACCACCGCTCTTACCTTCTCCATCGCCTTGTGGTCTCTAACCACCCCTATGCTCCATTGGTTTGAAGCCTATTGGCTCTGCCACATTTTATAGGTCTCTTATTGGGGATACAACGTCTCTTTTTGGTGATGTCTTGTGGTTCATTGTCCTAGCTCCTTTGTTGGGACTTTATGTCGTCTGCCATGATGTTATTTACATCTTAATTTACCTCCAATGGTGGTTGGTCTTCACTTTTGCGGGGTTGCTTCTCCGAGCATTGCTCTGCTCTTCCCCTAGCATTGCTCTGCTCTTCCTCTTTACTAGTCTGTAATATATAGTGCCTGGCACTTTCCTTTATGGTGCTTTTTTTCACCATTCCATGTCTTTTCACCATTTTCGCACACTGTTACCATATTCTAACATTTTTTGGTGGTGGCTCCGTGTTGTGGCGCGGAAAAGTTTCTCCGATGAAAACTGACGTCCGTGCGCCGGGAAGGGCATATATAGCTCCGCTGAGGTCACGTCCGTGGACGACGTCAGGGTGGAGCCGTGTGGCGCCGACCCGGCGCGCAGAGGTGCTACTGCGGAAAGTTTTCCGGATCCAGACTGATTCCTGGGAATATTCGAAGTTGAGGAATCTGCAGCTAGACTATGTCTCTACCAGAGATATCGTTACCGAAGGTAAATAACTCATTCTTTACTGTCAATACCCATAAGGCCCACCTCATTTACATTCATGGGTTGATCCTCAAAGTTGCAAACCTAGACGAAACCCACAAGGGCCTTTCATCCTCAGAGGATCAAGAATATTCATTAGGCAATTCTGAGCTTTACACAGCTCCCAATCCAACAGGGCTTTTGTGTGCTGGGTCGCATGGCCTTATGCATCCTGTTAGTTTCTCATGCCCAGTGCCAAATGAGGGCTCTCCATTGTTTCTTGTAATGTCCTTTCCTTCAACACCGCAGGGGGCTCTCCGCTTCAGTTCCGACCCTCTAGTCAGTCAACCTCAAATTGCACTGTTTTTGGACTCCACCAGTCTTGATGTGAGTTGTTGACTTGCCCTCTGAGAGCATGGCTGACATGGTTAGGGATACCTTCTCACTGGGCCCAGGTGCTCATCTGGGTGACATTACTGTGTGGGTCCTTTGGTCCACGCTAGAGCAGCGTCCACATATAAATGCAGAAGAACTGTGGGCAGTCCCGGCTAGCCTTGAAGACATATTCCCCTGAAGTATCAGGTAGCGCCATTAAGACCCTATCCGACAACACCACCAATGTTTCTTATAGCAACGGAGAAGATGGTTTTGGTCATGGGTTCTGTGTTGGGAGTTGATTTAGCCAGTGGCAGTAGGCAGAGTGATGAGGAATTTTACAGGTAGTGGAACAACTGCCAGTGTCTTTCCAAGTGACAAGTGATGCTCTCAGTGGCCTCTAGCTAGAGGGCCACGAGTGGGAACTACACCCTGGAGTGACAGATGTGACCTTCTCCTGAATGAACAAGGAGGATCTAGTCTGCTGATCTGTTGGCAATGAACATTGAGCCTCTAGCTCTCCTAAACAAGCATGATGGCCAGATCCTCCATCCATCCCCCTATTTCTGGGCTGCATGGGGCTAATAATTCAGTGCAAGCCCCTCTCCCCTAGTAACAAAAACATGAAGGGCCCACTCAAAATGGCACAACTATTTTCTTTCAATTTTTAAACGAGTGGCAGCTCTAAATATGTTCAACAAATCAAGTTCAGTTATCCCTTGTAAAAATACAATCACATACATGATTGCCAACATTCTACTGGCAACCATGTCTCCTTAAAAGTATTTACCGTGATCATTTACAATATTTAAAGGGTTTAGGGGGTGGTGGGGCAGCTGCGGTTGATGAACGTTTCATGAAGGTTCATCAAACAGGGGCAAAGTTATTAACAAACCAAAAAACACTCATTCAGTGGAAAAGTAGACCTAACAATAACTACCTACTGGCAATTTCCATTAGTGTAATTAATATATATATATATATATATATATATATATATATATATCACACTTTTTGACTACTCATTGAAGGTGATCCCAGCAGTTTGTTCTGTGGCTCAGTGTGAGACCCCCTAAAAATAATTTCTAGAGACACCACTTAGTATGTAAGAATGGAGCAATATTAGGATATCCAACATGTTTTTTCAACCTATTTCCGTTAAAAGTGTACAATGCAAAGATATGCCCACCTGCCAAATGTGGCGGGCACGTCTGCATAAAGCAAGAAACATCCATCCCTACCTGCCTGGAATGGACTTGGTGTATAAAAAGTAAAGATTTATGTGTTGGTCAGACTTTCATACAATTTGAGGCCTGCTTGGGGTTTAAGGTGAGCAGGAATAAGGCGCTCTAGCAGTGCATCAATTAGTGGGGAGTGGTAGATTTGTATAGTTGTGGGACGGTGCAACCAGTATAGAGGAATATCCTAAACCTCTTGAAGAACCAAAGAAAAGAAACCCTTGGCCCTGAAGAAACGTATAGCATGTACTGGGTACACATATAATAAAAAGTATTGATACTGTAAGAGTTTACAACAAAGTAAGTCGACACCGGTGGTGTAATAAACACATCGTTTTATGTTGATCTTTTCTTCAAAATTATACAACGCCAGCCGGCATGCGTTTCGTCAAACAGGGGGATACCTGTGACTCATCAGGGCTGCACAAGGCGTTAATGAGTAATGCAGGGAACCAGTGATAATTCCGACCTGGTCGATGGGTAGTTCATGGGCCGTAGATACAGTGAAAAGATGAAGGTGCTCTTACACAACGCACGAGACAAGCACCGCCGGGACCCTTCACTTTGAGGTCTCCGCAACACAGACGCACCCGCCTGTGGCTTCCTCCTTCATCTTTTCACCGTATACGTGTGCCCAGTACATGCTATAAGACTTTCACGCAAAGCTAAACATCAAACATTGATATTCCACAACAACTTCTTGAGACTGAAAAATTGAGTCAGCTCAAAATGCCATTCTGACCATTGAACCACTCTTGAGAGGGTCCAATCTGCTCCTAACCCTTACTTTATAATGGACCTTAATTGTAACCTCAACATAACTGTAAATCTATCTCTAAGCATTACGTTAACCCTAAACGTATCCTCAAGACTTACCCAACTTATATTGAAATTCTTTACCTCTTGTATAGCAAAAAGATCTGACTTTATTGTGGGTGGTAGGTGGTTTCTGTGAAGATTAGTTGTCATAACCTTATCCTTGCAAGTCATTTCTTAAAATTTTAGGTATCCCCGTGAAATTTAGACTCCCCACCAATATCTTCTTCTTGTTTTTGAAGCAATGTACTGTCTCAGTGGGTAAGTCTATCTTTTGTCCTCAAGAGTACATGCAGCATTATGTTGGCACCATTTTGGGGTAATTATGGGGTGTGTGTGCGCTCAGCGAACACTGCCAGAAATATATTACCGATATTGCAGATGTAAATATATCATTGCATCACAGTTGTGACCACACATTTTTATCATATCAACAACTTGATTTTACTTTTTAAAACGTTTAATAAGTCCATGTTTATTTACTTAACAGGCATTAAACAAAGGAGGATCAGCTTTAAAAAAACAAATCTCTACGTCAAGTACATCATCAGCAAAAAAAGATGGAACCTTGCAAAAGATTGGAGATTTCTTGCACAGTTCTCCATCCATTTTCCACAGTAAAGGTCTGTATATGCTGTGAATGAAGATTGAGCTAGTATTGAGTTTATATTTTCTAATACCCCAAAGTATACTTCTCCAAAATGTAAAATTGCATTGCTAGTGGTCAAGTTCTTAGACTGACATTTGACGATATCAACTTGTTCTTTTTAAACCAAAAGCACATGACCCATCAGTACTTGGTAATACTGTGTCTTTTGCTTTTGGGCCAGTAGGACAATGCCCTATACTCACACATCCAGTCTCCACCTTTCATTTAGCTAGAACTGAATGAAGGTCTGGCGTTATTGCCCCCCCCCCCCCCTCTCTTAAATTTGCTTTATGCTTTGTACGAATTTGTTGAGGCACACACAAGTAATTTAGGGTCTGCTGTGGAGTTCTGTAGTAATTGAAAACCTCCAGTTTCTGTGGTAATTGCTATTCTGGGAGTGTAGTCCGGCAGCTGAATTTCATCCACTATGCTATCCCTGTAGCAGAGGAACTTACATTGGTGTGTGTCGCATTTTCTGCGCACATTGGATTACTTTTAGGAAAGTAACGTACCATAGAACAGTACAGAACAGTAGCAAACATGAAGTACTGTACAGTAGTAAGCAGGCAGTACAGCCTTGAACACAGACAAGAGGTGCAAGTTTCTCTGTAGACAACACATGCACTCATTGCAATGCTCACAAGTGTGTAATTTGGCCCTAAGCATTCAATATAACTCATGCACTATAGCCCTAAACCCACTCCGTCCAGGCTCAGTGCAGCACTTATGAATGCAGAAAAGGTTCAAGCAATGTTTTTCCAGCCCTGGTTGACTTGTCTTGCAGGTAATAGTCAATTAAGATTGATGGGTCATTATTCAGTGCAGCACCTGACTCCCATTTGAACAATTGAACAGTGGTGGCCGACAGCTAAATACCGGCATGGTGGGTGGAGGAGGCACAGGGAGGGGGTGAAGGAGTCAGCAGGAAGCGGGCCGCGGGGGAGAGGTTTAATAATTTTTTTTTAAACGTAACTGGTGCTGCCAGCTCCCAAGCTTTCCTCTTCTTCCAGGTCCTGGCATTTCTGACTCTCCATCCAATCCCTGTGTGTTATCAGGCATGACAGCAGCTTGGGGATTGGCCTGAGCGGGCTGGATTAATGCTCGCTCGGGCACAGTGAGTATGTTCTGATTCTCCATTGTGGAATACATGTTGGAAAAACCTAAGAGTATGTCAGTTTGGCGGGTCTAAAACGGCCAGTCAAACTGACATGCTCACTTAAAAGTGCACATCTACCACTCCTCCTCTCCCCCCGTTCCTCTCATGGCCCAGCCCACCCGCCCCTCCCTGCACAAGCTGGCTCAGACCCAGCAGCTAAAAAATAAAACAATATTTTTTTAATTTATTTTGAAGGTTTTATATAGCGCGAACCAGACTCTTGCGAGTATCAGAGCGCTTTACATGACAAGTAGAAGTATATACAGTATATATTACAATTTGGTGAATCATGCAATAAGTAAGTACTAGATACATCTAGATCAAGAAAAGGCAATGCGATGCTAGTGCAAAATGGCAAAGATAAACAGAATGACGAATATAAGTGAAGAAAAGCAAGTAATGGAATGGAATAAAGAGTTCACCGGGATTGAGCCATGAGGATAGCTTTCACTTCTCTTTTGAAGGAAGCAGAGGAAGGATTTATTCTAGTTTCACTGGGCAGAGTATTCCATATCCTTGGAGCCATACCAGAGAAGGACAGGTTATACGTTTTTTTCTTGCCAAATCGTTGCGGTTGTAGGAGAAGAGTCTTGGCACTCCTGGACGCTCTGTTGCCCGCAGAGAGAACCAGCTTCTGTGCTAGGTATTGTGGGGTGTTGTGGTAGAGAGCCTTTTGGGTCATACAAGCGAATTTTAAATTAATTCTGGCTTCAAACGGTAGCCAGTTGAGGGCTCTCAGGTCTGGGGATATGTGGGCATTTCTCTTAGAGCCTGTGATGAGTCTCTCAGATTTCATCGACTTTGCAGAATTTGGGCTGAGACAGCAGTTGTTCCTCCAGTTATACAGGCTTCGAAGCAACACCTCAGGTCACAAAGCTCTCTGGCAAAATCTATTTACTGTGCTAGATTGTTTTGCTTGGGAATTTCTGAAGCTCCAGAAAGTGATACCTTGCATACTTAAAGGCAATACTGGTGGGTTATACATCCGCATCTCTTTCTGTGATTCTAGGCAGTCTCATGCTGATCAGTTTGTAATTTTTCCTCTTAACCATTTCTGGCTTTATTTAAGCCATGTTCTTGTGTAAAAAGTTAAGATCTGGCAGCAATGCATGCCAGATGTCATTGTAAATCTCCCACCTGGTCCTATTTGAGACCTCTCCGAGACCTCCAAAACCAATGTAACCTGACAACAGAATTATCCCCATCCACAATTTTCAGAAGCGATAAAATGATAACTCTAGAAAGCCCGCAGAGGCGATTGAAACGTCAGTGTTAGTCCTTGATGGAGGAGTGCACTATTGATCGCATATTTTACCTATTTTTAGGTCTCGCCTACGCAGTGCGCATGCACTGCACAGGAAAAGACCTTTACAAATAGATTCAGTTTTGCTGCCAAAAATTTGCACGCATTGTTTTGCTTTGAATGGTATCGTGTGCACGTTTGGCGATTCATTTGTGAGAGCGAGCTTTCAAAGCATCTGTTTGTAATTAACAGATGGTTCCTGCTCGCTTCCACAAGGGAAACAGGCGCACCCCCCTCCTCTCGCCCCTCTCCTTGCTGCATCCTCCTCAAACTTTCTTTTTTTACTTTCAGCATGAGGCGCCCGCGCTTGTTTGGTTCCCTTCTAGCCAGTTTCCTCGCTTGCATGTGCTTGTCTGCGGCCCAAGTTCTTTTCCGAATGCCTGTCAGTCTGGGAGGTCTTGTCGGTGGAACCGCAAGGTGAAAAGTGCCAGCGTGGCAGATGGAAAATCGGTTAGTGTCTGAAGTGCCTCTTAGCCATTTTCCGTGCACTCCCTTGGCTGTTAGCGGATTCTTCCGCACTGCAGAGCGGCGCTCCCCAGAGTTATGGGGTAGCTTCAGTAACCTGCCCGGGAGGGAGCCCATATTTCTCCATTTCTTGCAACAATATCCTTTTTCCAGATGTCCAGGGGAGGAAGCGGCCAAGATTCAAGGAGAAAGTTCCTTGCATGGGGCAGTTTTTTGTAAAGAATGCCTTTCAAGCTCTGCCTTGTCTGCTGAAAATTCAGTGTTCCGCTTTTATGTGGTAATATTGTTTAGGGACATAATATGATTTTTTGACAAATTACGGACACCAGCACCCCAAACACATACATACATTATCTATTGGGAGCAGCCACATCTGACAGAGGCAACACTGAGCAATGTATATAGTACACATAACCTATTTGCACAGTATAATTTGTTTCAATGTTTGGACAGGGCAGGATTTTCTGATTATAGTTTCAAACTATCCTCCTTTATGGATATCTTTTCCTACCAGTCTGTCTCTTTCGCTCTCCCTCTTTCCCTCGCCATCCTTTTTCTTTCTCCTACTTTCTACGCCTTTTTCGTGCCCTCCCACTGCCTCTCACCCTCTCTTTATAACTCTCTCCTGCTTGCCCTATATTCCTTTCTATTTGTTTCTCTTTCTCTCTTCCTCTTTCCTGATCTTTCTATATCTTTTGTCTAGCATAGCCCCTTCCCTTCCGTTCCTTCCCCTTGCCCCCACTTACACTCATACTCTCATTTTAACCCTTCCTGTCTCCCTCACTCCCATCTCATACTCTCTCATTTCACCCCTCCTGCCTTCCTCTCTCTCTACCTATACTCTCATTTCACCCCTCCTGCCTCCCTCCCACCCCGTGCACACTCAATCTGATAGAGACTACTAACCGCAGATTCCTTCACATAGAATTATCCCCAGGCGTGAGACTGGATCCGGAAACTTTTTGCCATACCATTCCTGCGCGCCGGGGTGGCATCACGCGACTTCGAACATGCGTCGTCTGTGTACGTGCTATCAGCGAGGTCACATAAGTCCTAACCCGGTGCGCCTAAGTCAGTTTTTTCCTTTTCCACGTTCAACTCGGATCGGGTCTCTGCTCGGGCCTGTTTGGGCCCCTTTTTTCTTCCTCATTGTGCTATTTTTTGGTGGAACAGTGTGCGAATGCCTTCGGGCTTCAAGACTTGCACGTCGTGTGGGCGTCTTATGTCCACGACGGACCCTCATCTCATCTGTATGTGGTGTTTAGGGGAGGATCACGGCACCACTGATGGTGAGGCGTGCCAACAGTTGAAGCTGAAGTCTCGGCGGGAGCGACAGATGAAACTACTCTCTGTGCGTCTCTCAAGGTTGGCTTCATCCCCTCGATCAGCCTCGGCGGATGGTTTCAGAAACGGCCGTTGTCGTCGTCCTCGCCCCTCTCTGATGTCGCGAGAGCGTTGCTTTCCGGTGGGTAAGTGCCGCAGTTTGTCCCTGGGGGCTGGTGTTCGGCCTGCCAGGGGCGTGGGCTCGCTGCAGGTGATGCGGCCCCACGCGTTGTTCTCCTATCCACCGTTTCCTGGTGAAGGGGCATCGAGAGTACAGATGGAGACTTATGCGGCAGCTTCCCAGGCCTCGCTGGCATCTCCTCCTCCGTCCCTCCTTGGGGCATCAGCGGATCCCCTGCCATGCTCGGGGCCCTCCGCGGCGCCGCCAGTGGCTCCAGTGCCGACTAGTTCGGCTCCAGGCTTGGAGGTTGTGGCGCTGGTGGGGTGCGGCCTCTCAGGGGTCCCTCCTTCGGACCATGGCGCCTCTGCCTCGCCGCGACCTCCCTCTGGATTCCCTGTGGTGTTGCAAGAGGTCGCCGGGGCTCGGGCGCATCCCTGAGCCCCGCTCGGCCCTCTGGACATGCGTAGACCTTGTCCAAGGCTGAGCTGGCGCTGCCACGGCGCCGGCACCTGCTGGACCGTGCAGTGCCACAGGGGTCGTGGACCCTCCTCGTCCCGCTCAGGGTCGAGGCTGAGCGGGGACCCCTTGTTCCCCTCTGCGCAGGTGGCTGCCTCGTTGGAGGGCGAGTCCGAGGTTGAATCGGCACTGGCGCCGCATGGGTCGCCGGGCCACCTCCGTCACATCCTGGGCCGAGGCTGGCGGAGGGCTTTATGGCACTCCCCCGGTCCTTCTCGTTCCTCCATGCAGGCGACTTCCTCAGCAGAGGTAGAGTCAGCATCGTTCCGGCGCTGCCCCTTGGCCACTTCGGCTCCAGCTCTACTCCGGTCCCTCCGGCGCGGTGTGGCTTGGAGAAGCCCTATCCAGCGTCTCCTACGGCGTCGGATGGTGTTGATGTCCTGCCTCAGGCGACGGACTCTACCACTCCACACAGGAGTCGAGCGGCGTATTTGTCTTTGGATGCTACCTCTTCTCCGGAGGTTTGGTGCCTACTGGTGTCATCCTCCCTGGAGATAGGCCGCCGATTGGTGTCTTTTTCACCGGCGTCCTCGAAGGGCGGCTCCCTGCCGTTGCCGAGGTGTTAATCGGAGGTGGCAGGTCCCCCATTCTTTGGTTCCTTCTGAATTCCAGGTCTGGAGTTTGTCCGCCCCGCTTAGCTTCGGGGACGGCCTCCTTAGTTTACAGCCATCGCTCACGTTGGAGCTGTTTTCTCTATCGCAGGGCCCTAGGGAGGCGAGTGCGGCCTTCGCTCATGCGTTGTCCACGGCTGTGGGCATTCTGCGTGTGGGTGACCCGGTTGGTCCTTTCATGGCGGACCATCTCTTGGAAGTTCTCCACCAGGGTTCTGGTGAGAGGGAGCTCTTGCTTCCCTTTGAGGGTTCGCTCCTTTCTTCCCTGACGGGGCTTGGAAGTGCCCCGCCTCAGGGGATCCGGTGGCTCAGCACCTTCCTGCGCCGCATGACCTGGCGTGTCTTTCCCTCCACCTCTCTGCCTCAAGTTCACTTTTGCGGACTGCTTCTCCTTCCCAGCCGCCACTGTTCACTTCGCCGTCCCGGGAGGCCCGCTGGCTAGATTTTTTGGGGCGCAACATGTTCGCCTCGGCCAGCGCTGCCCTGCAGGCCCTTAACACCTTATGTGTGTTGGATAGGGCCTCCTCTTGTTTGTGGGACTCGGCCGAGTCCTTGGGATCCGCAGCTTCCCAAGAGACTGTTCAGATGGACTTACAGCATCATGCGTTGGATGGCCGGGAGCTAGCGACGTTTATTCTCTGCTCCGCTCTGGACATCTCGAGGTGCTGGGCCGGGCCATCACTTCCTCAGTCATCCACCGTCGCCATGCTTGGCTTCGGGACGGCGTGTTCCCTGAAAATGTGCGGGAGCGGCTGATCTTCCTTTTGATGGCAGCCTGTTATTCCATGCCCCGGCTGACTCCGCCATCCAAAGGTTCCTGGCAGGGCTCCGTCCTACTCCTCCGCCTTATCCTCCCCCTCCTCCTTCCCCTCCTCAGTGACTGCTGAGTTGAGCTGGTTCTGGACCTTCTTTTGGGCCGGTTGCCCTTGCTGTGGAGTGTGTTTTACAGCCATTCGTGTCCTCCTTGCTGGGACTATGGCGTTGTTGGCTGGTGGAGGGCCCATTTGTTGACTGTGTTTTTGCTGGAGTTGTCTGCACTGACTTGGCCCTGAGATTAGGCCTTCTGTTTTTCTCTTGGGCAGCTTGACAAGTCTTCAGCTGGGTTTTTTTCCCCATGGCTCTTTCGTTTTTCCTCTGCTGTGGAAGTTCTTCCAAAAAGGGTTCCCATGTCTTGGGACTTAACGTGCCCTATGTGGGGTAGTGGTAGCTGTTATATAGCTTGCGCTCAGCTAGGGAGTTCTGGTTGCCTTCGGTTGCCTTTTCTCCATGGCGTTTATATATGTTGCTATTGCTTCTTGAGGTTGTGCGCGCGGACCCCTCGTAGTGGTGTGTTAGGGCATTTCCTCACCTTCCTGCTCCTGTCCTGAGGGCTGGGATGATTCTGTGTTTCTCCCTCGTCAGGCATCGCCTTTCCGGTCTTCCAGGGGGCCCCGGGCTGTTCTTCTTGCTTCTGGCGGCTTATTACTGTCGGCGCCGCTCTGGCTGTCCTGTTGCCTTCCAACTGGGGTGGGCCCGCCTTCTTTTCCCTAGTTTCCTTTGGCCCTCTAGGCTTTCTTCTTCTTACTCTTCCTGTCCTGGCATTGGATGGAAGCTCTGTTATCTTGTAGGGGAGTGGGGTTTCTTGGTTCCTCTGTTGTGAGTGTACGGGCCTCTTCAGACTTCTTTCTTCTTCCACCATCCCTCTTGGGGTCGGTGGTGTTCTGCTTGTGGGGGTTCCTCTTGCCTGGGAGGACCAGGTTACTTACCTGATCCGCAGTTCTAGTTCCCTGTGGGACCCTCTTTCCTGTCCAGGCTGGTGGGGTCCTTTCGCAGACCCTCCTTCCCTGTGGGGATTGCTAGGGTATCTATTCTTTGTGAAGGAATCTGCGGCTAGTAGTCTCTATCAGATGTACGAGTTACTTACCTTCGGTAACGATGTATCTGGTAGAGACGATTCTAGCTCCAGATTCCTTCACGGCCCCCCCTTCCTCCCCGTTCTGCGAGGACCCTTGGGTTGGTCTTCAGCACTGGCCTCATGGTGGGGGGCTGTGTCTCCTGTGAATGCATTATTTTGCTCTTGACGGGCTGCTCCATCTTGTTGCTGTTCCTTCCTCCTGTTTGGTTCATTGGAGGATGGGTTTATGGTTCTCCTGTGCCCCTCTGCTCTGGCTGCTCCAGGTTTGGGGGGTTTCCTTCAATCTCTGCCCTGCCTCCCTTCTTCTTGCTGCTAAGGGTCCTGGTCCCTCTGCTAACCTCGGCGTTGGGGTCATCTGGCCATGCCTTGCCCTTTTCCTTGGGGGGTGGTTGCCGTCTGTGCTGGGGTTGCTTGGAGGTTTGTTGTTTCTGTCGGTCTTGGGACTGGCTCCCTTTCCTTGTTTCTGGGTGAGGGTTGTAGGCCTGCTACATGTGTCATGACATGTTACGTATGTTCCTTGTCTCCCGGGGAAGACTGTACATTTTGGCTGGGTGGCTGCTCAGGGCTCTGCTCTGTTCTTTCTTCTGCCCCTGCCTTTGGATACTGCAGTGTTGCACTGCTCCTTATGGTGGTGCTTGTCTCGATTCCTTTTTCCTACTCTTTCGCACAATGTTACCTTACTCCCACAGTTTTGTCTGGTGGCTCCGCGTTGCAGCGCGGAAAAGTTCTCTGAAGAAAACTGACGTAGGCGCGCCCGGGTGGGACTTATGTGACCTCGCTGATGTTACATTGCGGACGACCACTGAGCGGAGTTGCATGATGACGCCCCGCCGCGCAGGGATGCTGTGGCAAAAAGTTTCCGGATCCTGTCCCACTCTTGGGGATAAATCTACGTGAAGAAATCTGCGGCTAGAATCGTCTTTACCAGATACATTGTTACCGAAGGTAAGTAACTCGTACTACTCTTTTCCCCCCCTACTCCCTCCCTCCCCGTGCACACTCATACTCTCCCATTTTACCCCTCCTGCCTCCCTCTCCACTTATACTCTCTCATTTCACGCCTCCCTCCCCAATTACACTCCCTCATCTTATCCCTCCTGCCTGCCTCCCTCCCTACGCTCTCTCATTTCACCCCCTCCTGCCTCCCTCCCATACTCTCTCATTTTACCCCTCCTACCTCCCTTTCTCCCCTTGTACACTCATACTCTCTTATTTTACCCCGTCTCCCTCCCGCCCCACATACTCATCTCTTATGTTACCCCCTCCTGCCTCCCTCCCCGTGAACACTCATACTCTTTCACGTTGCCCACTCCTGTCTCCCTCCCTTCCCACGTACACTCATACTCTCTCAATTTACTCCCTCCCCATCCCCCCCGCTCCCCTCATACACTCTGATTTCCCGCCCTCTTGCCCCTCCCTTTTTTTTCCCTTTATTCCGGTCCTCCGATCTGGGCTGGTTGAGTGAGTTTGCGCAGGGAGCGCTCTCTCCTCTCTAGCCTCCGGCAGTGATTGTCCCATCAGAGCCAGAACAGGGCCCAAGAAGCGAGTCCGTTGTATGGTGGAGGTGAGCCGACGCCATCTCCCCCAGTCCACATGTTCCCGCATATTCATGGAAACCATATGGCCGCATTCGAAGCCGTTCGGTAATAAAAACAACTTTTTGGGAAACAGATGAGAGCAAGTGACAGGTAGTCTGCCTTAATGGCGTCTGTCTTCTTTCACACTTCTTTCCATCTTTCTCTTTAGACCTTTGTGCTGACCTCCTTTTCAGTTTTATACTTCTGGCCCTTTTCCTTGGCATTCTTTTTGCATCACATAATAAGACAATTTGCAGTTTACAGCGCTTAGAAAGCTTAAGTTTCTTCAGCATGTTCTGCGTATTTGTATAGCGCACAACACTCACGGGGGCACCCAGGGGCTGAATGGTAATGCGTGTGAGAAGTTGGCCTGATATATGATGCTCACTAGTTCTAGTGATCACCTTGTATCAGTCCAAACAACCCTTATGGTGATTGGTTGTAAGTCAACCTTATAGACCAGCTATCCTAGTAGCGTGGACAAGAGCAGTTTTTAGGCTAAACTCTTTTGGCAAATGAAGCCAGCTGTTTTACCACATATAACCCCTTGAATATCACATGAAAGGACACCACACAGGTTGTTATGAAAATAAAATGATATTTATTAACTAACATACACCTCTGAACTCTTTATGAGATCAGAGGGCTAAGCACATGACAATACTATAAAAGAAATAAGAGTTCGCACAATATTTACACGTGTGCCGTAGGGGCATGACAAACCATATACTTAAAACAATGGAATGCGAGGAAAGAAAGTACTGTAAGGAGATCCAGAGGCTGGAGGACCGCTGGGACTACGCTACAAACTAGGTAAGTAAGGAGCAGGAGGCCCACGGGACTCACGTGCAGAGTGGAAACTCACGCGGGATGCGTACCAACGTCTATGGATATGAGGAAAAAGAAATTTTACATGGCCAGTATGTCCCCTGCATGTACCCCAACGTTCAGTGTATGTGCATGTCACCCATGCATTTTCCCTCTATGGCCTGCAATAATTATGCCTCTGCATTTGCGCCCCACATTGGGATGCCAGTCGCCAAGTCTCCCATAAAAGAAACGTTAACTTTGCACTTAGGCCCATGTGGCCCATGTGTTTGCATTGTGCACTTTTAATATATTGCGAAAAACCCATTTCTCCATTTTGTGGCTCAGCTCAGCCAGTCCCCGAATTGAGGTTTCATGCCTCCAGACACTCTGAGGACTGCAGCTACGTATCCCTGACCTCGCATACTTTTGGCTAAGCCGAGAGGGGCCCAGCCCGGGGTGCCAAGACAGTATTGTGCATAACAGTTATCTGCTTGCTCTACAGAATCACATTCCTGCCTGGTGAAGGAGGTAAACAGAACCCGTCTGCAGAGATAGGGCCTAGCCTTTCTGTCTCCGTTTAAGTGATTTGCAGAGTTCGCGTCCATAGAAAGCTCTAGGCCCCCACGCAATGAACGAAGAAATAGATGCCCACACTGGCTCTTGGTGATGAGCGACCTTTGCTTCAGATAATACATCCCCGGACTTAAGATATCAGATAATACCAGACGTGCTGGTCGCCCTGACACTGAAGGCCTCCCTACCAGACCGAAAGTCAGCTCCCCCCAGTTACACGTCAGTTGCACGTCATGATCAAGTTGCGCACACAAGTAGGGCAAAGTTCCAGCTGGCCATGCATCCACCCACCTATGACTCACCTATGACTCCTCAAGTGAACGCCCACATGCTCTTATCTCTCTTTCTCTTGCTCTGCTTGGAGCGCTCCTCCCTATGTGCGAAATTGAATGTATAAATATTGTACTCTGTGAATAAAGTTTAGAAGACCCTTCCTGAACCTTCGTGGTGATGGAACCGATTCTCCTCTAACTCGAGTTATTGAAATAAAGCCCTTTTGAATCGGACACCACGGACTCTGCCTCTCATTTTATACAAGACCCTTTGTTTAATTATAGAAATTATGACAGGGTAATACTTTATTTACCACAGATACTACAGTTTACAAAGTT
This sequence comes from Lissotriton vulgaris, assembly GCF_964263255.1. NCBI lineage: Eukaryota > Metazoa > Chordata > Amphibia > Caudata > Salamandridae > Lissotriton > Lissotriton vulgaris. Next base: position 536,150,300 of record NC_141693.1, on the reverse strand, counting down.
ACGGATTCCGGACGAACCCGGCTGGATGGAGGGAAACAGTGGACCTGAACACTAGGATAGTGAACACAGACTTCAGCACCTAGAAGCTTTAGTTACCTAACCCACAGGCTGCGGGTGCATAGGGCTGAAGTGGTGTCTGGTTTGCTGCGTTGATCCTGGTGATGCCTAAAACAAGAAGTTGCTGGCAGGCAGCCAGATGGAGGAGTCTGGTGGTTCCAAGGATGGAACTTAGAAGGAGAAGTCCTGAAAGGGAAGGGGACAGAGTCTCGGTCACTAGCCAGTGACGGTGCTGGGACCAGGAGGGAACGAGATGCTGTCGCCGCGTTCGGGTGGAAGAAGGGTCGCTTCTCTCTGTAGCTGCGCGGACCAGGGGCTGTTCTTCACGACCAGGCTGGAGGCACGAGCTGTCCCACGTAGTCTGCTGCTGATGGCGGTGTTGGATCGTCGATCTGGTCAACAGGCCTTGGCAAATGCAAGCCGCGCGGTGGAACAAAGATGGCGTCTGGTGCGGACCAGGAGGGTCCGGGGTGCTTCTCTTTTACAGGGAAGCAAGGGCCAGTCTCGGGGACTAGACCAGCAGTGGTGAAATCTTCGGGTCGTCGTCTGAGGTCGCTGGCCAGCCGGCAAGTGACCAGACAACAGGACAAGCAGCAACCAGGCAAAAGGGCCCCACGCAGATCACGTGGATGCTGGGGGGCTGGTCTTTGGTGCAGGAGCTGCGTCGATGTGGGGCTTCTCAGACCCCGGTGCATTCACTCGAGGATCCCTCGGTGGTCGTGCTGGAAGCGCTGTGCAGGTTTTGTCAAGATGGCCGTCTCCAAGTTGCTTGTCGCACCCACGGGTCCCAGCTGTGCTGTGGATGTAGGTTGAGGTCAGAGGAGTCTGGAGGTCCGGATCTCATCGAGCTGGGTCGTCTGGTTCCGGGATGGAAGGACTTGCAGCAAACCGCACAGGAGCTTGATGGTGCCCGCAAAGCAGGATGGTCACTCCCTGACCATAGGGGAGATTCTTCAGTCTTCTGATGATCAGGAGGTAGAAGGTCAAGAGTTCTTCGTGGAAGTTGTCAAGATTAATCTAAAGGGGAATGGGACCAGCTCCTACCTTTATTCAGCTAAAGGGGGCTGCTCTACGACTAGGTCCCTCCTCTGGGTGGGACCAGGAAGGGGAGTGGTTACACCCCCTTTCCTTTGTCCGGTCTTGCGCCAGCTCTGGGGCTGGAGTGCCCCAGGAACTGGTTCTGACCGGTGTATGCACAGGACACCTTGTGTGCCCCAGGCATGTCTCATTCCTTTCAGCCCTGTCCTACCTAATACACAAAATCCTGTCTGGGGTGGTGCTAGCACCTCCCAAGGCAGGAAACCCTTTGTCCGAGCCTCCCTCGCTGGAAGGACTCCCAGCAGCAGGAGGTCAGACTTGTGTCTGTGGTGGCAGCATCCATTTTGTGATGCTGAGGCTCGAGTTAACTTTAACCGGGGTTCACAGTTACATACATGTCGTGCCCCTCTAGAAGGGTGGAATGCTACCCCCGTCGCCAGAATTGGCGAGGGGGTAGTATTCCAATTCGTATGACACCTTACTCGACATGTTTTGATAATGCTATACCAAAGTTAGCATTTGACCGCGAGGTTCATAATGCACTTAAGAGTATATGGTATAGCGTTATCATGGAACAGCTATTGGGACTTGGTTCCGCAAGCTGCAAACGGGCTCAGCTCATGCCAGAGCACCATCTCACATAATTCCAAGCACTCTGCCTTCAGGATTGATAAGGCCTGCCATAGGAGTGACTGATAGGAATGTATGTGTCCATTTTAGGGTTAGATATAGGGATACTATATCTAAAGCACAGGGTGATTACACCACCTTGCCCCAGCTGTCGTGCAGCCAGTTGTGTCTCTTTAGATGGCCAGCCAGGGGTGGCATAATACATCCTTCAGCCCCTGGTAGACCCTGGGTACACCTATGCCCTGGATACCTAAGGTATGCCGTACAGGGACTGATAAGGTGGCCCAGTACCAATTGGTAAATGCACTTAAGGTACATGGTTGTCAGTTTAGAGAGAGAACAGCTAGGCTGTGGGTCTGATTAGCAGGCCCACACCCAGGGAAAGTCGTAAACCAGTGAAGCAAAAAGCAAAAAATCGGGGGTGACCATAGGATTGCAGACCCTACTCTCTTACAATGCGCACATTACTTAATCCCTGAAACATAAGGAGGTGAGATGCAGCAAGTGGTAACAACCATTTGCAATACAACAGGTCTCGCATTTACGCCAGTTTGAGCTATCGGCATTGTAAATGACAATGCCTTTTATTTGTTTTAGTTTTTGAAGCATAAATAAAACGCATTGTCGTTTACAATGTCAATAGCTCAAACTCACATACAGGCGAGACCTATTGCATTGCAAATGCTTGTTTTTATGAGGAAATCCAAAATAAATATATGCATTTTTTTGTTTTGACCAACAAGGGTCACCTGGTCAACGCATGAAGATGCAAAACGTAGCAGGGATTATCGCCTGATTATTCTTAACTCGAATAGCGACAGTTAGAGCTTCCAACTCCAGGAAAAGCTTCACAAATTGTAAATGTTTTCCAGATTAAACGTCAACCCTCCTACAGATTCATCTTCACTTCTGCTCTGTGGCTATTTAATGAGGCACTGTTTAAATGATTTTCAATTGGCCTGTAAATTAATTCTCTCAATTGAATAGGGAAATTAATCTAAATACAATTTATAAAGACTGGGAACAGCGACTGTGTAGAGACCCGAAGTTCCCGGGGCTTAGCCAGCATCCTTACATGAAACTAAAATTTCCTAGAGACCCTTCTGGATTATTAAAAATTATGGCGTCCTGTCTGCTCTTGGGATATTATAAGACACCAGTATGTGAGACGTTGGCCTGTCCATTGGGAGCCTACATTAACAAAGGTATTAATCTCGGGAAGAGCAACACCTGATTCCTTAATGGTTTGTAAGTTCAGAGCAGATATACCATGCCGACATTCGGACTTGATGCTTCACAGATTATTGTATCTGCAAACGTTTTTAGAGAGTAACCTGTTGTCTTCTGAGCGAGAGGTTTCTTGTATTATCTTTTTGTTCTGCAGAGGAGGGGAATAACAATGGCCTAGCCGATTGTATTTGGATGCCTGTTGTCAGCACGGACTAGAGCAATGTCTTTAAAAAAAAATATTATTAAATGAAAGATATGGATTGAACAATACAGTTTACTGAGATGTTTTTACATTTTGTGTGTGCTGCTGTGTACAATGTATTAGTATGTTCTTAAATAACATCGAAATTCTAAACTAGGAAACTTTATTTTTTTTATAGCAAAAAAGCTGATTGAAACCATGAGTTCTGTGAAGGCTGTCGTAGATGAAAGTACTAAAGAAAATCAATCCAAGCCGAAGCGAAGCAGGAGAAAATTGTACACGACTGATATTTCAGCTCCTATGGACATTCCTTCCCATCAAGTAAGTTCAGAGTTGAAGTTTATTAAGTGTAATGTTGGTCTGCACACCTCATATTTTCTCTATACAGGTACTTATTAGTGGATCTAATAAGTACCTGCCTACTAGCAGGACTAGTGAGTCAAAATAAATTATCTGAGTACCCTTTTTCTTGTCGCAGTTTGTTATGGGCAGGCAATGTACTACTGGGGTGTCCTTACAAGCCTTTAATATGTTTACATCATCTCGGACTCTCTTCTGATCTAGTAAATGAATAATGCAACATTTCCGTTGCAGACTGTCTACTGTATTCACTAACCAATTTTCACATAAACATCTGCTGAAAGCAGCCCCTCTGAAAATGTTTATAATATTGAGCAGATGGTGGGTGATATATCTAATTCTTAGAAGACTAGCAAAAAACAGAAGCCACTCTGCAACAATCCAGTTGCCTTTGTGTCGATGTCAAGTATTTCTCCTTCCAAACAAATGGTCTGAGAAGCAGAGTTTGTTCTAGCAGTCATTACCAAGCGTTTTTTAATGCAAGGTAAGGAGCTAATCACTGTCAAACAAGATTACATGGCAAGTGATTTTGCAGTCTGTCTTTAAGAAAGAATGATGCTGTGGCATGAGGGGGTAGTGTCCTTGAATGTGTAATGTATGGCTGGGAGTGTTCTCGTTTACTCTTGATGTGTGGAATGTTGTGAGGACAACTGAGACTTGGACTTTGGAGGAGATGGTGCCAGAGCTGTGCCATGGAGTCTACATAGAGGAATAAAACTATCTTTCTCCCAATACCTCTGTATTAAGCCTTATTGGAACACCTCATTTTTGCGATGAGGATAGGTAAAGAAGTTGAAGAGTTTCTTGTGGGACAGGAAGTTTTTCATTGTAATGGATTATAATGCTTTGAAGGAGGTGTTTATGAAGGAGACCCTAGATAATGTCTCCAGCAGGATTTCTTAGTGGGTTGTGGCATTTCAGGAGTATGAATTTCAGGTGGTTTATATCCATGGGAAAAGTAATATGGTAGCAGATTGTATGCCCAGAATGGTGGGGTCAGAGGATTTTGATCATGATGATGAATTCATTGATAAGGAAAAAGTGCGTGAGGTGACTATCTGATAGACTACTAGCCGCAAATTCCTTCACGTAGAATTATCCCCTGGCGCGAGACTGGATTCGGAAACTTTTTGCCACAGCATCCCTGCGAGCCGGGGGATGGGCGGCACCACTCGATTCTGCCCAGGCGTCCGTGTACGTGACGTCAGCGAGGTCACATAAGTCCCACCCCGGCGCGCCTACCTCAGTTTTTTCCTTTTCCGCTTGCAACGCGGATCTGGTCTCTGTTTGGGCCCCCCTTTTTTTCTTCCTCATTTTAATATTTTTTTGGGGAACAGTGTGCGAATGCCTTTGGGCTTCAAGTCTTGCACGTCATGTGGGCGTCTTATGTCGGCAACGGACTCTCACCTCATTTGTATATGGTGTTTAGGGGAAAATCACGGCACCACTGATTGTGATGCATGCCAACAGTTGAAGCTCAAGTCGCAGCTGGAGCGCCGGATGAAACTACTCTCTGCGCATCTCTCAAGGTGGGCTTCATCCTCTTGGTCAGCCTCGGCAGACTGTGTCAGAAATGGCAGTCGTCGGCGTCCTCGTCCTTCTCCGATGTCGCGAGAGCGTCACTCCCCAGTCGGTAAGTGTCGCAGTTTGTCCCCGGGGGCTGGTGTCTGGCCTGCCGGGAGCGTAGGCTCTCCCCGGGTGATGCGGCTCTGGGTGCTGTCCTCCTAGCCACCATTTCCCAGTGAAGGGGCATCGAGAGTCCAGATGGAGACATATGCGGCAGCTTTGCAGGCCTCGCTGACGTCTCTTCCTCCTCCTCCTCCTCCTCCTCCTTCTCCTCCTGGGACATCAGCAGATCCCTTGCATTGCACTGGGCCCTCCGCGTCGCCGCCGGCAGCTCCGGCCCCAGTGCCGACTGGTTCAGCTCCAGGCTTTGAGGATGTGGTGCTGTTGTGGTGCGGCCTTTCGGGGGTCCCTCCTTCGGAACAGGCACATCTGCCTCACCACAAACTCCCGCGGGAGTCCGTGTTGTCGCCGGGGCTCGGGTTTCATCCCCGAGCCCCGATCGGCCCTCTGGACAGACGGCAGCCTTGTCCACGGTTGAGCTGACTGCCACAGTGCCCGCCCCTGCTGGACTGGGCGTCACCCCTGCTGGACTGGGTGGCGCCATGGCTGCCTCGTTAGAGGGTGAGCTAGAGGTTGAATCGACCCAGGCGCTGCCTTATGGGTCGCCGGGCGACCTCCGTCACATTCTGGGTCAAGACTGTCGGAGGGCTTCGTGTCACTCCCCTGGTCCCACTTGTTCCTCCACGCAGGCGGCTGCATCAGCGGAGGGAGAGTCAACGTCAGTCCGGCGCCACCCCTTGGCCACTTTAGCTCCGCTCCGGTCCCCGGCGTGGTGTGGCTTGGAGGGGCCCTATCCGGGATCTCCTTTGGCGCCGGATGGTGTTGATGTCCTGCCTCACGCGTCGGACTCTACGGCTCCAGACAGGCGTCTGGTCGCGGATTCGTTTTCGGACGCTCCCTTTCTCCGGAGGTTGGGTTCCTACTAGTATCATCCTCCCTGGAGACAGGCCGCCGCGTGGTGGGTTTTTCACCGGCGTCTTAGGGCAGCTCCCTGCCATTTCCGAGGCCAAGGTGTTCGCCGGAGGAGCGACAGGTCCCCCATTCGTCAGTTCCTTCTGACTTCCAGGTCTGGCCTTTGCCCGCCCTGTTTGGCTTTGTGGACGGCCACCTTAGTTTACAGCCGTTGCCCATGGAGGAGCTGCTTTCTCCACTGTGGGGCCCTATGGAGGCGGGTGCGGCTTTGCTCACGCAGTGTCAACGGCTGTGGGCATTCTGCGCATGGGTGACCCAGTTGCTCATTTTCCGGCAGACCATCTCGTGAAGGTTCTCCACCAGGGCTCTGGTTGGAGGGAGCTATTGCTTCCCTTTGAGGGTTCACTCTTTTCTTCCCTGATGGGGGCTTGGAGGCGCCCGCCTCAAGGGGGTCCGGTGCCTAAACACCTTCTGCACCGACACCTTCTGGCGCCACGTGACCCAGCGTGTCTTTCCCTCCACCCCTCTGCCTTAAGTCCACTTTTGCTGACTGCTTTTCCCTCCCTGCCGCTACTGTTGACCCCGGCGCACGCTGGCAAGACTCTTGGGGGTTCAACGTATTCGCCTCGACTAGCACTGCCCTGCGGGCCATTAACACCTTATGTGTGTTGGCTAGGGCCACCTCTTGTTTGTGGGACTCGGCTGAGTCCTTGGGATCTGCAGCTTCACAAGAGACTGTCCAGTGGACTTCCGGGCATCATGCGTTGGATGGCCTGGAGCTAGCGGCGTTTATTCTCCTCTCTGGACACCTCGGAGGTGCTGGGCCGGGCCCTTGGTTTCCTCAGTCGCCATGGTTGGCTTCGGGATGGCGTGTTCCGTTACCCTATTGTTCCATGCCCCGGTAGACTCCGCCATCCAAAGGTTCTTGACGGGGCTCCGTCCTCCTCCTCCTCCTTATTCTCCTCCTCCTTCCCCTCCTCCTCCTTCCCCTCCTCCTCCTTCCCCTCCTCCTCCTTCCCCTCCTCGGTGACTGCTGAGTTGAGCTGGTTCTGGACCTTCTTTTGGGTTGGTTGCCCTTGCGTTGGTGTGTGTTTTATGGCCACTCGAGTCGTCCTTGCTGGGACTGTGGCGCTGTTGTCTGCTGGACGGCCCCTTTGTTGGCTGTGTGTTTTTGCTCAAGTTGTTTACACTGACTTGGCCCTCAGATTAGGCCTTCTGTTTTTGCTTGGGCTGCTTGACAAGCCTTCAGGAGGATTTTGTTCCCCGTGGCTCTTTTGTTTTTTTCCTCTGCTGCAGACGTTTCTTCCAAAGAGGGTTCCCATGTCTTGGGACTTAACTTACCCTATGTGGGTTAGTGGTAGCTGTTATATAACTTGCACCTTCGGCCCCCTGCTCTCCATGGTGTTTATGTATGTTGCTATTGCTTCTTTAGGTCATGTGCGCGGACCCTTCGTAGTGGTGAGTCCAGGCATTTCCTCACCTTCCTGCTCCTGTCCTGTGAGCTGGGATGATTGTGTTTCTCCCTTGTCAGGCGTTGCCTGCCCGGGCTGTTGTGCTTGCTTCTAGCTTCTTATTACTGTCAGCGCCGCTCTGTCTGGTCTGTTGCCTTCCGTTTAAGGTGGGCTCGCTCTCTTTTCCCTCGTTTCCTTGGGCCCTCTAGGCTTTTCCTCTTCCTCTTCTTTGTCCTGGCATTGGATGGAAACTCCGTTGCTTTGTTAGGGAATGGGGTGCTTCCGCCTCTCTGGCCTTGCCCTTGGTTGCTCTGTTGTGAGTGTACGGGCTTCTTCAGACTTCTTTCTTCTTCGTACATCCCTCTTGGTGTCAGTGGTGTTCTGCTTGTGGTGGTTCCTCTTGCCTGGGAGGGACGAGGTTCTTCGCCTTGTCCGTTGGTCTGGTCCCCTGTGGGATCCTCTGTTATGTCCAGGCTGGTGGGGTCCTTTCACAGACCCTCCTTTCCCTGGGTATTGCTAGGGTATCTATTCTATGTGAAGGAATCTGCGGCTAGTAGTCTCGATCAGATGTACGAGTTACTTACCTTCGGTAACGATGTATCTAGTAGAGACTATTCTAGCCACAGAATCCTTCACAGCCCGCCCTTCCTCCCCGTTCTGCGAAGACCCTTGGGTTAGTCTTCTGTGAGTGGATTATTTCGCTCTTTGATGGACTGCTGTCTTGTTGCTGTTCCTTCCTCCTCTTTGGTACGTTGGAGGATAGGTTTATCGGTACTCCTGTGCCCCTCTGCTCTGGTTGCTCCAGAATTGTTTGGTGGGCTTGCCTTTAATCTCTTCCGTCCACTCTCTCTACCTTTGTTACTAGGGTCCTGGCCCCTCTGCCACCCTCTGGGCTGGGGTCTGGCCATACCTTTGCCCTTGTTCCTTCAGAGGGGGGGGGGGGGTGCCCTATGTGTTGGGTTTGCTTGGACGTTTGTTGTTTCTGTTTGTCTTGATACTGGCTCCCCTTCTGTTTCTTGATGGGGGTTGTAGTCCTGCTATATGTTGTCATGACATTTTGCATATGTTCCTCATGGTTCATATATGGGGGGGAGACTGTCTACATACTGACAGGGTGGCTGCTCAGGGCTCTGCTCTGTTCTTTCTTTCCCTGCCTTTGAGTACTGCAGTGTTGACACTGCTCCTTACGGTGGGGTTCGTCACATTCCTTTTTTCCAATTTTTTCTCCTCTTTCGCACACTGTTCCCATACTCCCACAGTTTTGTCTGATGGCTCTGCATTGTGGAGCGGAAAAGTTCTCCAAAGAAAACTGACGTTGGTGCCCCGGGGTGGACTTATGTGACCTCACTGATGTCACATACGCGGACGATGCCTGGGCAGAGTCGCGCGGTGCTGCCCCTCCCCTAGCGCGCAGGGATGCTTTGGCAAAAAGTTTCTGGATCCAGTATCGCGCCTGGGGATAATTCTATGTGAAGGAATCTGCGGCTAGAATTGTCTCTACCATAGAAATCATTACCGAAGGTAAGTAACTCCTATGATGGTGTGATTTGTGAAGAGGATTGGAGAAAGAAAATTGAAAGTGACAAATTTTTGCTGTGAGTGGTCAATAAATTAGACAATGTTTGGGGTGACTAAAGATTAAAAAGTGTGGTAAATACGTATTGGGCTCTGATACGTCGAAGTCCAAGCGGGAACATAAGACAGCTAAATGGGACTCACCCCCATTCTATCACACACTATCAAAATAGAAGTTGTGAGGGAGAAAATGTGGCAGTCCGTCTCGCTCCCGATCTCCACTTGAGCATTGGCTTGCCCCAAGGCCTTTAAGGAGGCCATGCTGCGTATCTTTGGCACTCTTCCGGATAATTCTGGCACTACTTTAGGCACCAACGATCCACAGTGGGCCTCAGTCAGATCACCGCCAGCGGATCCATTCTCAGTGTTTGAAATCCTTGGACCCATTACGGATTCAGCACAGACTCCAGTGTAGACTGCCACACTAGCTTCGAGGCTGACAGGGAATCCAATAGTGACTCTTATGTCCGACCCTGAACTAACCTCTGCTCGACCCCAAAATTTGTATCCTGTCCCTATTCAACCAAAGTCTGATCCTAAGCTTGCTCTACTGCAGAGGCACCCTCAGATACTTCATTGTATTTTTGGCTCTGATTCTAACCAGAGCTTGTGACCACCTAGTGATGATGGTGAGGATAGAGATGATTTATCCCCCTAATGCAATCTCTACCCCCATATTATGAAAATTAGTCTTTAAATTGACTTACCCAGTGTCTTGGTTTTTTTCCCTGTTCCCCTTAGGGCCCCAATGGAAGATAGTATTCCGCTGCTGTGGTAATTTGATGAGCAGCTGAAGTCCCGGACCTACAGCTGCTTTTAGGTGAAGTTGAGACAAATGTCCTTACAGGAGTTTTACAGCTTGGGCCAGTCTCATATGAACCCATGCTTCCATTCAATGAAGCTGTTACTGACAACTTAATGGGCAATGGGGCCAATTTCTTTACTTGCCTGCCAGTGAATAGACAGTAGGCCAGATGGCTCCTGGTAATCCTGATTTCCTTACACAGCATCCTACTCCTGAGTATGGTGGTCCAGGCTTTCACCAGCAATGTGAACTCAAATTCATTCTCCCCTGCAAATTCCACCATCCCAGACATCGAGTCGTATAGGGTTGAGGCGTTTGGAAAATTGATCTTCTCTATGGCTCGTCCAGCATTGAGGTCAGTCAGCTCTGTTTATTGGGCCGGTGTACGCATGCCTTCAGGGGCATGGCCAGCAAGCTCTTAATGGCGGTCCAGGAAAACCTAGGGCCTCCTTGGCACAGATTATTCAAGATAGTCAAGCTGCGGCCATATACATGATTTGTGCTGGCCTTGATATTACTGATTGTTTGGGGCGAGCTGCTGACACCAGTCTTGTGCTTTGTTGCCATGTGTAGATGCGATCCACTTGTTTCTCGAGCTGTAGAGTCCCCCCATATGGATATTCCTTTTCGATGGCACGTCTATTCAGTCAAAAAGCTGATTCTGCCTTGGAACGCTGGAAGGAGAGTAGGGCCACAGCACAGTCTCCGAGTCTACCAACCTTTGCCAAACCGTTTCCTCACCGGTTCGGGAAACTCCAAGTCTGCTCCAGGGGGATGGTGTACAGGCAACACCAGTCTCATTAGCTCTCTGCTGTCTCCCCAGTTCTTTCGTGGTCTGGGAGGTTGATCTGGCAGACAACACACAAGTCACGATGGGCATTGGTCCTCCCGCTCCCCCTTCCTTGTGCCAGCAGCAGCCTCTAAGATGCTTAGCTTGCCATTGGTGGTTGACACCCAGCCTGTGGTAGGCAGGATCCAGCACTTTCTCACTAGATGATCCATCACACCCTATAGATGGATCCTCCAAATCGTCCATCTTGGTTATGCTATACTGGTCATTCCTGCGCTACTGTTCCTCCCTCCCACACAATTTCTTTGTTTGAATCTTTTATTGCATTTTGTTGTATACATTTATCATATAGTACAAACATATGTGACAAGGGTGTAATACGCATGGTACATAGTGATGTCAACAATTAAGTGTGTTACATCAGATTCAAAGAGTTTTATATAAACACTAGCAGCCCGTCCCGACGTTGTCCGGGTATGAAATAGAATGTGTGTAATGTGACACGCTCATTACGCTCGTCTAACAATTAGAATTGTGTGAGTCTTGAATGATTGTTTCCCGCGGTAAACACCCATTATTCCGCAACTTTCTTCTTTCCGCATACCATCACTTCGCATACTTTCATTACGAAAGTACCATGACTCCGCAATGCCATTATAACGCATGGCATTACATTTTATATGCTTTTACCACGCATACATTTACAACGAAATTCGTTGTAAATGTATGAATGGTTAAAGCATGTTTTTTTAAAAAATGTTTGGATGAGGTAAGTATGGGTATATGTTTTGGGGATACTGAGGAATATGTTTTGGGGTGTTTGGGTATTTTAAGGGTTCAGATATAGTTTTGGGTTATGGGGTACCGGGGTATTTTTAGGGTTCAGGGATAGGTTTGGGGGTACAGGGGGTATTTTTAGGGTTCAGGGCTAGGTTTGGGGGTACAGGGGTATTTTTAGGGTTCAGGGCTAGGTTTGGGTTTTGGGGTTCAGGGCTGTTTTTTAGGGTTCAGGGCTGTTTTTTAGGGTTCAGGGCTGTTTGGGGGTACAGGGGTATTTTTAGGGTTCAGGGCTAGGTTTGGGGGTACAGGGGTATTTTTAGGGTTCAGGGCTAGGTTTGGGTTTTGGGGTACAGGGGTATTTTTAGGGTTCAGGGCTAGGTTTGGGTTTTGGGGTACAGGGGTATTTTTAGGGTTCAGGGCTAGGTTTGGGGGTACAGGGGTATTTTTAGGGTTCAGGGCTAGGTTTGGGGGTACAGGGGTATTTTTAGGATTCAGGGCTAGGTTTGGGGTACAGGTGTATTTTTAGGGTTCAGGGTTCAGGGCTAGGTTTGGGGTACAGGTGTATTTTTAGGGTTCAGGGTTCAGGGCTGTTTTTTAGGGTTCAGGGCTGTTTTTTAGGGTTCAGGGCTGTTTTGTAGGGTTCAGGGCTGTTTTGTAGGGTTCAGGGCTGTTTTTTAGGGTTCAGGGCTGTTTTTTAGGGTTCAGGGCTGTTTTTTAGGGTTCAGGGCTGTTTGGGTTTTGGGGTACAGGGGTATTTTTAGGGTTCAGGGGTTGGTTTGGGTGTACAGGGGTATTTTAGGGTTCAGGGATAGGTTTGGGGGTGCAAGTTTTTTTTAGGGTTCAGGGATAGGTTTGGGGGTGCAAGTTTTTTTTTAGGGTTCAGGGGTAGGATTGGGTATTGGGTACAGGAGTATTTTTAGGGTTTAGGGGTAGTTTGGGTTTTGGGGTACAGGGGTATTTTAGGGTTATGGGGTAGGTTTGGGTTTTGGGGTATAGGGGTATTTTAGGGTTCAGGGGTAGGTTTGGGTTTTGGGGTACAGGGGTATTTTTAGGGTTCAGGGCTAGGTTTGGGTTTTGGGGTACAGGGGTATTTTAGGGTTCATGGCTAGGTTTGGGTTTTGGGGTACAGGGGTTTTTAGGGTTCAGGTTTAGGTTTTGGGGTACAAGGGGTATTTTTAGGGTCAGGTTTAGGTTTGGGGTTTGGGGTACAGGGGTATTTTAAGGGTTCAGGGCTGGGTTTGTGTTTTGGGGTTCAGGGGTAGGTTTGGGTTTTGGGGTACAGGGGTATTTTTAGGGTTCAGGGCTAGGTTTGGGGGTGCAGGGGTATTTTTAGGGTTCAGGGCTAGGTTTGCCGAAGAGGGTCGGTGTGGGTCATAAAAAAATAAGAACAGCGGGAAACAAATGTGATATTCCGCAAACCAACATCCCGCATACCATCACTCCGCAATTTTTATAACGCAGGACTATTACTCCGCAAAGCCATCATTTCTAAGACTTTTACAACGCATATGACTGTATCACGCATGCCATTATAACGCAAATGCATGTGTGGTAAAGTCATATATATTGTAAAAGTACATTATTAAAAGATTAAATATATGTTTGTATATATGTGTGTGTGTGTATATATATATATATATATATATATATATATATACACTTTTTAAATTTAATTAAAACATTTATTCTTTTAAATTGCATTACTTATATTATTTTTATTCATTATTTTATTTTATTACCTTTTACACCCTAAAAATGAATCCCACCCTGGTCCCTTTAAATACCCCTGCACCCCATAATCATGCCCACAGCGTTTGTCACGGCCCCAGCGTCCCCCTTGATGCTGCGCAATTGCGTAATTGGCGCTTGTATGTACGACACACATGGAATGAAGGGCGGAACGTACCACACGCCCCCAGCACACGCCCCCAGCAGAACGCAGACACACCCACAAGGGACTACTTTGCTGGCACGGTTCTTTTACCTTTTAAATGTATGTAGTGGCCGTCTGCATAGCCTATGTCCTTCTGCTGCAAATGCCCTTTCCAACGCTGTATTGGGTGTTGTGATTGGTGCTGCGGTTACTGAGATTACCCGCCTCAAATGTTTGGGCTCTCTTTATAATATTAGTATGGAAGATAAAACAGAAAAAAATCTCAGAATACCAAGATAAGAATTAAGGAGTATTTCCTCCCCAGTGGGGAGAAATCAACGGGGGACGTCTGCATGGAGGGAAGGGCTAGCCGCTAGTGTATAATACAAAAAAGTAATCAGTTTGAGGGGTATACCAACAGGTACTATTGTGTGGGGGGGGGGCTTACAGGGGGATATTAGGCCCAGACAACAATATCTGTGTTACCACCTGCTGTGCTGTTTTGCTTCACTGACACCATTGTTAGCAAGCTGTACAGTATGTAACCGTTACTGGCCTGCTATGCTGTTTAAGTGGGCACACATACTTGCATAAGCATGTAACTAATATGGTTTCTGTGGCGCGCAAAGGTTAGTGCTTAGGGGGGAATGCAAGGCGTATGTAGATAAAACATCTCTAGTGAGGCACATAAAGATTTGTGCTTTATTCCTGCACCAATCTAACCCGCAATCAATGGATGACAAAGGGGAAAACTATGACACTGCAAGATGCCAAATAGCACAACCGCTGAACAGATGGAAATCATGCATCAATAAACACAGCTACAGATGTCCTTGCAACAACGCATGTCCAGATTGACCGATTGCATAGTGCTGGTTATACCAGATGCCAGCACAGTACTACAAACCAAAAAATGGCACACAACCATTTGATACACTTTACAGCATGCAGATCAGAAGAAAATAAGAAAATTAAATTGTGAACTGGGTGTTGGAGGCAGTGGTGCTGCTGTTAGTTTTAGTACCAGAGGTCACAGAACTCAAACAATTTGAAGACCTACAAGACAGTTCACTTCCTGGAATACTGTACCAAGGATATGAAGGGAAGAAATAATATTTATATTGTTGGACTTCTGGAACAAGTGTAGTGTTACGCTGTTCCTGGGAGAGCTGTTAAGTGGTACAGTGGTGCCACATGGACTAAGTATTTCTTCATTAAAGCAGTTTATAGAACTCCAGTTCCCTCTCTAAAATCGCTGCCTAGATCTATTACAACTGCCGAATTACTGCCTTAGTCAGTCTCTAAAATACCTAACGGAACAGTCTGTTTCAAATTGAAGGCGCACAGGTGCTCATTTTCCCCAACAAGAAACTAGCTTCGCAACAGCAAAGGCGACCGTTTCTAGGAGTGAAAAAGATTCCGAAACTCAAGTACATGCCACCATGCAAAGCCCAAGGTGATAAGACCGCAGGCCCCACTTTTTTGTTCCTGGGATTGGTCTGAGACACTGACCAAATGCCACAGACTCACAAAGAAAGCTTCAGTCAACTAGATACAAGCCTGGGCAGTGATATAGGAGGAGACACCAGTTTTCTAACAGACCTTTGACAGTGCAGGCGATACAGCCACTTGGCTTTCAATTCTTGTGGTAGTAGATCAGCAATACACTAGAGTGTTACAAGGAGATAAAAGGCAAACGAGGGTAGTTTCCTATTCACTTTAAATAACACAAAAATGCTTGTGGTCTAAAGAGACAGTGGGTAGTTCCAAAGCTAGACTACTTCAAGGTCTCCGTACTAGGGCAAAATAGTCTAATTCTAAGGACAAAAACCTTAGCCACCTTGTGGTGGCATGCTTCATCACAGGGTCTCTCCTCACACCACTTGCATCATAGTGTAGGCTCATGTGTGGGCTGCAACTCTCCACAGAGTAGAGAGCAGCAGTTTGTTAGGTGGTACATATGCAGATGAGCCTTTGTGATCTAAACGTTGTGGGTGTGAGGTGGCAAGCGTAGTGTGAAAAACTGGGTTATAACTACCTCTTGATGATTCTAGTGTTATTCCTATCCCAAGGGACAGAGATGAACTGAGAGGTTGATGACATGTTTCTACCTATCCTATATTAAGGTTAAGTGGCATACATCAGGAGAAATTTTGTCACTGCCAACTAGAGTAATAAAAAAAACTGAATTGCAGCCAGCGGTGCAAGAACTGAAATGTATCCACAGGTGTCCAACACGCTGAAGGGATCATGTGCTTCAACGCAAAACCTTCAGGTTGGGGAGAAAGACAGGGCTGTGGCTTCACAGTCCTCTGTCGGGGCGAGAGCCCGCCAGGTCGAGGAGAGCAGATCAATGGCATGAGATGATACAGAAAACTCAGAGGCTCCCCTTCAGATGAGTCCAGTAAGTCATGCCAATCATCTCTGACAATGTAATACGATTTGTTATGATATATATAATTCAACAGTTGGTGAACGTTTTTTTTTTTTGCCGGCTTTTTTTAAATGTATTTCTCTTTGCGTGCATGATAGTTAACTGGAAATACCAAATCTTCTGGAAATTTCAAATTTCATGCAAACAAAGGGTAAAGAAGCCAAAACGTTCACAATGTATGTACCTGTCATATAGCTCTGTCCCTGGGGAAATGTTGATGATACCAGTCACCAAAATAAAAGTGCACAGCATAGGTGTTTCAGGGGTCCTGTGCCATCTGTCTCAAAGCTCTGTGGCAGTGGCTGAACCTGCACTGGGTCTCCCTATCAGTGAGCTGGCAGGATCCTTCACATCAGGGCAGAGTAGTTCAGCCAGTGTTATCTAGTGGATCGATAGTGGCGATTAGTAAGGGTCACTGGGTATCTTCTCTCAGTGGGGCATTCCCTCGATAAATCGGGTTGCTCCCTCAGAAGGCACTGACTGATCTTTTGCACTTTAGGGTTAATCGCGGTTCTGTAGGAACAAGGGTCTGCCTTTGATTGGAAGTCAGCCTCTGATTCTTATCATGTGGGTCTTGAAAAAAAGTCAGATGTGCCCACATAAACTGGTTATGGTGTGTTCGGAGGGTCAGGTACATCAAACTGCTCACCCTGCGCATCTGTCCTCCTCTTTGGCCTCTTTAATAGGATCTGCTATCCCATCTGTAGGACAGAGTACTGCAGTAAAACCATCACAATCTATACTTCATGCATTGTGATTAAACGGTACCAGGTGAGCGGTTTTGATCGTATGTTAGGGGTGCTATATGCTATTTTGTCTGCTCACTGTCATTCCAAAAGTCTCATCTTCTCAGGCCGTTGGCCAAAGTTTGTCATGTGGTGTGATGTGAAGCAGGTTGAGCTTCTACATGCTAAGTTGTCTGTTTTTTGGGCATATATTAGGATAAAACATAACCCAAAACAAACATGCAGGCTTACTTTGCCAGTCATAGAATGCAACTATTAGTGCACAGAATAAACAGCGGTCTTCCGATGGGTTCTAAATCAAATTCTACTGTGCTAGGGAACAATGTCCCCACCTTAAAGTATGTTTCAAGCAATGCCACAAGTGCTGAAAACAAGTCTCGGTAACAGACCAACATGAAGTGCGTCTTTGGTGTCTGGGCTTTGGCCAAGAGTCCAAGTTGTGCAATAAATGTGCGCCCCAAAGGTGATCTGGGACTTGGAGTTGAAATTGAATGTTAGCAAACAAAAGTATCTGTCAAGGCCTTTGCGGATATCCCACTCCAACTTGTGGACTCTGTCCTATCTCCCAAGACTGGTCCCATGAGTCGTCAAATTCGCACTTGAAGTTCTCTATGTAATTTGAAGTCCAATCGCAAATCTAAAAAAGCTAAGCAGAAGTCTATTCCATCCTGCCAGTCTGAACCTAAAGAGAAGGTGCCAGGGTGTCATAATGTGAGTGGTTTACACTCTAGGTAATCTGACGCAAAGCAGTTTCCTCAGATGATCCCGGTGCTCACTGAGTTCTCTGTGCCATTGGCAGATGTAAGCCTTTAGGTGGTCATGCTGCAGATTTTTGGTGCACCTCTGGCACACCTTTTGGCCCCAATTAATCTGTGGTCAGGTTATCAAATACAGTTTCTTCCTAAATGCTTTCCTAACACTTGGGACTGGTTATGGGAACGTACTGACTGGGACAAGCTTTTATTCTGGCTCCAGGACTTGCACCAGACCCTTCCATGTTGACTGTTTATCGATGCCACTGGCAACAGTAGAGGGTGAAAATGATGGACACTAACCTGGCTTCAGCCCGATCTCAACTGATGTCACGCTGCGGGATTACAAAAGTGCAACCTGACAACATATCTTGACTCTGACCTCTACCACGGTGAACACACCAGCAGAGGCTCTATTCTCTCCACACTCACTCATTAGATAGGTAGTACCTTTTACATTGATTTGGAAGATGATGGTAAGCTTGATACCTTATATGCAGGATTTGTCTCACCACATGGGTACCAAGGGAATAAAGGGTCAGCCTGTTTTTAGGGGTCCCAAACCGGAAACCGGGCCATTTATGACTGCTAAAAGAGTTGTAGCATGTACAAACCCTATTTTGCCATTTGGTAACCTAATACCGACTCGCAAAATAGGGTTTGGCAGTTGCTATTAGGAAAGGGCGTGCCAAGGGCGTTCCCTTCCTAATATCAAGTCGCAGGGGATATAAAATTGTTTTGCAATCGCAAATGCGGTTGCAAAATAATCACAGTTACCACCAATTTCAAATTGGTAGTAAGCCAGTCGCAAAAAGGAATGGCTTCCCAGGGCGCCCCTTCCCCTTTGTGTTTGGCAGCAAATTATTTTTTTTTTACGAGCAGGCATAGTTCCCACGGACCACTGCCTTCCCTTAAAAAAAATTAAAAGTAAACTTTTGTTTTAAAAAAAAAAAAAATTATTGCATCCCATTTTCCTTCAAGGAATACAGGCTGCATTTGAAAGAAAAGATTTATTCATTTAAAAGGCAAACACAGACATGGTGGTCTGCTGTCCCCAGCAGGCCTACATCCCTGTGATTACAGTTCATTCCCAGTGGGCCGCAAATTGTGACCTGCCTCATGAATATTAATGAGGCATGTCATTTGCAAACCCAATTGAGAATCGCTAAATGTGTCTGAGACACAGTATATTCCATTTTGCGAGTCACAAATGGCAAGTCGAAAAACTGAATGGTCGTACATCTGACCCTAAGGGCCTCATTTGCAGTGGTGCTCAGGTGGGCAGATACAGTACTAGATTTACAGCTGCCCTCAGTTGAGACGAAAATGAGCATCCTTACAGAAATTTTGCAGCCTGGCCAGCCACATCGGAACCTCTTCTCCTTTTTAATGAGGTCCCCACCAATACCTTGATGGCCACTTGGTCAAACCCCTGTTCCTGCCCAGTGGTGAATAGGCAGGTGATCATGCATCACAGACAAGCTCCTGGCGAGCCTGATTTTCCTAAAAACATTCTTTATTAAGCTTGTAGCTCAGGATTGAACCATTAAAGTGTACCCCAATTAATTTTACATGACTCGTACTCTTTGGTAGTCCGTTGAAGATTGAGATTTTTGGCAAGCATATTTTTTCATCTAGAAGTCTTCTGTAGGAGTCATTTAATATCCGCCTATCGGGCCGCTACATGCATGCCATGTGGTACATTACCAGCGAGATCGTGCTCACGGTCCCAGAAAACTATAGGACCTCCCTGACTCAGACAATTCAAGATGGGCAAGAAGCAGCCAAATATGTTCTCTACTGGCCTGGATACTACTGATTGCTGGGGTTTTCCACTATAATTCAAACATTTCATGGGCTATTCTAGATCATTGGTGTATAGGCAAAGGCGGTCTCCCCTAAGAAGTACAGTCATTCTAGTCCTTTTGAGGACATGGTTCTGGAAGGTAGCGCACGTGGCAGCAGGGGCATCAGTCCACCCCACCCCTCCTCCTTCCCCCGCTTCAGCAGGCACCAAACTGCATTAGTTTGCCCTTTGTGATGCATGCCCATCCAGTGGGGGGGGGGGGGGGGGGTGCTCCCTCTCGGTGTCCTCCCAACGTCCGTCCCCTACCTCGGATGCCAGGAAACTCTGTTTCAATCTGCGGCATCGCCCCTGCCATGGCCCCAAGGGCGTCTCTCGCCAGCTGGTAGGTCCTGCAGTTTGTCTCCGAGGTCTTGTCCTCGCTCGGGACGTGCGCCCCACCAGTTGCCACCCTATCCACCTTTTTCCGGCGTCGGGGCGACTAGGGCCCAAAGGACAGCCTACGATGCGGCTCTGCAGGCTTCTTTGGCCCATCCTCCACCTCCTGAGACGTTTGTGGATCCCTTGACTCGCGCGGGGCCTTCTGCGGAGTCACTGATTGCTTTGGCCCTGGCACCGAAGGTTTCGGCTTCAGGTTGTAGGAGGGTGGTGTTGTGGTGTAGTCCTTCGGGCCCCGCTCTTCGACCCGTGGCGTCCCTACGGGGCTCCCTGTGGCGTCACAAGAGGTCTCAGAGACTCAGGGCTTGTCCCCGAGTCGCCCTCAGAGCAGGCGGCTGCCTCTCCAGAGGCCGAGCCGGCGTTGTTTCAGTGCCGGAGGCTTTCCGCCCTGTCCCTTGTGGTGGCGCAGGTGGAGGCCGGGGCTTGGGGTGTTTTCCCGAGTCCTTCTCAGTCCTCTCCGCACGCGGCTGCCCCGAGTGAAGTCGAGCCTGCGCCTCTTCGGCGTCGTATCTTAGCCGCACCGGCTTCAACCCCGCCTCAGTCTCCTAGGGATCACGTGGTGGAGGTGGTCACTCGGCGCCGCCGATGTCCACTCTGGCGCCGGTCGGCATCGAGCCAGTGCTTGTGGAGGATTCCACGGCGTTGAGTCTGCGATTCTTCTAAGGAGGAGGTTCCCTCCTCTCCGGAGGTTGGTCATCTGCTGGTTTCTTCCTCTCTGGAGACAGGGTGCCGCATTGTTGCCTTTACTCCGGCTTCTTCCTGGGAGGGTTCCTCGCCATCCCCGCGGCCTAAGTCCTTGGGCCCTCCTGTCCACAATTGGACCCTCCTCCGGCCTCTCTGCCCTCCCTGGGTGCCCCACAGGTTTCCCACGTGTCCGTGGATCCACCACCATGTCGGGGCGGGCCGCTCCCTCCTAGAGCTGGACTTTGGGACGTACGGCTCAGTTTGCAGCCGTCGCCCACGGAGCAATTGCTTTATCCCCTGCGGCGCCTTACAGAGGCCGATGCCGCCTAAGTTCGGGCTATTTCCACGGCCACTGGCATTTTGCAGGTGGGCGAGCATGTCTCCCCTTTCCCCACAGACCATCTCTTGGAGGTTCTCCATCAGGGCTCTGGTGTACGGGAGCTGTTCCTTCCTTTTGAAGGGTCGCTCCACAATTCTCTTCTGGGGGCTTGGTGGCATCCTGCGACGGGTGCTCCGGTGCCTCAGCCACTCCTGCATCGCCACCGTCCTGCTCCGCATGACCCTGTCTGCCTTTACTTCCACCCTTTCACTCAAGGCTCCCTTCTGCGGAGGGCTTTTCCGTCCTTACCTGTGGTGTTTCCTCCATCTCAGGAGTCCCGGTGGCTGGATTCATGGGGGCGTAACATCTTCACCTCTTCCAGTGCTGCCCTGCGGGCCCTCAACACTCTGTGTCTTGACCAGGGCTACCTCCAACCTGTGGGATTCTGCGGAGTCCCTTCTTTCTCATGTCTCCCATGAGTGTGCTTGTACTAATCTACGGCACCATGTGTTGGATGGTCGGGAGTTGGCCGCGTTTATTCTCCTTGCGGCCTTGGATGTTGCCGATGCTCTCGGCCGTGCAATGGCCACTTCTGTGGCTCTCCGTCGCCATGCTTGACTTCGGGATGCTGTTTTTCCCGAAAATATTAGGGAACGTCTGGTTGATCTGCCCTTTGATGGGGTCCTTTTGTTTAACACTCTTGCGTACTCCGCCATTCAGCGTCTCCTTGCGGGAGTCAGTCTGCCTCTCCCTCCGTAGGCTGGCTGTTGATCCTTTGGGCTTGATGGGAGAAGTTATCCCACTTGCTCCTTGAATCTGATGTTTTGAGTGGGCCGTTTAGATATTCTGTGTGGTTTGATGTGACTTCAATGTCACTTGGTTGGCACCTCTCTTCTGTTGGCCGCTGGTTCGACTCCTTTTGACAAGTGTGTATTTTTTGGGCTGATTACTAAGCCGCATGTGGTTCCTGCAGCAGGTCTGATGTTCTTGTTCTCTGATGCAAGATTTTTTCCCTAAGTGTGGTTTCCATGTTTTCTTTGGGACGTGTCTTACCCTAAGGGGGGGTACTTGTAGCTATTGTATAGCTCTGTCCTACACTGGGTGGGTGTGGACTCCCTTTTGAGGTTCCTCACCCCTCATCGTGTCGCTGTATTCCACTGGTGAGGTTTCTTTCATCCTTTTCTGGGTGTTGCTTGCGGTGCTCCAAGTTCTGTCTGGTGTTCCATGGGGAGTATTTTTTCCTGTATTCTGGTTTACGGCTTGGCTCGTCCTCAGTCTTCTTGTTCTTTCCTAGCTGGTCCCGTTTCTTTTAGTGGGTCAGTTTTTGTTGGAACCGATCTCCGTGAGTCGATCTGAGTCCCAGTGGCCTTGCTTTCGTCTTGAGCCTGCAAACAAAACAGGTGATGGACCGAATGTTGGTCAATGTCACACATTCAACCCAGTCCAAAGATCTGGGCCCAAATCCATCCTTTTTTTGCACTCCACACCACCCTGGGTTAGACAATGGCGATATGCAAATCAGCTCTGACCCTGTGCCCCGTGGGAACAGTCCAGTCCGAACTACAAAAGCCATGTCCTTCCCAGAATGGAATCAAGCATCCGAGGACCGGACCGGTTTCGAGGTAACGCCTCTCATCAGCCCGGCTAGCTTGACTCCAGTGGTGTGGAGTGCCTGGGACCCACGTCTGAGCATCCCCAGGGCACTTATGGCGGCAATTGCAAACAAAACAGGTGATGGACCGAATGTAGATCAATGTCACACATTCAACCCAGTCCAAAGATCTGGGCCCAAATCCATCGTTTTTTTGCACTCCACACCACCCTGGGTTAGACAATGGCGATTTGCAAATCAGCTCTGACCCTGTGCCCCATGGGAACAGTCCAGTCCGAACTACAAAAGCCATGTCCTTCCCAGAATGGAATCAAGCATCCGAGGACCGGACCGGTTTCGAGGTAACGCCTCTCATCAGCCCGGCTAGCTTGACTCCAGTGGTGTGGAGTGCCTGGGACCCACGTCTGAGCATCCCCAGCGCACTTCTGGCGGCAATTGCAAACAAAACAGGTGATGGACCGAATGTGGATCAATGTCACACATTCAACCCAGTCCAAAGATCTGGGCCCAAATCCATCGTTTTTTTGCACTCCACACCACCCTGGGTTAGACAATGGCGATATGCAAATCAGCTCTGACCCTGTGCCCCATGGGAACAGTCCAGTCTGAACTACAAAAGCCATGTCCTTCCCAGAATGGAATCAAGCATCCGAGGACCGGACCGGTTTCAAGGTAACACCTCTCATCAGCCCGGCTAGCTTGACTCCAGTGGTGTGGAGTGCCTGGGACCCACGTCTGAGCATCCCCAGCGCACTTATGGCGGCAATTGCAAACAAAACAGGTGATGGACCGAATGTGGATCAATGTCACACATTCAACCCAGTCCAAAGATCTGGGCCCAAATCCATCGTTTTTTTGCACTCCACACCACCCTGGGTTACCTCGAAACCGGTCCGGTCCTCGGATGCTTGATTCCGGTCTGGGAAAGATATGGCTGTGTAGTTCGGACTGGACTGTTCCCTTGGGGCACAGGGTCAGAGCTGATTTGCATAAAGCCATTATCTAACCCAGGGTGGTGTGGAGTGCAAAAAACGATGGATTTAGGCCCAGATCATTGTACTGGGGTGAATGTAAGACATTGATCTACATTCTGTCCATCAAATAGTTTTTTGTAATTTTCGTCTTGAGCCTGGCTTTTGGTCTAGGTGCTCGGCTTCGTGGTGCTTGCCCACGGCCGGCTGCAACCGCCTGCTCTTTCTGGTCCATGGCTGTGGGTCCTGGCGTGGGTCCTTGTGTTTTAAATCTTGTTCAGCTGGAGCCTTGCGCGGCTGCGTCTTTCATCTCCTGCCGGCTTTTCTTAGCTGTTAGCCGTTCAGCCTTGTCCGTTGTTTCACCGCTGTGACAGGTTGAGCTGTCCCCTTCACTGTGTGTGTGTTTGTTGGTGGTGGGCTTAGCCTCCTTTTCCACCTCTTCTCCTTGGAGTTTGGGGTGACTTTCTTTCTCTGTACTCCTCTGCCGTTTTCTGTCCCTCCTGGGCTTTCTGACGGATGTCCCTTGTACCTTGGATGGGCTTGGGGTATCATGGCCTCTCTTCACCTCGTTCTTGCTTCCTTCTGCTTAGTGGGGGATGGACCATCCTTTCAGTTCCAATGACACATCCCCTGTTTGGGCCTTGTGCTCTTCCACGCTGGTGGGGCTCTCTCGCAGACCATACCTTTCTCCCCTTTTCATTGCTTGAGATTTCTCGCTCATATGCAGTCTTTTGAGTTGGGGTCTATTGGCTGTGCCTCGGCCTTAGCTCTTTTTAAGGGATGCGACTCTCCCTGATGGTGTTGTCTTAGGGTAATTTGTTGTTACTCGTCTGTTCTGGACTTCTTGTCCTTCACTGTTAATGGTCTGTGGTTGCAGGCTTCTTCGTCTGCTGCACCTTTTTTCACATGTTTTTTCTGTCTACGGGGAGAATATTGTATCTACTTGCGGGGTTGCCCTGCAGTAACTGTGCTCTGCTCTTCCCTTCTAGGACTTCGGTGCCACTGTGCCTGGCACTTTTCCGAATGGTGCTCTTCCTCATCATTTGCTTCTGTCCTTTCTGGGTATCTGGTTTTCGCTCCTGTTCCCATATTCTAACAGTTTTGTTTGTGATGCTCCACGTTGTGGCGCGGAAAAGTTCTCAGAAGAATACTGACCTCATCGCGCCGGGGTGGGGCGTATGTGACCTCGCTGATGTCACTCGCGCGGAATTCAGGGCGGAGTCATGCTGTACCGTCCTCCCGGTGCGCAGAGATACTCTGGCAAAGAAAA
Organism: Lissotriton vulgaris; assembly: GCF_964263255.1. Taxonomy (NCBI): domain Eukaryota; kingdom Metazoa; phylum Chordata; class Amphibia; order Caudata; family Salamandridae; genus Lissotriton; species Lissotriton vulgaris. Next base: position 536,125,941 of record NC_141693.1, on the reverse strand, counting down.
TTTTCCAGATGCAGTCTCACGCCTGGGGATAATTCTACGTTAAGGAATCTGCGGCTAGAATTGTCTCTACCAGATACATCATTACCGAAGGTATGTAACTCGTACATTTCCTTGTACCGAGAAAAGACTGAGGTAACCCGCCTGTTTTCGACCTTCGACACCTGAATGCCTTCCTGCGGAAGACAAATTCAAAATACTCACACTGTTCCAGATCATGTCTGCCCTGGATGCAGCATGCAGTCCTTCGACCTGCAGGGCACATACTTTCTTGTACTTGTCTGGCAGTCCCACAGATAATACCTGTGGTTTAAAGTAAGTGAGGAACATTTTCAGTTTGCTGTGCACCCTGTCTGCCTCATCAGCCCCTCTCTGGGTGTTCACGAAAGTGATGATGGTGGTTGCAGCTTATCTTCAGAGGTTGAAGATATTAGCCTCCCCCTACTTTGATGACTGGCTGTTGATGGCAGGCTCACCACAATCCGTTATAGACCACCTATAAAATACAGTGAACCTCCTTGTTGGCGTTCATTATTCAAGACCCAAAGCCACACCTGATTCCTAAGCAGAGGCTTCCATTCATTTAACCGGTCTTAAATGCAATGCAGTTCTGGGCCTTCCTTTCGGTGCAGCAAGTCCAAGACATTTGGACTAGGACCTGATGTTTCTTCCTCAGTCCTGGATCACAGTGAGAGAAGCTCTGAGGCTTCTTTAACTCTTAGCCTTCTGTGTGCTCCTTGGCATATGTGGGTTACACAGTGCAATCTGAAGTTCCTATAGGTCCAGCATCAAGGATATCCTTCAGGTTTCAGACGTGATGGCGTACAATCTGCAGTGGTGCTCCTCAAAAAAAATTGGTCCAGTGGCAGACCGATGTCTCTTCCCTGAGCTGGAAGTGGTGATAGGCATGTTCCTTTTAGACTGGGGTGGCCATGTGGAGATCAGAGGACTTTGGTTTCCAACAGAAGCTCAGCTCCATATTAGTATGTTTGAGTTGTGGGTTATTTGGCACTGAATCCTTCCTGCCATCCATCAAGGGGAGGCGCCTGCAGGTTTTCACAGATACCACCTTGTGGTATTGCAACAAACTGGGTACAGTGGGATTTTGGATCCTTTTCCCGAAGGCTCTTAGCCTCTGGAGTAGGTTTTCATGTTAGGGCCGTTTCCTGGTCATGAACGCCACTGGCATGGTACCTGAATGCCAAATCAGGTGAGTTGAACAGCTGGCATCTGGCAGATCAGGAGGGGCAATCTGAAAGAAACACGTTAGTATTAGATTCCTTACCTTAGAATATCCCCAGGCGTCAGTCTGGATCCGGAAACTTTTGCGTAGCAGTACCCCTGCGCGTCGGTAGGCGTCGTCTGCAGGCGTCCCCTGCGGCTCCGCGTCCGTCGTCGGCGTCGTGCGCCGTGATGACGTCGCTGGAGTATATAGACGCCGCCTCCGCGCGCTGACGTCAGTTCTTCTTTTTTCCGCGCCAGTAAGCGCAGATCCGAAGAGCAGTACTCCGGTCTTTTGACAAGTTTTGTAAACTTCTTTATACTTTTTGGTGCCGGTAGGATGCCCGGTTTCAAGAATTGTGACGGTTGTGACCGCACGATGTCGGTCACGGGCCATCACCAACTCTGCCTCCGGTGCCTGGGCCCCGACCACGACGTGGACGCCTGCGTCGATTGCCGGGCCATGACAAATAAGGCTAGACGGGAGCGGTCCCGCAAGCTGCACAAGCTCCGGGTGTCGGCCCTGCGTCGAGAGCGGTCCCGGTCCGGCCGGAGGTCCAGGGAGCGGTCGCGGAGCCGTGCCGAGCGCTCCGGAAGTCGTCACCATTCGTCTGGTTCCTCAGGTAGGAAGCACAAGAAGTCGGGGGGTCGTCATCGTACCTCCGACTCCCCCCCCCCCCCCGACGCTCGCGCGACGCGGCCGGGGGATTCGGGTGACCCCACCCCCGCGGCTCCGCGTGAGTCGCCGGCGCGGCCTGCTCCATACCCTCCGGTCCCTGGGCTAGGCGCGACGCCCGAGGAGATTGAGGCGTTCCTCATGGCCATGAGGGCGCTCACGCCTCCGACGGGGCCTACGGCGCCTTCGGGCCCAGTGCTACCGTCCGGGGGCCCTAGCGGTTCGGGTGTCCCTGCCTCGTCGCCATCGGGTGCTCCGGCCCCGGTGCCGCCGACGGCTCCGATCCCGGTGCCGCAGGGGCCTTCGGGGTCGACGCCGGCCGGTCTACCGGCCTCTCCGGCGCCGATTCCATCGGGGTTACCCCCCGACGCCGTCCCCGCGTGGCGCCGGTTCTCCGGTGCCGGCTCCGGACGGCGGCGTCCCCATGCCCTCCCCGAATCCGGACGCGGAGTCGGACCGGCGTCGCTCGACGCCGGCCTCGACGCCGATGGGGCCTGTGAACCCCGAGGAGCAGGTCTACATTGTTGACTCCGAATATGGAGATGATGTAGAGTACGGAGAGGGTTGGGAGGGGTCTGAGGACCCTCTGTCACGTGAGTGTCAGTACGACGTGGACTGGACAGGTGATTTGGGTGATGCCAGTGGTCTGGACGACTCTCCTAACCCTGGCTTTGTCTCGCCTCCTACCGTGGCATCGGAGGAGGGGGCTGCTTATTCAGTAGTGTTGAGGAGGGCTGCCAAGGCCTTACACCTTGAGCTCCCCGTCGCGGCCATGAGGCCTAACATCCTCACTGAGGTCTTCAAACCGCAGTCATGCCCACAAGAGCCACTGCTGCCGTTTAACGAAGCCTTGTCGGACGTTCTTTTGGGCACGTGGTCCAGGCCCTCTTCAGGTTCACCTGTTGATAGGAACGTGGCCAGACGCCACCGTCCGTGCCCGGACGACCCCAAGTTCCTGTCCACCCATCCCACCCCTGAGAGTCTGGTGATCCAGGCCTCGACTTCCCAGACCGCATTCCCGTCTGCCCCGCCCGACCTGGAATCTAAGAGATACGACCAGTATGGCAAGAAGGTCTTCTCGTCCCTGAGTTTGGGACTGCGGTCTTGCAACACCGCTTGCCTCTTGGGCCGCTACACCCACTCTGTGTGGGATACGGTCGCGGAACTGCTGCCAGAATGCCCCATGGAGGTGCGGGCGAAGCTCGGCAAGGCTGTGGCTGAGGGCCGAGACGCAGCAAAATATTCCATACGGTGTGGTCTTGATACGACCGACTCGCTGGGCAGAGCGATGTCCACGACGGTGGCGATTCGTCGCCACTCCTGGCTGAGATCCGCCAACTTTTCGGCAGATGTCCAGAATGCCTTGATGGACATGCTGTTTGATGGCTGTCGCCTGATTGGTGACAAGGCGGACCACGCGCTGGAACGCTTCAAGGACTCCAGGGTCACGGCCAAGTCCTTGGGTCTCTCGACCCAGCGCCAGCAAACAGGTTCGTTTCGCTCCTTTCGTGGCCAAGGAAGGGGCGTCCCCACACGTGCTGCCAGCCACGCGCCGCAACAATCTTATCAACGCGGTGGCGGCCGTGGAAACCGCCGTGGAGGCGGTCGGGGTCAACGGCGGGGTCAGGCCACACCTCCCCCCGCAGCATCAGCCTCCAAATCCTCCTAGTCCGTGCTTTCAGGCCCATGTGACGCCAGTGGGTGGCAGGGTTCGCCATCACATCGGATAGGTGGGTGCTGCAACTCGTCCGAAGGGGCTACTCCCTCCCCTTCGAGACCAATCCTCCAGCCATGCCACCGCAGAACCACCGTGTGTCGGGGGACCACTTGACACTTCTGCAGGAGGAAGTTACGGCCCTCTTGGCCAAGGGGGCCATCGAGCGCATTCCTGGGCCAGAAGTAGGGCGTGGTTGCTATTCCCACTACTTTCTGGTGCCCAAGAAGGACAAAGGGGGCCTACGTCCTATCTTGGATCTACGGAACGTCAACGGCTTCCTCCGGAAGGAGAAGTTCAAGATGTTGACATTGGCTCAGGTCTTGGCTGCTCTAGACCCGCAAGACTGGATGGTAGCGTTGGACTTGCAGGATGCGTATTTTCACATCCCCGTCCTGCCGGCCCACCGGCGTTACCTGCGGTTCACGGTAGGCCAGGAGCACTTTCAGTTTATCGTGCTCCCCTTCGGCCTTACCAGCGCCCCACGGGTGTTCACAAAGGTGATGGCGGTGGTCGCAGCCCATCTGCGCAGGTTAGGGGTTTCAGTCTTCCCCTACCTAGACGGCTGGTTGTTGAAGGCGGGCTCGCCCCAGTCAGTCGTCCACCACCTTCAGATGACGGCAGACCTCTTGCACGAGCTGGGGTTCTCCATCAATGTGCCGAAATCACACCTGTGTCCCTCTCAAAAGCTCCTTTTCATCGGAGCGGTTCTGGACTCGGCGCAGTTTCGGGTTTATCCTCCGGAATGGCGGGTCCGGGATATACAGGCTTTGATTCCCATCTTTCAGCCGCTATCCCGGGTTTCGGTCAGGTTGACGCTTCGGCTGCTGGGGCTGATGGCTTCCTGCATCCTGCTGGTGCATCACGCCCGGTGGCGGATGCGGGCTCTGCAGTGGGACCTGAAGTTTCAGTGGGCCCAGCATCAGGGCAACTTGTCCGACCACGTCTTGATCTCGGAGGGCACTGCGAGACAACTGCAGTGGTGGCTTACAGACCGCGATTGGGTCAGAGGCAGATCCCTCTCCCTTCCCCAACCGGAGCACGTTGTCGTGACGGACGCGTCCCTCCAGGGCTGGGGAGGCCACTTGGGAGAGGCGGAGATCAGAGGCATCTGGTCTCCGGCGGAGTCCCGGCTCCATATAAACCTGTTGGAGCTACGGGCGATTCGTCTAGCACTGAAGGCATTCCTCCCCTTTGTCAACGGGAGTGTAGTGCAGGTGTTCACGGACAACACCACCGCCATGTGGTACTGCAACAAGCAGGGCGGGGTGGGGTCGTGGACCCTTTGCCAGGAGGCTCTGCGTCCCTGGCAATGGCTGGAACGTCAGGGCGTGACTCTGACGGTTCAACACCTGGCAGGTTCTCTGAACGCCAGGGCGGACGAACTCAGCCGTCGGTGCTCGATGGATCACGAATGGCGTCTGAACTCGGACGTGGCGCAAGGCCTCTTTCTGCAATGGGGAGAGCCTTGGTTAGATCTATTCGCCACAGAAGAGAACGCGCAATGTCATCAGTTCTGCGCGTTGGAGTTTCCAAGACGGCACTCGCACGTCGACGCCTTTCGGCGCGAGTGGAGTTGCGGTCTGTTATACGCCTTTCCGCCTATACCACTTCTGCCCAGAGTGCTGAAGAAGATCAGGCGCGACCGGGCCCAAGTTATCTTTGTGGCTCCGGACTGGGCTCGAAGGTACTGGTATCTCGAGCTACTCAGCATGTCAGTCGGTCCCCCGATCCGCCAGCCCCTTCAGGAGGACCTTCTGTCGCAGCAGCAGGGGACGGTCCTCCACCCGAACCTGTCCAGTCTCCACCTCCATGCTTGGAGATTGAGCGGCGACAGTTGAGGCCATTTGACTTGCCTCCTGAAGTCTGTGATGTGATTCTGGCAGCCAGGCGTCCCTCCACAAAGTCGGTATACGCCTGTCGGTGGAACAGATTTGTGGCATGGTGCACAGCAAAGGCTGTGGACCCTCTTTCTGCCCCTCTTTCCGAGGTTCTTCTTTTTCTTCTCTCTCTTGCCCAGCAGGGCTCTGCTCTGGGCACTATCAAGGGCTACCTTTCGGCCCTTTCAGCCTTTCTAAGGCTTCCTGATCAGTCTTCTTTGTTCAAGTCTCCTGTTGTAACGAGATTCTTGAAGGGCATCACCCACATGTATCCGCCTGTTCCGTTTGTGATGCCTCAGTGGGACTTGAACCTAGTTCTGACCTTCTTGATGTGTGCTCCCTTTGAGCCACTTCATTCCTGTCCTCTCCGTCTCCTGACTTTAAAGATGGCTTTCCTGGTTGCCATCACCTCTGCCAGGAGAGTGAGTGATCTCCAGGCTCTTTCTGTCAAACCTCCCTTCCTGTCCATTCATCCAGACAAGGTGGTTCTGAGAACTAGACCTTCTTTCCTGCCCAAAGTTGTCTCTGCTTTTCACATCGGGCAGTCCATCACCTTACCCTCCTTCTTCCCGCCTCCGCATCCTTCAAAGGATGAAGAGCGGCTCCATCGTCTGGACCCAAAACGTGCGCTTTCATTTTATATGGATTGCACACGCCAGTTCCGGGTGGATGACCAACTGTTTGTTGGCTACGTGGGTGCGAAGAAGGGACGGTCGATCCATAAACGGACCATCTCTCGGTGGGTCGTCCTCTGCATCAAAGCGTGCTACTCTTTGGCTCGGAAGGAGCCTCCTGTTGGGCTGAGGGCCCATTCCACTCGGGCCACGGCGGCTACTACTACCCTGGGCCGGGGAGTCCCCTTGCAGGACATTTTGCCAGGCGGCTACGTGGGCCTCGCTGCACACCTTTGCGAGGCACTACTGCCTGGACAGTCAAGTCCGGAGGGATGGCTTCTTTGGCCGTTCTGTCCTCCAGGACTTTCTGGTGTAGGAATGTATTGGTTCGCAGACCCACCACCGGGTTGGTATTGCTGGGGTATCTATTCTAAGGTAAGGAATCTAATACTAACGTGTTTCTTTCAGATGAACAAGTTACTTACCTTCGGTAACGATATATCTGTAAGGAACATTAGTTAGTATTAGATTCCTTACCGACCCACCCATCCTCCCCGTTCTGCGAACTGATACCTAGGGTTAAGGACATCCCTTTCAGGGCCCTAGTTTCAAATGGCACCAGTGTTTGTTCTCACATGGCTCTGCGTGTTCTGGCGCGGAAAAGCTGTGTACAAAGAACTGACGTCAGCGCGCGGAGGCGGCGTCTATATACTCCAGCGACGTCATCACGGCGCACGACGCCGACGACGGACGCGGAGCCGCAGGGGACGCCTGCAGACGATGCCTACCGACGCGCAGGGGTACTGCTACGCAAAAGTTTCCGGATCCAGACTGACGCCTGGGGATATTCTAAGGTAAGGAATCTAATACTAACTAATGTTTCTTACAGATATATCGTTACCGAAGGTAAGTAACTTGTTCTTTACGTCCAGAAGTGGGTCAGGGTATCGTCCAACAGTGTGGAGAACCCTGACTAGATCTTTTTTTGTTAACATCGAAAACGTGCAGTGTCCAATTTTCGCACATTATAGCTTCTGCAAGAACACTTGTTAGGAAATGCATTCCAGCTGGAATGGAACACTGTTCACTTTTATACTTTTCTGCCCCTACTGCCCAGAGTTCTAGAAAAGATCAAGAACAACCAGGCCTAAGTCTTCATAGTGGCTCCCCATTGGGCCACAATAGTTTGTACATGGTACTTCAGGGAATGAGCATCTGTCCCCCATTCAGGCTACCCCTTTGGGAGGCTTGTCTGTCGTAGCAACAGGACAAAATCCTCTACCTAAACCTGCACAATCTACACCTACATGAATGGAGATTGAGTGGTGGCAACCTTCTGCATTTCAGCTGTTGCCTATCGTGTTGGATGTCATCCTTGTTGCCCCTGGAGAAAATGTATGGAACGGTGAGGCACTTGTAAGCAAGACCACTTACAAGCAAGACCACTTACAAGCAAAGCTGTTGAACACCATTTTCTTTGTTATAGCAAGGCATTGCAATGCACCCTATTCAATGTTATTTTGATCCTTAATGCCTTTCTGCATTTAGCAGAGCAACTGCCATTGTTCAAATCACGTCTTCGGATTAGATCTATTAAAAGGTTAACACGTGTTCCGTCCCAAGTCATTTGTGCTGTCACAGCGGGACCTTAAGTTAGTCTGGATGTTTCCCTTGTATGCCATTCGAGCCGATGCATAGTTGCTCGAGCATCTCCTAGCTTTGAAGACTGTCTTCTTCCTCATCATGTTACGTGAGTGAACTCCAGGCACTTTCAGTGCAACCCCCATTCACCACCTTTTTTCCCGACAAGTTGATGCAGGTAGCATTCTTGCTGAAGGTCACGACTCCTTTCCAAGCAGGAAACCTCTGCATCATTCTTGACTCCTCACTCTCAATGAACTGCCAAATCAATGTTTTGTTGTCCTGCTTCCCCACTCACTGCCTACTTTGAGAGATCTTCAAATAGATCTCCACCTAGTCCAGGAAAACAGTCACCCATGTGCTTGTCAGCTGCAGACTAGACTACGGCAATGCACTCTACATTGGCACCCAGAAACTCAAAACTGCAGAACATCCAAAACTGCTATACCAGACTCATCCTTAACATCCCACACCGCAGCCACATCACCGGACACCTGAGACTTTCACTGGCTACCTATTAACAAAATAATAACTTTAAGAACGCCTAAAAAGCCCTCCACACAACGCCTGACCTGCATTCCTCAACCACTGCGTCTTTCTACAATGCCAACAGACATCTCCGCTCAACTGGCCCTGGCCACTATCCACCATCCCACGGATCTGCAAGACCACAGCTGGAGGAAGAGCCTTTTCCTATCTCACTGCAAAGACCTGTAACTCCCTCCCTGCCCCTCAGGCAATCACCAACAGTGCAGCAATTCAGGAAGGACCTCAAGACCTGGCTCTTTGACAGAACTGCATATCTCCCCCTAGCCCCCCCCCCCTCTAGCCCCACCTCAGCGCCTTGAGACCCTCATGTGCGAATTGCCGCGCTTTCGAAGACTTGTGATTGATTGAGCAATCCAACACCCTGTCAGCGTTTCCTGTTCTCCCTCACCCATTGCAAGAAGAGGAAAGTCTCCATTGGGTGGATAGTCATCCTAGTCCAGATCTGCTACACATTGGTCAGGAAGCAGCCCCAAATGTCTCACAGCGCATTCCACCAGTGCTATGGCTGCTATCACTGTATTGGTTCGCAGAGTGCTTGTACTAGACATCTGAAGTCCGCAACATGGACATCCCTGCATACGATCATGAAGCAATACTGTCTTCATTACCGGGTCTGGTGGGAACAACATTTTGTTTTCTTGGTCCCCAGGGGTTTTTGGCCTGAGTTCCCTCCACAGACCAACTACCTTTGGTCTCCAAGTTTCTGCACATCCAAAAACTTGGGAGGTACTACTTTGGTATCTGTCCTAATGTGAGGAATCTGCTGTTCGAAGTATACGTCAGAAGAGCAAGTTACTTACCTTTTGTGAAGCTCTTTATGGTGGATTATCTGTCTAACTGCAGACTCTGACCACCCTCCCACATTCCCGTTCTGTGGAGCGGGCACTTATTAACTTAAAAGGCCTAAGCTAGAGAGTTCGGCTCACTGGTGTGAGAAGTTGGCCTGATATATAATGTTCACTATTCTAGTGAACACTTTGTATCAGTCCAAACAACCCTTATTGATGATTGGTTGTAAGTCAACCTTATAGACCAGCTATCCTAGTAGCATGGATACGAGCAGTCTAAGGCTGAAGACTCGAGAGGGCGTGTTAAGCCAGCTGTTATACCACACATGTACCCCTTGAACACCCAGTGAAAGGACACCACACAAGTGTTATGAAAATAAACAAGATATTTATTAAGAATCACAACAGCCCTGTACTCTTTATGAGGACAGGGTACTAAGCACAAAACAAAACTCTTACGAAAATACTTAAGTTAGCACAGTATATACAAATGCCCGAGGGGCACGGAAAACCATATACTCTGAAAGTGGAATGCGAAATTACTAGCAGGTAAGTACAGTACTAATAGGCTTTGGAATCGCTAGGTCTTGACTATAGAATCTTCAGATTACTTCTAGGAGGCCTAGGGGACTCGGGTGCAGAGTGTGCACTCTCACGCGTGATGCGGGACAAAGTCTATGGTAGCTAGAAATTGCAAAGTTAGTGTTCTCGGGCGAACCCGACCTGGTGGGAGGAAAACGAAAGTGGATTCTGACCCTTGGATAGTGAGGCTATGCTGGGGCACCGAAATGCCGAAGTTACCTAGCCCAGGGGCTGCAGCTGCATAGGTCTCAAAAGACGTCGGGAATCCTCGTAGACGGACCGGGAGCCTGGAAGAAAGAAGTTGCTGGCAGGCGACCAGTGAAGAAGGTTCGATGGATCCAAGCCTGGATCGATGATAGAAGACACCTGAAAGCAGAGGGGACCAAGTTCGTGACTACGAGCCAGTAGTCAGGTGGCACCAGGAGGGCACCGGATGGTAGTCACCTCGGCTAGGTGAGTGGGTGACGCTGTGCTCGCAGATCTCACGGACCAGGAGGCGTTGTCGGCGACCAGGATGGAGGAGCGAGCTGTCGGCGTCGCTGGACCCAGGATTGGGCAACAAAGCCTTGGCAAATTCAAGCCCACGCGGTGGACTCAAAATGGCGTCTGGAGTGGACCAGGAGGGTCCGGGGTGCCTCTCTTGAAGAAGGAAGCAAGGGCCAGTCTGGAGCAACCAGACCAGCAGCAGTGATGTCGTCGGGCGTCGTTAAGAAGGCCACAAGCCAGCCGGCTAGTAGCCAAACAATGCGGTGAACAGGCAAAAGCAGAAGGGCCCCACGCAGATCGTGGAGATGCTGGAGGGCTGATCTTCGGTGCTGGAGCTGCTCAGGGTTGGGGCTTCTCGGACCCCAAAGCACTCACCAGTGGAAGACTCGGTGGGCTTGTTGCAAAGAAGTTGTGCAGTCTTGGCGATCGTCGGTCCCTCGAGGTCTCGTCGCACTCACGGTTCTCAGCTTTGCTGTAGAGGTGAGTAGAGGTCAGAGGTGCCAGGGAAGCCGGGTCTCGTCGAGCTGGGTCGTCGGATTCCGGAGGAAGGACTTGCAGCAGACCGCAGTGTTCTTAGGATGGTGCCTGCGGATGCAGGGTGACTACTCCTTAGCCACAAGGGAGAATCTTGAAGAAGAAATCTTGATGTCCTTTCGCAGAAAGTCGTGTCTTGATTCCAAAGATGATCTAATTTGAACAGGGGGCCTGCTCCTATCTTTATACTTAAAAAAGGGGCTGACCCGGTGACTAGGTCCTGCCTATGGGTGGGACTAGGAGGGGGGTGGTTACACCCCTCTCCCATGCCGGACTTTCCCCAGGCCAGGGGCTGGTGTGCCCCTGGAACTGGTTCTGACTGGCCTATGCGTAGTGAGCACCGGGGTGCCACTCAGCAGTCACCTTCCTGTAAAGCCCTGCCTACCCAGGATACACAAAACCCTGTCTGGGATGGTGCTAGCACCGCCCCGGGCAGGAAACCCTTTGTCCAAGCCTCCCTCGCTGGAAGGACTCCCAGCAGCAGGAGGTCAGACTCGTGTCTGTGGTGGCAGCATCCATTTTGTGGAGCTGAGGCTTCAGTTAACTTTAACCGGGGTTCACAGTTACATACATGTCGTGTCCCTCTAGAAGGGTGGAATGCTAACCCCGTCGCCAGAATTGGCGAGGGGTTAGTATTCCAATTCGTATGACACCTTACTCGACATGTTTTGATAAAGCAATACCAAAGATAGCATTTAACCGCGAGGATTATAATGCATTAAGAGTATATGGTATGCGATATCATGGAACAGCTATTAGGACTTGGTTCCGCAAGCTGCAGACAGGCTCAGCTCATGCCAGAGCACCATCTCCCACGATTCCAAGCACTCTGCCTTCAGGATTGTTAAGGCCTGCCATAGGAGTGACTGATAGGAATCGGTGTGTCCATTTTTAGGGTTAGATATAGGTATACTATATCTACAGCAAAGGGTGATTACACGACTTTGCCCCAGCTGTCATGCAGCCAGTTGTGTCAAATTTAGGAGGCCAGCCAGGGGTGGCATAATACATGCTTCAGCCCCTGGTAGGCCCTGGGTACACCTATGCCCTGAGTTACAGGGTCTGATAAGGTGGCCCAGTACCAATTGGAAATGTACCTAAGGTACATGGAATCCATTTTACAGAGAGAGCAGTAGGCCTGGGGTCCTGATTGGCAGGATCCCAGGTCGACTATGTCAAAAACCAGCTAAAACACAGGGCAAAAAGTTGGGGGCAACCATAGTCAGGATGTACCTTCCTACAACTGGCACCAGCATTTGTTTAGGCTCTGCAAAGCGTGGAAAGGAACATAATAAACTGATGGCGCTTATATGCATCTCTGCTCTCCAACTGCATGGGGCTGAAAGGACCAATCACTGAGCCACACGGTGTCACCTAGTAGCCCACTGGAGCACTGTTGAATAAAAGGTTTTCAGATCCAGTCTCTGGCGCTTGGGAAGTATTCTAAAAGATGAAGATTCTGCAGTTAGACAGAGGATCGTCCAGAAAGAGCATTACCGGAGGTAAGTAACGTGTTCTTTTGTGCCACATACAAAGAGTAAAAGAAATTACTCCCCAGCTAAGGCCAGACCATTAGATAGAACCTAACCTGCGCCTAGAATAGTGGTTTGTTGCTGTGATGAGGAAGCAAATATGTTGATAAACATTTGATACCCTAATATCATTGGTATAGAGTTGCTGAATTACTAAACTTCTCTGCCTTTACAATTGGCCTTTGCAGCACCTTGTTACGACCATCCACAGTTTTTGTGGTTTTTGCAAGTGAATCCAGAAAAATGTATTCAACACTAATATGTTTAATGCTTTTTTTTATTCTCTCTAGATTATTCTAGATAAAAATACAAAGGAAAGCGATCACCTGATAATGAAGAGACGACTGCGGGCTAAAACAGCAAAATAGTCAACTCTCATCCTGCAAACTGTTAATGTGTAATTTAAAAAAAAGTTTTGTAATGTAAATAATATAGATTGCTTTATGTAACCAATAAAAAATGTTATGTACATTTTCTCTGAAATATTATTAATGTGCAGTGTTTGCTGGAAACTCCATCACTCGAACTCTAGGTAGGAGTCATGATTTTTATAGTTCTCTAAACATTTCAAGTTTATAATTGCTCCCGGTATATTGAAGAGGGGGCTGGCAACACATGTCCACCATTCAGTCCTCTTGTGTAAAGATATGCCACCCACCGTTAGACGGAAACGCTTTTTAAATTCCTCATACGATTACCTTCGCAGAGCATGAGACCTATGTTTCAATTCTTAGATCTGAAAGAGACACGTTAGTGATAGATTCCTTACCTTAGAATATCCCCAGGCGTCAGACTGGATCCGGAAATTTTTGCGTAGCAATACCCCTGCGCGTCGGTAGGCGTTGTCTGCGGTTCCACGTCCGTCGTCGGCATCGTTAGCGCCGGAATGACGTCGTCTGAGTACTTTGACGCCGCCCATGCGTGCTGACGTCAGTTCTTTTTTCCTAGCCAGCTAGCGCAGATCCGAAGAAGCTCTACCCCTAGTCATTTTTTGACTAAACTTTATCTTTTTGATCATTTCTTTCCTCGAGTCTTCGACTCTATCGGTGCCGGTAGGGATGCCCAGGCTCAAACCCTGCTCGAAGTGCGACCGACTGATGTCGGTTACGGACCCCCATCGCCGGTGCCTGAAGTGCTTAGGCCTCGACCACGACGACCGCACCTGCTTCGACTGCCGGGCCCTGACGTCGAAAGCTAGGCGGGAGCGGTCCGGCAAGCGGCTCGAGCTCCGGCAGTCAGCCCCGCGCCGCTCCAGGTCCCGGTCCCGGTCCCACGGGAGGTCGAGGGACCAGTCGCGGGGTCGGAGTCATCGCAGCTCCGGGAGTGGACCCCGGTCGTCAGGCTCCAAGTCCTCAGGTAAGAGGCATGAGAGGTCGGAGAGACGTCATCGTTCCTCCGACCCACCCCAACGCTCGCACGATGCGGCCGGGGGCTCGGGCGACACCGCCCACGCGGCTCCGCGGAAGTCGCAAGCGTCGCCGCCTGCCCCACACCTTCGGGTCCCTGGGCACGGCGCGACGCCGGAGATCGAGCGGTACCTCATGGCCATGAGGTCCCTCCCTCCTCAGTCTGGTTCCGTGGTGCCTCCGGGCCCAACGGTTCCGGCTGGAGGCCCTAGCGGGTCGGGTGCTTCGGCCCCGACACCGTCTGGTGCTTCGGCCCGACGCCGCCGACGACTTCGGTCCTAGCGCCGCAGGACCTCACCGGATCCGGGTCGTCGCCGGTCGACCTCACCGGCGCCGGACCCACGGGTGTCGCCCCCTGTGGACACCATCTCATATGTTCCCTACGGTCCGACTCTGGCGCCGGAACGGCGCCGCTGGGCGCCGCATCTGACGGCCTTTGGAGATTTTTATTTCCATGAGGAGGCCCCGTCTGCTAATCCTGTTTTACAGGAAACGGGTGATGAGGAAGATTGTGAGGGGTCTGAGGACCCTCTGGCACTGGAGTGCCAGTCTCAACAGGACTGGACATATGAGCTTGGGGAGGCCAGTGGTATTGACACGTCGCCAGACACTGGATTTGTCTGTCCTCCGACCGTGGCTTCGGAGGAGGGGTCTACATATAGTGTAGTGTCGACGAGGGCGGCTGAGGCCTTAAACCTTGAGCTCCCTATCGCGGCCGTGAGGACTAACCTCCTCACTGAGGTCCTCAAACCGCAGTCAAGCTCCAGCGAGCCTCTGCTGCCGTTCAATGATGCCTTGTGTGACGTTCTTGTGGGCACTTGGTCCAAGCCCGCCACAGGTCCGCCTGTGGATAGGAACGTGTCCAGACGCTACCGCCCGGCCCCGGGCGACCCTTGCTTTTTGTCCACCCATCCCACCCCCGAGAGCCTGGTTATCCAGGCCTCCAACTCCCAGACCGCGTTCCCGTCGGCCCCGCCCGACCGGGAATCCAAGAGATATGAACAGTTCGGGAAGAAGGTGTTCTCGTCCCTAAGCTTAGGGCTGCGGTCTGTCAATACCGCCTATCTCTTGGGCCACTACACCCACACCCTGTGGGACGCGGTTGCGGACGTGCTGCCACAATGTCCGGAGGAGGTCTGGGCTAAACTCGCCCAAACCCTTGCGGAGGGCCGGGATGCAGCGTGATATTCCATCCGGTGTGGGCTGGATACTAGGGACTCACTGGGCAGGGCAATGGCAACGACGGTGGCGGTTCGACGCCACGCCTGGTTGACGTCCGCCAACTTCTCGGCCGATGTTCAGGCCACACTTCTGGACATGCCGTTCGTTGGCCGTCGCCTCTTTGGCGACAGGCAGACCATGCGCTGGAACGTTTTAAGGACTCCAGGGCTACGGCCAAGTCCTTGGGCCTCTCGGCCACACGCCAGCAATCGAGTGCCTTTCGCTCCTTTCGTGGCCACGGAAGGGGCGCCCCCACATGTGCTGCCAGCCACGCGCAGCAGAATGTTCAACAGCGCGGTGACGGCCGTGGAAAACGCCGTGGCGGCGGTCGGGGACAACGGAAAGGCCAGTCTACACCTCTCTCAACAGCACCCGCCTCAAAACCTTCCTAATTCGAGTTTTCAGGGCCATGTGACGCCTGTGGGAGGCAGAGTTCGCCATCACCTCTCCCACTGGCGCACTATCACGTCGGACAGGTGGGTGCTGCAGATCGTCCGAAGGGGCTACTCCCTCCCCTTCGAGGCGACCCCTCCATCCATGCCACCGCAATTCCACCGCGTGTCGGGGGATCACTTGCAACTTCGGCAAGAGGAAGTCACGGCCCTCTTGGCCAAGGGGGCCATCGAGCACGTTCCTGGGCCAGAGGTAGGGTGTGGTTGTTACTCCCACTACTTTCTGGTACCCAAGAAGGGCAAAGGGGGCCTACGCCCTTTCTTGGACCTGCGGAACGTCAACGGCTTCCTCCGGAAGGAGAAGTTCAAGATGCTGACTCTGGCTCAGGTCCTAGCTGCCCTGGACCCTGGAAACTGGCTGGTAGCGTTGGACTTGCAGGACGCTTATTTTCACATCCCCGTCCTGCCGGCCCACCGGCGTTACCTCAGGTTCACGGTAGGCCAAGAGCACTTTCAGTTTACCGTGCTCCCCTTCGGCCTTAGCAGCGCCCCACGGGTGTTCACGAAGGAGATGGCGGTGGTCGCAGCTCATCTGCGAAGGTCAGGGGTGTCAGTCTTCCCCTACCTAGACGACTGGTTGTTGAAGGCGGGCTCGCCCCAGACAGTCGTCAGCCACCTCCAGACTACGGCCGACCTCCTGCATTTGCTGGGGTTCTCCATCAATGTGCAGAAGTCGCACCTGTGTCCCTCTCAGAAGCTCCTCTTCATCGGAGCGGTTCTCGACTCGGCGCAGTTTCGGGTTTACCCTCCCAACAGCGGGTTCGGGATATGCAGGCTCTGATTCCCATCTTTCAGCCTTTATCCCGAGTCTCGGTCAGGTTGACGCTGCGGCTTCTGGGGCTGATGGCCTCCTGCATCCTTCTGGTGCATCACGCCCGGTGGCGGATGCGGGCTCTGCAGTGGGACCTGAAGTTTCAGTGGGCCCAGCACCAGGGCAACCTGTCCGATAATGTCTTGATCTCGGAGGGCACTGCGAGACAACTGCAGTGGTGGCTCACGGACTGCGATTGGATCAGTGGCAGATCCCTCTCCCTTCCCCAACCGGAGCACCTAGTTGTGACGGACCCGTCCTTCCAGGGCTGGGGAGGCCACATGGGAGAGGCGGAGATCAGAGGCCTCTGGTCTCCGGCAGAGTCCCGGCTCCAGGCGATTTGTCTAGCACTGAAGGCATTCCTCCCCTCTGTCCGGGGGGGTGTAGTGCAGGTGTTCATGGACAACACCACCGCAATGTGGTACTGCAACAAACAGGGCGGGGTGGGGTCATGGACCCTATGCCAGGAGGCTCTGCGCCTCTGGCAGTGGCTGGAACATCAAGGCGTGACCCTGGTGGTTCAACACCTGGCAGGCTCTCTGAATGCCAGGGCAGACAAACTCAGCCATCGGTGCATGATGGATCACGAATGGCGTCTGAACTCGGACGTGGCGCATGGCCTCTTTCAGCAATGGGGAGAGCCTTGGTTAGATCTATTCGCCACAGAAGAGAACGCACAATGTCATCAGTTCTGCGCGTTGGAATTTCGAAGGCGGGCCTCGCTCGGAGACGCTTTTTGTCACAAGTGGAGTTGCGGTCTATTGTACGCCTTTCCGCCTATACAGAAGATCAGGCGCGACTGGGCCCAAGTTATCCTTTTGGCACCGGACTGGGCACGAAGATACTGGTATCCCGAGCTACTCAGCATGTCAGTCGATCCCTCGATTCATCTGCCTCTTCGGGAGGACCTTCTGTCGCAGCAGCAGGGGACGGTTATGCACCCGAACCTGTCCAGTCTCCACCTACAAGTTTGGAGATTGAGCGGCAGCAGTTGAGGCCATTTGACTTGCCTCCAGAAGTCTGTGATATCATTCTGGCAGCCAGGCGTCCCTCCACAAAGTCGGTATACGCCTGCAGGTGGAACAGATTTGTGGCATGGGACACAGCAAAGGCTGTGGACCCACTCTCTGCACCCCTTTCTGAAGTTCTCCTCTTTCTTCTTTCCCTTACCCAGCAGGGCTCTGCTCTGAGCACTCTTAAGGGGTAAATTTCTGCTCTTTCCGCCTTCTTACGGCTACCTGATCAGCCTTCCTTATTCAAGTCCCCCATTGTAAATAGGTTTCTGAAGGGCATCACACACATGTTCCCTCCTGTTCCCTTCGTGATGCCCCAGTGGGACTTGAATCTTGTACTTACTTACCTAATGTGTGCTCCCTTTGAGCCGCTCCATAACTGTCCCCTCCGTCTTCTTACTCTGAAGACTGCTTTCCTGGTTGCCATCACCTCTGCCAGGAGAGTGAGTGAGCTCCAGGCTCTTTCTTCTACTCCTCCTTTCCTCTCTGTTCATCCGGACACGGTTGTGTTGCGGACAAGACCTTCCTTTCTGCCCAAGGTTGTCACGGCCTTACACATCGGGCGGTCCATTACCTTGGCCACCTTCTTTCCGCCTCTGCATCCCTCGAAAGAGGAAGAGAGGCTCCACCGTCTGGACCCAAAACGTGCGCTCTCTTACTTTCTGGACCGCACACGCCAGTTCCGGGTGGATGACCAACTCTTTGTTGGTTACGTGGGCGCGAAGAAGGGAAAGTCGGTACACAAGAGGACCATCTCGCGGTGGATCATCTTGTGTATTCAGGCATGTTACTCCATGGCCAAAAAGAGCCCCCTGCTGGATTGCGGGCTCATTCCACTCTAGCCACGGCAACAACAACTGCCCTGGGATGGCGTCTTTGGCCATTCCGTCCTCCAGGACTTTCTGGTGTGATTGGTTCGCAGACCCACCACCGGTGTTGGTATTGCTGGGGTATCTATTCTAAGGTAAGGAATCTATCACTAATGTGTCTCTTTCAGATGCACAAGTTAATACTTGTGTAAAGATATATCTGTAAGCGACATTAGTTAGTGATAGATTCCTTACCGACTCACCCATCCTCCCTGTTCTGTGAACCGATATCTAGGGTTAAGGTCATCCCCTTTCAGGGCCCTAGTTTCATGGCGCCAGTGTTGGTTCTATCATGGCTCTGCGTATCTGGCACGGAAAAGCTGTGTATCAGAACTGACGTCAGCGCGCATGGGCGGCGGCTAAGTACTCCGACGACGTCATTCCGGCGCTGCCGACGACGGACGCGGAGCCGCAGACGACGCCTACTGACGCGCAGGGGTATTGCTACGCAAAAATGTCCGGATCCAGTCTGACGCCTGGGGATATTCTAAGGTAAGGAATCTATCACTAAGTAATGTCTCTTACAGATATATCGTTACACAAGTAGTAACTTGTGCGTTAGAAGAATCTTTTATAGATTTTAAAAGAAAACGCTTTGTGAAACTGTAGGCTTTATGGTTGGAGCAGCGTGAAAGGCACATTGATGTTGTGGATATCAAACTGGAAATGCTTCTTGAGAAGACCTGGTAGAAAGTAAAACTAAAGAATTTGAGTAGGAAGGTCCTGGGTGCAGCTTCAGTTTTTAGAGAATGAACCCGAAAGAACAGAAAAGTAGAGAAATTGTGTACTGGAAGGGAATAGGACTGCCAGTGCCCTGAATTTAAGAGTCCGTGTTGAGGTCAGTGAACTTAACCCCACTCATCATTTAAGCTCTGTCTGCAGCTAACTCCAGTCTGTCTCACCCTCTTGTCCACACAAAATTGAAGGGGGAACTACATCAGTGGCGGAGGGGGGGATATGTTAGTATGGTTGTAAAAATGTTGATCTAACCTTGTAACATTCAAATGTTGTGGGGAGAAGAGACGGCCTCAGCTCTTTGTAACTATCTTCCATTCAGTTGGAATGAATCCGGTGTGGAACCCGAGGTGAATAATAAAATGGTGTACTGTTATGAGGTTTGGTTTGATAAGAGCTTATCAAAGCCTACTATTATCACAATTTTTAGAATGCAAGCAAGAGCTACGGTGTGTCATTGGTAATGTGCATACATGAGGGGAAGAAAAACATTGATGGATGAGTGTCTGGGAGGAATGTAATGACATAGGAAGCACAGTACAACCTCTTATCCGCTGAGTGTATTTTGAAATGAATGATTGTCTCTGAAGATGGGACACTATCTGGCATAATCACAGAATGTGGATTCCATGCAGATGGCCGTAACTGTGCAGAAGCGGGATGCAAAAAGGCTTGTGCTCCCAAAAGGTGCCACTTTTGATCTGATTGGCCCAGACCCCCCACTGTTCGCTTTGGAACACTTTTTTCTTTCATGGAACTGCACACCTTTGTTGTTCGGCTATTTCGTTTAGAGAGATAATTTGCTGGACAAAAGCCTCTCCCTGCCCCCCTTATTAGTTATTAAAAAATCATTCAAACTACCAACTCCTCCTATAATAGTCACAAAGGACACATCCCACACAGGTTGGGGCTCACATTGTATTGTATTTTATTGTAATTGCATTTATATAGCGCTTACTACCCTTGACAAGGCGCTGAAGCGCTTTTTCGGCGAGTATCACGCTACTCCGGGACCCATAGAGGATTAGTGTTGAATTAGAATAGTGACATTTTAAGTGGTGGATAGGTTAGTCAATTATTTAGGTTTAGAATGATAGCAGAAGGATAGAGGAGGAAAAAAGGTTTGTATTTATATAGCGCTTGTTACCCCTGATGAGGTGTTGAAGCATACTATTCAGGATGCCCATAAAGGATTAGTGGTGAATTAATATGGTGAAATATGAAAGTAATTTTAGTGGTGGATATTAGTCCGTTACTTGGAGTAAGAAGGATAGCAGAGGGATAAAAGGGGAAGAAAGGTTTGCATTCATATAGCACTTGTTACCCCCGATGGATGCAGAAGCGCTTTTCTGGCGAGTAGCACACCACTCCGGAACCCATAAAGAATTAGTGTTGAAAATTAGTATAGTAAAATATGAAGTAATTTGAGTAGTGGATATGTTGTTCAGTTATTTGGGTAGTGAAGATAAAGAGGTTTGTATTTATTTAGCGCTTGCTATCCTTGATGGGGTTTTGAAGCGCAAGTAGCACGCTACTCTGGAACCCATCCGGATTAGTGTTGAATTAGTATGGTGAAACATGAAAGTAATTTTAGTGGTGGATATGTTAGTCAATTATTTGGATTGAGAAGTGTTGGGGAGGGGTAGAAAAGAGGGAAGAGTTTAGAAAGGTTTGTTATTGGTGATCGGTATAGTAAAAGACGTGTCAGATGATGCAAGGAGGGGTGGAGTAGAAGAAAGTCTAGAAAGGGTATTTGGGGGATCATAGTAGGGGTATGGGGTTTGGGATGAATGAGAGTGGATGTAGAGGATATATTGATAGATGTATAGGATGAGAGATAGGGTAGTGCATTGGAAAGAGTAGTAGAAAGAAGTTTGAGATGAGTCAGAAGGTTGAGCTAGAAGATATATTGAGCGAAGAATAGGCTGAGAAATAGGAAATGCTAAATTATATTGGGCAGCATTTCTGGCCTGGTCAGGCTCAAACAGGCAACTGTCCTTGTCCTCTCTGCCCTTAAAAGGCAACTACCCTTGTCCTCTCTGCCCTTAGCTGAGACGCCCTAACCCTGGCCTTTTATAGCCCTAGTAATCAGGTGACCCTGTCAGCCAATGGGAACCATAGCCCTAACACTGTCCAATCGCAACACTAGCCCTAAAAATCTAGAACCAATAGGAGACCAGGACCTAACAGCCAATCTTGGCCCTAGTCCAAGCACCCAATCAGTTCAAAAACCCTCATCTCTACGTCCAACAGAGGCCCTAGTCCTACCAGTAGTCCCAACCCAACTCCAAGCAACCAATTGCACAGGAAGCCCTAGTCCCTACTTCCAATAGAAAGCCTAACCCTAATCTGAGTCCCACAACTAGTCCAGCAACAAATCACATCAGAAGCCCTAATTGCTACTTCCAATTAAAGGTCTAACTTAAGCCCCAGTCCCAATAACACAGGAAACCCTAGCCCATACTTCCAATAGAAATCCTAACCCTAGCCCCAACCCTACATTGATTGAATCACAGACCCAGAAACCAATCAGAACACTTAAATAACCAACCAATGAGGACACTAACCCTAATCCAATAGAAACATCAGATACAACCACCAATCAGTGTATACATGTACCAACCACTAGCCGACCATATAAGGTTCCAGCGACCTCAGACAAGGTTTGCTGGCCAGGGATTTGGAAGCTGCTTCTCCTGTTCAGAACTTCCTAGGAGACAGACAGGCTCAATCCACACTTTGGACTTCTGTAGGTAAAGGCCTCACTAACTTAAAAATCCAACAATACTGTTTGAATAAAACTTTACTCCCTCTCCTGGACAAAAAATGGAGTACACAGTCCCTGGTAAATACAGTTTAAACAGCTCACAGAAGCACCCTCTGATGTAGAATATCCCAGTTGCTGGGAGAGGGGCGGGGGGCTGGTCTCACTGGCTTGTGAACACAACATGGTGGCTGGGGGTGCACTGTTTTAACATACAGCTCTTTGCACAGAGCAAATGAGAAATTTGGAGGGAAAACTGAATAGTCACCAGGAATGAGAGGGAAAAACTACATGTGCAAGTTAAACAGGAGCCTGCAAAACTACAAGTGTTGGAAATGAAGATAGTCTTCTTAGCACTGAAAGCCTCCCATAAACAGCTGATAGTGACAGATGAGGGCAGTGCAAGTCCAAAAGGAAAATAATACGACAATGTTCTACTTCAACAAACAGGTAACCACATTTCACCCGCTGTGGAGACTAGCTCAAGAGATCTGGAGATAGGTGATAGGTCCCTGGTTGCGATAACCTGCACTACCCAATTAGCCGAAAGGTGGTACCACACCATATCAGGGGAACAAGCGCTATATAAATGAAAACCTTTCCCTCTTCCATCCCCCACTATCCTTTTCAATCCAAATGACAGACTAACATGTACCTAGACAGATTCACCACTTACCCTTTTCGGCTCCTGAGTAGCATGCTACTTGCCGATTCAACACCTCATCAGGGGTGGCAAGTGCTATATAAATGCAAACTTTTTCCTCGATTATCCCTCCACTATCCTTCTCAATCCAAAGAACAGACTAACATATCCACTGCAAAAATGTATTTTGTTTTTCACCACTAATCCGTGAACTACTTGCTGAAAGAGTGATTTGACGCCTCGTCGGAGGTAGTAAGAGCTATATAAATGCAATTACAATCATTTATTTTTATTAAACAATGTAATGCACTAGCCAATCTGAACATGTGTAGCCCTATCACTAGCTAGTGAGAGCAGCCAAAGACCAGAACTTTCCTTTCTGGTATTCGGAAAAAAAGACTTAAATTGCTCTTATTTTGGGCAGTTACATTTGTTCTTTGTCAAAGATTGATTCGATTAATTAGAGTTGCTAGATTAAAGGTAAAGCAGATGGTAAGGAAAGCTATATACATTTTGTGGTCCTTATAATTGACAAGTGGCCCCCATGTCAAGTCAGAAGCCTTCGCCAGCACTGCCATTTTAGCCAAAAGCAGTTTGTGTGTTCGTATTTTTAAACCCATACTTTAATTATGGAAGCAAAACTACATTACCTGTAATGCAACATCCTATAGGCCTAAAAGAGATTTGTTAAAGCTGACATACATATCTGAAAGAGACACGTTAGTGATAGATTCCTTACCTTAGAATATCCCCAGGCGTCAGACTGGATCCGGAAACTTTTGCGTAGCAATACCCCTGCGCGCCGGTAGGTGTCGTCTGCGGCTCCGCGTCAGTCGTCCGCGTCGTGAGCGCCGGGATGACGTCGTCGGAGTACTTAGACGGCGCCCATGCGCGCTGACGTCAGTTCTTCTTTTTTCCGCGCCAGCTAGCGCAGATCCGGAAGACGCTCTACCCCCAGTCAATTTTGACTGAAATTTTTGATCTCTCTCTTTTTGTCGAATTCTCGACTATCGGTGCCAGGGATACCCGGGTTCAAGCCTTGCTCGAAGTGCGGTCGACTCATGTCGGTCACGGACCCCCATCGCCGGTGCCTGAAGTGCTTAGGCCTCGACCACGACGATCGGTCCTGCTCCGACTGCCGGGCCCTGACGTCGAAGGCTAGGCGGGAGCGGTCCCGCAAGCGTCTCAAGCTGAGGCAGTCGGCCCCGCGCCGCTCCAGGTCCCGGTCCCGGTCCCACGGGAGGTCGAGGGACAGGTCGCGAGGTCGGAGTCATCGACGCTCCGGGAGTGGACACCGATCGTCTGGTTCCAAGTCCTCAGGTAAGAGGCATGAGAGCTCGGAGCGACGTCATCGATCCTCCGACCCGCCCCGACGCTCGCACGATGCGGCCGGGGACTCGGGCGACACCGCCCACGCGGCTCCGCGGGAGTCGCAAGCCTCGCCGCCTGCCCCACACCTTCGGGTCCCTGGGCACGGCGCGACGCCGGAGGTCGAGAGGTACCTCATGACCATGAGGGCCCTCCCTCCTCAGTCGGTTCCCGTGGCGCCTTCGGGCCGATCGGTTCCGTCTGGAGGTCCTTCCGGGTCGGGCGCTTCGGCCCCGACGCCGTCGGGTGCTTCGGCCTCGACGACGCTGGCGACTTCGGTCTCGGCGCCGCAAGACCTCGCTGGATCCGGCTCCGGATCCGGGACCTCGCCGGTCGACCTTACGACCTCGCCGGCGCCGTCCCTTCAGGTGTCGTCCCCGGCAGCCGATGTGGTTGCCGCCCCCAATGTCTCCTACGGTCCTACTCAGGCGTCGGGAGGGCGCCGCTGGGCGCCGATTCCGTCGGCCTTTGGAGACTTTTATCTCCACGAGGAGGCCCTGGCTGCTAATCCTGGTCTCCAGGACACAGGTGACGAGGAGCATTGGGAGGGGTCCGAGGACCCTCTGGCACGTGATTGCCAGTCAGAGCAGGACTGGACATATGAGCTTGGGGAGGCCAGTGGTATTGACACTTCGCCAGACACTGGATTTACATCGCCCCCGACTGTGGCTTCGGAGGCGGGTTCTGCTTGCAGCGTAGTGTTGACGAAGGCAGCTAAGGCCTTAAACCTTCAGCTCCCCGTCGCGGCCGTGAGGACTAATCTCCTCACTGAGGTCCTCGAACCGCAGTCGGGCTCCGCGAAACCCCTCCTGCCGTTCCATGAGGCCTTATGTGACGTTCTTCTGGGCACTTGGTCCAAGCCCGCCACAGGCCCCCCTGTGGATAGGAACGTGGCCAGACGCTACCGCCCGGCACCGGGCGACCCATGCTTTTTGTCCACCCATCCCACCCCCGAGAGTCTGGTCATCCAGGCCTCAAACTCCCAAACCGCATTCCCGTCGGCCCCGCCCGACAGGGAATCCAAGAGATATGAACAGTTCGGGAAGAAGGTTTTCTCGTCTGTAAGCCTAGGGCTGCGGTCTGTGAACACCGCCTGTCTCTTGGGCCGCTACACCCACACTCTGTGGGACACGGTTGCGGAGGTGCTGCCTAGATGCCCGGAGGAGGTCCAGGCTAAACTCAGCCAAGCCCTTGCGGACGGCCGAGATGCAGCACGCTTTTCTATCCGGTGTGGGCTGGATACAACGGACTCACTGGGCAGGGCGATGGCAACGACGGTGGCGGTTCGACGCCACGCCTGGTTGAGGTCCGCCAACTTCTCGGCCGATGTCCAGGCCACCCTCCTGGACATGCCGTTTGATGGCCGTCACCTCTTCGGCGACAAGGCAGACCATGTGCTGGAACGTTTCAAGGACTCCAGGGCTACGGCCAAGTCCTTGGGCCTTGCGGCCCCACGCCAGCAAACGGGTGCCTTTCGCTCCTTTCGTGGCCACGGAAGGGGCGCCCCACCACGTACCATCAGCCACACGCCGCAAACTGTCCAGCAGCGCGGTGGCGGACGTGGGAACCGCCGTGGCGGTGGTCGGGGCCCGCGGTGAGGCCAGTCCACACCTCCCTCAGCAGCACCGGCCTCAAAACCTTCCTAGTCCGAGTTTTCAGGCCCATGTGACGCCTGTGGGGGGCAGGGTTCGCCATCACCTCTCCCACTGGCATACAGTCACTTCGGACAGGTGGGTGCTGCAGATTGTCCGAAGGGGCTACTCCCTCCCCTTCGAGGCATCCCCTCCATCCATGCCACCACAATACCACCGTGTGTCGGGGGATCACTTGCAACTTCTGCAAGAGGAGGTCTCGGCCCTCTTGGCCAAGAGGGCCATCGAGCGCGTTCCTGGGCCAGAAGTAGGGTGTGGTTGTTACTCCCACTACTTTCTGGTGCCCAAGAAGGGCAAAGGGGGCCTACGCCCTATCTTGGACTTGCGGAACGTCAACGGCTTCCTCCGGACGGAGAAGTTCAAGATGCTCACTTTGGCTCAGGTCCTGGCTGCCCTGGACCCAGGAGACTGGATGGTAGCGTTGGACCTGCAGGACGCCTATTTCCACATCTCCGTCCTGCCGGCCCACCGGCGTTACCTGCGGTTCACGGTAGGCCAAGAGCACTTTCAGTTTACCGTGCTCCCCTTCGGCCTTACCAGCGCCCCACGGGTGTTCACGAAGGTGATGGCGGTGGTCGCAGCTCATCTGCGCAGGCAGGGGGTATCAGTCTTCCCCTACCTCGACGACTGGTTGTTGAAGGCGGGCTCGTCCCAGACAGTCGTCAGCCACCTCCAGACTACGGCCGACCTCCTGCACCTGCTGGGGTTCTCCATCAATGTGCCAAAGTCACACCTGTGTCCCTCTCGGAAGCTCCTCTTCATCGGAGCTGTTCTCGACTCGGCGCAGTTTCGGGTTTATCCACCCGAGCAGCGGGTTCGGGATATTCAGGCTCTGGTTCCCATCTTCCAGCCGTTATCCCGAGTCTCGGTCAGGGTGACGCTACGGCTTCTGGGACTGATGGCCTCCTGCATCCTTCTGGTGCGTCACGCCAGGTGGCGGATGCGGGCTCTGCAGTGGGACCTGAAGTTTCAGTGGGCCCAGCATCAAGGCAACCTGTCCGATCATGTCCTGATCTCGGAGGGCACTGCGAGACAACTGCAGTGGTGGCTCACGGACCGCGACTGGGTCAGTGGCAGATCCCTCTCCCTACCCCACCCGGAGCACGTAGTTGTGACGGACGCGTCCCTCCAGGGCTGGGGGGGCCACATGGGAGAGGCGGAGATTAGAGGCCTCTGGTCTCCGGCGGAGTCCCGGCTCCATATCAACTTGCTGGAGCTTCGGGCGATTCGTCTAGCACTGAAAGCATTCCTCCCCTCTGTCCGGGGACGTTCAGTGCAAGTGTTCACCGACAACACCACCGCCATGTGGTACTGCAACAAACAGGGCGGGGTGGGGTCGTGGACCCTTTGCCAGGAGGCTCTGCGCCTATGGCAATGGCTGGAACATCAGGGCGTGACCTTGGTGGTTCAACACCTGGCAGGCTCTCTTAATGCCAGGGCGGACGAACTCAGCCGCCGGTGCATGATGGATCACGAATGGCGTCTGAACTCGGACGTGCCGCAAGGTCTCTTTCAGCAGTGGGGAGAGCCTTGGTTAGATCTATTCGCCACAGAAGAGAACGCGCAATGTCATCAGTTCTGCGCGTTGAAATTTCCAAGGCGGCACTCGCTCGGAGACGATTTTCGTCGCGAGTGGAGCTGCGGTCTGTTGTACGCCTTTCCGCCTATACCACTTCTGCCCAGAGTGCTGAAGAAGATCAGGCGCGACCGGGCCCAGGTTATCCTGGTGGCTCCGGACTGGGCACGAAGATACTGGTATCCCGAGCTACTCAGCATGTCAGTCGATCCCCCGATTCGTCTGCCTCTTCGGGAGGACCTTCTGTCGCAGCAGCAGGGGACGGTCCTGCACCCGAACCTGTCCAGTCTCCACCTACAAGCTTGGAGATTGAGCGGCTGCAGTTGAGGCCATTTGACTTGCCTCCTGAAGTCTGTGATATCATTCTGGCAGCCAGGCGTCCCTCCACAAAGTCGGTATACGCCTGCCGGTGGAACAGATTTGTGGCATGGTGCACAGCAAAGGCTGTGGATCCTCTCTCTGCACCCCTTTCGGAAGTGCTGCTCTTTCTACTTTCCCTTGCCCAGCAGGGCTCTGCTCTAGGCACTCTTAAAGGGTATCTTTCTGCTCTATCCGCCTTCTTGAGGCTACCAGATCAGCCTTCTTTATTCAAGTCCCCTATTGTAAGTAGATTCCTGAAGGGCATCACACACATGTTCCCTCCTGTTCCCTTCGTGATGCCCCAGTGGGACTTGAATCTTGTTCTCACTTATCTGATGTGTGCTCCCTTTGAGCCACTTCATAACTGTCCTCTTCGTCTCCTTACTCTGAAGACTGCATTCCTGGTTGCCATCACCTCTGCCAGGAGAGTGAGTGAGCTCCAGGCTCTTTCTTCTTCTCCACCTTTCCTGTCTGTTCATCCTGACAAGGTGGTGTTACGTACACGACCTTCCTTTCTGCCCAAGGTTGTCACGGCCTTCCACATCGGGCAGTCCATCACTTTGCCCACCTTCTTTCCGCCTCCGCATCCCTCGAAAGAGGAAGAGAGGCTCCACCGTCTGGATCCAAAACGTGCGCTCTCCTACTACTTAGATCGCACACACCAATTCCGGGTGGTTGACCAACTCTTCGTTGGTTACGTGGGCGCGAAGAAGGGAAAGGCTGTGCACAAGAGGACCATCTCTAGGTGGATCATCTTGTGTATCCAAGCATGTTATTCCATGGCGAGGAAGGAGCCCCCGGATGGATTGCGGGCTCACTCCACTCTGGCCACGGCAACGACACCTGCCCTGGGCCGAGGAGTCCCCCTACAGGACATTTTCCAGGCAGCTACGTGGGCCTCGCTGCACACGTTTGCAAGACACTACTGCCTGGACAGTCAAGTCCGGAGGGATGGCTTCTTTGGCCGTTCCGTCCTCCAGGACTTTCTGGTGTGATATTGGTTCGCAGACCCGCCACCGGGGTTGGTATTGCTGGGGTATCTATTCTAAGGTAAGGAATCTATCACTAACGTGTCTCTTTCAGATGCACAAGTTACTACTTGTGTAACGATATATCTGTAAGAGACATTAGTTAGTGATAGATTCCTTACCGACCCACCCATCCTCCCCATTCTGCGAACCGATATCTAGGGTTAAGGTCATCCCCTTTCAGGGCCCTAGTTTCATGGCACCAGTGTTAGTTCTATCATGGCTCTGCGTATCTGGCGCGGAAAAGCTGTGTGTCAGAACTGACGTCAGCGCGCATGGGCGCCGTCTAAGTACTCCGACGACGTCATCCCGGCGCTCACGACGCCGACGTCGGACGCGGAGCCGCAGACAACGCCTACCGGCGCGCAGGGGTATTGCTACGCAAAAGTTTCCGGATCCAGTCTGACGCCTGGGGATATTCTAAGGTAAGGAATCTATCACTAACTAATGTCTCTTACAGATATATCGTTACACAAGTAGTAACTTGTGCGACAGGCCGCAACTTGGCAGCTACGTCCATAGTTTTCTCAACTATGAACTTAAATGCAATGGTTTGTTCAGTTCTATAGTATTAGAAATAACCTCCTCAGTAAGAGCCGCAAGGAGCTTCATGGAAAGTCATTTATCCAAGGAAATGCATTATTTCTACTAGGTATAATTAGGTTTCTATATTCTGTAATTGCATTTGTATAGTGCTTTATACATTTTACAAGGTGCTGACGTGCATTTTTGGATGGGTAGCATGCTACATCTTATGGGAGTAATTGGTTGTCAGAACATTGTATTTTGGAGTCTGCCCTGATTTGTGTGTGAGATGTTGGAAAGTACCCTTTTAGTCATGGTCACCACTCCACCTACACACTTTTTGCTCTAGACGCAGTTTTTTTTAGGTCTGGAAGTGCACTGGGACCTGCTAATCAGGCCCCAGTGCCAGTGCTTTTTCCCTTTAACTGTGACTGTTGAATTGGTACACCCAATTGGTAGATGTACCAGTGGTATTCGTGACAAAAGAGAAGAGCGGGCCCCAAGGCTGCAGCACTCTATTGTGCCACCCTGGGGGACCTGAGGAAAAGTCTGCTATTGCAGTTCTCCACGAGCAGCCAATCTGTTCGAGAGCGACTCTGCTGCAGCACATGGTGTGTACAGAGGCACACCACTACCTTAATGTATGTAAGTCATTCCTAAGGTTGTCCTCCTTAGCCCAGAAGATAGAGTGCATTATGTTAAACGTGTGGATATATATGTACCTACATATATATCCCTAAGGTAACCCTGTAAATCAAGGTTTTACTGTAAGTGGCCAGCATTCCATAGAGTAACATGGGCTTGCTGCTGGACAAACTCAAGATAGCCAGCTCCATTACGGAACAACCGAATTGTGTTGTGTTTGGTATCCAATACCATGCTTCCTAACCCCCCAACACGATTCTAGTGTTGAGGGTTAGCTGGCATACACAGGAGAGCAATCCTACATGTATATCTCCTAGGATACAAATCTCCAGTACCCTGATGCCCCCCCCCCTCTCCCAGCTGGTTGCTGCAAAGACAAGAGTCTGCCCTCCTAGTGGGATGTGCTAGCTCTTCTCCGGGACTGAGAAAAAGGCCTGGGCAGGAAGGAGGTCACACCTCTGCTCTCCCAGGATGGCTAGTGTTTACAGTCATGCAAATGCATCTGAAAGAAGCACGTTAGTGATCGATTCCTTACCGTAGAATAACACCCATGTGCCAGACTGGATCCGGAAAGCTTTTGTCCGCAGTACCCATGCGCATTGGTAGGTGTCATCGTACGGCTCAGCGTATGTCGCTGGCGTCGTAGTCGCCAAGATGACGCCGCTGGAGCTACTTAGACGGGCCCACGCGCTCTGTCGTCCGTTCTTTATATTTCTGAGCCAGCAAGCACTGATCCGGAGAGAACGGTACCCCCGGTCAATTTTTGACAGACTTTTTTGGGACTTTTGTCTCAGTTCTTTTTTGAGTCTTTGACTCCTGGTGTGTAGGGATGCCAGGTTTTAAATCTTGCGCGGCTTGTCCCTGTAGGATGTGACGGACCTTCACCGTGTCTCTACTGTCTGGGGCACGACCACGACTCCATGTCGTGCCCCGAATGCCAGGCCCTGGCTCCGAAAACTTTGCGGCAGCGGTCCCGAAAGTTGCTGGAGGCCCAGGAGTCTGCTCTGCGTCGTTCAAGGTCCCATCACGTGGGAGGTCGAGGGACCGGTCATGGAGCCGCCATCACCATCGTTCGACGATGGCTTCGCACTCTGAGTCAGGTGAGGCGAAGGACACAAAGTCGAAGAAGCGATGTCGCTCTTCGCCTTGCCCTAGACTGTAGCCTGACACAGCTGGGGGTGTGGGTGGCGCATCCCCTACGGCTCCGGCAGAGCCTACGCAGTTGCCGATGGCCTACCCGCTGGAGTTCTGGACTTTTTGGTACCGTCCAGAGGTGTCAGGGACAACACCCTTAGACCCCTGAGTTCTACCTGTCTCGGTGCACAAATAAACAGAAACACGGGCTTCTCGATGGTGGCGTCAAAGACCAAAGGTTTATTACTGCAGGGACACAGAAGTCACAGAAACTACACACGGGCAGAATCTAGGAGCCTGTTCGATTTGTACAAAGTGGGTTGCTCCTTAAATACTAAATTTTCAGCTTGGGGCAACATTCTTCACATGCTAGTACATTTCTAAACCTTCATGTCCTAAACAATAAATATTTGGCGTTACACAAGAATCGTCAACAATATCTGATGTCAAAACATTACGAACGAGGGGTTCCCACTGTTCCATCATAATCCCATGTCAACTTTTCATTCAAGAGCCGGACCGCCTCATCGTAAATTTCGTTACCTCCCCCTAATAAAGGCCCAGAAGGAAAGGAGCAGAGCCAGGTGCGGAAGATAGAAAAGCAGGATAAGAGATGTTTGTGGGTTGTAAATGGGCAAGGCTACCGGCTTCGGCCGCCTAATCATGATCAGGCCAACGAACACGAGAACCAGTATAGCAGGACTGGCCTCAGGCTGGGGAGGCAGCTTTTGCCGAGTCATGCTGCCACAGCGTTTCTGTCCTAAGGTACACGTGTCACTAGCAAGGTGAATCGCCGGCTAAGGCTTACGTGTCCTTAAGTGAAATGGGTTGATCAGAGGTCCTTGCGTGTCCATTGACTATGTGAGGGCAAGAATACAAAATGGCTGCCATACTCTAAGATGGATGCCATGGGTGAATCAGAAATGTGTTTATAACAGGAGTGCTCTTGCTCGTAGCATAGCGAAAACACCAGGATATGCTAAATGGATCATTTGCGGTTCACTGATACCAAAATTATGAGTTTACGACAATGTTGAAAACACGGGTTCAAATCGTCACGGAACCTCAGACCCTCCTTTTGCCCTTACATAGGCAATTACTCAGTCTGTATCAGAGTCTATCTCGATGTTCATTAGGTCAGTGATATGTTGTTGCATCATCCTTTCTCGTACCTTGTCTCCAAACACAGGTGGTTTTCTAAAACAGGTTGCAGCACAGAGACTACACAAAGCAGGACCACATTGGATAATAAGGCAGCACGAGAACAGGAATACTAGGATAATACCAACGACCATCAGAACCTTCCATCCCCACGCTGATAGTAGAGTCCAAAGCCACTCCATTAAGGACCAGTTTCCCTTGTCTACGTGAATAGAGTCGGAAATCTTGTGTAGCTTAGAGATCGCTTTGTATACAGTCGGAGCATTATTGGGTATGAAAACACAGCAGCTCGATTGGATCATTCTGCATACCCCACCTCGATCTGCAAGTATTACGTCAAGAACCATACGATTCTGCAACGTCATGAGACGATTCGCCTGGAGCTCAGCTGTTAAGTTACTAAGGGCACCAGCAGTTTCTGTAATAGTAGATTCAACTACCCGTGTTAGCTGACGTAGATTCCTACTATTGGCCATAGGCCCCCAGAACGGAAGTAAACCTTTGAAAAAGTCTCCGGCTTCCTGACCAGCGGTATCTTCTTTGCTGAAAACACCTCTTGCTACTCTGGTCTTGTGATAATCTGGGGAAGCAGTGTACGTTGGAGGCAATAGTCGAGCAATATAGCATGAACCTGAAAAGTCAGCAGGCAACCATGTATATGCCCTATCCTGACAGATGAAGTAAGTACCCTTAGCAGTGAGAAAGGCAGGGGAAGAGTTAGACGGATACACATAAGTCTCAACGCAGTCACTCTTCCCTAGCCGAGCTCTTGGATTTCTCCCATTACCTTGCAAACAGACTTGACCTCGGTGAGGCACGACCCAAACTGGAGTGGAGCTCTTACGCTTGCTTTCACCCAAACTAATGCGATACTCTGTGGAATTCCAACTCAAATATACTCGTAGTTCATCCCTGGGATAAGATGGGGTGTTATTGACGTCTTTAATCATGTCAATGATTCCCTTGATTAGAGCTTTATTAGCGGAGTTATATTTAGCGGAACGTGGTGGACGCGGGGGATAGGTCTCAAGGGCATAGACAAATATAGTCTGGAAGGCCTGAAATGATCCATTATAGCTAAAAGGCAAGACCAGATAGGGAATGCCTTTATCCATAGTGTGTGGTATCAATCCACATACCCAGCAGTCTGTCGTGTTAACTACCAGTTGGTGTTGATGCAAGAGTTGTACAAAAGTGTTATTTATGAATTCTGAGCGTCGAGCTTGTTCATGTTCAGGGAACGGGTGAAAAGAATGGTAAGAAGCAACAGTAGAAGAAACAAGATCAAGGGGAGGCACTGTACTTGTTATTGGTGCAAAAATTAGATGTACTCCAAAGACGATTCCACCCACCAACGTTATTAAAACAATCAAAAACGTAATTGCACATTGCATCAGAAAACATTTGTTATGAAGAATCTTGTAGAGTCTATTTCTGCGAACAAAAATTACGTTCTCTCGGTGCAGCTCAGGAAGCTCCATCTTCTACAACCGCTCGCGACCACTGATGGTATGTACGTAGTTGAAAATGCCTCTATCAGCCCTGGGAGTTCCCAGAACTAACAGAAAGACCGACCTTGTGTCTGGCCCCCGCAGATTCAACTAGGCACAAAGCCACGACCCTACGGTTACCCAGACGGCAAGGTAATTAAAACAATATAACATACATAGAGAAAATACAAAGTATTAGCAAACTTCCTGGCTGAAGGCAATGTATCAAAATTCAAATATGTAAAATAGGCAGTTTCCTGCTTTATTAGTCTTTTGAATGAGAACGTAGGTTGTATCTCAATTTTCCTGGCGTTGTTTGATCCGGAAACAGACTGTTTTCAGCAGGAGTTACAATGTTCGAGTCCGCAGATGGCAAGTGTTCGTTTGATGCAGGGGACAAATGTTCAGTGTTCAGAGGAGCAGTTTCAGAAGGGGATTCAGAGTTCGGTGAATCAGTAATCAGTTCTGCATCACTGAAAGGAATGTATCTAGGAACTGGTTCGGTTTCAGAGGCACCAATTCCTTTTTTCACCCAGTTATCGTAAGGAAGTGGAAGGGGTACACGCTTTGCGTGCGTCGCATGGATCCAATTCTTTCTGCCAGCCACACGTATAGCAGTCCTCGTCGCCAACAGGACTCGGAATGGTCCGACGAATTTCGGTTGAAGATTTCTGGTCCGTCCAAAGTTCCTGATGACGACTTGGTCACCGGGCTTCAGCTGATGACCTGGACTCTCCGGTGGCTTTGGCAAAGCATCGAAAACCTGTTGGTGAATGAGACTCAATTTAGCAGTCAAGTCAAAAAGGTGATCAATTAGCATTGGATATTCCAGCTGCTTGAATTCTTTCGGTCTAGGTACCCCCCAAACATTCGCAGGTCGACCGAACACAATCTCGTAAGGGCTAAGCCCTACTCGAGAATGTACAGTCGCTCTTGTGGATAACAGAGCCAAAGGTAGTGCGTCTGGCCAGGACAAGCCCGTGGAGGCCTGTATCTTGGCAAGTTTCAGCTTGAGGGTGCAATTGTAGCCCTCAACTAAACCAGCAGACTGGGGGTGATTCGCACTGTGAAATTTTTGTTTTATGTTTAAACCTGCACACACACTCTGCATAACTTTCCCTACGAAATCACTTCCGTTATCTGACCATACAATCCGTGGCATGCCATACCTGGGGAAATATTCCTTGAGAAGGATTTTGGCAGTGGACAAGGCAGTATTGTCCTTTAGTGGATACGCTTCGATCCACCTTGAAAAAGCACAGACTACCACTAGAACGTACTTAAGATTGTTGCAACGATCCATGTGGATGAAGTCTAACTGAATCACTTTGAAGGGGCAGGAAGGAGGAGCGAAGTGACCAGCGGGTGTGGGGATTCCCTTGCCAGGATTATGCATCAGGCATATCATGCAATTTCTCACCACTCTTTCTGCACACTTACTAATTCCATCATTCTTCCATACTGGAGCCAACATCTTACAAATCCCTTTAGAACTGATGTGCGCTGCTCCATGCGCCATCGTTACCACCGCAAGCACATACGCATCAGGCAACATCCAACGCTGCTGTTCCGACAAATCAATCCAACATCCATTCGAGTCCAATTTACCCGTATTCTCTTTCCATGCAAGCTTTTCCTCTTCAGTCGCATCTTCTTGAATTGCTTTCACACTTTCCACTGTGTCCTCACACATTCCTGATTCAGTAATCCATCTTGCAGACGTTGCAACATACATCCCACTCATCGTATTCCTAGCTGTCTGTTTAGCTGTCTCATCAGCAAAGGCATTTCCACGACCAACATCATCCGTGATTGCTCGATGAGCACTGCACTTCACAATCGCAACTTCAGTCGGTAAGGTTAGAGATTCCAACAAGTCATTGACTAGCTGACCATGTTGGATCTTAGTCCCATGGGACGTAATGAAACCTCTTTCCTTCCACAAACGGCCAAAGCTATGGGCAACGCCGAACGCGTACTGACTATCTGTGAACACATTCACTCTCTTTCCCTTAGCTAAAACACACGCTCTAGTCAATGCTATTAATTCTGCAGCTTGGGCAGAATTCTGACTCACTCTTGCAGTCTCCACAATCGTACTCAAAGTCGTTACTGTGTAAGCAGCTGTCACATCACCATTTTCCAATTTAAAACAAGACCCGTCAACATACAACGTGCCATCTGGATCTGGTAACGGAGTGTCTTTAAGATCAATCCGTCCTTTTGTCTCTTCCTCGGTTCTGAAACAACAGTCATGTGGTTCGGAATCACTCGACTCCTGACTAGTCGGCAACAATGTTGCTGGATTCAATATATTGCATCTTTTAATCTGAATATGACTCGCCAGCAGTGTCAGCTCATAGCCTGATAATCTAGCACTGGTAAGATGTTGTGTCTTGGTTCGGTTCATGAGTGTGTCCACAGCATGAGGAACCATGACCACTAGCATGTTGTTCATGACCAAACCAGCAGATTGTCGAATGGACGCTGCAGCTGCTGCTGTAGCTCTCAAGCAACTAGGCAACGCTCTGGCTACCGGATCTAATGTTGATGAAAAATACGCACAAGGGCGTTGTTTATCACCAAATCGTTGCGTCAGAACACTCAACGCGCAACCTTCTCTCTCGTGGACATAGAGTGTAAATGGTTTACTGTAGTCGGGTGTACCCAATACAGGAGCTGAACACAGTGCATTTCGTAATTCAGAAAAACTTTGCTGACATTCGTCAGACCATGGCACCGGACTCGGAACATCTTTCCCAGTCAAGGCCACCAATGGTTTTGCCAAAAGAGAAAAATTTCGGATCCATTGCCTACAGTATGAAGTAATACCTAACAAGCATTTACAATGCAATGGTCTCGGCATCATTAAAGGTAGAGCTATTGGCATTGCTCATGACATTTCTTTTTTTTTCTTTAAATCATAAATAAATGTCATTGTCATTTACATTGCCAATACACAGCACTCTGCACCTGCACTCACTACTCTGCACACACTCACTACTCTGCACATGCACTCACTACTCTGCACATGCACTCACTACTCTGCACATGCACTCACTACTCTGCACCTGCATTCACTACTCTGCACTCACTACTCTGCACTCACTACTCTGCACCTGCACTCACTACTCTGCACCTGCACTCACTACTCTGCACCTGCACTCACTACTCTGCACTCACTACTCTGCACCTGCACTCACACTTTGCACTCAACAGCACACACCACTCTTCACACACTCGCACTCTGCACTCAACAGCACACACCACTCTGCACACACTACCACACTGCACTCAACAGCACACACCACTCTGCACCTGCACTCGCAGCTCTGCACCTGCACAGCATAATAGGTGATCTCAGGTGCAGCGTTAACTTTACACATACAGTCCTAGGATTAGTGTTAGAGTGCTGGGGTGGGAGACCTGCCAATCTAAGTAATTGCATTCACTTTCACCACGTCTTACCTTATTTTGTTATTATGTAAGCACATATTACCTCAACCTGGCACACATCTAGCCAGCTACAAAGCTCTGATAGTTAATGAATATTTATTGGCTGGATAACTGCCATGAGTCTGTTTAATCTGCCAAAAACACACATTATTTGCAATGCTATACAAAAGCTCAAAGTTCAAACGTAAATAATAATGCAGGAACAAATTAGCATGGAATTTGTCTAAAGAAAAGTGCAGAGGCTCAAAGTTTTCTTAGAGGCGTGTTGTTGCCAAATGCCGGGGTTGCCGATTAAGTTGATTCCACTTCAAGCAAGCCTTTTTTTACACCACCCTACACTCCCTGTCTCTTTATCTTAATCTTGCAGTATTTTCGCCAATGTGTCTCCCTTTGTCACCTTTTGCTTATCTTTCTCTTCATCCTTGTCTTCCACCTTTTCTGCCTTTCCAGCTTAGACCAACCAAAGTCTGACTATAAAAAATGCCCTGGTCTACAAAAATGAGCGTCTCTAGCCACCGGCTAAAATTAAGCACTGGGCGTCATGGTGTACAGTTCACAGAATACAGCAGCCAGCAAAAGAGTTTAAAACGCTGCATGTAACTTTTGAGAGCAGGAGAGCTGCGGGCAGAAGGAAGGGGGGCAGAGGAGAGACGAAGGGGGGCGGGGGGTGCGACGAGAGACGGAGAGCTGCGGGCAGAGGGAAGGGGGGGGGGGGGGGGGGGAGACAGAAACTCGGGATCAGGCTGTAATACCGGGCTGCACATGTGGGCCGGGTGCTGTGGACTAAAACGGCAACTTAGGCAGGCAGCGAGTGTATTGGGAAGGAAAATCAAAGCTGCCTGCTAGTTTTCCATCTGTCTGCCTCTGGCCAATAAAGGCACCGCACGCGTGGTCAGCAGGGCGAAGGCCTTTCCGGAAAAAACAGCAGGCAGGGCGCGGATCCACGAGGGGGTGCTGGGCACGCACTGTCTGCTAGGTCGCATTAATTTGTTTGACAACAACAGAACACTGAGACACATATCACGTGGAAGGCTCCTGATCTTTTGGATATCTGAATTCCGCTATCGGGCACCGGAGCAGAGTGTGACGATTAGCAACAGCGCACTAAATGGCAAGCAGGCTGCCTCAGTACTTACTGTGTCTAAGTGTCAGAGTCCAGGCTGGCGAGGTAAAGTTGCGGCCCGCGACAACGCCGCGTGAGGGCATGAGGTGCTGTCCTCTACTCTGCGCAAATTCAAAATGGGGGCTCGGGGGGCTTCTCTGCGTCCTGGGGCTGAGGTGTGTACTCCACGGCGTCGTGACTGCTGGAGTGAACTAAGTAGGCGAGAGAGATGGGAGCTCCGTGGGGGGAGAGTGGGGGGAGGTGAGCAGCGGAAACGGGGGTGCGAGGAGAGACGAAGGGGGGGGCAGTGTGCGACGAGAGACGAAGGAGGGAAGGGGGGGTTGGGGGAGATAGACAGAAACTCGGGATCAGGCTGGATGCACATGATAAGAAACAGCGAGAAGCAGCATGGAAACAGGGACGTCTGGATCAAAAGTCGGGAGCAGCAGCAAGGGAACAGTGTCATGTGGGCCTCGGATAGACCGATCTAGCAGGATGAAGCTGTGGCATATTTTCCGGCATGATCAAAGACCTGCTCCATGACTATGCTTTAGTGGAGGTGTGGAGGCTCCTCAACCCTCGCAATAAATATCGTACTTTTGTCTCTTGTATGACTACTCGTAAAGAATTTCAGTTTTGGTCCCATAAACCGGAGCAGGGCCTGTGCAGTCATGTGCGAGCTGGCCACCGCACACAGCAGCAATTACACTTGCACCAGAGGTTATGAAGCAGCTCAAATACATTTACAATGTCGCATGAGAGCGGGGGACGAAGGAGAGCTGCGGGCGGAGGGAGGGGGTTAATGAGTATGCTTAGCAGGGCTGACCCGGCCTTTCCTTCTTCTCTGGAACAGAAACTGGGAACAGAAGAGGAAGTGCTGGGAAGACGGGCAATGAAATAAAAGGGAAAGTTTGGGTGGTAAAATTGGAGACATTACTGAAGCAAATGAGAAGGTGTGCACTTGTATGTCGTGGATAGTACTGACAGTTGTCTTGCTGCATACTCCAAACCAAGGAAAAGAGGATACATTTACTCAACTGACTCTGAGGAAAGTACACGGATGTGCAGATGGAAACGTTATTATGTGGTTATAAATGCAGAGTTGGCCAGAAACCGGTTAGATAATAACTGAAATACTGGCCCTGTAAGAAACCAATAATGCTATAAGATTGTCGGTGAGCAGAAGATGCTCCCAACTTTCCAAGAAGGTCGGTTGCTTTGAGGGATGTAGTATGGAAAAATGGCTGAAAGCTCCACCTTGTATCTGCAGGTAGGCATTATACTTGGCATTGCTCTTGTGGGTAAAGTACAGGTCATAGCGCTGCTGGGAGGATGGGAATGTCGTTGATGGGGGCACCCTGACTGTGCTACACATGGCTTTCTGTGGTGTCCATTGGCTGGCTGCGTGGAGTACCTTGAGGCTTTCTAGGTGTCAGACCATCTGCATGCGGGGTGGGGTTTGGGGGGGGGGGGAGGGGGGCTTGCCACCAGAGTGCCATGTGCGGCTTGATGGGTTCCATTCACAGACGAGGCTGTGACTGCGTTTTTACGTAAAACATGTGTGCTTTCGCCATGCTAGCTTCTGACACGACTTCCAGTTTAGTGTGATCCATATTTCACTTTGTATACAAGTAAACGAAAGCCACTTAATTCACAGAGTTTTGCAGATGCACTTTCATAGCGTGAAGTTGCATCACATCGGGTTAGTCATTCATTCAGCGCTGGTACAGTGTCAGAGCTTCACGGAGGCGCTACAACGGCGTGTCTGTTTGGGAAAAGAGCCCTTTATTAGGAGTGCGCGGTTGGTCGATCGAGCATTGAGTCACGCTGGCTACCACAGGCGGCTTTCAGCAAGTGGGCGTCTTTAGTGGACGTGCACTGAAGAAACCCCAGGAAGTAGCTCTGTTTCAGTGAGCATGCAAGGGAAATTCCGACCCTGTGGGTGGGGGGGATGTGGTTTGAACAAAACCAAGGGGGGCGGTGAGGAGGGCGCCGAGTAAGAGGTGGCATATGATGCGCACACACAACACATCTGGAAGGAAAGCCGAGGCCTACAAATTAAGGTTAAACTATGGACCCCTGAATGTCCGAACAGTTATAAAAATCTAGAGGTCCGCAAGGGTGGATTGCACACGTGCTGCAAAGGAAGATATTCTTCCTTGTAAGGAGCAGAACCAATGGAACGTGGGTGCTTGAGTTTTAGGGACACAGAACCTCAGATCTCGAATGTCACAGGGTGCAAGGGCCTCAGCATCTGAGTACTCTAGTGCACAGACCCTCAGATCTCGCCTGTCACGGTGCAAAGGCCTCAGCATCTGAGTACTCCAGGGCACAGAACCTCAGATCTGGACTGTCACAGGGTGCACGGATCAACCGTGGGGCAGAGCAGGACGACGGAGCTGCGGGGGGAGGGAAGGGGGAGGGCAGAGCAGGACGACGGAGCTGCGGGCGGAGGGAAGGGGGGGGGGGGGCAGAGCAGGACGACGGAGCTGCGGAGGGAAGGGGGGCAGAGCAGGACAACGGAGCTGCGGGCGGAGGGAAGGGGGGCAGAGCAGGACAACGGAGCTGCGGGCGGAGGGAAGGGGGGGGCAGAGCAGGACGACGGAGCTGCGGGCGGAGGGAAGGGGGGGGGGGCAGAGCAGGACGAAGGAGCTGCGGGCGGAGGGAGGGGGGGAGCGGGACCGGGACGAAGAAGGGCTGCGGGCGGAAGGATGGGGGAGGGGGACGGAGCTGTGTGCGGATGGAAGGACAGAGCTGGACGAAGGAAAGCGGAGGGAAGGGGGGACGAGCAGAGCAGCTCAGAGCAGCTCTGGAAACAACCACCGTCTTTCTCCGAGGCAAAGCAGAAATGCCTCGGAGAAAGCATGGTCATTTTCGCATTTGGGGGCGTGTTTTGCTGTTCTGAGTGACGGACAACGTCACTGTCTAAAGAACGCAAAAAATCACGCCCCCAAATCCGAAAAGGACGGGGCTACATTGGAGTGACTGATCTCTCCTCCAATGGCTGGCCTCCGTTTAGGAAGCCAGCCAATTGAGGAGAGGTCAAGTACAGAGGCGGATTCAAGCTCCGTACTCAAAATCATTAATTCTCTGACCGGAAGCTGGCAAGCCAGCTTTTCCGGTCCGAGACCTAAAAAGGCACGCACTTCTCTCTGTGTACTAGGAACATTCATCTGCGTAATTGCTTTTATTCTCTCTGGGGTCAACCTTCTTCCCTCCTTTGACAAGAGATGACCTAGGTAGGTCACTTCTTGGCAACAGTATTGCATTTTGGAAGGTGACACTTTGTGATTTAAATTAGACAAATGATGCAATAAGGAAATTGTAGCTGCTTTGCAAGTTTCCTTGTCATCGGCAGCCACTAGAAGATCATCGACATATTGCACTAAAGCAGAACCAGAAGGAAGTACAAAGGAATCTAACTGACTTTTTAATGCCTGACTGTAAATGGATGGGCTTTCACAATAGCCTTGTGGAGCACGTTTAAACCTGAAGCTTCGGCCTCCTAGAGAGAAGCCGAAAATATCTTTGCTTTCCTCGGCTATCGGAATGCTGAAAAAGGCATTCTTCAAGTCGATGACTGGGAACCATGTGGCTGTAGCAGGAATCAACGTTAACAATGCAGTAATGTCTGGAACCACAAGAAACTGTGGAATCACAATTTTGTTAACCTCTCTAAGATCGATTACAAACCTATAGACTGGAGGCTTAGAAGGATCAGTGCGTTTCAGAATTGGCAGTACAGGACTGTTAGACATTTCCTCTAGTTTCTTCTACTACGTCTTTTTTGATCAAATCTTGCACGATCAATAAAAGCGCTCGTTCACCTTCACTAGAGATCTTGTATTGAGGGATTCTTGGAAATTTGACATTTGCTTTCAAAGTGACTACGTATGGTGGAATTTCTAAAAGACCAACATCGTTAGGACCAGTCGCCCAAAGAGTATCAGGGAGAGAACGCAGCTCCAGTGGGAGCGCATCCATTGACAAATACATCGGGGAGATGATTCTTTTACCCAATGTAAGCTGTACTCCTGCCGGAGAACAGTACAGAGTCGCATACAGGCGTTTTAACAAGTCTAAACCAAGCAGATTTTCATTACAACCAGTTGTCAAAATCAGGGGTGCTTTCAATTGACGGGGTCCAACAGAAATAGACAAAGGACCAGATACGGGGTTGTGAACAGGGGCGCCTGAAAAACCTACTGAGACATTTGTTAAGCCAGACAAAGGTGCGCCAGGGAGTTTCGCATGTATGATAGAACTTTTTGCTGCACCAGTATCCAACAGAAACGGTTTGACTACACCTGATGTGGCTACTGTGACATAAGGCCCACTCTGATCTACTGGAACTGATACTACTCCCTCTCTTTGTCCATGGCTGTCCTAGTACTCATTTTGCTGAAATTCCTCACTAACTTCACAGTAGTCTTCAACGTGATACTGTTGAGATCTAGTAGGTTGGGTAGACTGTCCATTTCGCTGATCAAAATAATTAGAAGGGCGATCGTTCGTTTGTGGAGGCATAGCACCTCGTCCTCGACCTCTAGAATTTTGCGTAGAACCACCACGACCTCTCTGAGCTGCTGCAGCATTGTTTTGTGCTAAAACTGGACACTCATTCTTATAATGACCTTCCTTCTTGCAGTAAGCACACTGATTCCATTGGTATTGTGGTCTCTGAGAACCATAATCTGTCCTCTGATATGGCCCTTGCTGTGTGTTAGTCTGATTCGTGCGAGGCGGATATGCCTGCTGCAAAAGAACTTTAGTTTTTAAATCTTTCGTTTTCTTATCTGACTTTTCTTTTTCTTCCTTATCCCTATTTTCATAGTACTGAGCAGTTTCAAGTATTTGCGCAGTCGTAGAGACAGCCCACGCACTTTCAGAATCTTTCAATTTATTACTGAGCTCTGGTAATAGGTTGTGCACAAATTTATCAACAAATAATCTCTGTCCTCCTTCTGTGCTCATATCCTGACCACTGTGATCTACGAAAGTTTCTTCAAACCTTGTGAAAAAGTCGGAGACACTTTCGTCTTTTTTCTGTCTGCATGCGGATAACTTGTCCCAGTTAACGCGCAATGCTGGCATCAAAGTTTTCATTAATTCGATTATTCTTCCAGGTAAATCAGCAATTAGAGGTTCGGGTTTAGAACCACCTATTTGTTGACCATCTGCCGCTATTATAGCTGCCCAATCACCACCTAGGGCAACTGGATGATTTTCTTTACGAATTTTAGCCCAAATTGGTTGCGGTACTACATTGCCAAATAACATGTCAATGTCCACTAAATTCATTACACAAGCTTCAACTGTTTGGGCCAACTCTTTGTAGTATCCGGCTGGATTTTTACGTGGATCTGGCAAGGCCTGTTTCACTGCTAGCACTTCAGCTCGTTTCCACGGAATGTGTATCCACACTCTTTGGAATTGGGCCGGAGCGGCCGCAATACCCTTCACTGCGTCAGCTTGAACGGCTTCGCGCCATATTGGAGGAACCTCCCTCATAGGATATTGTCGACCTTGTTTCGTACTACGTTTCTCTAATTCTCTTGGTGAACGAAGGGAAGGATCGAATCTAAAATCTAAAATTAATTCCATTGCTTCTTTTATCTCTTGACCAATTATCATACCTGCAGCAAATTTTTGTTGAACTTGGATTAATTCATCCGGTACCTGCTCAGATTCGCTCTCTTCCCATTCTTCACGTAAAAGGGAACACATGACATCAAACACATAGCGCTGTGTCGGTTCCTTACATTGCATGAATGTATCTAATACATCTCGTACACTATCTTCCCACTTTCGAAATCCACCGAAGGGCAGTGGAGTCTAATATTCCACGTTCTTCACTACTAGGAAGCTGACTACGTCTCTGAACGGAATCAGAGACAGAACTCCTAATCAAAGTTTTGTAAAAGGGAGACGGAATATTAGTGACAGAATCAGTGATTCTCCGACGAACAGAAAGCGGAGTCGTATAGCTTGTAGAAGTTTGAAGAAGAGTAGTAGTCGGGACAGAAGAAATAGCAACAGTAGGGGTAGTAGGCAAAACAGCTTGTGAAACAACAGGAATCAGCGGTACAGGCATAGGCAAAGGAGCCGGCAACCCTGGAAGAGGGGGTGCCGGAGGAACATTAATATTGACCACAGGTAGTACAGGAGCTTGATTCAGGGGTGCAGGAGCAGGAATACCAGGCTGTCCAGCAACCGGTAATTGAACATTCGGCA
Source organism: Lissotriton vulgaris (assembly GCF_964263255.1). NCBI lineage: Eukaryota > Metazoa > Chordata > Amphibia > Caudata > Salamandridae > Lissotriton > Lissotriton vulgaris. Next base: position 536,082,082 of record NC_141693.1, on the reverse strand, counting down.
AGGGTGGAGCTGTAGCACCTTGTACATACGGTGGGGGTGACCTCAACAAGTAAGACAACAGGGGATCCTTTTCGGGGTCCTCTACTATCTTAGCTGTACTCGATGGTAAAGGAAGGATAGCAATTGTCTATCGCTAGATTACGCTCTCTGTTGGCCACCTCCATTGCTTTCTCAGATTCATTGAGTTGCAGCTGCTTGGCAGACTGTTCTAAAGTCAACTCTTGTTCTTTCTGTTCTTTCTTCAGCTTTTTAGTTTCTCTCTGTTTGGATTCTTTTCGCCAATAACGGAAAGAATCAAACATTGCCGGCTGGGCTTTCTTCTTAAACAATTTCATTTCTAAATTGTCAAGAATTTCAGGTTCAAAACTACCATGCAGTGGCCAACTAAGGACACCATCTTTTTCCGTGTAGCGGATCCATACCTCGTTATAAGAGATAGGGCCCACACCGAACTTGCAATAAAGATCATAAAGAGGAGTTCCAATCGGAGGAACCAGACATGAGTCCTCCAACCGGGAATCCCTGTTGCAACCAAAACAAGACAACATACAATTTTTCCGACTTACCATTTTATAATCCGGAACACAAACAGACACAAACAAAAGGTGCGCACTCGAACCAAGAACTTAGGCCTACCAAAGCGAACAAATGTATCGATACCCAAACTAAACCAAGTGATTATCGTAACCAGAACAACCAGTGATAATCTTACGAAACCAAACCAAACCAAGAACTAAAAGGATTATCCAAACAGGAGCAAACCCTTACGAAGTAACCAAACAACTAGCAACCACTTAATACTTAACTGAGGAACTGAAGACGTCACCAAGGAGAAACCCGTCTTGTCTCGCCGTACTAAGGTCTGCACCTCGGGTCCAAGACAGGGCGACAGTCAAGGCAGCGGACCACTGCAGCCGTCCGAACGGGAACCCTCGTGGAAGAGAACGTCGGGCCACTTTTGCGATATGCCGGGATCGATGAAGTGGGGCGCCTCCCTCTGGAATCTTCACACGAAGCTTCTCGAACTCTTCAGGCTTTTGGACCGGTACCGAATGACGTCGCCCAACGTTGGGCGCCAATTGGAGTTCTGGACTTTTTGGTACCGTCCAGAGGTGTCAGGGACAACACCCGAAGACCCCTGAGTTCTACCTGTCTCGGTGCACAAATAAACAGAAACACGGGCTTCTCGATGGTGGCGTCAAAGACCAAAGGTTTATTACTGCAGGGACACAGAAGTCACAGAAACTACACACGGGCAGAATCTAGGAGCCTGTTCGATTTGTACAAAGTGGGTTGCTCCTTAAATACTAAATTTTCAGCTTGGGGCAACATTCTTCACATGCTAGTACATTTCTAAACCTTCATGTCCTAAACAATAAATATTTGGCGTTACACAAGAATCGTCAACAATATCTGATGTCAAAACATTACGAACGAGGGGTTCCCACTGTTCCATCATAATCCCATGTCAACTTTTCATTCAAGAGCCGGACCGCCTCATCGTAAATTTCGTTACCTCCCCCTAATAAAGGCCCAGAAGGAAAGGAGCAGAGCCAGGTGCGGAAGATAGAAAAGCAGGATAAGAGATGTTTGTGGGTTGTAAATGGGCAAGGCTACCGGCTTCGGCCGCCTAATCATGATCAGGCCAACGAACACGAGAACCAGTATAGCAGGACTGGCCTCAGGCTGGGGAGGCAGCTTTTGCCGAGTCATGCGGCCACAGCGTTTCTGTCCTAAGGTACACGTGTCACTAGCAAGGTGAATCGCCGGCTAAGGCTTACGTGTCCTTAAGTGAAATGGGTTGATCAGAGGTCATTGCGTGTCCATTGACTATGTGAGGGCAAGAATACAAAATGGCTGCCATACTCTAAGATGGATGCCATGGGTGAATCAGAAATGTGTTTATAACAGGAGTGCTCTTGCTCGTAGCATAGCGAAAACACCAGGATATGCTAAATGGATCTTTGCGGTTCACTGATACCAAAATTATGAGTTTACGACAATGTTGAAAACACAGGTTCAAATCGTCACGGAACCTCACCGCCCTTTCCGGGATTTTCTTTTTTTAAAACATTTTTTATTTGTTATGATATACTTCAATCAAACATGAACAATGGCAGTTCTGACACTATAGACATAATTTTTTTGCAGGTATACATTCGTTCGTATTTCTTAACACACAGACCATACCAGAGGTGGCACTACATTTCGCTATCAATTATTAATGTAAGTTCCGTCACTATTCTTTCCGGTATTTTTGATCTCCCAATGTCTTTTGTGTTTTTCAGTGTCAGTCGTCTGTGTCATCTGTGTAGTTATAGCTGGTGAAGTCAATACCATTGATCAGATATGGTAATGATTTCATATAGATGTAGAAAAGCATGGGTGAGATGATTGAGCCTTGACGGACTCCTGCTTTAATGCTGTATGGTTTAGTGGTTTAGAATCGAAAAAAGAAGTATGCATAATATTTGTTCTATTGTTTAGGTAAAATGTGATCCAAGCGAGACCTGTCCTCTCGATTCAGGTTTCCTCAAGTCTTTGGATGAGTGTGTCTTGATCTACTGTGTCATATGCTGCTAAAGGTTGCTAAAAGGTCAAGGAGAAGAAAGGTAGCAACTCAATTGTGATGTACTGTGTTTTTAAGGATAAAGTTATTCCAGAAAGAAGTAATGGCAGAATCTGAAAGAAACAGGTTAGTATTAGATTCCTTACCTTAGAATATCTCCAGGCGTCAGTCTGGATCCGGAAACTTTTGCGTAGCAGTACCCCTGCGCGTCGGTAGGCGTCGTCTGCAGGCGTCCCCTGCGGCTCCGCGTCCGCCGTTGGCGTCGTGCGCCGTGATGACGTCGCTGGAGTATATAGACGCCGCCTCCGCGTGCTGTCAGTTCTTCTTTTTTCCGCGCCAGTTAGCGCAGATCCGAAGAGCAGTACTCCGGTCTTTGACCAAGTTTTTTGATCTTTTTGATCTTTTGAATCTTCTTCGGTGCCGGTAGGATGCCCGGTTTTAAGAACTGTGACGACTGTGACCGGACGATGTCGGTCACGGATCATCACCGACTCTGTCTCCGGTGCCTGGGCCCCGACCCCGACCACGACGTGGACGCCTGCGTCGATTGCCGGGCCTTGACGAATAAAGCTAGGCGGGAGCGGTCCCGCAAGCTGCTCGAGCTCCGGGTGTCGGCCCCACGTCGAGAGCGGTCCCGGTCCGGCCGGAGGTCAAGGAAGCGATCGAGGGAGCGGTCGCGGAGCCGTCATGGCGCTCCGGGAGTCGTCACCATTCTTCTGGTTCCTCAGGTAGGAAGCACAAAAAGTCGGGGCGTCGTCATCGTACCCCCGACGCTCGCGCGATGCGGCCGGGGGTTCGGGTGGCCCCACCCCCGCGGCTCCGCGTGAGTCGCCGACGCGGCCTGCTCCATACCCTGCGGTCCCTGGGCAAGGCGCGTCGCCTGAGGAGATAGAGGCGTACCTCGTGGCCATGAGGGCTCTTTCTCCTCCGGCGGGTTCTGCGGCGCCTTTGGCCCCTGTGAACCCGTCCGGGGGCCCTAGCGTTTCGGGTGACCCTGCCTCGACACCGTCGGGTGCTCCGGCCCCGCTGCCGCCGACGGCTCCGATCCCGGCGCCGCAGTGGCCCTCTGGGTCGACGCCGGCTGGTCGTCCGGCCTCTCCGGCGCTGATTCCATCGGGGCAACCCCTCGCGGCGCCGGTTCCCCGGCTCCGGGCGGCGCCATCCCCATTCCCTCTACGGCTCGACGCCGATGGGGCCTGTGAACCCCGAGGAGCTGGTCCACATTGTTGATTCCGAGTATGGTGAGGATGTAGAATACTGAGAGGGGTGGGAGGGGTCTGAGGACCCTCTGACACGCGAGTGTCAGTACGACATGGACTGGACAGGTGACTTGGGTGACGCCAGTGGTCTGGATGACTCCCCCAACCCTGGCTTTGTCTCGCCTCCTACCGCGGCTACGGAGGAGGGGGCTGCCTATTCAGTGGTGTTGATGAGGGCTGCCAAGGTCTTAAACCTTGTGCTCCCCGTCGCGGCCGTGAGGACTAACATCCTCACTGAGGTACTCAAACCGCAGTCATGCCCACAGGAGCCACTGCTGCCGTTCAACGAGGCCTTAACTGACGTTTTTTGGGCACGAGGTCCAGCCCCGCTTCAGGTTCGCCTGTTGATAGGAACGTGGCCAGACGCCACCGTCCGTGTTCGGACGACCCCAAGTTTCTGTCCACCCACCCCACCCCTGAGAGTCTGGTGATCCAGGCCTCCACCTCCCAGACCGCATTCCCGTCGGCCCCGCCCGACAGGGAATCAAAGAGGTACGACCAGTATGGCAAAAAGGTCTACTCGTCCCTGAGTCTGGGACTGCGGTCTTGCAACACCGCGTGCCTCTTGGGCCGCTACACCCACTCTCTGTGGGATACGGTCGCGGACCTGCTGCCTGAATGCCCGCCGGAGGTACGGGCTAAGCTCGGCAAGGCTATGATTGAAGGCCGAGACGCATCAAGATACTCCATCAGGTGTGGTCTTGATACGACCGACTTGCTGGGCAGAGCGATGTCCACGACGGTGGCGATTCGTCGCCACACCTGGCAGAGATCCGCCAACTTCTCGGCTGATGTCCAGAATGCCTTGATGGACATGCCGTTTGATGGCAGTCGCCTGTTTGGCGACAAAGCGGACCACGCGCTGGAGCGCTTCAAGGACTCCAGGGTCACGGCCAAGTCCTTAGGTCTCTCGACCCAGCGCCAGCAAACGGGTTTGTTTTGCTCCTTTCGTGGCCAAGGAAGGGGCGGTCCCACACGTGCTGCCAGCCACGCGCCGCAACAGACTTATCAACGTGGTGGCAGCCGTGGAAACCGCCGTGGTGGCGGTCGGGGACAGCGGCGAGGTCAGGCCACACCTCCCCCCGCAGCATCTGCCACTAAATCCTCCTAGTCTGTGCTTTCAGGCCCATGTGACGCCAGTGGCAGGCAGGGTTCGCCATCACCTTTCCCACTGGCGCACAATAACATCGGACAGGTGGGTGCTGCAGCTCGTCCGAAGGGGCTTGAGGTTCCGTGACGATTTGAACCCGAGTTTTCAATATTGTCGGAAATACATAATATTGGTATCAGCAAACCGCAAATGATCCATTTAGCATATCCTGGTGTTTTCGCTACGATACGAACAAGAGCACTCCTGTTATGAACACATTTCTGATCTACCCACGGCATCCATCTTAGATCATGGCCGCCATTTTGTGTTTCTTGCCCTCACATACGCAATAACCTCTGATCACTTCATTTCGATTAAGGACACGTAGCCTTAGCCGGAGATTCACCTCTCTCATGACACGTGCACCCTAAACCAGATCACGCTGTAGCTGCATGACTCGACAAAGGCTGCCTCCTCTGCCCGAGGCCAGCCCACCTGAACTGGTTCTCGTGTCCATTGTCCCGATCATGATTAGGCGGCCGAAGCCGGTAGCCTTGCCCATTTACAACCCACAAACATCTCTTATCCCGCTTTTCTATCTTCTGCACCTGGCTCTGCTCCTTTCCTTCTGGGCCTTTATTAGGGGGAGGTAACGAAATTTACGATGAGGCGGTCCGGCTCTTGAATGCAATATTGACAAGGGATTGTGATGAACTAGTGGGAACCCCTCTCCGTAGATGTTTTTGTATCAGATTTTATCAACAGTTCCTGTGTACGCCAAATATTTATTGTTTGTAACACAAAGGTTTTGGGAATGTACCAACATGTGAAGAATTCGCCTGAAGGCCAAAAATCAGTATATAAGGAGCAACCCTCTTTGTACAATTTGAACAGGCTCCTAGTTACTGCCCATGCGTAGTTTCTGTGACTTCTGTGTCCCTGCAGTAATAAACCTTTGGTCTTTGACGCCACCATCGAGAAGCCCGTGTTTCTGTTCATTTGCGCACCAAGGCAGGTGGAACTCCGGGGTCTTTGGGTGTTGTTCCCTGACACCTCTGGACGGAACCAAAAAGTCCAGAACTCCAGGCTACTCCCTCCCCTTCGAGACAACTCCTCCAGCCATGCCACCGCAGAACCACCGTGTGTCGGGGGACCACTTGACACTTCTGAGGGAGGAAGTTACGGCCCTCTTGGCCAAGGGGGCCATCGAGCGCGTTCCTGGGCCAGAAGTAGGACGTGGTTGCTATTCCCACTACTTTCTGGTCCCCAAGAAGGACAAACGGGGCCTACGTCCTATCTTGGATCTAAGGAACGTCAACGGCTTCCTCCGGAAGGAGAAGTTCAAGATGTTGACATTGGCTCAGGTCTTGGCTGCTCTAGACCCGCAAGAGTGGATGGTAGCGTTGGACTTGCAGGATGCGTATTTTCACATCCCCGTCCTGCCGGCCCACCGGCGTTACTTGCGGTTCACGGTAGGCCACGAGCACTTTCAGTTTATCGTGCTCCCCTTCGGCCTTACCAGCGCCCCACGGGTGTTCACATAGGTGATGGAGGTGGTCGCAGCTCATCTGCGCCGATTGGGGGTTTCAGTCTTCCCCTATCTAGACTACTGGTTGTTGAAGGCGGGCTCGCCCCAGACAGTCGTCCACCACCTTCAGATGACGGCAGACCTCCTGCACGAGCTGGGGTTCTCCCTCAACGTGCCAAAATCACACCTGTGTCCCTCTCAAAAGCTCCTTTTCATCGGAGCGGTTCTTGACTTGGCGCAGTTTCGGGTCTATCCTCCGGAACGGCGAGTCCAGGATATACAGGCTTTGATTCCCATCTTTCAGCCGTTATCCCGGGTTTCGGTCAGGTTGACACTGCGGCTGCTGGGGCTGATGGCTTCCTGCATCCTTCTGGTGCATCACGCCCGGTGGCGGATGCGGGCTCTGCAGTGGGACCTGAAGTTTCAGTGGGCCCAGCATCAGGGCAATCTGTCCGACCATGTCTTGATCTCGGAGGGCACTGCAAGACAACTGCAGTGGTGGCTTACGGACCGCGATTGGGTCAGAGGCAGATCCCTCTCCCTTCCCCAACGGAGCACGTTGTTGTGATGGACGCGTCCCTCCAGGGCTGGGGAGGCCACCTGGGAGAGGCAGAGATCAGAGGCATCTGGTCTCCGGCGGAGTCCTGACTCCATATAAACTTGTTGGAGCTCCGGGCGATTCGTTTGGCACTGAAAGCATTCCTCCCCTTTGTCAACGGGAGTGTAGTGCAGGTGTTCACGGACAACACCACCGCCATGTGGTACTGCAACAAGCAGGGCGGGGTGGGGTCGTGGACTCTTTGCCAGGAGGCTCTGCGCCTCTGGCAATGGCTGGAACGTCAGGGGGTGACTCTGACGGTTCAACACCTGGCAGGTACTCTGAACGCCAGGGCGGACAAACTCAGCCGTCGGTGCTCGATGGATCACGAATGGCGTCTGAACTCGGACGTGGCGCAAGGCCTCTTTCGGCAATGGGGAGAGCCTTGGTTAGATCTATTCGCCACAGAAGAGAACGCGCAATGTCATCAGTTCTGCGCGTTGGAATTTCCAAGACGGCACTCGCACGGCGACGCCTTTCGGCGCGAGTGGAGTTGCGGTCTGTTATACGCCTTTCCGCCTATACCACTTCTGCCCAGAGTGCTGAAGAAGATCAGGCACGACCGGGCCCAAGTCATACTTGTGGCTCCGGACTGGGCTCGAAGGTACTGGTATCCCGAGCTACTCAGCATGTCAGTCGGTCCCCCGATCCGCCTGCCTCTTCAGGAGGACCTTCTGTCGCAGCAGCAGGGGACGGTCCTTCACCCGAACCTATCCAGCCGCCACCTCCATGCGTGGAGATTGAGCGGCGGCAGTTGAGGCCATTTGACTTGCCTCCTGAAGTCTGTAATGTGATTCTGGCAGCCAGGCGTTCCTCCACGAAATCGGTATACGCCTGTCGGTGGAACAAGTTTGTGGCATGGTGCACAGCAAAGGCTGTGGATCCTCTCTCTGCCCCTCTTTCTGAGGTTCTTCTCTTCCTTCTTTCTCCTGCCCAGCAGGGCTCTGCTCTGGGCACTATCAAGGGCTACCTTTCTGGCCTTTCGGCCTTTCTGAGGCTGCCTGATCAACCTTCTTTGTTCAAGTCCCCCATTGTAACAAGATTCTTGAAGGGCATCACACACATGTATCCACCTGTTCCGTTTGTGATGCCTCAGTGGGACTTGAACCTGGTTCTCACCTTCTTGATGTGTGCTCCCTTTGAGCCACTTCACTCTTATCCTCTCCGTCTCCTGACTTTAAAGACGGCCTTCCAGGTTGCCATCACCTCTTCCAGGAGGGTGAGTGAGCTCCAGGCTCTTTCTGTCAAACCTCCTTTCATGTCCATTCATCCAGACAAGGTGGTTCTGAGAACTAGACCTTCTTTCCTGCCCAAAGTTGTCTCTGCTTTTCACATCGGGCAGTCCATCACCCTCCCTTCCTTCCTCCTCCGCATCCTTCAAAGGATGAAGAACGGCTCCATCGTCTGGACCCAAAACGTGCGCTTTCATTTTATATGGATCGCACACGCCAGTTCCGGGTGGATGACCAACTGTTTGTTAGCTACGTGGGTGCGAAGAAGGGACGGGCGGTACATAAACGGACCATCTCTCGGTGGGTCGTTCTGTGCATCAAAGCGTGCTACTCTTTGGCTCGGAAGGAGCCTCCTGTTGGGCTGAGGGCCCATTCCACTCGGGCCATGGCGGCTACTACTGCCCTGGGTCAGGGAGTCCCCTTGCAGGACATTTGCCAGGCGGCTACGTGGGCCTCGCTGCACACCTTTGCGAGGCACTACTGCCTGGACAGTCAAGTCCGGAGGGATGGCTTCTTTGGCCGTTCTGTCCTCCAGGACTTTCTGGTGTAGGATTGTATTGGTTCGCAGACCCACCACCGGGGTTGGTATTGCTGGGGTATCTATTCTAAGGTAAGGAATCTAATACTAACCTGTTTCTTTCAGATGAACAAGTTACTTACCTTCGGTAACGATATATCTGTAAGAAACAGTAGTTAGTATTAGAATCCTTACCGCCCGACCATCCTCCCCGTTCTGCGAACTGATACCTAGGGTTCAGGACATCCCTTTCAGGGCCCTAGTTTCAAATGGCACCAGTGTTAGTTCTCACATGGCTCTGCGTGTTCTGGCGCGGAAAAGCTGTGTGCAAAGAACTGACGTCAGCGCGCGGAGGCGGCGTCTATGTACTCCAGCGACGTCATCACGGCGCACGACGCCAACGACGGACGCGGAGCCGCAGGGGACGCCTGCAGACGACGCCTACCGACGCGCAGGGGTACTGCTACGCAAAAGTTTCCGGATCCAGACTGACGCCTGGGGATATTCTAAGGTAAGGAATCTAATACTAACTACTGTTTCTTACAGATATATCGTTACCGAAGGTAAGTAACTTGTTCTTCAGCGCCTCTTCCTGGGCGGAATCCAGTTTGAGTCAGAAAGTATGGAATTCTCTTTCGGCATCTGAGCTAAAGCTGTTCTTCCTATAAGTTTGCCCAAGGATGGTTTGCTGAAGTTGTCGGGTAGTTTATTTTTTTTTTAACAGCGGGCATATGTATACCTTTTGGCTTCTGGGAAAGCGACTGTTTGGCTGGGATGGCCACAGACGTTGAGAGAATGTTTTAGAAGATTTGAAGTGGATAAGGGTCAGAGAAGCAGCTTGCTGGCTAACTCGCTTTTACAAGTTCCAGAAATTCAGTTGATAGCTCTTATGAGGAACATAAAAAGGCTGTTCTTTTCTTTCTCTGGATGGTTTTGTAGGTAATCGTTTGGTGATGTTGTTTTTTTAAGCTTGGATCAAACAGGTTTACTTTAGTTGTGTAAAGATTTACCACTTTGTTACAAAATACTTGAGAAATGGGTAGCTCGCTTCTGTACATTTTGGCTTCAAGAACTCTGATTTATAAAATTCTTTATCAGCACGGTTGGCATTGTAAATTCAGTTGGATTAGTATAATGACCTTTTTGATTGTAGACTTGTATATTCACTCGTGCGTGTCAATAGTCAATTTAACCAGACAGGACATCCCCTCTTGCTTTTAATCTTGCCTTACTGTTCCAGCATAACATTTTAAGGACTAATAAAGGCAATTTTATATCATTGTGGCACTGATCACTCACCCTGCACTTCCAAAAAACCAGCTCCGCTGTAATCAGGCGTTGTAGCACACCTGAGAGGCATTCAGCCACTCAGGTGTAGACCCTATGATGAAGCATGTCACCAACTAGGTTGGTGAGTGAGGGTTCTTTTAAAAACTAAGTGTTACTCCTTTTGCCTCGTTCCATGTAGTAACTTGGAATTACTCATTCTTTTGTTGATAATATTTATACTTTAAGGGGACAGGGAGTGGTTCCGTTAGACCCTTTCTCTCTCTGTGTTTAATTGCACTTAAGTGTACACCTTGCACCAGTCCACACAACCCTCATGGTGATTTAAGAGGTCTTAGATAACCTTAGAAAGCTCTCTAAGTGGTAGCTGTGGAGAGCAACCTTCAGGCTTAGTCCAGAAGGAGTGTAAAACAGATTGTTTTTATCGGAATGCAATCTTATAGTATTGATTAAATGAAAAATAATCACACAAGGTATTTATAAAAATATCTATTTATTATAAAGCACTCTCTAACACATACAAGTATCTCCTACCCGGAGCTGTGCACAATGCACACAATACTTGCAAATATGTCATGGTATATAGCACAAAATACACAGTGAGCCCCAGGGAGGACCAAACCATATACTAAGAAAGTTGTATGAGAACCACAACTAGTGTCCAGACAATGTCGAGAGGATGTAGAAGTGCTGGGGACCCAAGGAACCACCCAAGGTGAGTACGTTGGAGCCCCACGGAGACCTTGTGCAGTGTTAGTACATGACAGCATGCTCCGTACAAGACTACGTGTAAGTCGTGGTTGGATTTTTAAAGATTAAGAACCCTTCCCAGTGGACCTTGAATAAACCCCATGGAAGGCAGAAGGTTGGAGAGCCACCTCATCCATTGATTCCCTAGTACCCTCTTTACCTACACCAGGGAAGCTGGGTGCATACGTGTGAAGTGGTGTCGGAATCCGCCGTTGTTTCCAATGGACTACTTCAGGAAAGTCATGCTGCTAGAAGAGGAGAAAGTTCTGAAGATGGATTCTAGACGAGAAGTACCTGCAAGAAAAGGGGACAGAGTCTGTCACTCAAGAGTGACCAGGAGACTTGGAAGACAAATGCCCTCCGATGTCGGGTGTTGCAGGAGAGTTAACGAGGGCCTGGACTCTGCAGCTGAGGACCAGGCGGTGCTGAGGAAGACCATGAACCATGCATAAGCAGTCCCACAAAGGATATCGCGTGCTGAGGGGTCGGTGTGCGACGTGTGCACCTCCAAGCCTTGGCAAATGCAACTGTTGCAGGAGCTGAAGGAGCAACGTCGGGACCAGCAAGGTCCAGAGGACTCACCAAAAGCAGGGGAGTCGGGGCAGGCCCAAGCAATCCGGGAAGCCCAAGAGAAACAAAGGTGACCCTCGAATGGACACTCTGGCCCGAGGCACTTGAGTCGCGAGAGGACCTCAAGCAGCTCAGCAAAAGGTAGAGGCCACAATGCCATTGATGCGGTGTGGCTGAAGATTCTGGTCACAGTAGATGCTTGAGGTTGGGGCTACTTGGAGCCCAAAGATCGTCTTGGAGAGGAGTCAACAATCCTTTGCAACTGCAAGTTGATGATGTGCACAGGGGTCCGGTTATTGCAACACCCACGAGGGATACTGGGCTCAAATTTGGTGAGAGAGAAAGGCAGTCCTCGGGAGCTGTGGAAATCACACCTGGGTTGCCGAGCCGTTTGGAGTCCAGAGGAGCTCCGGATCTGCAGACAGGTCTGGCTGTGAATGCAGGGGAGTGACTCTTTCACTTCAAGGGAGATTCCTTTAGGTGTCTTTTGACGCCCACGGGTCTTAGAAAGTTCCTGTACGGTACACAGGCACAGATGTTGCAGCAGACTGGAAGGGAGACGAATTTGAGCCCAAATGAAGTCCAGAGTGCCCAGGTGGTAGAAGTAAAAATGCGGTCTGATCTGAATCTTATCCCACAACAAATCTAGGGACCCAGGTAAGCCCTTAAGTAACATAGGGAAAGGGTTGGGAAGATTCAGGGGACTGTCTGGACAGAGGGGAGACTACTCCCATGTCCTTTGTCCAGTTTCGCGCCAGAGCAGGAGCCCACAGCTCCCAGGACTTGTTTGAACTGGACTATGTGCAGGGACACCAAATGTGCCCCTCATTCAGACTGAGTGACACTGGCAAGCGCACCCACCCCACCCCACCCCAATACACTAAATCCTGTTTGGGAGGTGGTCACACCTCCCTGTAACAGGATGCCTATTGTTCTGCCTTCCCCAGCTCGAGTTCGCTGAGCACCAGGAGAGCAGAATTGTGTGTCTGGTCGGCAGCAACCATTTTGTACTATCCGAGTCAAAAAGGCTGGTACCGGAAACTCAGAGCCTATCGGAGGGCTCTTCCACTGCTTGTAATAATATTTCCCACACCATTTATGGTGTGAGGGGTATGATTCTACCATGTTTGATACCAAACTTGATAGGATTTGTTGCAGCCAGTTTCGAGATGGCCATTGCATAATTACGTGGTGCCTCTATATAGTACATGATTCAGAAAAGGGGATGGTGATGAACAGAGTGTCTGAATTAAGCAGACCACTCTTACCCAGTCCAAAGATCAGGGCTTGATCCATCACCGTTATTTATCTCACTGCACCATCCCAGCTCAGAACCTGGCTATATGCAAATCAGTCTGTCCCTGGCCCAGTGCATCATGGGAACAGGGCAGACTAAACTGCCAAGCCAATTCTTCACCAGAAAGGAGACAAGCTACCGGGGACCGGTTTCTGGCATTTCAGCCGTCTTCGGCCCGGCTTGCTTGAATCCTGATGGTGCAGTGAGAAAGGGACTCATGTCTGAGTATACCCTGCCACACCTATGTGGCCAAAAACGATTCAGAAAAGGGGGTGGTGATGAACAGAGTGTCTGAATTAGGCAGACCACTCTTACCCAGTCCAAAGATCAGGGCTTGATCCATCACCGTTATTTATCTCACTGCACCATCCCAGCTCAGAACCTGGCTATATGCAAATCAGTCTGTCCCTGGCCCAGTGCATCATGGGAATAGGGCAGACTAAACTGCCAAGCCAATTCTTCACCAGAAAGGAGACAAGCTACCGGGGATCGGTTTCTGGCATTTCAGCCGTCTTCGGCCCGGCTTGCTTGAATCCTGATGGTGCAGTGAGAAAGGGACTCATGTCTGAGTATACCCTGCCACACCTATAGTGGCCAAAAACGATTCAGAAAAGGGGGTGGTGATGAACAGAGTGTCTGAATTAAGCAGACCACTCTTACCCAGTCCAAAGATCAGGGCTTGATCCATCACCGTTATTTATCTCACTGCACCATCCCAGCTCAGAACCTGGCTATATGCAAATCAGTCTGTCCCTGGCCCAGTGCATCATGGGAACAGGGCAGACTAAACTGCCAAGCCAATTCTTCACCAGAAAGGAGACAAGCTACCGGGGACCGGTTTCTGGCATTTCAGCTGTCTTCGGCCCGGCTTGCTTGAATCCTGATGGTGCAGTGAGAAAGGGACTCATGTCTGAGTATACCCTGCCACACCTATAGTGGCCAAAAACGATTCAGAAAAGGGGGTGGTGATGAACAGAGTGTCTGAATTAAGCAGACCACTCTTACCCAGTCCAAAGATCAGGGCTTGATCCATCACCGTTATTTATCTCACTGCACCATCCCAGCTCAGAACCTGGCTATATGCAAATCAGTCTGTCCCTGGCCCAGTGCATCATGGGAACAGGGCAGACTAAACTGCCAAGCCAATTCTTCACCAGAAAGGAGACAAGCTACCGGGGACCGGTTTCTGGCATTTCAGCCGTCTTCGGCCCGGCTTGCTTGAATCCTGATGGTGCAGTGAGAAAGGGACTCATGTCTGAGTATACCCTGCCACACCTATAGTGGCCAAAAACGATTCAGCGTGGAAGGGTATTCTCAGATGTGAGACCTTTGCTCATTGCACCATCAGGATTCAAGCAAACCGGGTCGAAGACGGCTGTAATGCCAGAAACCGGTCCCCGGGAGCTTGTTTCCTTCCCAGTGTAAGAATTGGCTTTTGTAGTTTGGTTTGTCCTGTTCCCATCATGCACTGGGACAGGAAGAGACTAATTTGCATACAGCCAGGTTCTGAAACTGGGATGGTGCAGTGAGCTAAAAAACGGTGTTGGATCTAGCCCTGATCTCTTGACTGGGTGAGAGCTTTCTGCTTAATTCAGAGACTCTGTCCCTCACCACCCCTTGTTGTAAATATTTTTGTCCACCCTAAGCGTGGAAGGGTATTCTCAGATGTGAGACCCTTTCTCATTGCACCATCAGGATTCAAGCAAACCGGGCCGAAGATGGCTGTAATGCCAGAAACCGGTCCCCGGGAGCTTGTTTCCTTCCCAGTGTAAGAATTGGCTTTTGTAGTTTGGTTTGTCCTGTTCCCATCATGCACTGGGACAGGAACAGACTAATTTGCATACAGCCAGGTTCTGAAACTGGGATGGTGCAGTGAGCTAAAAAACGGTGTTGGATCTAGCCCTGATCTCTTGACTGGGTGAGAGCTTTCTGCTTAATTCAGAGACTCTGTCCCTCACCACCCCTTGTTGTAAATATTTTTGTCCACCCTAAGCGTGGAAGGGTATTCTCAGATGTGAGACCCTTGCTCATTGCGCCATCAGGATTCAAGCAAACCGGGCCGAAGACGGCTGTAATGCCAGAAACCGGTCCCCGGGAGCTTGTTTCCTTCCCAGTGTAAGAATTGGCTTTTGTAGTTTGGTTTGTCCTGTTCCCATCATGCACTGGGACAGGAACAGACTAATTTGCATACAGCCAGGTTCTGAAACTGGGATGGTGCAGTGAGCTAAAAAACGGTGTTGGATCTAGCCCTGATCTCTTGACTGGGTGAGAGCTTTCTGCTTAATTCAGAGACTCTGTCCCTCACCACCCCTTGTTGTAAATATTTTTGTCCACCCTAAGCGTGGAAGGGTATTCTCAGATGTGAGACCCTTGCTCATTGCACCATCAGGATTCAAGCAAACCGGGCCGAAGACGGCTGTAATGCCAGAAACCGGTCCCCGGGAGCTTGTTTCCTTCCCAGTGTAAGAATTGGCTTTTGTAGTTTGGTTTGTCCTGTTCCCATCATGCACTGGGACAGGAACAGACTAATTTGCATACAGCCAGGTTCTGAAACTGGGATGGTGCAGTGAGCTAAAAAACGGTGTTGGATCTAGCCCTGATCTCTTGACTGGGTGAGAGCTTTCTGCTTAATTCAGAGACTCTGTCCCTCACCACCCCTTGTTGTAAATATATATTCTATATAGTACATGGCTGCTTCACTGACAACCCAGGAGAATGGACTCCGTATGCTGCAGGAGTGTGCTGCTCATGCAGGGGCACCCTCTCAGAACCAAGCACCCTGCCTTCAGGATTGCAAAGGCCTGCTATAGGGGTGACGTACAGGTTTTAAGTACAGTGACACTAGATATAGGAAACCTATATCTTTAGTAAGTGGTGCTAGCACCAGGCTGCATGGGCAGGTCTGTAGTTCCATTTTGAGTGGTCCCTCATCTGTTGCATAATGAATGATTCGGTCCATGGGAGACCTCCGGGGTACCCATGCCCTGGGTACCTTAAAACCATATATTAGGGACTTATATGGGTACCCCAGTATCCAATTTGGGATGTACTGAAGTACTGAACATAACAAATCTGAAAGAAACAAGTTAGTGTCAGATTCCTTACCTTAGAATATCCCCAGGCGTCCGACTGGATCCGGAAAGTTTTGCGTAGCAGTACCCCTGCGCGTCGGTAGGCGTCGTCAGCGGCTCCGTGTCCGTTGTCGGTGTCGTGATCGCCGGGATGACGTCGGAGTACTTAGACGCCGCCCTCTAGCACCGACGTCAGTTCTTTTTTGCATGCCAGCAAGTGCAGATCCGGGAAGAGCAGTACTCCTAGTCATTTTTTGACAAAACTTTTTCGATCTCTTTTGGATCTTCTAGAGTCGATTCTCGACTCTGTGCCGATAGGGATCCCCGGGTTCAAACCCTGCGACGACTGTAACCGCATGATGTTGGTTACCGACCCCCACCATCGGTGCCTTTACTGATTCGGGCCGACCACGTTGACAAGTCGTGCCCCGACTGCCGTTCCTTGACGTCGAAGGCTAGGCGGGAGCGGTCCCGTAAGCGCCTCGAGCTCTGGCAGTCGGCCCTGCGCCGCTCGAGGTCCCGGTCCAGGAGGAGGTCGAGGGACCTGTCGCGGGGCCACAGTCATCACAGCTCGGCGAGTCAACACCACTCGTCGGGCTCCAAGTCCTCAGGTAAGTCGAAGCACAAGAAGTCAAAGAAGCGACATCGCTCTTCTGACTCCCCTCAACGTTGGGTGACACCGCCCATGTGGCTCAGCCGGAGCTGCAACCGCCGCATCCAGCTCCACACCCACTGGTCCCTAGGCTGCACCAACACAGGAGGAGATCAGCGCCTTTCTCACGGCCATGAGGTCGCGCTTCCCTCGTTGGAACCCGCTGAGGCGCCTTGGGGCCGTCTGGGAGCCCAAGCGGGCCGGCGGCCCCGGCGCCGTCGGGTGCTTCGGCCCCGGCACCGTCGACGACTCCGGTCCCGACGCCAGAGGGTTCCTCAGGATCCACGCCTGGATCTGTGACGACGCCGGTCGACCTTACGACCCCTCCGCTGGCGCAGTCACCTAGGGTGTCGTCCCCGATCCCCACCCCGGTCTGGATCTGGTGTCGGACCGGTGCCGTCTTTCACGCCGATCGGTGAGCCCTTCACCGTCGACCTGGCTCCATCATTTATTCCTGACTTTCAGGAAATGGATAACGAGGGGGATTGGGAGGGGTCTGAGGACCCTCTGGCACGGCAGTGCCAGTTGAGCCAGGACTGGGCAGACGAACTGGGGGAGGCCAGTGGTATGGACACTTCGCCCAACACTGGATTTGTCTCCCCTCCTACCATGGCTACGGAGGAGGGGGCTGCTTACAGCGTGGTGTTGACTAGGGTAGCCAAGGCTTGGCTCTTGAGCTCCCAGTCGCGGCCGTGAAGACTAACCTCCTCATTGAGGTGCTCAAACCGGAGGCAAGCTCCTCAGAGCCTCTCCCGCCGTTTAACGAAGCCCTCACTGACGTTCTGTTGGGCATTTGGTACAAGCCCTCTTCAAGCCTCCCTGTAGATCGGAACGTGGCCCGACGCTACCGCTCGACTCCGGGTGACTTCAGTTTCCTGTCCGTTCACCCAACCCCTGAGAGCCTGGTGATCCAGGCCTCCACCCCCCAGACTGCATTCCCGACCGCCCCTCCGGATCGGGAGTCCAAAAGGTACGATCAGTTTGGGAAGAAACTGTTCTCACTGAGTTTGAGGTTGCGGTCTGTCAACACCGCCTGCCTTTTGGGACGTTACTCCCACTCTCGGTGGGATACGGTTGCGGAAGTGCTGCCGTAGTGCCCGGCAGAGGTCCAGGCAAAGCTTATCCAAGCCCTAGCAGAGGGACGGGATGCAGCACGCTATTCCATTCGGTGTGGGCTGGATACCACCGACTCGCTAGGCAGGGCGATTGCAACGACGGTGGTGGTTCGCAGTGACGCCTGGCTTAGGTCCGCCAATTTTTCGGGGGATGTCCAAGCCTCCCTTATGGACATGCCCTTTGATGGCCGTCGCCTCTTTGGCGACAAGGAGGACAGTGCGCAGGGCTACGACCAAGTCCTTGGGCCTCTGCCAACGCCAGCAAACTTCCCCCTTTCGTGGCCAAGAAAGGGGCGCCCCCTCAGGTCCAGCCAGCCACAGGCCGCAGAACCAACCTCAACGTGGCCGCTAACGTGGTAACCGCCATGGCGGTGCCGGGGGACACCGGCAAGGTCAGTCCACACCCGCCCCCGCAGCATCTGCGTTAGTCCGAGTTTTCAGGCCCATTCGACGCCAGTGGGGGGGCAGGGTTCGCCATCACCTCCTCCACTGGCGAGAAGGGCAAAGGAGGCCTACGCCCTATCTTGGACCTACGGAGCGTCAACGGCATCCTCCGGAAGGAGAAGTTCAAGATGCTGACTTTGGTTCAGGTCCTAGCTGCCCTGGACCCGAAAGACTGGATGGTGGCATTGGACTATTGAGGAAAACAAGGGACCCCTATATGAATAGCTAGCTATAACATAGGGAAATGAACTAAAGTAAGAAAAGTTATAGCTAGAAAAGGATATCTATCTACATATCTATAACACAAATACCAACTTGCTAGTGAACTAAATAGTTGTCATAAGAAACGGGACACCCTATTAACACAATATGGACACTGGACGATGATATAGTGATGTATTTATTAATTTATTTAGAGGTATAACATTTCATATTTTATGCTGTTTTTCATCAAGTAAACAATTTATGATTCATATTCAATCGTTTTATAAAGCAGATATTAACAGTCAATATATACAAATCCAATAACGGACGGAGCGTTGATTCAGGCAGTGCGGCAGATGTCTACAACGCGCGTTTCGGCATACACGCCTTCATCAGGTAGCCGTCTATTGCACTATAAAATATCCAATAATGATTTCATTAGTTATTATCAGGGTGTCTACTAGGGATGTCAGTCAAGATAACCGCACGAGGTATTTACAAAAGACAACAACAATTAAAATAGTTTGTACTTGCACTTTGTGAGAACCATAACCATTTAAAAAGTCACCATATATACATAGGATGTGCTTAAGAAAGGTCATATTAATGAACCCCCTCATAATAACTAATGAAATCATAATTGGATATTTTATAGTGCAATAGACGATTGAATATGAATCATAAATTGTTTACTTGATGAAAAACAACATAAGATATTAAATGTTATACCTCTTAATAAATTAATAAATACATCACTATATCCTCCTCCAGTGTCCATATTGTGTTAATAGGGTGTCCCCTGTTTCTTATGACAACTATTTAGTTCACTAGCAAGTTGGTATTTGTGTTATAGATATGTAGGTAGATATCCTTTTCTAGCTATAACTTTTCTTACTTTGGTGGCATTGGACTTGCAGGACGCGTATTTCCACATCCCTGTCCTGCCGGCCCACCGGCGTTACCGGAGGTTCACGGTAGGCCACGAGCACTTTCAGTTTACCATGCTCCCCTTCGGCCTTACCAGCTCCCCACGGGTGTTCACGAAAGTGATGGTGGTGGTCGCAGCTCATCTGCGCAGATTAGGGGTTTCTGTCTTCCCCTACCTCGATGATTGGTTGTTGAAGGCGGGCTCGCCCCAGACAGTTGTCTCCCACCCCCAGACTACGGCCGACCTCCTGCACTTGCTGGGGTTCTCCATTAATGTGCCGAAGTGTCACCTGTGCCCCTCTCAGAAGCTCCTTTTATCAGAGCGGTTCTGGACTCAGCACACTTTCTGGTTTATCCCCCCGAACAGCCGTTTCGGATATTCATGCTCTGATTCCGGTCTTTCAGCCTTTATCCCGAGTCTCGGTCAGGTTGACACTGCGACTCCTGGGGCTAATGGCCTCTTGCATCCTTCTTGTGCATCACACCCGGTGGCGGATGCGGGCTCTGCAGTGGGACCTGAAGTTTCAGTGGGCACAGCATCAGGGCAACCTGTCCGACCACGTCCAGATCTCGGAGGGCACTGCAAAACAGCTGCAGTGGTGGCTCGCGAACTGCAATTGGGTCAGCGGCAGATCTCTCTTCCTACCCCAACCGGAGCACGTTATGGTGACGGATGCGTCCCTCCTGGGATGAGGGGCCACATGGGAGAGAGGGAGATCAGAGACCTCTGGTCTCCGGCGGAGTCCCGGCTTCACATCAACCTTTTGGAGCTGCGGGCAATCCAGCTTGCACTGAAGACATTCCCTCCCTCTGTCCGGGGAAGTGTAGTGCAGATGTTCACGGACAACACCACCGCCATGTGGTACTGCAACAAACAGGGCCGGGTGGGGTCGTGGACCCTTTGTCAGGAGGCTCTGCACCTCTGACAATGGCTGGAACACCAGGGCGTTTCCCTGGTGGTTCAACACCAGGCAGGTTCCCTGAACGCCAGGGCGGACGAACTCGGCCGCCGGTGCATGTTGGATCACGAATGACGTCTAAACTTTGACGTGGCGCAATGCCTCTTTCAGCAGTGGGGAGAGCCTTGGTTAGATCTATTTGCCACCGAAGAGAACTCGCAATGTCATCAGTTCTGCGCGTTGGAATTTCCAAGGCGGCACTCGCTCGGAGACTCTTTTCGTCGCGAGTGGAGCTGCGGTTTGTTGTACGCCTTAACACCTATACCACTTCTGCCCGGAGTACTGCAGAAGATCAGGCGCATCCAGGCCCAAGTCATCATTGTGGCTCCGGACTGGGCACGAAGATACTGGTATCCCGAGCTACTCAGCATGTCAGTCGATCCCCCGATTCGTCTGCCTCTTCAGGAGGACCTGTTGTCGCAGCAGCAGGGGACAGTCCTCCACCTGAACCTGTCCAGCCTCCACCTCCATGGGTGGAGATTGAGTGGCGGCAGTTGAGGCCATTTGACTTGCCTCCTGAAGTCTGATGTGATTCTGGCAGCCAGGCGTCCCTCCACGAAATCGGTATACGCCTGCAGGTGGAACAGATTTGTGGCATGGTGCACAGCAAAGGCTGTGGATCCACTCTGCCCCCCTTTCTGAGTTTCTTCTCTTCCTTCTTTCTCTTGCCCAGCAGGGCTCTGCTCTGGGCACTAACAAGGGCTACCTTTCTGCCCTTTCAGCTTTTCTAAGGCTGCCTGATCAACCATCTTTGTTCAAGTCCCCATTGTAAATAGATTCTTGAAAGACATCACACACGTTTCCTCCTGTTCCTTTCGTGATGCCTCAGTGTGACTTGAACCTTGTTCTAACCTATCTGATGAGTTCTCCTTTCGAGCCACTTCACAATTGCCCTCTTGGTCTTCTGACTCTTAAGACTGCATTCCTGGTGGCCATCACCTCTGCCAGGAGAGTGAGTGAGCTCCAGGCTCTATCTTCTAAGCCTCCTTTCCTTTCTGTCCATCCGGACAAAGTTGTTTTAAAAACTCGTCCTTCTTTCATGCCCAAGGTGGTTATGGCCTTTCACATCGGGCAGTCCATCACCTTGCCCACCTTCTTTCCGCCTCCGCATCCTTCGAAGGAGGAAGAGAGGTGTAGGAGAGTAGGGTCTGCAATCCTATGATCACCCCAGATTTTTTGCTTTTTGCTTCACTGGTTTACGACTTTCCCTGGCTGTGGGCCTGCTAATCAGACCCACAGCCTAGCTGTTCTCTCTCTAAATTGACACGTGTACCTTAGGTGCATTTACCAATTGGTACTGGGCCACCTTATCAGTCCCTGTACCCAGGGCATAGGTGTACCCAGGGCCTACCAGGGGCTGCAGCATGTATTATGCCACCCCTGGCTGGCCATCTTAATCTGACACAACTGGCTGCACGACAGCTGGGGCAAGGTGGTGTAATCACCCTTTGCTTTAGATATAGTATTCCTATATCTAACCCTAAAAATGGACACATGTATTCCTATCAGTCACTCCTATGGCAGGCCTTAACAATCCTGAAGGCAGAGTGCTTGGAATTATGTGAGATTGTGCTCTGGCATGAGCTGAGCCCATTTGCAGCTTGCGGAACCAAGTCCTAATAGCTGTTCCATGATAACGCGTACCATATACTCTTAAGTGCATTATAATCCTAGCGGTTATTTGCCAACTCTGGTATCGCTTTATCAAAACATGTCGAGTAAGGTGTCATAAGAAATGGAATACTAACCCCTCGCCAATTCTGGCGACGGGGTTAGCATTCCACCCTTCTAGAGGGACACGACATGTATGTAACTGTGAACCCCAGTTAAAGTTAACTCGAGCCTCAGCATCACAAAATGGATGCTGCCACCACAGACACAAGTCTGACCTCCTGCTGCTGGGAGTCCTTCCAGTGAGGAGAGCTTGGACAAAGGGTTTCCTGTCGGGGGCGGTGCTAGCACCATCCCAGACAGGGTTTTGTGTATCCCATGTAGGCAGGGCTGAGAGGAAGGTGACTGCAAGTGGCACCCCGGTGCTCACTGTGCATATGCAGGCTTGAACCAGTTCCAGGGGCACACCAGCCCCTGAGCTGGGGAAAGTCCGGAAAGGGGAGAGGGGTGTAACCACCCCCCTTCCTGGTCCCACCCATGGGCAGGACCTAGTCGCGTACCAGCCCCTTTCTTTAGTATAAAGATAGGAGCGGGCCCCCTTCCCAAATTAGATAATTCTGAATCTTGACGACTTTCCACGAAAGAACTTTTGAACCTTTCTGAAGACTCTCCCTTGTGGCTAAGGAGTAGCCACCCTGCACCAGCGGGCACCATCTAAGCACATGTGGTTTGCTGCAAGTCCATCCTCCGGATCAAGACTGCCCAGCTCGACGAGACCCGGATTCCCTGCCATCTCTGACCTCTACCTACATCATCAGCCCAGCTGAGATTCGTGGGTGTGACGAGACCTGAGGGACCGGCCATCTTCAAGACCTGCACGACACTTATCCAGCACGACCGCCGAGGGATCATCGAGTGAGTGCTTTGGGGTTTGAGAAGCCCTAACCCTGAGCAGCTCCAGCACCGAAGTCCAGCCTCCCAGCATCCACGAGATCTGCGTGGGGCCCTTCTGCTCTTTGCTGCTCACCGCGTTGTCCGGCTACTTGCCTGCTGGCTTGTGGCCCTCTTGACGATGAACCACAACACTTCCATCGCTGGTCTGGTTGCTCCAGACTGGCCCCTGCTCCCCTCCAACAGAGGAGCACCCCGGACCCTCCTGGTCCACTCCAGACGCCATTTTGAGTCCACCGCGTGGGCTTGCATTTGCCAAGAGTTGTTGCCCCAATCCTGGGTCCAGCATCGCCGACAGCAGACACCTTCGTGGGACAGCTCGCACCACCATCCTGGTCGCCGACAACGCCTCCTGGTCCGAGAGACTGCAGAGCCCAGCGTCGCCCACTCACCTGGTCGAGGTGACTTCATCCGGTGCCATCCTAGTGCCCATCTGATCACTGGCTAGTGATTAAGAACTGAGTCCCCTCTGCTTTCAGGTCGTCTCCATCATCGATCCAGGCTTGGATCCCATCGAACTTCATCACTGGTCGCCTGCCAGCAACTTCTTCTTTCAGGCTCCATAGACTAACGAGGATTCCCGACGTCTTTTGAACCCTATTCAGCCGCAGCCCCTGGGCTAGGTAACTTGAGCATTTTGGTGCTCCAACGTAGGTTCACTATCTAAGTGTCCAGATCCTTTTTCGTTTTCAGCCTAACTAGTCGGATTCGTCCGATAACACTAACTTTACGAAATCTAGCATCCATAGACTTTGTCCCGCATCCCGCGTGAGAGTGCACACTCTGCACCCGATCTCCCTAGGCCTCCTGCTCCTAACCTGAAGGTTCTGTAGTGTAGTCCTAGCGATCCTAAAGCCTCTGGATCCAGTTACTTACCTGCTAGTATTTCGCATTCCACTTTTGTAGTATATGGTTTTTCGTGCCCCTCGGGCATTTGTGTAAATTGTGCAACTTGAAGTATTTTATTAAGAGTTTTGTTGTGTGCTTAGCTCCCTGACTCATAAAGAGATCAGGGTAGACTTGTTATAAATAAATAACCTTTTATTTTCATAACAACTTGTGTGGTGTCCTTTCACTTGGTGTTCAAGGGGTATATGTGATGGTATTTAACACGCCCTCTAGAGTTTAGCCTAAAGACTGCTCTTGTCCATGCTACTAGGATAGCTGGTCTATAAGGTTGGCTTAAAACCAATCATCAATAAGGGTCGTTTGGAATGATACATAGTGATCACTAGAATAGTGAGCACTGCATATCAGGCCAACTTCTCACATTGGTGAGCAGCGGTTGGGATTTGAGCTTGCTGTTGTTTTACCACACGTATCCTAAGAATATCATTTGAAAGATCACATAAGTACCAAGGTACATATAACAGCTTAGAATACTCTGAGTTCTACTGAACCAGCTGTTGTAGTGTAACAGGGCCTAGCACACCCTGACTACAACTCTAGCAAGGGATCAGTAGGCAAACAAATCGTGTAGGTAAGTGCACCACTTACACCTTACTAGAAAAGCATGTCAGACAAAGGAGGGAACTCAGAGGCCCCCCTTGTGTCAGTTGACCCTCCACAGGTCATATCAAGATATGCAGCTCTTAGCTTCCAGGAGATGAGACAAGTGTGTACCTCCAGGAAGCTAAAACAGGGTTCTAACCCCACCATCCCATTCCTGATTGGTCTTTTAGAGACTTATGATGCCAGGAGGGCTTCTAACACAGGCCCTCCTAATCCAGATGGGAGCATGCCCCCCTTAGAGGGAACCCTTGGGGACCCTGACCTCAACCTCAATGGAACAGTTAGTGAAGGAGAGGAAGAGGATCAGGAGTTCTCAGAGGATGAGGCAGACAAGGGTCAGGTAGAAGTCAGTAGACTCACCAGGACCAACTTAAGCAGGCATGAAAATGGACTTGGGGGACCCCCAGGTCCACTCTCAGGCAGGCTTAACATTGGGAGTGGACGAGTTAGGTCTCTATCCAGAGGCTCTAACCGATCCATTCGAACCAATGGCTCTCAGACCTCTTCTCACAGAGGAATGACATCCCCTCAGAGGAGGGAGCATGAGACCAAGATGAGGGAAGTCAATCTGAGGATTGAAAGGGAAGAACTTGCCCTGGCCAAAGAGAGACTTGCCTTTGCTAGAGAGCAGAAATTGAGTGGGGCAGACCCCACTGGTGGCAGCATTTTACCTAGAGAAAAGGACAGGAGTTTAGACACTAGACACCCGAGTAAGATAGTGCCCCCCTTTAAACAAGGGGATGACATCCACAAATGGATGACTGCTTTGGAGAGGGCCTGCACTGTCCAGTGCGTCCCCCAGAGTCAGTGGGCAGCTATCTTGTGGCTCTCCTTTGAAGGCAAAGGTAGAGATAAGCTCCTCACTACTAGAGCTGAGGATGCTAACAATTACCAAGTCCTGAAAAATACACTGATTGATGGGGTTGGCTTAACAACTGAGCAGTACAGGTTGCTGTTCAGGGACACCCAGAAAATTCAGTCTCAGGATTGGTCTGACTTTGTGGATTGTGCCACTAAGGCTTTGGAAGGCTGGTTGCTGGGCAGTAAGGTTACTGATTACACAGGGTTGTACAATCTGATCATGAGAGAACAGATTTTAAATAATTGTCAGAACCAGTTGCATCAGCACCTTGTTGACTCGGATCTGACCTCTCCCCAAGAATTGGGAAAGAAGGCAGACAGATGGGTCAGAACAAGGGTCAAGCAGAACCAGGCTCAGAACCAGGGAGGTCAGAAGAAAGCAGACCAAAAGGGTAGTAATAAGAGTGAACAAAATGACCAGAAGTCTTCGACAGGTCCCCAACAAACCAAAGAGGGTGGGGGTCAGGCTTCACAGCAGAAAAAGAAGACTCAAGAAGGCCAGTCAAAAAGGTGGTGCCAATACTGTAAAAGTAAAACTCACTGGTTTAGTGAGTGCACCAAGAAAGGAGGGCAAACTCCTACCACTACAGCCCCTAAGGCACCTGCACCCCCTAGTACAGTCAGTAGTGGTAGTGCACCTCCCAAGGGATTAGTTGGGTTAACCTTGGGATCTGAGGGGTATGACAACCTAGTTGGCACACTCACTCAGGCTGTCCTTGTCTGTACAGGGGATATGGATATATCCCCTGATGCAAGTCCCAATACTTTGGGCAAATACAGGCAGACACCTTTTATTAATGGAAAAATGGCTCAGGCCTACAGGGACACTTGTGCCAGTGTCACAATGGTTACACCTAGCTTTGTGGACCCTGGACAGATCATACTAGGTACAGACTACCTAGTGACCAATGCCAGCAATGTCACTACCCACCATAGTATGGCAATTGTTGATTTCTCCTGGGGAGGGGTAAGTGGCCAAACGAAAGTTGTGGTTAGTTCAGACCTCCCAGTTGAATGTTTGTTGGGCAATGATTTGGAAACATCATTATGGTCAGAAGTGGAGCAGAGGACTCACATGGAAATGTTAGGCTTGCCAGCACATGTCCTTGCTGTGACTAGGTCACAGGCCAGAAGATGCCCCACTGAACAGGTGCTGGATCCTGGAACAATGGACCAGACACCTTCCAAGAGAAAGAGCAGTAGGGTTAACGCATTGCCTTCCCCCTTGCCCCAGGTTGTGGATCAAGTCTCCGAGGAGGCTGACCTCGAAGAACTGAGGGAAACTGAGCCTAAAGAACTTGAACCTGATAAGGTTGAGTTTCTGGGTTCAGGGGGACCCTCCAGGGAAGACCTGGGGAAGGCACAGTTAGACTGCCCTTCTCTTGAACCCCTCAGTCAGCAGGCTGCTGCTGAGGCTGCAGGGAACGCCACAGGTACCCACAAGGTATACTGGGATGATGGACTCCTGTACTCTGAAGCAAGAGACCCCAAACCTGGTGCAACCAGGAGGCTGGTCATCCCCTTGTCACAGAGAGGTTTCCTTCTTACCTTGGCCCATGAGATTCCCCTTGCAGGACACTTAGGCCAGAATAAGACAGGGGACAGACTTGTCTCACACTTTCACTGGCCTCACATGAATGAAGATACCAGGGAGTTTTGTCGCTCCTGTGTCACTTGCCAAGCCAGTGGTAAGTCAGGTGGCACAACAAAGGCCCCCCTTATACCACTACCTGTGGTGGGGGTACCCTTTGAAAGAGTGGGGATTGACATTGTTGGTCCAATGGAACCCCAGACAGCATCAGGGCACAAGTTTATACTGGTGGTGGTGGACCATGCCACCAGGTATCCTGAAGCTATTCCCCTTAGGACCACTACAGCACCTGTTGTGGCAAGAGCCCTAGTTGGAGTGTTCTCCAGAGTGGGCTTCCCTAAGGAGGTTGTCTCTGACAGAGGTGCAAACTTCATGTCAGGATATCTGACTGCCATGTGGAAGGAATGTGGTGTCAACTACAAGTTCACCACACCCTATCATCCACAGTGCAATGGGCTTGTTGAAATGTTCAACAGGACCCTAAAAGGGATGATTCATGGACTACCTGAAAAGCTCAGGCGTAGATGGGATGTCCTGATACCCTGCCTTTTGTTTGCTTATAGAGAAGTCCCACAGAAGGGGGTTGGCTACAGCCCTTTTGAACTTTTGTATGGACATCCTGTAAGAGGACCCCTTTGTTTGGTGAAGGAAGGATGGGAGAGACCTCTCAAAAAGCCTGCAACCAACATTGTGGACTATGTACTTGGTCTCCGCTCCAGGATGGCTGAGTATATGGAAAAGGCTTATAAAAACCTTGAGGCAAGCCAAGAACTCTAAAAAGCTTGGCATGACCAAAAGGCTGTCCTGACTGTGTACAAGCCTGGACAGAAGGTGTGGGTGTTGGAGCCAGTGGCCCCAGCAGCACTCAAAGACAAATGGTCTGGGCCCCACACAATCATTGAGCAAAAGGGAGAGGTCACCTACCTGGTGGACCTTGGAACTCCCAGGAGCCCCTCAGGGTGCTCCATGTGAATAGGCTCAAGGCATATGTCGACAGGAAGGACATGAGCTTGCACATGGCCACAGATGAGGGACAGGAGGAGGAGAGTGACCCTCTCCCAGACCTGCTCACTCAGAACCCTGAAGATGGGTCAGTAGATGATGTTGTCTTTTGTGGCAGCCTCTCTGAGCATCAGCAAAAGGATTGCAAACAAGTTCTTCAATCCTTTAGACATATGTTCTCTCTGACACCCAGTCAAACCAATTGGTGTACCCATGAGGTTGACACTGGGGACAGTCTGCCAGTTGAGAGTAAAATCTACAGACAGCCTGATCATGTCAGAGACTGCATTAAAACAGAAGTGCAGAAAATGTTGGAGCTGGGAGTCATTGAGCCCTCAGATAGCCCTTGGGCTAGTCCAGTAGTTCTAGTGCCAAAGTTTCACACCCAGGGTGGTAAGAAAGAGATGAGGTTCTGCGTAGACTACAGAGGCCTCAATGCAGTCACTAAGACTGATGCCCACCCAATACCAAGGGCAGATGAACTTATAGATAGATTGGCTTCTGCCAACTACTTAAGCACATTTGACCTGACAGCTGGGTATTGGCAAATCAGGTTAGCTGAGGAAGCCAAGCCCAAGACAGCATTTTCTACCCCTGGTGGGCATTATCAATTTGTGGTAATGCCCTTTGGTTTGAAAAATGCACCTGCCACCTTCCAAAGGCTGGTGAATCAAGTTCTCACTGGGCTGGATGACTTCTGTGCAGCATATCTTGATGATATAGCTGTCTTTAGCTCCACCTGGGAGGATCACCTGGTCCACCTGAGGAAAGTGTTAGAGGCTCTGCAAGCAGCAGGTCTCACTATCAAGGCCACAAAGTGCCAGATAGGGCAGACACAGGTTGTATACCTGGGCCACCTTGTAGGTGGAGGCCAGGTTCAGCCACTGGAGAGCAAGATACAATCCATCAAGGACTGGGCTCCTCCAACCACCCAGACTCAGGTTCGAGCTTTCTTGGGCCTGACTGGTTATTACAGGAAATTTGTCAGAAATTATGGATCAATTGTGACTCCACTTAATGACCTGACAAGTAAAAAGATGCCAAAGAAAGTTCAGTGGACAGCAGGCTGTCAAAAAGCATTCGATGACCTAAAGCAGGCCATGTGCACAGCACCTATCCTAAAGAGTCCAGACTACTCCAAACCATTCATTGTCCAAACAGATGCTTCTGAGTTGGGTGTGGGAGCTGTTCTATCTCAGCTGAATTTTGATGGTCATGACCAGCCCATTGCTTTTATTAGCAGAAGGCTGACCCCCAGAGAGAACAATTGGTCAGCTATTGAGAGGGAAGCCTTTGCTGTGGTTTGGGCCCTGAAGAAGCTGAGGCCATACTTGTTTGGCACTCATTTCAAGATTCAGACCGACCATAAGCCCCTCTTGTGGCTAAATCAGATGAAGGGTGAAAACCCCAAACTACTTAGGTGGTCCATTTCCCACAGGGGGTGGATTTTACAGTGGAGCATAGACCTGGCACTGATCATGGCAATGCAGATGGGCTCTCAAGGTATTTCCACTTAGAGCAAGAAGACTCACCTGGTCAAGGTTAGTTTATTGTCCCAAAGTTTGGGGGGGGGGTCATGTAGGAGAGTAGGGTCTGCAATCCTATGATCACCCCAGATTTTTTGCTTTTTGCTTCACTGGTTTACGACTTTCCCTGGCTCTGGGCCTGCTAATCAGACCCACAGCCTAGCTGTTCTCTCTCTAAATTGACACGTGCACCTTAGGTGCATTTACCAATTGGTACTGGGCCACCTTATCAGTCCCTGTACCCAGGGCGTAGGTTTACCCAGGGCCTACCAGGGGCTGCAGCATGTATTATGCCACCCCTGGCTGGCCATCTAAATCTGACACAACTGGCTGCACGACAGCTGGGGCAAGGTGGTGTAATCACCCTTTGCTTTAGATATAGTATTCCTATATCTAACCCTAAAAATGGACTCGTGTATTCCTATCTGTCACTCCTATGGCAGGCCTTAACAATCCTGAAGGCAGAGTGCTTGGAATTATGTGAGATGGTGCTCTGGCATGAGCTGAGCCCCTTTGCAGCTTGCGGAACCAAGTCCTAATAGCTGTTCCATGATAACGCGTACCATATACTCTTAAGTGCGTTATAATCCTCGCGGTTATTTGCCAACTCTGGTATCGCTTTATCAAAACATGTCGAGTAAGGTGTCATACGAATTGGAATACTAACCCCTCGCCAATTCTGGCGACGGGGTTAGCATTCCACCCTTCTAGAGGGACACGACATGTATGTAACTGTGAACCCCGGTTAAAGTTAACTCGAGCCTCAGCATCACAAAATGGATGCTGCCACCACAGACACAAGTCTGACCTCCTGCTGCTGGGAGTCCTTCCAGCGAGGAGAGCTTGGACAAAGGATTTCCTGTCAGGGGCGGTGCTAGCACCATCCCAGACAGGGTTTTGTGTATCCCAGGTAGGCAGGGCTGAGAGGAAGGTGACTGCAAGTGGCACCCCGGTGCTCACTGTGCATATGCCGGCTTGAACCAGTTCCAGGGGCACACCAGCCCCTGAGCTGGGGAAAGTCCGGACAGGGGAGAGGGGTGTAACCACCCCCCTTCCTGGTCCCACCCATGGGCAGGACCTAGTCGCGTGCCAGCCTCTTTCTTTAGTATAAAGATAGGAGCGGGCCCCCTTCCCAAATTAGATCATTCTGAATCTTGACGACTTTCCACGAAAGAACTCTTGAACCTTTCTGAAGACTCTCCCTTGTGGCTAAGGAGTAGCCACCCTGCACCAGCGGGCACCATCTAAGCGCATGCGGTTTGCTGCAAGTCCATCCTCCGGATCAAGACTGCCCAGCTCGACGACACCCGGATTCCCTGCCATCTCTGACCTCTACCTACATCATCAGCCCAGCTGAGATTCGTGGGTGTGACGAGACCTGAGGGACCGGCCATCTTCAAGACCTGCACGGCGCATATCCAGCACGACCGCCGAGGGATCCTCGAGTGAGTGCTTTGGAGTTTGAGAAGCCCTAACCCTGAGCAGCTCCAGCACCGAAGTCCAGCCTCCCAGCATCCACGAGATCTGCGTGGGGCCCTTCTGCTCTTTGCTGCTCACCGCGTTGTCCGGCTACTTGCCTGCTGGCTTGTGGCCCTCTTGACGATGAACCACAACACTTCCATCGCTGGTCTGGTTGCTCCAGACTGGCCCTTGCTCCCCTCCAACAGAGGAGCACCCCGGACCCTCCTGGTCCACTCCAGACGCCATTTTGAGTCCACCGCGTGGGCTTGCATTTGCCAAGAGTTGTTGCCCCAATCCTGGGTCCAGCACCGCCGACAGCAGATCCCTTCGTGGGACAGCTCGCACCTCCATCCTGGTTGCCGGCAACGCCTCCTGGTCCGAGAGACTGCAGAGCGCAGCGTCGCCCACTCACCTGGTCGAGGTGACTTCATCAGGTGCCATCCTGGTGCCCATCTGATCACTGGCTAGTGATTAAGAACTGAGTCCCCTCTGCTTTCAGGTCGTCTCCATCATCGATCCAGGCTTGGATCCCATCGAACTTCATCACTGGTCGCCTGCCAGCAACTTCTTCTTTCAGGCTCCATAGACTGTAACGAGGATTCCCGACGTCTTTTGAACCCTATGCAGCCGCAGCCCCTGGGCTAGGTAACTTGAGCATTTTGGTGCTCCAACGTAGGTTCACTATCTAAGTGTCCAGATCCTTTTTCGTTTTCAGCCTAACTAGTCTGATTCGTCCGATAACACTAACTTTACGAAATCTAGCATCCATAGACTTTGTCCCGCATCCCGCGTGAGAGTGCACACTCTGCACCCGATCTCCCTAGGCCTCCTGCTCCTAACCTGAAGGTTCTGTAGTGTAGTCCTAGCGATCCTAAAGCCTCTGGGTCCAGTTACTTACCTGCTAGTATTTCGCATTCCACTTTTGTAGTATATGGTTTTTCATGCCCCTCGGGCATTTGTGTAAATTGTGCAACTTAAAGTATTTTCGTAAGAGTTTTGTTGTGTGATTAGCTCCCTGACTCATAAAGAGATCAGGGTAGACTTCTTATAAATAAATATCCTTTTATTTTCATAACAACTTGTGTGGTGTCCTTTCACTTGGTGTTCAAGGGGTATATGTGATGGTATAACAGCTGGCTTAACACGCCCTCTAGAGTTTAGCCTAAAGACTGCTCTTGTCCATGCTACTAGGATAGCCGGTCTATAAGGTTGACTTACAACCAATCATCAATAAGGGTTGTTTGGAATGATACATAGTGATCACTAGAATAGTGAGCACTGCATATCAGGCCAACTTCTCACAAGAGGCTCCACTGTCTGGACCCAAAACGTGCGCTCTCCTTCTACCTTGATCGCACAAGCCAGTTCCGAGTGGACGACCAGCTCTTTGTTGGTTATGTGAGCGCAAAGAAGGGACGGGCGTTGCACAAACGAACCATCTCTCGGTGGGTTGTGTTGTGCATCAAGGTCTGTTGCTCCTTGGCTAGAAAGGAGCCCCCTGTTGGGCTGAGGGCACATTCCACTCTGGCCACGGCGGCTACTACTGTCCTGAGTCGGGGAGTCCCCTTGCAGGACATCTGTCAGGCAGCTATGTGGGCCTCTCTGCACACGTTTGCTAGACACTACTGACTGGACAGCCAAGTCCGGAAAGATGGCTTTTTCGGCCATTCCGTTCTCCAGGACTTTCTGGTGTGATCTTGGTTTGCAGACCCACCACCGGTGTTGGTATTGCTGGGGTATCTATTCTAAGGTAAGGAATCTAACACTAACCTGTTTGTTTCAGATGCACAAGTTACTTACCTTCGTAACAATATATCTGTAAGAAACAGTAGTTAGTGTTATATTCCTTACCGCCCCACCCATCCTCCCCGTTCTGCGAACCGATATCTAGGGTTACGGTATTTTCCCTTTGAAGGCCCTAGTTTTTATGGCACCAGTGTTGGTCTCTGGCATGGCTCTGCGTTCCTGGCGCGAAAAGCTATGTACAAGAACTGACGGCGCGAGAGGGCGGCATCTAAGTACTCTGACTTCATCCCGAGATCACGACGCAGATGACGGACGCGGAGCCGCAGACGACGCCGACGCGCAGGGGTACTGCTACGCAAAACTTTCCAGATCCAGTCTGACGCCTGGGGATATTCTAAGGTAAGGAATCTAACACTAACTACTGTTTCTTACAGATATATTGTTACCGAAGATAAGTAACTTGTGCTTTAGGGGGAAAGCAGATAGACTGGGGTCCTGATTAGCAGGATCCCTTTCAGACTAATCAGTAACAGCTTAACACCAGGCAAAAAGTGGGGGTAACCATAGAAGCAGATCCTACTTTCCTACAGTGTAGAAGTAGGTTGGTGTAGCAGTACAAGGGTATGTAGGGGTGTCCAATATGTCTGGTTAGAGTTTGTTAAATTAGATAATGGTGGAATATACAGGTTTGTTGGTTGAGAGTGGTGTGGATTTTTGTGAGCTAATGTCCATGACAGTGTTTGTGGCTTTATCTTGGAGTTTGCTTGTACAATGTGAAACAGGCAGCATATCTGGCCCTTGGCCCTAACCAGCCCAAACAGGTGACTCCCTTGTCCTCTTTACCCGTAGCTGAGACGCATTGGGTGAAGGGGTTTTAAAGGGTGCTTGGGAGGCCACCTGACCCTTTCTCAGCCCCTAAGGCTCAGCTACATGCTCACAAGTGGTTGCCCAGCAATAGCCAAAGAGGGCACCTGGGGGAGGACTGAGGTCCGCTTTCTAATCCACAAGCTGTGTCTAGGAGAACCGATGTAATGCTGATTTTAATAGCACTATCGTAATTGCTTCTATGTTAGCGCGCAACCTCACCTTCATTTTGACTTAGCTTCTATTTTGCAACGCTCGTGACCCCGGTCCGCCCCGGCTCTGTGCCGTTTGCGCGGAGGGTCAGTCCGAGGAGCGTCACTTCCTGCCTGCCTGCAACAATACTTCCGCCCTGCTTCCAGGCATCGCAGGTTAGCGGTCTAGTGTTGCCGAGCTGATGTTTACTTATTCTTGCTCTCAGCGCCCGGCCAGTGACTAAAGCGGCGAGCTAGGCTGCGGATGCACACTCGCTGTGGCTGTTATTTTACTTTTAAATCACCGATGTAATGCTGATTTTAATAGCACTATCGTAATTGCTTCTATGTTAGCGTGCAACCTCACCTTCATTTTGACTTAGCTTCTATTTTGCAACGCTCGTGACCCCGGTCCGCCCCGGCTCTGTGCCGTTTGCGCGGAGGGTCAGTCCGAGGAGCGTCACTTCCTGCCTGCCTGCAACACCACTTCCGCCCTGCTTCCAGGCATCGCAGGTTAGCGGTCTAGTGTTCCCTCCCACAGGTATAAATGGCAGTATGGAGGAAGCGCAGCGGACGAGCGCAGCGGGAGCGCCGACATCGCGCCAAAGTCGCGCTCAAGTCAAGCCCGTCTGCGCCCGTCCGCGGCCGACCAGGCCCAGGGCCCCGTGGTAATGTCCATTTCTTGACATACTCCGCTACCGAGCTCCTTAACCTGAACCTCCCTACGCCCATCCCTGATCGGGCTACCAGGGCCGCACAACAATGCGGTATCTTAGTCCCCCAGGATATCCCTGCCATTAACACTATCTCCACTCCTGAACGCCCTCCCTCCCCTTCCCCTTCAATGTCCTCTGCGCCTGTTCCTCTGAGGGTGCTGTACTTAAACACCCGCTCCCTAGTCCGTCACCAGCTCGAGGTTTTCCAACTCTTGCATGATAGTTCCATCGACATCCTCCTTTTAACCGAAACGTGGTTGACCGAGGACTCAGGCCCTGACATCTTAGCCGCTATTCCAGCAGGGTACTATATTATGCAAGCCAACCGACCTGCTGCCAAGACAGGTGGAGGGGTGGCGGCCATTATCCGTTCTGAACTAAAATTCTCGGAGCTGACGATGACCCCCATCCCCAAAACTGACTGTCTTACTATAAAATTCTCCTCACCCAAATCTTCATTTGTCTGTGTTTTGGTCTACAGACCTCCGGATCATATGCCTCTCTTCTCCCAGACCTTTGGTGATTTCATCTCCCAACTTTTGATCAATCACGCTAGCATCATGATCATAGGGGATTTTAATTATTGGCCATCTGATACCCATGAAAGCCATCTCTCCGTGGAATTCACGGACCTATTAGTAGGCATGAACCTTCACCAACATATTCATACCCCTACGCACTGTAAAGGTCACGTCCTGGACCAAGTGTGGACATCTAATCTTGACATCTCCCCTCCCTCTGTACTCCCCTGCCCCTGGTCTGACCATTTCTCTATTTCCTTCTCCCTCCACCTTCACATCCCTCGCCCACCTCCCCTTATTAAAAACCTATCTGCGCGTAATTGGAAAAAAGCCAACATAACTGACTTTCACGCCCTATTGGCTTCCTCTGCTCCAGTCCCCGCAAGCTCGGTCAATGATCAAGCCGCCCATCTGGAGGAATGGCTGTTAACCGCCTCTGATATAGTTGCCCCCTACAAAACCATCAAAGCGAAGCGCCCCCATGATGCTCAACGCTGGTTTTCCGATCAGCTCAAGACTGATAAACTTGCGCTGCGGCAGGCAGAGCGCCGCTGGAGACGCAACTATGATCCTCAATTCAAACTGGTCTATGTTGACACTTTAAACACTTATAAAAAAACTATACTATCTGCAAAAACAGCCTACTTCTCTCAAAAGATTCTTAATTCGAACACCAAAGCCAAAGACATCTTTTCTATTGTTAATGAGCTTTCCCTGCCGGATAGGATTACTCCCCAACCCCAACCTACCCAAAGCTTATGCGACTCGCTGAACTCCTATTTTTTAGACAAAATTTCTGCCATCAAGGATAACATTCCCCCCCCCTCATCTCCCCTTCCTTTACCTTTCCCCCCTATGAATTCCACCCTCCTGACTCAGCTTCCACCAATCTCTCAAGATGAATTCTTTGTTCTTCTCCGCAAAGTTAGCTCAGGCTCTCCTAATGACTGCTGCCCCCCTCAGATCCTCAAAGAAGCCTTCCTGTCTTGCCCTGGCCCCCCATTAGCCTTGCTCAACAACTCTCTCGCTACTGGGGAGGTCCCCCGCTCCTTCAAACAGGCAGCTGTTCTTCCTATTCTAAAGAAAACCAACGCTGACCCCACAGTCTTGAGTAATTTTCGCCCTATTTCCCTTCTTCCCTATTTGGGCAAAATCCTTGAGACTTATGTCACTCGCTGCCTGAGTACCTTTATAGAGAACTCCTCCTTCCTGGATAACCAACAAGCTGGCTTCCGACCCCTCCACTCCACCGAGGCGGTCATAGTAGCCGTTATGGATGCCTTGAGGAAAGGTGCCGACAACAACATCTCCCAGGCCCTTGTCCTCTTGGACCTGTCGGCTGCATTCGACACGGTCGATCACACCATCTTGATCGACCGTGTCCACAATGCCGGCATCCAGGGGGTGGCCCTCGAGTGGCTCAGATCCTTTCTGAGCCACCGTACTCAAGCAGTCCACTTATCTACCTTTTCCGCTCACTACTCACCTCTCACCTGCGGGGTCCCCCAGGGCTCCGCGCTCTCACCTTTATTGTTTAATTTGTACCTTCAGCCCCTTCTTGTTTCCCTCCGCAATACTCCGGTCACTATCTTTAACTACGCAGATGATCTTCAGTTAATTTTTCCCATTGACCCCTTCCCTTCCTCCCGTTCCAACTTTCAATCCACTATGCTCCACATTGCTGAGTGGATGCTTCACAGTCAGTTAAAACTGAATCCTACAAAAACTGAGCTGGTATTAGTTGGAGGCTCCACCAACCCGTGGAATTCCACCTTTTGGCCCTCCTCTCTGGGGACTCCACCCAACCCAGTCAGCACGGTGAAGAGCTTGGGGGTGATCATTTCTGAGGACCTCTCCATGAGGCCTCAAATTAATGCAGTTACTTCATCCTGCTTTTTCCACCTTAGGCGGATCCGTAAGATCAGTAGGTTCCTCACTAGAGATGCTCTGATCCTGGTCATCCTAGCTCTGATCACTTCCAGGCTCGATTATGCGAACACGTTGTATGTCGGAATACCATCTATCCATCTTCACCGGCTACAACTTGTTCAAAATCAGGCAGCCCGCCTGATTTTTCGCCAGCCAAAATACCAGCATGTCACTCCTCTTCTGCGTAGTCTCCATTGGCTCCCCATCACTAAACGCTGCATCTTTAAACTTGGCTGTGTCATTTTCAAAGCCCTCTCAGACTCAGCCCCAGCATTCATCTCGTCCTGCCTGACACGGTACGTCCCTCATAGAGACCTCCGTTCTGCTACTCACAACCTCCTGGTAATCCCTAAAACCAGGCGCAAAAAGCACGGAGGCCTCAGCTTCTCAGCCATGGCACCCACCACCTGGAATTCTCTCCCTAATACACTCCGCCTCTGTCCCACTTATGATCACTTCCGAAAACTCCTGAAGACCTTTCTCTTCCAGTCAATCCCCGAATAACTCCTCCACCCTAGCTGCCGTTACGTCAATAGCGCCATGAAACCGTTGGTGTATGTGCGCTGTATAAATACTTTTAACGTAACGTAACGTAACGTAACGTAGGAATATGAAAATGTAGAGTAGGGAGTTGGGAAATAAGGCTTTCTAGTAGTAAAGTTTTGTTAATGACAGACGAAAATGCATAAGAATCACAAACATTTACATGTCCCATTTAGAAATGACCAGAAGCACTATTTAACTCCAGAAATACTAAGTTATAGCTCTTAACAAGCACTCTGATTTTAGTCAAGGTGTAAACAGCTGTTGAGCTGGGTAGGACCTGGGTGGATTAAGGGGTGCTAGGGTTCACACCAAAGAGTAAGTACCCAAATTACTTTTTTGGCAAACTTCTCCTAGATGGCTAGACCCACGAGCCACCAAAATTGAGATAAGAAAACTAGGCTTGGGAGGAGGATTATGCCAAATGTTCAGCAGTATTCCGGAGAATAATTTCCAAAGTCAAAACTTCTTTTTGGGCATGGTGTGCCGTTTTAATTAAGAAGTGCAATTCAAAATAGAGAGAAACGCAGCGGACACGTATCTGAAAGAAACAGGTTAGTATTATATTCCTTACCTTAGGATATCCCCAGGCGTCAGACTCGATCCGGAAATTTTTGCGTAGCAGTACCCTTGCGCGCCGGTAGGTGTCGTCTGCGGCTCCGCGTCTGTTGTCGGCGTCATGGGCGCCGTGATGACGTCGTCGGAGTACTTAGACACCGCCTCCGCGTGCTGACATCAGTTCTTATTTTTTCCGCGCCATCAGCGCAGATCCGGAAAAAGTGGTACCTTAGTCATTTTTTCACTAAACTTTTTTGAGATCTTTTTGATCATTCTTTGAGTTTTCGACTCCGATCAGTGCCGGTAGGGATGCCAGGTTTTAAACCTTGTGAGGACTGCGACCGGCTGATGTCGGTCACGACCCTCACCGAAGGTGCCTCCACTGTCTCGGCGTCGATTATGACGACAAGACCTGCTCCGACTGTCGGGCCTTAACATCGAAGGCTAGGCGGGAGCGGTCCCGCAAGCGGCTCGAGCTCCGGCAGTCGGCCCCGCGCCGTGGGCGGTCCGGGTCCGGACGGAGGTAGAGTGACCAGTCGCAGGGAGTCGACATCACTCCTCAGGTTCGAAGTTGTCAGGTAAGCACAAGAAGTCGAAAAGACTTCATCGCTCTTCCGACTCCCCCCCCCGGCGCGATGCGGCCAGGGGTTCGGGGGACACCGCCCACGCGGCTCCGTCGGAGTCGCTGGAGTCACGACCTGCCGCATACCCTCCGGTCCCTGGGCAGCAAGCGACGCTGGAGGAGATGGAGTGCTTCCTCATGGCCATGAGGTCCCTCACTCCGGCAGGCTCCGCGGCGCCTTCGGGCCCAGCGGACCTGTCTGGGGGCCCTAGCGGGTCGGGTGCTTCGGCCCCGCCAGCGCTGCAGGGCCCCACTGGATCCGCTTCTGGATCCGGATCGTCGCCGGTTGACCTGACGACCTCACTGGCGCCGGTCCCGCAGGTGTCACCTCCGGCGCCGTCCTCGGGCGATGCCGTCCCCGATACCTCCCTCGACCCGGTTCCGGCGCGCTCTCGACGCCGCTTGGGGAGTTTTACTTCAATGAACCGGCCCCATCATTTGACAACCCTGATTATCAGGAGATGGGTGATGAGGAGTATTGGGAGGGGTCTGAGGACTGGACAGGTGGACTTGGGGCTGCGAGTGGTCTGGACACTTCGCCAGACACTGGCTTTGTCTCACCTCCTACCGTGGCTTCGGAGGAGGGGGCAACCGTCAGTGTGGTGTTGATGCGGGCGGCCAAGACCTTGGGCCTTGAGCTCCCCCTCGCGCCCGTCAGGACTAACCTCCTCACTGAGGTCCTTAAACCGCAGTCAGGCTCGGCTGAGCCTCTGCTGCCGTTTAATGAGGCCTTGACTGAGGTTCTTTTGGGCACTTAATCCAGGCCCGCTACAGGCCAGCCTGTAGATCGGAACGTGATGCCACCGCCTGGCCCCGGGCCACCCTTGTTTCCTGTCAACGCACCCCACCCCCGAGAGCCTGGTCATCCAGGCCTCGAAGTCCCAGACCGCATTCCCGTCAGCGCTGCCTGATCGGGAATCCAAGAGGTATGAGAATTACGGAAAGAAAATATTCTTCTCCCTTAGTCTGGGACTGCGGTCTTCCAACACCACATTCCTCTTGGGCCTCTACACCCACTCCCTGTGGGACACGGTTGTGGACGTGCTGCCCCAATATCCGGCAGAGGTCAAGGCTAAACTCGCCCAAGCCCTTGCGGAGGGTCGAGATGCAGCATGTTTTTCCATCCGGTGTGGGCTGGATACCACCGACTCACTGGGCAGAGCGATGGCAACGACGGTGGCAATTTGCCGCCACGCCTGGTTGAGGTCCGCCAACTTTTCAGCGGATGTCCAGAATACCCTCATGGACATGCCGTTTGAGGGCCGTCGCCTTTTTGGTGACAAGGCAGACCATGCGCTTGAGCGCTGTAAGGACTCCAGGGCTACGGCCAAGTCCTTGGGCCTCTCGGCCCTGCGCCTGCAAACGGGTGCCTTGCGCTCCTTTCATGGCCAAGGAAGGGGCGCGCCCCCACACGTGCTGCCAGCCACCCACCGCAGACTAACAACCAACGTGGTGGCGGCCGTGGAAACCGCTGTGGAGGCGGTCGGGGACAACGGCGAGGCCAGTCCACACCTTCCCCCGCAGCATCTACCTCTAAACCTTCCTAGTCCGTGCTTTCGGGCCCATGTGACGCCAGTGGGGGGCAGGGTTCGCCATCACCACTTCCACTGGCGCACTGTCACATTGGACAGGTGGGTGCTGCAAATCGTCCGAAGGAGCTACTCCCTCACCTTCGAGGCGACCCCTCCAGCCATGCCACTGCAATATCACCGCATATCGGGGGATCATATACGGCTTCTGCAGGAGGAAGTTACGGCCCTCTTGGCCAAGGGGGCCATCGGGTGTGTTCCTGGGCCAGAAGTAGGATGTGGTTGCTACTCCCACTACTTTCTGGTACCCAAGAAGAGCAAAGGGGGCCTACGCCCTATCTTGGACCTACGGAACGTCAACGGCTTCCTCCGGAAGGAGAGGTTCAAAATGCTGACACTGGCTCAGGTCTTAGCTGCCCTGGACCCAGGAGACTGGATGGTAGCTTTGGACTTGCAGGAAGCTTATTTCTACATCCCCGTCCTGCAGGCCCACCGGCGCTACCTGCGGTTCACGGTAGGCCACGAGCAGTTTCA
Source organism: Lissotriton vulgaris (assembly GCF_964263255.1). NCBI lineage: Eukaryota > Metazoa > Chordata > Amphibia > Caudata > Salamandridae > Lissotriton > Lissotriton vulgaris. The sequence continues at coordinate 536,041,745 of NC_141693.1, read as the reverse complement.
GTTTACCGTGCTCCCCTTCGGCCTTACCAGCGCCCCACAGGTGTTCATGAAAGTGATGGCGGTGGTCGCAGCTCATTGGGCAGATTAGGGGTTTCAGTCTTCCCCTACTTCGACGGCTGGTTGTTGAAGGCGGGCTCACCCCAGGCAGTTGTCTGCCACCTCCAGATGAAGGCGGACCTCCTGCACCTGCGGGGGTTCTCCATCAACGTGCCGAAGTCACACCTGTGTCCCTCTCAAAAGCTCCTCTTCATCGGAGCGGTTCTCGACTTGGCGCAGTTTCGGGTTTATCCCCCCGAGCAGTGGGTTCGGGATATTCAGGTTCTGATTCCGATCTTTCAGCCTTTATCCCGAGTCTCGGTCAGGTTGACGCTGCGGCTTCTGGGGCTGACGGCTTCCTGCATCCTTCTGGTGCATCACGCCCGTTGGCGGATGCGGGCTCTGCAGTGGGACCTGAAGTTTCAGTGGGCCCAGCATCAGGGCAACCTGTCTGACCATGTCCTGATCTCGGAGGGCCCTGCAAGACAGCTGCAGTGGTGGCTCACGGACCGCGATTGGGTCAGTCACAGATCCCTCTCCCTTCCCCAACCGGAGCACCTAGTTGTGACGGACGCCTCCCTCCAGGGCTGGGGAGGCCACATGGGAGAGGCAGAGATCAGAGGCCTCTGGTCTCCGGCGGAGTCCCGGCTCCATATCAACCTTTTGGAGCTGCGGGCAATTCGTCTTGCACTGAAGGCATTCATCCCCTCTGTCCGGGGGAGTGTAGTGCAGGTGTTCACAGACAACACCACCGCCATGTTGTACTGCAACAAACAGGGCGGGTGGGGCCGTGGACCCTCTGCCAGGAGGCTCTGCGCCTTTTGCAGTGGCTGGAATATCAGGGCGTGACCCTGGTGGTTCAACACCTTGCAGGTTCTCTGAACGCCAGAGTGGACGAACTCAGCAGCCGGTGCATGATTGATCACAAATGGCGTCTGAACTCTGACGTGGCGCAAGGTCTCTTTCTGCAGTGGGGAGAGCCTTGGTTAGATCTATTCGCCACAGAAGAGAACGCGCAATGTCATCAGTTCTGCACGTTGGAATTTCCAAGACGGCACTCGCTCGGAGACACTTTTCGTCACGAGTGGAGTTGCGGTCTGTTGTACGCCTTTCCGCCTATACCACTTCTGCCCAGAGTGCTGAAGAAGATCAAACGCGACCGGGCCCAAGTCATCATTGTGGCTCTGGACTGGGCACGAAGGTACTGGTATCCCGAACTACTCAGTATGTCAGTCGATCCCCTGGTTTGTCTGCCTCTTTAGGAGGACCTTCTGTCGTATTTGTAACTCGTTTCCTGAAAGGCATCACACACACTTTTCCACCTGTTCCATTCGTGATGCCTCAGTGGGACTTGAACCTGGTTCTTACTTATCTGATGTGCACTCCCTTTGAGCCACTTCACAACTGTCCTATCCGCCTTCTTACTTTGAAGACTGCTTTCCTGGTTGCCATCACCTCTGCCAGGAGAGTGAGTGAGCTCCAGGCTCTTTCGTCTAAACCTCCTTTCCTTTCTGTCCATCCGGACAAGGTTGTGTTGCGGACTAGACCCTCTTTCCTACCCAAGGTTGTCACTGCCTTCCACATTGGGCAGTCTATTACCTTGCCCACCTTCTTTCCGCCTCCGCATCCCTCAAAGGTGGAAGAGCGGCTCCGCCGTCTGGACTCAAAATGTGTGCTCTCTTTCTATCTGGATCGCACTCGCCAGTTCCGGGTGGATGACCAACTCTTTGTTGGTTACGTGGGCGCAAAGAAGGGACGGGCGGTACACAAGCGGACCATCTCTTGGTGGATCGCCTTGTGTATCAAGGCTTGTTACTCCTTGGCAAGGAAGGAGCCTCCTGTTGGGCTGGGGTCCCATTCCACTCGGGCCACTGCGGCTACCACTGCCCTAGGCCGGGATGTCCCCTTGCAGGACATCTGTCAAGCAGCTACGTGGGCATCGTTGCACCCGTTTGCAAGACACTACTGCCTGGACAGCCAAGCCCGGAGGGATGGCTTCTTTGGCCGTTCTGTCCTCCAGGACTTTCTGGTGTGATTATTGGTTCGCAGACCCACCACCGGGGTTGGTATTGCTGGGGTATCTATTCCAAGGCCAGGAATCTAATACTAACCTGTTTCTTTCAGATGAACAAGTTACTTACCTTCTGTAACGATATATCTGTAAGAAACAGTAGTTAGTATTAGATTCCTTTCCGCCCCACCCATCCTCCCCGTTCTGTGAACCGATATCTAGGGTTAAGGTCATCCCCTTTCAGGGCCCTAGTTTCAATGGCACCAGTGTTGGTTTTTAACCAGGCTCTGCGTTTCTGGCACAGAAAAGCTGTGTCTAAGAACTGACGTCAGCACGCGGAGGCGGCGTCTAAGTACTCCGACGACGTCATCACGACGCCGACGACTGACGCGCAAGGGTACTGCTACGCAAAAATTTCCGGATCCAGTTTGACGCCTGGCGATATTCTAAGGTAAGGAATCTAATACTAACTACTGTTTCTTACAGATATATCGTTACCGAATGTAAGTAACTTGTTCGTTTCCCCCGGTGGCTCATTTGCCAAGGGCTTTTTTCAAGTCTGATAAGTACAGTACAAACAACATTTGAGAGAGCGATGAAACGGCTTGGGAACAATAAGTGGGAAAAAGAACAAGGAAAAAATACACACCGTGACACAAGCCCTCATCAGCAACCGACTGGACTACAGCAATGTCCTTTATGTAGGAATCGCTGCATACTTTCTACAGAGACTTCAGACCAAACAGAACGCCACAGCCAGACTCATCCTCCGCCTTCCCTGATGAACCCACATCACTCCTCACCTCAGGAAACTCCACTGGCTCCTAGTACAGAACAGATGCCAATTCAAGCTGCTGACCCATGCACACAAGGCTCTACACAACCAAGAACCTGCATACATTAACGCCTGAACTTCCACCAACCATAGCGAGGACTACGCTCCACCTCCCTTTCACTTGCCCATACTCCCCGCATCAACCAAAGCGAAGTGGAGGATGCTTCTTCTCCCACATCGCAACTAAGACCTAGAACAAACTCTCCATGCACCTCTGGACGGTAAACAACGTTTACCCCAAAACTTTTTCAACGCAGGTGATCACAACGCTGTTGTTACAACTACCGCATTGTAATTCTGCATACCATTACTCTGCAAGTCTGAACAACGATTTTTGGAGGGGGTGGGGGGGGTGTTGGATTTAAAATCCAACCCCTTCCCTAGTGTCCGCACACACGAGTTGGAATAGTAAATTATACTATTCCAACATCCAGCGCCCCCCCCCCCCTCCTCAAGTCGTTGTTCCGACTTGCGGAGTAATGGTATGCGGAATCACAACGCGGTCGTGGGGAAAAACACTGCGGAATAACGTCATAGGTTCCCTCTGGACCGTTCTTCACTTCTGGAGTTCCAAATGGCCGACTTGGCTGTTTAAATACTCCGGGGCCTGCAAGTGCCTGGATACCCTATTGGGTTTTTAGCCGCGCTTTATAAATCCTGATTGACACCTGCTAACTTAAAATACTACAATGCAGCTGATAAATCATGTTGCAGCAATCATCATTAATAAATTATGTGCATGTTTCTTACCCACTTTCTGCATGGTTCTGAAAGTGCTGTCCCCTGCGTTCCCCTGAAGAGCACCGGGCCCCGAAAACAGACACTTAACTTACCGCCTGTTGCAACCAGCTTTCTTGTCATGAAGCATGGTTTGTTACCAAGCCATTTGAAACTGTCGGTCTTCAAGATTCTTTCCCTCTAAAGGAAATGTGCTGACATGATCTACCACAGTACTAGGGGGTGTCAAAGTTCACAGGCACATCATTTCTGTGCAGTATGAAATGCATTCATGTCTCGGGGTGTTGAATGGGGGAGCGGGGGGGGGGGGGGGGTTGTTAGTCAGAGAGTACATACATGTTCTAAATACAAAGCCTGGCAACCTTTACAGGAAGGTTGTAGCACAGAGCTATCCGGTCATTAAACCTAACTCTTTGAAAGAATACAGATTGGATTCAGAAAATGAGCTTGTTTGTGAATTCATCATCTTCGTAAGTAATTATAAACACTCGTTTGTGCACGACTGTCAGAATCAGAATTTACATACGCCAGAACTTTTAGTCCATACATCTAATTTTGATGAATGTTCTCTGCAGTGAAGCTGCACATCACGTTTAACAATGCTTCAGGTTCTGCAGGGGAAAAAGCCCAGCAGCCTGCATTGCCGGCCTTGGTATTCCTCTGTGGCCCTGCACTTAATTTACTTTTGTTGACTCGAAAGCTGTTCTGGACTACCTGCTGAGGTTCATTTTTGCCAATCCCTCGGCATGTCTCCTCGAGTCAATTCATTTGACAATCTGTTGTTGTGGCGGCGTCACTTCCAGTTTCCCCTCGGTGATCAGAGCATGTACTGCTCGCTGTCGGCGACAACGTCTTGTTGATGGATGAGTTTGCAAAGCACAGACAGGCGGATTGTGTATGTGATCTCCTTGTGAATTTTTGGGAAATGGTCCTGGGAGGCCAGTGGCACTTTAAAATGCCTTCGTTCTTTACTCCTCAATGCCTTCTGATGCATCTAACACGAGAATGGGCAATTTCCTTCAGTTTTAGAGCTATCGATCGAGACATGCTCAGTTTCTTTTTGAAGTTAGATAGTTTTATTTTTAGTGAGTTGGAAAGAATTTGGACTCAAGACTTTTAATGTCACATATTGGCTCCTTTTCTGAGGAAAAAAGTAGTAGTGAATGCAGAGAAATGGAGCACCCTCTGGGGTAGGCCAGAAAGAAATCGAAATTTTAGGGGTAGCAGTAAATCTGTTGCATTGATTTCCTGTAGCACATCCAGCCCAAATTTTTATGGAAGAAGTCGATTCCTGTCTTTTGCCAAGATCCTTTCGTGGCTTGGACCACCGTGCCATAAAATACATCCTCTTTTACCTGGATTGCTGCCTTTTTGGGATTAAGACTCCACTTTCTGCTTAATATATGAACTGGAATGATTAACAAAATACATTTTAGTCAAAATCATATCAAACTGTACTTTTTGTTGTCTGACAATGCACAAATGAATGTACAATACCTACAATGACCTCAACGAGGCATTCCAGCCCTTGAGGTCGTGCGGAACAGACCTATAGGAGTGCTTAAAAATTATGATTGCTATTTAGCCGCCACTGTGTGAATAGTTAATATTCTCTGACATTTACCAGAATGCTGGCTAAATAGTAGATATTTTGCACTGTTTAGCTGGTGGCCTTGCTAAGAGCAGACAATCTTCACTTTGTATCCGGCCGTTTGCTAAACAATAGAGATTTTGCACTGTTTAACCGATAGCGGTGCAAATAGCTGGGATAATTCACTATTTACCGGGTGGCTGGCTAAATAGCTACAATTATGTACTGCTTGGCCTGCTGCCATGCAAATAGCAAACAAACTTTACTATTTACTTGGCCTGTGGCTAAACAATAACCATTATGTGCTGTTTAGCGAGTATTTAAACAAATAGCAAAGAAAGCTCACTTTTCATACAGCCCTTGGCTAAATAGCAAACATTATACACTAATTATTTATACAGCGCCCAGGCAAACTGCTAAGATACTTCAGCCTCTATCAGGCTGCTGGCAAAAGAGCCGATATATACAATTTGGATAGCGGCCATGCAAATGGCAAATAAACTGTGTTATTTACCTGACGACTAGCTAAATAAACAAAATGCACAATTTACCCGGTTGTTTCGCAAATAGCAGATCAACTTCACAATTTACCCAGTTGCTATCCAAACAGCTGAAATGATGTATTATTATGCTGAGTACATATTTAAACAGGTACTTAACACCAGGTAGAAATGAAAACCAGGATGGACTACAATTGGCACACAACTCCTTATGCAAGTTAGTGATAAAACTGGCTTTAATGCAGTTTGCATCCGAATATCCCCAACTCACAGATTTAAAGGCCCAGTAGGCATTGGAGAGAAATTCTAACTGTTTCCCATTTAATATGGAGGACACAGCACAGTGCCTCTCCAAGGGCCAGGATACAGAGACTTGGGAGGCCCATAATGGAGCGGTCCTTCGGACATCAATGCCCCTACTCCTTTAAGTTTACCTGAAGAGTGGCTAATGATAAAGATGATTAAATGATTTGCAAGACTAGGTGAAACACTTTACCCTTCTACAGCTTTGTACTTGCCCTTACAAAGTCATGGAAATTTATGAAAATGCTACCTCTTTTTCTGCTCTGAGTTTTCTTTTTCATGCATTCTCAAATTAGTAATTCTGGTTCAAGTTAAACAAGTCTGACAAACACACTCAAAAACAATGTTTGATAAAAGCAAAGACCAGAACTGGAAAACTTGTATCCCAGTAAAATGGCGTCAACTGATATTTAGGATGATCTTTTAAAAAAGGAAACAATTGCATAGGACACCTTATACAATTCACTAACACAGTATAATTGAAAGGCACCATTCCAATTTCATGACAGAAGGAGAAACAACAATATAATAAAAATAGAATCGATATGCTTCAACAAATGTCTGTCAATGTTCTTGTCACATGCCATCATAGTTATTTTTAGCAAGTAAATGTTAAATATCTCTTAAAGATTGTGTGGTTGCAATTTACATGGTCATTCAAGTCTAATTTATTTGAAAAGAAGTGATATGGACAGTGGATCAAGGATATATCCTTCGTAATTGATTTCCAAATATAAGATTCTTGAAAGGCAGCCTCTCTGCATTGCCTCTATAAACCTGTTGACGCAGTTGATGTTCAAAACTCGTGGTAATTGGTTATCCTTTTGTTAAACACTTCATAGTTCTTTTAACAAATAGTGTAGGACTGATTTTGTACAGCCAGTACTCCGACTATAGAATCAACAAGTATAGCCTCTTTCATGAGTTGCAGTGCAGTCTCCCCAGCTCTTATATTTTCTTCATGTAAATGAGATGCATGCAGTCTTTCAAAAGTCCATTTTCTTTGTCCTACAGATAGACAATGAAATACTTCTTCCATCTATATACCAGCGTTGTGCTATTTGTGGTAGCACCATTGAGTATTGGGGAATTTATAGAAACATTTGAAATGTTCTTAAATTTTTCATAAGTGGTGGACAGAGTTAAGGGAGTGTATTTCGTTGATCTCCCAAGATGAGAACATTTCAAACTAATGTGAGGGAAGCTGTGTGCTTGGAAATGCTATGCTATCATTCGCTGTCAGTTATTCTGGCTATTCCTATGTTCACCTCCTGTGAACTGAACAGTCATGTGTGTCGTATGATAGCTTTCCATTCTTTTACTTTGCTGTTTGACAGGGCTCTGATGATGGGGGACACCCAAATTGTGCCCATACTAAGTGTGATTGGCTACTGGCAATTCAATTCAGGCTAAACAACGACAGTTTTCTAGTAGATACATATTAATATAGTGCAGGCACAAGTCTTTTAATCTGTGTTGCGGTAGTGAGATTAGTTATTGGGTGTGTAGATCCCCAAATAGGTGGTCTCTTGACTTCCGCATGTATTCAAGCGTAGTATGTGTGGTTTACTGATACTAGACAAGCAGGTGGCCCTTCAACAGTTAGCTGTCTTTGTCCATGGTATAAATGCTTCCTGTGCATTCTTTCCCCCAGCCCACCTCATTAAAACCAGTTGTAATTGGTGGATGAGGAGAAAGCTGCCAACATTGTCAGGAGCCACGTTGGTTAAACGCCTACCTAACCGATGGGATTACAATTCCCAGACGTCCTAAAGAGGATGAGCGAGCGTCTACAAGAAGACGCGACGTGCGCTTGCCAGTGTGCGTAATTCTTGAATTGTTTTGTTTCAGCTCGCTCTGGGATTGACCCGTGCGGGGAGAGCTCCGTTCCCTGCCTTGGGTGTTTGTGGATCGGAGGAAAGCCGCCGCTCCGTTGTGCTCTGCTGAGCACGACTGCGTCCTGCTGCTGGTCTGAACTCCGTTAGGCGTTCCGCAAAATCTTTGCAGATTCTCCCACAGAGACGCCAAGAGGTTCTGAGTGTTGCTGGTCGACCACTGTGCCGGTTGAAGAGTGTGCCTGGGACCAGCTGAGGTAGGAACAGAAATTGCCTCAGCACGTCAGTCAGTCAAATTCACTTTATTCAGTTAATTAAAACCATAAAAGCATACTACAAAAAACACAATAAAAATTATTTTAAAAACTGTTACAAAATCACATTCATCACAGAATACCACTGGCATGATCTAAATCATCAATATACACATACAAATTTAATTTGTTTTCTAAAAACTGATGCTCATTATTAACAATTCTTTTTCTCCTTAATCTGACAGCAGCGGTCAAAAAGCTAGCTATATGAAAAATTTCCCAAACGTTATTCAACATTTGTAAATATATAAAAGCCGGTCTAGCCTTGGTAAATCCTTTGCCTTTTAAACGTAGTAAAGGAACCGGTTTCGGATGTGCAAAAAATGGTCACAAAATAATACAAAGTGCATTGATTCTTGGGTGGAAAACCTATCGCAAGTACATTCATTCAGATCTTTCAGTTTTTTCCATCCCATTGGTTCAGCAAGGAGCAAATGTAATTGATTCAATCGTAATATCACCAGAAGAAAACTATGATGCTAATATGTAACTATAGTTAAGTATGGCTCAATCGTTCGTGATGTACAGAACAACTGATGTGCCCACACAAGGGGTTTCCTTAATTCCCTGGACTCTATCAATTTGTGATATCTGAAAGAGACACGTTAGTGATAGATTCCTTACCTTAGAATATCCCCAGGCGTCAGACTGGATCCGGAAATTTTTGCGTAGCAGTACCCTTGCGCGTCGGCAGGCGTCTGCGGCTCCACGTCCGTCGTCGGCGTCGTGGGCGCCGTGATGACGTCGTCGGAGTACTTAGACGCCGCCTCCGCGTGCTGATGTCAGTTCTTCTTTTTTCCGCGCCAGCCAGCGCAGATCTGGAAAAAGCAGTTCCCTGGTCATTTTTTGACTAACTTTTTGGATCTTTTGATCTATTTCGAAGTCTTCACGACTCCGACGGTGCCGTTAGGGATGCCCGGCTTCAAGCACTGCGGCGAGCGGCTCATGTCGGTTACGGATCCGCACCGACTGTGCCTGACGTGTTTGGGCGTCGACCATGACGATGAGGCCTGCTCCGACTGTCGGGCCCTCTCGAGGAAGGTCAGGCGGGAGCGGTCCCGCAGGCGACTCGAGATCCGCCAGTCGGCCCCGCGCCGTGTGAGGTCCCGGTCCCGGTCCCACGGGAGGTCGAGGGACAGGTCGCGGGGGCGGAGCCGTCACAGCTCCGGGAGTCGGCGCCACTCCTCCGGGTCCAAGTCGTCAGGTAAGAAGCATAAGAAGTCGAAGAGACATCATCGCTCTTCCGACTCCCCCCGACGCTCGCGCGATGCGGCCGGGGGTTCGGGTGACACCGCCCACGCGGCTCCTCAGGAGTCGCGGGCGCCGCGTTCGGCTCCATACCCCCCGGTCCCTGGGCTGAACGCGACGCCGGAGGAGATAGAGCGTTTCCTCATGGCCATGAGGTCCCTTTCTTCTCCGACGGGTTCCGCGGCGCCTTCGGGCCCAGCGAACTCGTCTGGGGGGCCCAGTGGGTCGGGGACAACCCCGACGCCGTCGGGTGCTTCGTCCTCGACGCCGCTGGCCTCTTCGACGCCGGCGCCGCAGGGCTCCGCGATCCCGACGCGGCCGCTGCCCTCGGGCTCGGCGCCGCAGGGTTCAGCGGTCCCGGCGTCGTCGGTGCCTTCGGGTCCGACGCCGCAGGGTGCCGTTCGACCCTCGTCGGGCGCTGGACCGTCCCCGGTGGACCTTGCGACCCCCCCGGGGTCGGTCCGTGTGGTGTCCCCTTCGGCGTCGGTCTCGGCCGACGCCGTCCCCAATACCTCCTCTCTATGGGTTCCGACGCAGGGACGGCGCCTGTCGGCGCCGATCCCGACGCCGTTCGGGGATTTCCATCCCTATGAACCATCCTCACTGAGGTCCTTAAGCCGCAGTCATGCTCCATGGAGCCTATGCTGCCGTTTAATGAGGCCTTGTCGGACGTTCTGTTGGGCACTTGGTCCAGGCCCGCTACAGGTTCGCATGTAGATAGGAACGTGGCCAGACGCCAACGCCCGCCTCCGGGCGACCCATGTTTCCTGTCCACCCACCCCACCCCCGAGAGTCTGGTTATCCAGGCCTCTAACTCCCAGACCGCCTTCCCGTCGGCTCCCCCTGATCGGGAATCCAAGAGGTACGAGGCCTTTGGCAAGAAGGTCTTCTCGTCCCTTAGCTGTGGACTGCGGTCTTCCAACACCGCATGCCTCTTGGGCCGTTACACCCATTCTATATGGGAAACAGTGGCGGAATTGCTGCCAGAGTGTCCGTTGGAGGTACGGGCCAAACTCGGACAAGCCCTGGTGGAGGGCCGGGACGCAGCGAAATATTCGATCAGGTGCGGACTGGACACAACTGACTCGCTGGGCAGAGCGATGGCTACGACGGTGGCGATTCGACGCCATGCCTGGCTCAGATCCGCCAACTTCTCGGCTGATGTCCAGAATACCCTCATGGACATGCCGTTCGATGGCCGTCGCCTCTTTGGCAACAAGGCAGACCACGCGCTTGAGCGCTTTAAAGACTCCAGGGCTACGGCCAAGTCCTTGGGCCTCTCGGCCCCGCGCCAGCAAGTGGCTGCTTTTCGCTCCTTTCGTGGCCAAGGAAGGGGCGTCCCCACACGTGCCGCCAGCCACTCGCCGCAAACTGTCGTCCAGCGCGGCGGCGGCCGTGGAAACCGCCGTGGAGGCGGTCGGGGAGGCAAGCGGAGCCAGTCCACACCTGCCCCCGCAGCATACGCCTCTAAACCCTCCTAGTTCCGTGCTTTTCGGCCCATGTGACGCCAGTGGGGGGCAGGGTTCGCCATCACCGCTCTCACTGGCGCACAGACACTTCGGACAGGTGGGTGCTGCAGATCGTCCGAAGGGGCTACTCCCTCCCCTTCGAGACGACCCCTCAAGCCATGCCACCGCAACACCACCGCGTATCGGGGGATCATTTGCGGCTCCTGCAGGAGGAAGTTTCGGCCCTCTCGGCCAAGGGGGCCATCGAGCGCGTTCCTGGGCCAGAAGTAGGTCGTGGTTGCTATTCCCACTACTTCCTGGTACCCAAGAAGGGCAAAGGGGGCCTACGCCCTATCTTGGATCTGAGGAACGTCAACGGCTTCCTCCGGAAGGAGAAGTTCAAAATGCTGACCCTGGCTCAGGTCTTGGCTGCCCTTGACCCAGGAGACTGGATGGTAGCGTTGGACTTGCAGGACGCATATTTCCACATCCCCGTCCTGCCGGCCCACCGGCGTTACCTGCGGTTCACGGTAGGCCACGAGCACTTTCAGTTTACCGTGCTCCCCTTCGGCCTTACCAGCGCCCCACGGGTGTTCACGAAAGTGATGGCGGTGGTCGCAGCTCACCTGCGCAGGTTAGGGGTGTCAGTCTTCCCCTACCCAGACGACTGGTTGTTGAAGGCGGGCTCGCCCCAGGCAGTCGTCAGCCACCTCCAGACAACGGCGGATCTCCTACACCTGCTGGGATTTTCCATCAATGTGCCGAAGTCACATTGTGTCCCTCTCAGAAGCTCCTTTTCATCGGAGCGGTTCTCGACTCGGCGCAGTTTCGAGTTTACCCACCCGAACAGCGGGTTCGGGATATACAGGCTCTGATTCCGGTCTTTCGGCCGTTATCCCGGGTTTCGGTCAGGTTGACGCTGCGGCTTCTGGGGCTGATGGCCTCTTGCATCCTTCTGGTGCATCACGCACGGTGGCGGATGCGGGCTCTGCAGTGGGACCTGAAGTTTCAGTGGGCCCAGCACCGGGGCGACCTGTCCGGCCATGTCCTGATCTCGGAGGGCACTGCGAGACAGCTGCAGTGGTGGCTCACGGACCGCGATTGGGTCAACGGCAGATCCCTCTCCCTTCCCCAACCGGAGCACGTAGTTGTGACTGGGCTCGAAGGTACTGGTATCCCGAGCTACTCAGCATGTCAGTCGATCCCCCGATTCGTCTGCCTCTTCAGGAGGACCTTCTGTCGCAGCAGCAGGGGACGGTCCTCCACCCGAACCTGTCCAGTCTCCACCTCCATGCTTGGAGATTGAGCGGCGACAGTTGAGGCCATTTGACTTGCCTCCTGAAGTTTGCAACATCATTCTGGCAGCCAGGCGTCCCTCCACAAAGACGGTATACGCCTGCAGGTGGAACAGATTTGTGGCATGGTGCACAGCAAAGGCTGTGGATCCCCTCAATGCCCCTCTCTCTGAGGTTCTTCTCTTCCTTCTTTCTCTTGCCCAGCAGGGCTCTGCTCTGGGCACTCTCAAGGGCTATCTTTCAGCTCTTTCAGCCTTTCTGAGGCTGCCTGACCAACCTTCTTTGTTCAAGTCCCCTATTGTTAACAGATTCCTGAAGGGCATCACTCATACCTTTCCTCCTGTTCCTTTCGTGATGCCTCAGTGGGACTTGAACCTGGTTCTCACCTTTCTGATGTGCGCTCCCTTTGAGCCACTTCATAACTGTCCGCTCTGCATTCTTTCCTTGAAGACTGCCTTCTTGGTAGCCATCACCTCTGCCAGGAGAGTGAGTGAGCTCCAGGCCCTCTCTTGTAAGCCTCCTTTCCTTTCAGTCCATCCGGACAAGGTTGTTTTGAGGACTAGGCCCTCTTTCTTGCCAAAGGTGGTCATGGCCTTCCACATTGGGCAGTCCATCACATTGCCCACCTTCTTTCCGCCTCCGCACCCCTCGAGAGAGGAGGAGAGGCTCCACCGTCTGGACCCGAAACGTGCGCTCTCGTTCTATCTGGATCGCACACGCCAGTTCCGGGTGGATGATCAACTCTTTGTTGGGTACGCGGGCGCTAAGAAAGGGAAAGCGGTGCACAAGAGGACCATCTCTCGATGGATTATCATGTGCATCCAGGCGTGTTACTCCTTGGCTAAGAAGGAACCACCTGTTGGGCTGCGGGCTCATTCCACTCGAGCCACGGCCACTACAACTGCCTTGGGCCGTGGTGTGCCCTTGCAGGACATTTGCCAGGCAGCTACGTGGGCCTCGTTGCGCACGTTTGCTAGGCACTACTGCCTGGATAGTCAAGTCCGGAGAGACGGTTTCTTTGGCCGCTCGGTTCTCCAGGACTTTCTGGTGTAAATATTGGTTCGCAGACCCACCACCACGGGGATGGTATTGCTGGGGTATCTATTGTAAGGTAAGGAATCTATCACTAACGTGTCTCTTTCAGATGCACAAGTTACTACTTGTGTAACGATATATCTGTAAGAGACATTAGTTAGTGATAGATTCCTTACCGACCCACCCATCCTCCCCGTTCTGCGAACCGATATCTAGGGTTTGTGGTTCTGGGGGTTCTGAACCTGTGTTTCAAATGTCATGATTCTGTTATGAATTTGGTATCAGTGAACCGCAAATAATGAATGCGTTATTCATGAGCATTTTCATCATGTTACACCAATGGATTCACTGTGCATTTGAAGGTTTTGCATTGAACACTTGGGTTTCATCTTGTAAATAGCAGCCATGTTATTTCATTGCCCTTACAGTAGGTTTTCCCCATGGCAGAGCAAGCATTTAAAGGACATAACCTTAGCATGGGTTTGTGCTGACTTCTGCATGACCTGACGACAGCTGACCCTGTTGCTTGAGGCTAACCTCCCAAGCCAGTTCCTTGTTCAGCAGCTGGCGCAATAAAGTTCAAAGAGCAGGACATGTCCGACCTTTTATGGCACCATTCCCACCGCTTCTATCTCCGTCCCATCTGTTGCTGCCTTTCCTTTACAACATGTTCATCGATCTGGGTTGAAGGTTTTATGGTGGGTTTGTCCGGCCAGATGGAACAGGAAACCAAGCATGTGTGCAATCCTTTTTTTAGCCTGGACTTATCTTGAAAGTGATGCTTTGTATGCACGTCCTGGGAATTTCCAACATAATGCACTTCAAAGCAGGAATGTGTGCTTAAGGCGAAATATTCTGTATAAAAGGCCTGTGCGAAGGCCATGCAGCAGACTCTCTCATCCAGTTGCTTTAAGAGTGGCTGGGCGACGGAGCCTCACAATTAATGATAATAAAGATGTCTTTTCATATTTCAGATTCTGTGTTGATTTCTTTGCCACTCTTGAATGGACTACTTATTGGTAAGACCCCTGAGAAGGAGTATTGTAAATATTTGGTTCTTCAGGTTAAGGTCATCCCCTTTCAGGGCCCTAGTTTCTTCGCACCAGTGTTGGTTTTTTGTCATGGCTCTGCGCTTCTGGCGCGGAAAAGCTGTGGCTAAGAACTGACGTCAGCACGCGGAGGCGGTGTCTAAGTACTCCGACGTCATCACGGTGCCCACGACGCCGACGACGGACGCGGAGCCGCAGACGACGCCTGCTGATGCGCAAGGGTACTGCTACGCAAAAATTTCCGGATCCAGTCTGACGCCTGGGGATATTCTAAGGTAAGGAATCTATCACTAACTGTCTCTTACAGATATATCGTTACACAAGTAGTAACTTGTGCAACTGACGTACGTGCTTTTAACCCAGAGCATGTCCACCTTTAGGAGTTTCTCTGGGGAGCTAAATAGCTCCGGTCTCCCCAGATAAGAGGCAATCCTTTTTGCATAATTTAACCATGGGATACTGCTAGCTAAATCAAGAGTTAAACAATCGCAAATAATTTTGCAGTTCATCTCAAGCTCCGGCTTAGTCCATATACCTATCCATTTAAGTAAAGGAGCCATTCCTATGACATCTGATATGAAACCTATACTCATTTCTTGTTGTATGATTTAGGTAGATGTTGATTGCGGCACGGATAGCAAATTTCTTATAAATTTATTTTCCACTATTCGGACATCACCGGCATCTCTATCCCCAGAGAACAGAACCATAGCTAGCTATAGCAAGGCATTTAGCCCTGTAGATTTTTAACATAACAAGCATAGGTTTCGATCCCAACCTGCAGGCGAAATCTAGGACTGCAATGGTTGATCTTGCCATTAAATTTCTTTTGGCTTTCATTTGTGGGATCCATGTACCCTTTTCATCAAATAACACTCCTAAATATAAAAACATCACCCGTGTTAGTTCATTCCCTTCACAGTAAGGGGTCTTATATTTCTTAGGCTTTACCCCCATAATCATAATGTGAGACTTAGAAAAATTAACATCTAAGTCCAAGGACTTCATAAAAGTGGCAAAGGTTGTTAAAAGATGCTGTAGTTCGTTCGCCGTTCTGGCTGATAAAGCAGCGTCATTCGCGTTTCGGAGAGCCGGAATTAATCGCTCTCCTACACGAGGAATGTCCAAACTAGCTCCCGCTAAAACTGATTCAAGGTTGTTAATATGTAGGGTGAATAAAAGAGGGGCTAAAATGCAACCCTGTCTCACTCCTTTGATAATACGGATGCTACGTGTTAAGTTGCCGTTTAGATCCAATCTCACTGTGGCTCTGAGATATTGATGCAGATCCTCCAAAAAGTTTTTATCCAATCCTGATTTCAGTAGCAGAAGCCATAACTTGGATCTATTAAAGCGGTTGTAAGCGTATAAAAGATCCATAAATGCCAAATGGAGTGAGCCCTTCTTCGCGATCCTATATTTCCCAGATAATAGAAGCAAGATTAGGCACTGCTCCGTAGTACCTCTCCCTTTCCTAAATCCGTACTGTAGATTTGAGAGGATGTTAGCATCATTGAGCCACTCTGTGAGTTTGACCAAAACTACTCTGTCTAAAACCTTCACGGCTGAGTCTATCAAAAAAATTGGCCTATAGCAACGCAGGTCTCTTCTGTTCCCCTTTTTAAAAATCAGTACTATTACTGATTGTGACCAGGATTGTTATAAACCAACTTCACACACTTTTTAAAAAACATTGGCTAGCAATTTAGACCAGAGGGGTATATTGGTTATATAAACGTCTGCAGGAACCCCGTCCGGGCCGGGGACTTTTTTTCTCGACATTTGGGCTATGGCCACTGCTATTTCCTTATCTGTAAAAGTTAAGGAATATTTCTTGCCCACATAAGTGGGACTCCTGGGTTCGATTTCACCCTGATCCCCATATATGACCTTAAAAGGATTGAACCAATCCTCTTCAGGGATATTACACTCCAGTAAACTTCACTTATTATCAGAGAAGGATGGTCTGTCTACAACATTCCAGAATTTGGCGCTGTTCTTTATTAAGTCAGTTGACATTAATTCATTAAAAGCAAAATTTTTGATGACCGTCTTACCGTTATTTATTGCCAACTAATAATCTTTCCTACAGGCAGCTATCATACTCTTATCTTGTGGTCTGTTTTTTAAAGCAGCCATTAAGTTTTGATGCACTACTGAACACCTATGGTCAAACCACCTCTCTACTCTATTTAGGTATTACTTACGAGTATACGAAAGGTCTTTTGCTACCTGTATACAAATTGTACCATAGGCAGTTAAAATCCCACATTCTCCAGCCCCACTGTCGCCACATGTCTACATTCATTTAACCCTGGAGGGAGCAGCTTTATAGTTTCTTTACGATTAAAACTTTCGTTCTCACAAGGTGTGCTACTTATACACTCATGTGATACTTGGGGACAGTACAGCTATTTTAATTTCCATTAAGGATCCAGACTTTGGCTATGAGCAACCCTAAAGTCACAACTATTTAGAGAACCTGTATGTTTTTGGGTTCCTATGCATGGAGGATACTAGTGTGGTGGGAGGGTATGAGTGTGGTTTAACCAACTGTGTTTTGCCTATTGTAGGCTTATCTACGCATGGGACGGTTTGTTTTTTCCCGAAACTAGGAAACTGCTTGGAAGATTTCTCACGTAGAGGAGGTAGCCATAACACACTAGTGAGATCATATGAGAGTGGCGTTGCATGTGTATGTATTCATGTTACTTGTTCTTTGTCTTATAGGTTCTCCTTCCTGCTGTTCCCAATCTACCCTTTCTCTCATTTTTTTGCCCTAATACTCTGTAACGTTCAGTTGGAGTTGGGGATGTCAAGGGGTGGACCCCTTATTGCATCATCTGGACCCTGAGGAGTAACCATATCTCAAAGGACCAAGATCGTTGCAGAATTACGCACCCAAGAATAAAAAGAATCCCCCGGTCCGGGTTGGCAATATACGGCATCCATGGATGATGTCGTTCAGGCATTGGCCTTGGTTGAACAGAAACTTGTGGCCTCCAGACTTGAAGCGGTCGCTTTATGTGATAGGGTTGATAAGTTGCCCAGAAACCCTTTTGATGTACCCGCCCCCACACCTCAAATACAGGTTACTGTTCCTCTTCCCATCTCTTTAGCTAGCCAGAGAAGTATGCAGGCGACCCACAGAAAATTCAGGTGTTCCTAACTGTTAGATTTGGGGGTCTCTAGTTGGCAGAGGTAGGTACCTTTGACTAAAAAGAGACCCTTGCGTCTAGTCAGGGTAAGGGGCTACACTCCTAAATTAACCCCTGCTCACTCCCTTGGTAGCTTGGCACGAGCAGACAGGCTTATCTCAGAGGCAGTGTGTAAAGCATTTGTGAACACATACAGTAATACAGTGACAGCACTACAGATGGACACCACACAGGTTGTATTATAAAAATAAGTATTTTTATATAGACTTAACACAAGACCAAACAAAAGTAAAAATCCACAATACTGTACTCAAAAATAGACTCTAAAATGTTATAAAATAGCTCAGTTCTCTCAAGTTGTAAATGCGACACTTTACTCTCAATGTACTTGGACTGCGTAACGCAAACAAAACAAAAGGGTCGCAGGGAAGGTGATGCGTTGGTTCCTTACACGCAGGGGAGTGGATGCGTCGGTTCCTTACTGCTGCACAGAGGAGTTGATGCTCGCTTCCTTAGTGTGTGAGGAGGTGATGAGTCTGTTTATTACTGCTCTCCGGTGCGATGCGGCAAAATGGCGTCTTGGTTACGATGCGACAACGTTGGGGCGATGTGTGCACGCCCGACGGCCGTGGTGACTCGATGATCTTTGGAGCCGTGACAGGCCCCGCGAGGCACTTCTCCGGGGATGCAACGGCGACCTCTGTTGAGGAGTCCCGCTTTTCCCGTCATGCGCTGCACTTCAGTGATGAGATGATGACAGCGGCGGCTCGCTTCTTCGGCGATGCGACGACAGCTGCTGCGGCAGTGACACGCTTCTCGCCTTTGTGTCGCGCTCCCAGCAACACGCAGTCTCTCAGAAGGCCCAGCACAACAGCCGGCACTTCAATTCCCAGCAAGGGAATTCAGGGGGGAGCTGGTTGTTGAAGTCTTGTATCCCTGAGACTTCAGGCAGGAGGCAAGCTCTAGTTCAAGCGCTTGGAGATTCTTCTTCAAGTTGATAAAAAGCACACTCAGGCCTTTTCTCCTTTCTTTGGCAATGAAGCAACCACTCCAGGCCAACCCCCAAACACACAGCACAGGGGTAGTATCCATCTTCAGCTTCCTGGTTCTTCTCCTCCGCAAAGGTTTGTCTTGATTCCCAGAAGTGATCTAAAGTTCTTGGGTCTGGGTCCCAATATTTATGCTCATTTTCCCTTTGTTCTCTGAAGGCAGAGAGGCCTTTGCCTAGTCCAAACCACTTCTGGTTAGTCCTGGAGCACTTTGTTGACAAGTCTCCTTCTTTCCTTTCACAGTGTAGGCCAGGGACATCGGACGCACCACAGGGGGTGGAGCCAGCATTGTGGAGGGAAGGCACAGCCATATTGAGGTCCCAGGTACAACTCCTCCCTCCCATCTGCATGCAGATCTCTCCATTCAGCCCTGTATTGACTCACCCTGTCTCCTGGAATCCCCCAGCCCCTGTCACTCAAACTCGAGACAAGGAATACACAACCTAGCAGAGGCAGGCTTGGATAGTTAGACAAGAAAATACCTACTTTCTAAAAGTGGTATTTTCAAACACAGAATGTTAAAATCAACTTCACTAAAAGATGTATTTTATCATTCTGAGTTCAGGCAGACTAAACTTGAATTTCTACAATGTTCCCTGAGTCAGTTAGGATTATAAGATGTAATAATGGTTCTTGCTCATGGAGAACAGGTAGCCTTGCAATAGTGAAAAACGAAAATGGCTGTAATTCACTATTAGGACATGCCACACACATCGGGGTATGTCCTACCTTTTACCTACAATGCACCCTGCCCATGGGCCAACCTTAGGGGTGACTAATATGTATAAAAGGCGAGGTTTAGGGATTGGCAAGTGGGTGCACTTGCCCAGTCAACATGGCAGTACCAGACTGCACACAAGCTCTGCAATGGCAGATCTGAGACACAATTTACAAGCTGCTCCAGTGGGTGGCACAATCAGTGCTGCAAGCCCACCAGCAGCTTTTGATTTACAAGCCCTGGGCACACGCAGTGCACTGTACAAGGGTCTGACAAGTAAACCAAAGAAGCCAATCCTGGAGTCACTAATCCATACATCAATTTATAATAGGGAGAGCATATGCACTTTAGCACTGATCAGCAGTGGTAAAGTGCCCCGAGTCCTAAAACCAACAAAAACAGGTCAGACAAAATACAGGGGGAAGGCAAAAAGTTCAGGGATGACCCTGCAAAAAGGGCCAAGTCCAATGCAAATGCAGATCATGCTTCATTTCTCTTGCAAACCGCCATCCTTCTCGAATAATCACTCCAGGGTAGCTTTTGCAATATCATATTTGATAGGAGATGCCGCCAATTTGGCAGTTCCGTTGGTCAGAAACAATGACCCAGTGCTGTCTGACTGGGCTGTTTTCTGTGCTACGTTCGAGGGAGTGTTTGACAGGTGAACCACTACCTTTAGCGCAGATCGTGAGTTGTTAGAGTTGAAGCAAGGGAAACCGGATCTGGTAACCTACCTCACGTCTTTCAACCGGCTGGGAGCTGAAGCTGCATGGCTAGAAAAGAAGAGAATGTATATTTTCTATCAGGGCCAACGCGATGAGTTGAGGGATGTGTTGGCACAAATTGACCCACAACCAGTCAACTACACTGATTTAATCAGCCTAATATTGAGACTAGACTGACCTATGTCTAAAAGAGGGGAAGTGACATATGAAGGAGCCAGGTCCTTCTATCGGTCTGACAGGAACCTCAGGAAAGATATATCTAGTAGAGAAACCATGACCGAACCTATTGAGATTGGAGACATTAGGGCGCTTATACGAGAGTAGTGTTGCATGTGTATGTATTCATGTTACTTGTTCTTTGTCTTATAGGTTCTCCTCCCTGCTGTTCCCAACCTACCCTTTCCCTCACTTGATCGCCCTACTAATCTGTAACTTTCAGTTGGAGTTGGGGATGTCAAGGGGTGGACCCCTTATTGCATCATCCGGACCCTGAGGAGTAACCAGATCTCAAAGGACCAAGATCGTTGCAGAATTACGCACCCAAGAATAAAAATAATCCCCCCGGTCCGGGTTGGCAATATATGGCATCAATGGATGGTGTCGTTCAGGCATTGGCCTTGGTTGAACAGAAACTTGCGGCCTCCAGACTTGAAGCGGCTGCTTTACGTGATAGGGTTGATAAGTTGACCAGAAACCCTTTTGAGGTACCCGCCCCCACACCTCAAATACAGGTTACTGTTCCTCCTCCCATCTCTTTAGCTAGCCAGAGAAGTATGCAGGCGACCCACAGAAAATTCAGGTGTTCCTAACTGTTAGATTTGGGGGTCCAGATCTCAAAGGAGCGAGATCCTTTCAAACATATTTGCAACCCCTTTGCAACCCTTTTGTCACGTTAGGGCTCCTCTTGCTATAGTGAAACCATCTAATACCCCGCGTTCAAAGTTGCTGTTTGTCGCTTAGGCAATGGGAGCTGATGGAGAAGACTGTCTGATCTGTAATCAACAAAACAACTTTGACCAATCCATACTGGTCTGACCAGTGATTCGTGGCTTCAGAATCTAGGTACATTTGGACAACAAAAAAAGAAGCACTTCTCTAGGAATGTACTTCTTCAGATTCTAAAATTTATTTAGTGCTTCTTGCCACATATAAATCCCAAAAGCTCTGTGTTGTCAGGTGAAAATACACCTTGTTTGTTATGCATGACTGATGTTGTGTATCTAAGTGGGAAACATTTAGTATCATTTGTGAGCATTGGACATGTGTTCTAATAACTTCATTGCAAACCTGCAGTCCTTTATTGCATTTTGATCATCCCACACACTCCTCAACCATGCAGGAATCTCCTTCTTTCCTTGTTCTCTTTTCCTAAGGGATATAAAAGATGATACTCCAGTCACAGAATGTTGTGTTATTCTGTGTGTCCATGTAAATGTTCTTAACTCATCTTTCCATGTCAACCCATTGGCTCAGGACAGCTTAATATTGACCGTAATTAAACTGTTCACCCTTTCAACTAATCCATTGGCTTGAGGTTTGAACAAAGCTAGATTTTCATGCACAACTTCAATTTTTTGTCAAAAATTCATTCATGCTTCTGGAAATAAATTGCACTCCATTACTGGACACCAGTGTCTTGGGAACTCCTTCACTCATAAATACCCTTTCTAAGAATCTGATTACATTTTAATTGTCAATTGTGATCTATGATTTTTATCATGAACCATTTGGTGTGGTAATAAATTAAAACAATTGTGTACTTATCCCTGGTACTTAACCTGGCTACAGGACATAAGAAATATAGGGCCTTACTTTCCCATGGCTTATTGGGTAGCTCCACACTACCCAAAGGAGGTTGTCTTACATTCTTTGGATTGTCACTGTTGGCACGCATGTAGTAATCCCTAACTAGGTCTTCAATAGTCTCATCCATTTTGGGCCACCAGAAATATTTTCTCACACACCTTTTTGTCATGTTGTGAGCTGGGTGTCCTTCACATACTATTTGAATGATCTTTTTCCTAAGTTCTCAGGGGCATTATTTGACTTCCGATCAGTTTCTCTTCATGCACACTCAATTTGTCTTTTACATTGTAGTATACATTAAATTCCTTATCGCAATACTCATTCCCTCAATCTACTGTTTCACATCTCTCCAACTCTCTCAGTAAAAGGTCTTCTTCCACAGCAACTCTCCATTCTTCTTCTAAAGCTACTTCTTCATGCTCGTTCATCATTTCCTCTAAGTCTACTTTCATATTCTTTTCGGTTTCCTTGATTTACTGTAATACAGACAGCACCCACTGGATATTTTAGCTGTCACGTTTGCTTCTTGTCTTTTTCCCCTTTGAACAAGTGTGTTAAGTGTTTATGATCAGTCCTGACCTTGAAGGGTAGTCCCCACACAAAGGGGGTTATTACGAGTTTGGCGGTCCTCCTGGTGGCCACCACCACCACGCCGACAGGATGACCGCCAAGCACGTTAATCACCCGCTGACCGGATTACAACTGTAATCCATGGCTGAAGGTGCGGTGGCAGTCTCCCAGTGGTGGCTCTATAAGGCTCATAGGTGATCTAAATTGCAGATGCCCCAGTGACAGCGCCTGCAGCACTTTCCTGCACGGTGTGGCATGCATGCCACACTGTGCAGGACCTGCAGCAGTTGCCTCTCTGCTACCTTTTTCATGGCAGGCTCACTGCCATGACTGGGGCAGTGGACATGCAACTCGTAATATGCACGGCGTTGCTGCTGCGGCACCCTCCGAATATTGCTTCCCTCTTCCTCTGCCCAATCTCCATGGGATCATGGATCCATTGCAGACGTTGTGGTCCTGTGGCGGTCCATCCACCACACTCTAAATACTGCCTGCAGACCCGCAGTGGTGGTGGTGGTTGGGCCACCACCGCGAGTACAGCGGTCCTGTGGACAGCTGTACTCAGAATAAGGCACAAGTATTTGAAATGTTTGATGCCACAATTACACACTAGGGTTTCTCTTTCAATTACTGAGTACAAAGGTTATGCCTTTTGAAGACACCTCGAAGCACACCCTATCTTTCAGTTGTGTGAACACTGCTCCAATCCCCACACTACTCGCATCAGTTGCTGTATAGGTTTTAGCAGTGACATCAAAATGTCCCAATGTTGGAACTTGCAAAATTCCATCTTTTAAACTTTTGAAGAGTTTGTCACACTCTCCATCCCGGTTGAAAATGGCATTCTTTTTCACCAATAACCCCATGGGTTAAACAATTTCAGTGAAATTGACCGCAAACTTAGAAAAATATTCTGCTAGCGCAAAGAATGGTTTCAATTGGTCTTTACTTTCAGGTCTGGGTGCTTCCTTCACTACAATCACTGCGTTTCTTCTGTAATAATTTGAAAGAAAACACAATACCTGGTGTCCATAGAGTGAAAAATGTCCCACACTCTAAGGGGTCTATTAGGATGGCTGGCGGGTCTCCACCGCCCTACCGGCGGTGGCGATCGGCCCGCTAAAACACCCCACCGGATGGCCTTTTACCCCCCGCCACATTAGCATGGCGGAGGGGTACCGCGGCAGACGGAAAGACCGTCTACCACTTTTCTACCGGTAGGCAATCGTCACGATTGCCTACCGGGTGGAAAAGGCCTGCAATATTGTGGCATGCCTTGTAGGCACCGCCTTCCATATTACGATGGTGGTGGTGTAATGCCTTTCCATGGCGGAGACTCTGCCATGAAAAGGCATGCAGTGTTTCCTTTGGGGGCAGGATGCGGGCCCCCAAGTTGGTGGTGGGCTGCACTTGGGGGTACTCATGGTACCCCCCAACATTGACATACACAAGGTGGCAGGCACCGCACAGTGCCTGTCAAGTTGTGCATGCCAATGCACAACATGCATATATTGCATTGTCGCGGGTGCTGTTTACAGCTCCGTCCACCGCAATGCAATATATGCGGGATGTGACAGCCAGGGTGGAGGTCGCATCCTAATTGGTGGTGTAGGACCGCTGCACCACTGGCGTCCGGTCCAAGCACCGCTAGGGTGGTGGGCAGATCATAGAACGTCCGCCATCCCAATAGACTCCTAAATGAGAGAACCTTTGCAAAAATAAGTTGTTTGAGCAAAGAATAATAGAACCTACCAAGTCAGTGAAGTGGTTGGCACAAGTAGTGGTGGCACCAAAACAGAGGAGGGGGGAGATTCAGCTATGTATTGATTTGAACAAAAACATATGGGTAGACCGGCAACCGCTGTCGTACAATTTTGAAATATTAACAGCTGTGGGGAGTGGAGTGTTCTTTAGTGTGATTGACAGCCATTTACTTTGTAAAACAACACTCTGCAAATAATGATTAAAATGTTCTATGTTGAATATTACCTAGTCGGACCTGTATTGTTTTACATGTTATATACTATTTGAAAAATAATTGTATACATATTAGAGGCTGTGGGGTTATTTAAATAATTACCAAGAGTTTTACTCCTATTCAAAAGTGTGATTTTTAAAAATGATGGAATTGTTCCAGTTAATTAGTTCTCAAGTAGGAGTGAATCCACATAATTAGACTTGAGTTGTCAGTATGCTTCAAGTAGGGATAAGTCCATTTAACAAAGAATGAATCGTTATGAGTACATCAGACGAACCTTAAGCCAACACTTGTTTTGTGACAAAAGTTCTTCGTCCACCCAAGCATGAAACCCCTACCCGGGCCTACAGTATTGTGTTAGTGGCACTCTGCAACATGGCCAACAAGCACGCGGACTTCAGATCCCAGGGATCCTGTAGAGCACTACCCATTCCTGTAATCCATGCACACTGAGTGACAAAGGGGGACATTTGAGAGAAAGTATCCAGCCTACTGGATCCCTGACAGGGAAAGGGGGGGGGGTGAAGCTTCGAATGAGTCATCATGTGGGCTTCTAGGGCAGCTAAGAATTCTGAACACAGTCACGTCAAGGAAATTCCTTTTTGATTATTTATTTAAATTACAAAATGTCACCAGTGACATTGGGATGGTCAATTTTGCACCACCCATATAGGAATGGTAAATGTCTCAAATGTCACACTTCTCAGTAAAATTCTGCACAGAACCAGCTATTACCCATATTCTTCAGGAAAAAGTCTTCCAGTTGCCTTGAGTCTTAAACTCAGAAATCCATATAATAATTTTGCATCTCAACATGAAACAATCAAACACATAGTGCAACATTGAAAAACAAACCCTGAACAGATTGTGTGGGAGACTTCTGTACCCAAACTTTACATGGGAATCTTGTGGTGGCATCCACCTTCACAAACATAAAAACGTTTTTTCTAGCAAAGGTTGGCAGGCTGCCATACATGCTCTGGAACACTAGGTCTAATCAAATGTCATCACTACTTACACACGGTGCCATTTTACTGGCGTTTGTGGGATTAGATCTGAAAACATTAGAACTGACGGAATTAATGGATGTTTTTAAGAATCAAAAATAACAATGCAGATTTTTATCTCCATTGGAAAGGGTAACCATAATTAATGTGACTTTTTACAGCATATTCTACCGAATTTTACTGATGCTCCATCAGGTGGTCAGAAAAGTTGACATTTTCAGCACTAGGTCATCTCTGCAACAGTCGTCCTCAGGACTCTTAGTTTGGCTGCATACCTCTTATTGCCCAACTTTCAAGTTTTTGTTCTAATTAATAGATCGACCCGCCAGCGTTTGCGTTCTTCCACTTTAGAGTGAAATTGCTGAACACATCCAGTGCACTCATCTTTTATTTTGGTGTAGGAAATCGAATGTTTAGAACCTCTAGGAAAAGTTTCCCTGGTCACTTTTAATTCAGTACTATCATACTTGAGTGGATTGTCTTCACAGTTACCATTGGTTTGGGGCCTTATTACAACTTTGGCAGTCTTCCAAGGAACCGCCACTGTGGTGAGTCCCGGGAAGACCCCTAAGATTATGGATTATGAGTTTAATCCAGGGCAGGCTGGCGCTCTCACGGCAGTGACTCATAGGAGAGCCTTAACAGCATATTGATGCTGTGAGTGCCTGCAGCATGTTCCTGAACAGTGTGGCATGCACCATGTTATGCATGCCACACCATGCAAGAAATAGGATGCACTTCCAGTGGGGCACATCCTGTGCCCCCCACAAGCACCCCCATGGACAATATTTGGCTGGGGGCCCTGTTAGGGTCCCCTAATCTGCTATCTGCCACCCTTTCCATTGCGGGTTCCCTGCAATGAAAAGGGCAGTTGATATGCAGGTCGTAATAGGCTCGGAAGTGCAGGCTTCAGCACCCCAGCATATTCAGGCCTCTTTAAGCACCGCCACCACTGTGGGATCCTGAATCCTGGTGGAGGCGGCCACCATCATAATACGGTCTGCGGGTCCGCAGTGGTGGTTGAACTGCCACTCCCAATACCACCATACCCATAATAAGACCCAAAACTCATTTGTCGTGCCAAACTTATTTGGAGAGGGACCCTTTCTTTTAGTAGTGATTCTTCCTCACCTGTTGCAGTTTGAAAAGCTATAAAATGGTGTTACAATTGCTGGTATTATTAGTATTGCTGTTATCCCTACTATTAGTTGATATGCAGCATGTGCACTGAAAGCTTTGTACCCTCCCTTCATAGGAGTGCCCCATCTTCCAACCCCACATGTATCAGTGTTGCTCCGTGTGCTAAAGGGGAAAGTCTATGCATCCTATGTTCTGGTCACATGCCTCCTTCCTTAGTTACACTGCTTCCTTCTCACCTACGCATGGGAAACAGCATTTACAATGCAGTCTAAACTTCAACACACCTTTACAACGCAGTCCTAACCATGCTTTAGTCTTTATCACACAGGTTTTTGCAACTACTATGTCTTTACCACTAGTGTAATCACCACACATGAGTTTACAACAATTTTTAGATCTAGATATTTAGCACACGTGTCATTACTACAATCTTTTTTTACCACTAGTGTAATTACGGCTTATGTGTTTTAACTAGAGTCATTACCACGTTTTTTATTTTTTGCAGCGTGAATCTTTCTGGATTCACTATGCTGTGCATTATTCCGCGATCTGGTGGTTGGGTCCGGATTCGTAGTCTTTTTTCTCTTTTTTTTTTGTAGCCCAGGTGGGCGTCGATGTCCCACCATTTGGTGCACCTTCGTGACGTCGGCACGCTTCCTGCGGAAGCTCCCACCCTTGGGCGCCATCTTCAGATTCTTTTTTCCGCCGTTGGGTCTGGATCGTCGCATGAAGCTCCGGAGAAGTTTTCAGGAGAAGAGAAGGAAATACACCAGTTTTTTGAGGAAAAATGACCGAGGGAAGTCGGAGAAGAAGACCTCCTAGAGCCAGAACGAAGGAAGAGGAAAAATCCTCGTGGTACTCGACGGCCAAGGAGAAAGCACGCGCAGGGGGCCCCCTGAGCGAGCACATGGACAACACCCCATTCAAGTTCTGCCGTAATTGCCACCACAAGTACGCGCAGCGGACCAGCATCCGGTCTGCAACCTCTGCCTGCCGATCAACCACTCCAGCGAGGATTGCAACGCCTGTTCAGTCTTCACGCCAAAGACTCTGAGAGTTCGAGAGAGACAGAGGGTGGCCCACCACACTATGCAAGGGAAAGGGACCACGCCAAGCCTCTACCAGCTGGGTGCCTCCTCCGACGAAGAGGAGAACATCGCCTAGGGACCAGATGACTTCACGGTCGTAGAGACCGATGTGAGACCTTCGAAAAAGGTAGGAGAGTCTACGACCCCGAAAACCCAGACGGGGCCGAAAAAGCCTGAGGGAGAACCCCGAAAAGCAGAGGCTAAGTCCTCGAAAGGAGCGCCGGCGACAAAAGTTTCGACGTCCGAAGCCGCATCCTCCGAAAGGCCCAGCGGATCCTTCGAAAAGGACTCCCAGATGGCAAAGACCAGCGAAAAGCAAAGGTCGTCGAAGCAGGCCCTCGAGAAGGGACCCTCGAGCAAGAAGACGCTCAGAACGGCCTCGACGTCGAAGGTACCATCGAAGAGACCTGCCGAAAAGCTCGACGCCGAGCAAGCGGCAGAGATGGAGAAAAAGAGAAGAAGGCTCGAGGCCGAAACGGAGAGTATGCTCCAGAGGAAGAGAGCCTTCGAGGAAACAATGAAGAACTATACGATTCCCTCGAAGACCTACTCGACTCCCTCGAAGACCGCTGTGACCGCCGAAGAGGTAGAGGTGCAGGAGGACTTCGAAGCCGAGGAGCCGCCGAAAACTCCAAACCCCGCAGATGAGGGAGAAGAGGAGGATTTCTACCGCTCAGAAGGAGATTACCTCCGCGAGAGCTACTACTCAGAATCCTCGGCGTCGCTAGAGGAAGAATGGCAGGATCTCGAGGCCGATAACCCCGAGGAACCTGTGGAGACATACCCTTCGAGGCCTTCGCCGCCAAACAACATCGGGGCTTACTATGAGGTCGTTAAGAAGGCTGCAGCAGTCTACAATGTGAAGTTGGAGGAGGAACAGACAAAAGCTGACTTCCTGCTAGAGACTTTGCTCCCCTCACAGACGAAAAGCAGCTTCCTGCCGATGCTGAAGAGCGTCATGGCCCAAGGGACTGAAGCCTTCAAGGAACCGGCCACATGCAGGTCAGTGATCCCGAGGCGGAGAAGAAATACAAGTTCTCCTCCGAGGACCCCCCTTATATCCAGGGCACCGTGGCAGCTGACTCCATAATCGCGGCAACGGCCAGAAGAAGGGCCAACGTGCCAACCACATCTGGGCCACCACCTGATAAGGAAAGCAGGAGGATGGACCTCACTGGAAGGAAAATTGAAAGAAATGCCGCTATGCATTGGAGGATGGCAAACTCCAATGCACTCCTGAATAGACACCAATATCAGCACTGGGATGAGATGAGCCAGTTGCTGAAACACATGCCTGAGGAGTACAGGCAGAGGGCAGCCCACCTCGTGGAGGGGGGAAAGGACATAGCAAACGCATGCCTGAAGACAGCCCTAGATGGGGCAGAAACATCTAGCAGGCTGATGGCCATAGGCATCACTGAGAGAAGGCAAGCCTGGCTCAGAATATCAGGCTTCAAGGCAGAAGTGCAAAATAACATCCTGAACACCCCCTTCAACGGGGAGACGTTGTTCGGGGCATCAGTAGATGACAAACTGGCTCAGCTGAAGAAGGACAATGAGACAGCCAAATCGATGGGAGCCCTACAATTCAGGGGGATGCGGAGAGGCACCCCCACAAGGAGACCAAATGGTAGAGGGGGAAACCAGCAATCACATTCGCAACAGTCGCACCACCATGGTCAACAGAGTGACAACCAATGGCACCAGGGTCAACAGAGGCAGAATTGGAACTCCCAGAATAGGGGCCAGTCCTTTCGAGGGAGAGGAAACGGACGGGGCCAGAGACGGAGAGGTGGTGATCAACCCCCCCAAAAGTGACTCCGTGAAGGAGGCGCTCACCCACCCAAAGCCTCATGGGGGAGAGCACCAACAGCTAAGGGGAGGCTCACACGGACACGGCTCAAAAGAACACACAACACCAGTAGGGGGAAGGTTGAGATTTTTTCTACACGAATGGAGAAAAATAACCACAGACAAGTGGATACTAAACATTATACAGCACGGATACTGCATAGAGTTGGAAAAATATCCACCAAGCAGAAAGCCAAAGAGAAGGGGTCACAAGGGCAAAGAACTGCAGTTGCTCCAAGAGGAAGCTCAAGAACTGCTCCTCAAAGAGGCCATAGAACAAGTCCCGCACAGAGAACGGAACAAGGGGGTGTACTCAAACTACTTCCTAGTACCAAAGGCGGACGAAAGCCTAAGACCCATCTTGGACCTACGCTTCCTGAACACCTACGTAAAAACTCAAAAGTTCAAGATGACTTCCCTGCAAGAGGTCATCCCACAAATAAGGCCCGGGGACTACTTGTCCACGATAGACCTAAAAGACGCATACCTGCACATCCCCATGAACAGGAAACACAAACACATGTTAAGATTCAAGGTGAACAAAGACCACTACCAGTTCACAACCCTGGCTTTCGGGCTCAAGTCAGCGCCAAGAGTCTTTACCAAATGCCTCGCGGCGGTGGCCGCACACCTACGAAGGGAGGGTATACACGTGTACCCCTACCTGGAGGACTGGCTCGTGAAAGCAGGCTCTTACACGAGATGCAAAGCCCACGCAGAACAGGTCACAAGAACTCTCACGAACCTGGGCTTCTCCATCCACTGGAGGAAGTGCTCCATGGACCCAGAACAAGTGAAAATCTTCCTGGGAGCCCTGATCAACACGGTCGAATGCAGAGTGACACCCAGCGAGAAGAGAACACTCAGCCTGCTGAGGGAGAAACGTCACTACCAGAAGGGGCAAGTTCTGACAGTGAGGACGGTGAGCAAGATCTTGGGGATGATGGCGTCATGCATCCACCTGGTCCCCAATGTTCGGCTAAAGATGAGACCACTACAGGAGTGGCTGCAACAGCAATGGTCACAAGCAGAAGGAAGTTGGGAAGATCTAGTGGTTGTTACGCACAATGTGCAGGAGGAGATGAAATGGTGGACGAAGGAGAATATAACGATGGGGAAGCCTCTAACGCCACCGGACCCAACTGTGACCATCACCACAGACGCATCCCAGAAAGGATGGGGCGCACATATGAACAGGCTCAAAGTGAGGGGTCTGTGGAACCCAGGAGATGCGGTCAAGCACATCAACTACCTGGAACTGAAAACAGTGTTGCTGGCCCTCAAGGCCTTCCAAAAGCACCTTTACAACAAAAGGGTTATGATACAGACAGACAACACCACAACGATGTTTTACATCAACAAGCAAGGGGGGACTCAGTCATTCCCTCTGTCGAGCTTGGCTCAAGAAATATGGAGATGGGCGATCCCACTCAGGATAGACCTGCTTGCCATACACCTGCCAGGGAAGGACAATGTGGAAGCGGATTGGCTCAGCAGGCAAGCATCGGTGTCCCACGAATGGGAACTGAACAACCGAAAGACAGAGAACCTGTTCAGGAGGTGGGGCACACCAACAATAGACCTGTTTGCAACACGCCAGAATGCAAAATGCCAACACTTTGCATCGAGGGAACAGGAACCAATGTCCCATGGGAATGCCCTATGGATAAGCTGGTCAAAGAAATTTGCCTACGCTTTTCCACCGACGCCACTGATCCCCAGAGTCCTGAACAAGTGCAGGTCGAGCAACATGACTCTCATCCTGGTGGCTCCCCAATGGGCGAGGCAGACTTGGTACTCTCAGATTATGGAGATGTCGCAGGGCAGAGCACACAAGTTCCCAAAAAGAAGAGACCTTCTCTCCATGGAAGGGGGGGACAAGTTCTACACCCAGAACCAGAAAGCCTCTGCCTGTCAGCGTGGCTCCTGAGGACTTAGAGTTTGCACATCTAAAACTACCAGAGAGCACACTTCGGGTGCTGAGAGAAGCAAGGAGACCCAGCACGCGGAAGTGCTATGGGGAGAAATGGAAGAGGTTCACGCAGTGGTGCCATAGGAAAAACCTGGAGAGAAAACTGACTAGAGAGTCTACAGTACTCAGATACCTCACGCACCTGATCAAAGCCAAACTAAGCTCGTCCTCGCTGAGGGTTCACCTGGCAGCGATTGTGGCATACACAAGAGGAGAAACAGGGAGAAGTTTCTTCACTTCCAGAGTAGTGAAAAGGTTCTTGGAAGGAGCGAAGAGAATAGCGCCACCCAAGAGGATGCCGCCGCCGGCATGGAACTTGAACGTGGTACTGACGGAACTCATGAAGCCACCGTTCGAACCCATCCATAAAGCGTCACTACAAATGCTGACAATGAAGACAGCCTTTCTAGTAGCAATAACATCGCTACACAGAGTGAGTGAGCGAGCTACAAGCTTTGACGCTGCAAGAACCGTACATACAAATACACAGTGACAGGGTCGTGATGAGGACAGACCCGCATTTCATGCCCAAGGTAGTATCTAAATTCCACATGAACCAAAGTATCCAGATTCCTAGCTTCTTCCAGAAGCCCACGTCATACGCGGAGAGGGCGCTCCACACTCTGGATGCAAGGCGGGCAGTAATGCACTATATAGAAAGGACGAAAGAACACAGGAAGACAAAACAATTCTTTGTGTCCTTCGCAAGGAGTCTCCTGGGTAGACCAGTGACTAAGAACACCATAGCAAGATGGATTGCCAAAACAATACAGCTCTGCCACATGCAAGCTGGTGAAGAGCTCACGGAGGGGCCACAAGCCCACTCAACCAGAAAGAAAGGGGCTACGATCGCCTTCCTGGCAAACACGCCCATCCAAGACATATGCCTGGCGGCAACATGGGCTTCAGTGCACACTTTCACTAAACACTATTGCGTAGATGTGCAGATGAACAAGGAAGCACAAGTGGGCCAAAGAGTGCTTCAACATATCTTTAACAACCAACGCTCATCTTCCACCCAGCCGCCACATGAGTGACAAAACCGCTACGAAATCTATGCACAGCATAGTGAATCCAGAAAGATTCACGCTGCAAAACGAATAGTTTCTTACCTGTCAGTGTAGTCTTGCAGCTTGAAGATCTTTCTGGATTCACTAGCGAACCCACCCACCTCCGCCAGAAAGATGAGGCTGGAGAAGGTGGAAGGACATGGAGCAAGATAGGAACGTTTAACAAAGACATATATACGTGAAGAAGTTTACGTTGAAGGAAAGTTTAATACACATAGCCATGGATTCACCACAAAGGAGAAAAGAAAAAAGAATCCGAAGATGGCGCCCAAGGGTGGGAACTTCCGCAGGAAGCGTGCCGACGTCACGAAGGTGCACCAAATGGTGGGACGTCGACGCCCACCTGGGCTACAAAAAAAAAGAGAAAAAAGACTACGAATCCGGACCCAACCACCAGATCGCGGAATAATGCACAGCATAGTGAATCCAGAAAGATCTTCAAGCTGCAAAACTACACCGACAGGTAAGAAACTATTCGTTACTACTGGTGTCATTAGCACTTAAGTGTTTTACAACTAGCGTCATTATCACACGTTTTGTTACTACTAATGTGTTTTACCACTAGTGTCATTACCACAAATATGTAAGAATATGGGTAAGTATATAGGTAGGTATGTGTTATAGGGATTTGGTAAATATACATTCTATAATTATTTTGTATACATTTATTTTAATGATAATACATTTTAGGAACGGGATGTAAGGGTTATGGGGTAATGGGCGGGGAAGTGTATTTATACCTGGGTATCAATTTTAATACTTTAGTATTAATAATTGTGAATTTTAATTGTATTAAATTAATAATCTATATTTTAAAAATGTAATGAAATTGCAAATTTTTTATTTAGGGTAAACTAAGCATATAGGTTTATTGGGAGGGGAAGTGTGTTAATACTCAGGTAGTAGTTTTAATAGTTTAGTATTAATATTTATACATTTTAATTGTTTTAAATTTATGATAGTTTAATTTTTTTAAATATTTAATACAATTTCAAAATTAGTTTTTACAGATGGGATGCACGGGATATAGAGTTATTGGGTGGGGAATGTATTAATACTTAGGTATTAAATGCAATGCTTTAGAATTAAATGTATTTATTGTAATATCCATTTATTCAAGTTGAAAAATAATGTACACAATCATAAAATTTGTTTTTAGGGACAGGATGTAATGGATATAGGAGTCTTGGTTGGGGAAGTGTATAGATAGTCTGGTATTAATTTTAAAACTTTAGAATGAATGTGTAATATATGGAATTTTGTAAAAACAATATCAAAATTTAAAATGTAAAATCCGTATATAGGGATGGTATGTAAGGGATATTGGGGTATTTGTTGGGGTTGTGTATTAATACTTGGGTATTAATTGTAGTAGTTGAACAATAATAATCAAAAATAATTTCTTAAAGTAAAAAACATCTTTTAAATAATTTTATACATTAAATACAAATACATATATATTATTGAATTTTTTAAATATTTATTAATATGAAAAGATGTATTTGTCTAAATAAAGTTTTAACATATTTGAAAAGATGTAAATGTAATACAAAGGTGTAATATTTATATCATTTATTTACGCATAGTATAAAAATATTTGAAAATTATACAAAAGTTGTAAGTAATATGTTTAGAAAAATGTAAAGAGATGTATTGTAATATATAACGTATTTTTTTTTTTTTAAATTTCATTTTTTTCCACGGTTTACCATTAAGTTCAATGGTGAATATTGTCCTTTTTCTGTTTGTGGCTCGTGGTTGTAATGTTTCTACAGTTGGTGGAGCGTCACGGCCAAGATTTGAAGCAAGGAAAAGCTGCGGTCAGATAAGATCAATTTAATTTACATTGCTTCCTATATAAGTGGCTACGTTTAATAGGTACAGGGGAAAGGGTAGTTAGGTAGAAATATCTGGTGTTTTTTAATATGTTTTTATACTTTTTCCATTCCCATGCAGGTTGTGTTCATATGCTCACATCAGGACTGTTGTTTTTTTTCAAAGTCAGTTTAAAAAAGTTATAAGATGCATTTGTAAAACGTTTTTAAACTTCTTTAAAATAAAAGCAACATTTTTGCTTTACATTACATGTTTTGTATACTGTTAGTACTTTTCTCTGAATGAATATCATCTGGATAGAGGATGAAGATGGATGTATTGAATACAGTACTACAACTTTATTTTGGGATATTACAATTTAGAAACAGTGTTATGTTTTAAGTTCATGTTCTTAACAGAGTTTCTGATATGGATGTTTTTTTAAATTGTGGAGGTCAACAGTTGTGTATTACTACTGAATTTTTCAAGAAACCATTCTGTTATTGCCGAATGGATATTTTCCTGGCTATTGCACCAGAAAAAAAGTTGTAAACTTTTTTTTCATTTTTACAGAGCGTTTTTTAGACTCAGAATTCATATATTTGCAATAATTTCGTTGCAGGGGATTATTGAGGTACTGTTGACTCGAAGTGACACATTGTTTTTTAAGTCACCAAGAGTTAAAGAAAGAAGACAGGTACAGGTAGGAATTGCATTCTTTTATAATTTGGTAAAAAATTGAAAAATGCTAATTGAATTGTATAGGATTGTTAAAACAGGACAGTGATCTAGGGAAGTATTAGGAATGTAATATATATGCAGTACTGTCCAGGTAGTCTGAAGTCACCATCAACGAAAATTGTCGAATTTGAACCAATAGTCCCTCAGACATTTGTTTACTCTTTTTGGATGTACGTGTGTACAGGCTACCTGACAGCGATTGTGCAAGTCTCTTTTCTTGGAAACTTAGGGCCCTCATTATGGCGGCGGGCGGACCTGAGTCCGCCCGCCATGGTTGCAGTGTTTGGGACCGCCCGCCAGACATGCGGCGGCCCCACCACTGCAATTTGGGTATTTAACATTGCCTACGGTGCTGCTGGCTCCAGCACCGTATGCAATACCAAAATGCCATGCTGTGTATTTCCCTGCCACGCAGTGCAGGGAAATACAGAGGGGTACCATGGGTACACCCCTCAGTGCAGCAATACTTCCCCCAACACAGAGGGGCCCTTCAGCGGTGGCCCGAATCCAGCCTCTGGAAACCTTTACATGGCGGTTCCACCACCATGGGAAGGCTGGCTGACATCAGTATTGTAATCTGGATTGCGGTGCCTCTAGGCACCGCCACCATTTCATGCCCCCTTGTTCGTCCACCAAGCAATCAGACTGATTGCTTCTGGCGGACTGATGGCGGACAGTCTTTCCGTCCGCCGCAGACAGAATGGGATCCCCACCAGCATCATAATTTGGCAGTGGGAAAATCTGGCTCCAATGGCAGAAGGACCGGACCCACAGGGCTGGTGGTCCTTCCACCATCGTAATTGACCCCTTAGTTCCTTCTTCAAAATGTACAAAATATGATATAGGTTTGAGTGAAGTTTTGCAAATAATTTTCTGAAGGAATTGTGCCATATCTCAATACCATTGTTAGTCTTTGCACCTCCCTCTAAGCAGGTCCTGTAACAGTTCCATCATTCAATGGGAAATCTTGATCTCCTCCTGTGACCCGACCTGCTTAGATGGCCAATCCATGTATCTTCAAAATAATTTTGTAGTAGTGCCAATTTATCTTAATTGTGGGTAAATTGTTATGAAATTGCTGTGTAAAATGTTTCTACACTTGTCAGGAGGTACAAAGCATAAGGCAGGTCGTTTTTTAAATTCAAAAATGAAGTTTACTGTTTGATAAGTAATCCTCAATTTAGGATGACTTTTTAATTTTACGTCAATATGCCTGCGAAAAGTAAAAAAATATTCTTGAATTTGGGTTTTGGAGTATATTTTTGTAATTGTATTAACCATTGATAATTCAAAGCCAATTATTACTCTTCGAGGACTTTTACTCTTTGTTTTGGATTTTATGACTGTTAATAATTCAGTGAATGTTGAGGGTTGCTTATCAGGTAGTAAACTATATAGTAATGGGACAGTTGCGTAATTTATAATAGCATGAATAGTGCAATTTGGGCGAAAGGATGTGGTGTTGATTTAAAAGTAGTATCCATCATCCAAATTCTTTTCAATTTTATTTGTGTTAAAAGGTTCTGGTTTGTGCTAAATTTTAGAATTCTTTTTTTTAGGGTTTTTCTTGTCATGCAGTTGAAAGGGTTCGTCAGAGAAAGTGATTGTTAATTCAGGGGGGATGTCCATGTCAGAATAAGTATGTAGTGTTGTTCGTTGGAAATTAACTGACTGTTTTTGTTTTTGTACTATTCTCCTCATATTGGGAATTGTGGGCATGCTACTAGCTATGTGCATATGAAAGGTTCCAGATACCTTTCTTAAAATTGAGGCTGTTCTTTAATTTAATTTTTTTAATGTTTTCACATACTTCTATCATGTACTTATTCAGAGGCAGGGTGGTTATGTTCACTTGTCCTAACTATGGTGTCATCCAGAGTACCCACTCTGCCTGTGCAATGGGATAAAAAGTACTACATGCACGAGACTCGTCCACGGAGCCAGACTGCGAGGCTGCAATCCTGCTACAGCGAAGGGAGAGGCTGTGGGCTGCAGGCTGAATTGATCCAGTCTGGGACCTCTGGGGAGACTGCGGCTGTGGCGAAATTGCAGCCGCAGAGAGGCAAAACAGCAAGTCAGGCGGTGAGCGGCCATTGTTTCCCACCGGAAGCAGATTTTTCACAGAGGCAGCCGGCTGTAAGTGTGAGTACCTCTGGCTGGGGACTTTATAAACTAACAGCATAAGAGCAGGACTGAGGCTCAAGAGAGCCGGCATACACAGGCCTGGAATCACACCAGGGAGGTATTGACCCGGGGGAAGGACACATAGACAACTATGCTGGGCTGGGCCACGACTCTTGGTTGTGAGGCTGAGAAGCACGCAAATTCCATAACACCAGAGGATAAGAGTGGGTGAGTCCTGTGCCGCTTGGTGCTTACTTGTTTCCTTATCCTGTGAACTTGGCCTTCTCCTTTACATTTATATTGGACCCAATCTGCTGATAAACACCTAGCCATGGGAAAAAGGAAAACTATGTATAAAAAAACACCCCATAAGGAGGGTGGGGTCGGGGGGCCTGGGAATCGCAAGTCTCTACTAAAATATTTGACCGGAGCCTTGGGGGCGATAGAGCAACAGATTTCGCCCGAAGAGGAGGCTATAAATACCGAAAGATCTGGTTTGGAAGAAGGGCGCGAGACTGGGAAAGAGACTCTCATTCACCTACCAGCTACATTAGCATCCCTGGAGCCTAGCAGAAACACCAATGGGTGTGTATTGAATCTCTCGGACCGTATCTCTATTTGTGAGCTAGACCTAGACGGCAATTCTCAACCCCGACCAAACATTTGGGGAATACTATCAATCCTATCATTATCCCAACTAATACCCACTACAA
Organism: Lissotriton vulgaris; assembly: GCF_964263255.1. Classification (NCBI taxonomy): domain Eukaryota; kingdom Metazoa; phylum Chordata; class Amphibia; order Caudata; family Salamandridae; genus Lissotriton; species Lissotriton vulgaris. Next base: position 536,003,982 of record NC_141693.1, on the reverse strand, counting down.
GGATAAAGTCACCAACAATAACTCTGGACCCTGCACTGTACGGTATAAAGCCGCAAAAAAGGATAAATTAGCGCCTGAGACACGAGGCCGCAAGGGCAGCTAGGGCAACATTAATTAAGGCCCGACACATAATATTCCAAAATAACTGGCGATATTAAATAGTAAACTCGATACTTTGGACTATTATTTACAAGAAACTTGATCTAATCTTGTCAGCAGAGTGGGCATTCTGGAAGACCTACTGTCGACTTGTCCTGAAATTAGCAAGCCTTTATCTGAAGGTCATAATGTAATTCACCATATGGACCTTGCATTGGAAGAGCACGCTAATAACCCGCCCGTAAAGGGCGCCACTATTTCCAGTAATGATGTGTCCTTAACAAGTCATAATCAGCCATCCAGTAATCCAAATTTAGAACCCTTATGGTGTTAAGGACGTTATTTTGGCCAGACAAAACGGCTATGCGCTAAGCTGGAAAAAAAGAATCCAGACTCCTTTATGAGTAAGGTGATAACTAATTGCATTGAAGCTATCAAAATATGCCTAAGAGATGGCCACTCCGCGTTGGATATAGTGGAGGTGTTTTTGGCTGTATCAAAATGTATTGGTAATATTTTGTATGGAAATTCTAGTGGGAAAATCCCTCAAAAGAAGGATGGTTCGATTTCAATTGCACTAAAGCCCATTCTAAACTTAATCTCGCACTACATAGAAAGGTCAAAGACACTGAAGAAATAAAAGAAGCAAGAAGGGCATATAGATATGCTTTAAAATCAAGGAAAAAATGTTTTAAAGAGGAGGCATGGAATGCTCTCCGAGCGGCATCTGAATCATAAGACTCTTCAGCGTTCTGGAAAGTGGTTAATGCCCCTTTTCTAGTTGATGCATGGAAGGCAAGTATAGAAATACCGGTCACTAGGGAGGAATGGGTTGATCATTTCTCCCAAATATATTCTATCCCTGGCCCTGAACTAAGTAATATCAACTTGGCAGGGGCCAGGGCAGAACTCCAGAATGCAAATCACCATTCACATCTCCAACTAGATCTTAATTAAATTGAGGAGGCAATTACACAGAGTAAGATTGGTAAGGCCCCAGGGCCAGATGGTATCCTCGTGGACCTCTTAAAACATAATATAGCTTTCTGGGGACCAATTCTAACTCAAGTCATGAATGCATGCATCTCAACCAGCCTTTTTCCTACCTGGAGCGAATCGATTTTGGTCCTGATTTTTAAAAAGGGAGAAAGGCACATCCCAGCTTGTTATCGGCCTATCTCGCTTCTAGACTCCACGGTCAAGATAATCGGTAGAGTACTCCTTTCCAGACTGCAGGACTGGGCAGATGATCACTTTATCATTAGCAACATCCAATACGGGTTCCGTATGGGCCTGGGTATGATAAACCAGTGCCTGAATTTAGAACTAACTATTGCCAAATATGCTAAGGCCAAAAGGGGCCCTCTCTACCTGGCCTTTGTGGATATATCCGCGGCCTTTGACTGCGTTATCCACAATAAACTCTGGCCGATTTTGGAGAAGATGGGAATGGAATTAACTTTAATCTCCTTAATGAGAGAATTTGATAATGGGGCCAGGGCGCGATTTGGCAGAGGGGGCGAGTGCACCGAGGATAAGAGTGGGTGAGTCCTGTGCAGCTGGGTGCTTCCTTGTTTCTTAATCCTGTGAAATTGGCCTTCTCCGTTACATTTATATTGGACCCAATCTGCTGATAAACACGTAGCCATGAAAAAAAGGAAAACTATGTGTAGAAAAAATAAACCATAAGGAGGGCGGGGGGGAGCAGTCAGTCTCTCCTAAAATATTTGACCGGAGCCATGGGGGCGATAGAGCAACAGATTTCGTCCGTAGAGGAAGCTATGAATACTGAAAGATCTGGTTTGGAAGAAGGGTGCGCGACTGGGAAAGAGACTCTCATTCACCCACCAGCTACATTAGAATCCCTGGAGCCTAGCACAAACACCAATGGGTGTGTATTGAATCTCTCAGACCGTATCTCTATTTGTGAGCTAGACCTAGACAGCGATTCTCAACCCCCGACCAAACATTTGATAAATACTATCAATCCTATCATTATCCCAACTAATACCCACTACGGGGATAGAGTCACCACCAATAACTCTGGACCCTGCACTGTACGGGATAAATCCGCAAAAAAGGTTAAATCAGCGTCTGAGACACGAGGCCGCAAGGGCAACATTAATAAAGGCCCGACACATAATATTCCAAAAGAACTGGCGATATTAAATAGTAAACTCGATACTTTGGACTCTTATTGACAAGAAACTTGATCTAATCTTGTCAGCAGAGTGGGCATTCTGGAAGACCTACTGTCGACTTGTCCTGAAACTATCAAGCCTTTATCTGAAGGTCATAATGTAATTCACCATATGGACCATGCCTTGGAAGAGCACGCTAATAACCCGCCCGTAAAGGGCGCCACTATTTCCAATAAGGATCTGTCCTTAACAAGTCATAATCAGCCATCCAGTAATCCAAATGTAGGTACTAATACATACGCGTCTATCCGTAGATACTGGACTGGGGGTTCCTAAGTCCGCTCAAACCATTTCTAATCCGGGTTCCTCCCATCGCCCTGATGCCGGCCCCAAGTTAAGCCATCAGCAGATCATTTTCCCAGGTTTTTCTAATTTCCCTGGATCTAATGCCCCACCCCTAACCTTAACTACGTTTCTGATCCTTCTATAGCTGTTCTGGACCTTCCTCCAGCCGTGACTCCTTACAGAGTTATCTTGGCGAATGTGCCGAGACTACCTGTGGGGGCTATCGAACACTGGAATACATTAAGAAATAAATCATTATCCTGGCTAGGCTCTAAAATTGGCCTCACAGATAGTCTTTTTACTAATTTTAAAATGGCCAGAAAAGCTAATTGGTTAGGGAAGGGACGGAAGTCTTTGCCAGGGGACTTTGTGATCTTGACTTTTAAGTCAATAGAGCTAGTACAGCATATTCTTTCCAGGGATGGAATGTGCTCTATATCCTTTATCAACCATCCCATTACATTCGCCTGTACCCATATGGTAATAGAGCACTTAACGAATCGGCTTTCACCGTATAATATCCTAGTTTAAAATCGCTATGACCTCCTATCACATTGGAGCAGGTGGATTGACTTCCCATGGCTACTCAGGGATCGAACCCTCTCAGCAGGGTTGCTATTACAAACATGAGATCTTTGGCCCAGGGAATAACGGAGCTGGGATATATAAAAAACTATGGCAAGCGCATCAATGGTTTCATAGTGCCATATCCGATGACCATAAGAACTACAGCCATTCTCCCCAAATGTCGCAGCTGATGAAACTATAGGTAATACTCCCTCCCCAGTCATTCCTTTAGCCCATGGCTTAGTTAATAATTCACGGGTTTCTCCTGAAGTTGACACCGCCACTGGTTCTGGAACATGCTGAGGGTCATAAAGGAAAACCTTAAAGACCACATTTGTAATGTTTTATTTTTGGAATATAGCAGGCCTAAAGCCAAAGATTGCAAATCCACAGTGGACAGAGTTTGCACTTATGTTTGAGGTTTTATGTTTACAGGAAACATGGGTGGAAGACCCGATCCATATTAATGGGCTTAAGACCTTTCACTTGCCTGCAGTGGTATCAATGCATGGGAGAGCAATGGGGGCTGTGCACCTATGTAGCATACCACTCAAATTTGATGAATATTGTAATACTGGCTGCTGGTCGTTTCTACCAAATTATAGGGGTGGACCCGGATAGAACAATCAGTATTTTTATAGTGAACTTTTATAATAATGTGCCGCGTAAAGACCAGGCAGGACTCCTGGATCTATATCTCTCCATATTATCAAATCCCAGGCAGCCTCCTCCAAATATCTCCTCATAATTTGGGGCAGAGATTTTAACATCAATTTATGTTAGCATAGGGACACTAGGGTCTGTGGCCTTGGATATAACAATAAGACTAGTTTTCCTCATTTTAAACATTTTGGCCCTGGTGTAAATAACCTATGCAGTTCATCAGTCCCATTCATTGCAACATTTAATGGAGGGGGACTATCTTCAACTATTGATTTTATTCTGATCTCGTCCAGACATGCTTCCAGAGTCAAACTCATGACATCTCTCTCAGTGATCATTTCCAGCAGAGTATTGGTGTTAAGGTTAATTCCAGATTAGTTAAAGACAATGTTCCATCTAACCTATGGTGTTAAGGACGTTATTTTGGCCAGACAAAAGGGCTATACGCTAAGCTAGAAAAAAAGAATCCAGACTCCTTTATGAGTAATGTGATAACTAATTGCAGCGAAGCTATTGAAATATGCCTAGGAGATGGCCACTCCGCGTTGGATATAGTGGAGGGATTTTTGGCTGTATCAAAATTTATTGGTAATATTTTGTATGGAAATTCTAGTGGGAAAATCCCTCAAAAGAAAGGATGGTTCGATTTCAATTGCACTAAAGCCCATTCTAAACTTAATCTCGCACTACATAGAAAGGTCAAAGACACTGAAGAAATAAAAGAAGCAAGAAGGGCATATAGATATGCTTTAAAAGCAAGGAATTTTTTTTTTTAAAGAGGAGGCATGGAATGCTCTCCGAGCGACATTTGAATCATACGACTCTTCAGCGTTCTGGAAAGCGGTTAATGCCCCTTTTCTAGTTGATGCAGGGAATGCAAGTATATAAATAGTGGTCACTAGGGAGGAATGGGTTGATCATTTCTCCCAATTATATTCTATCCCTGGCCCTGAACTAAGTAATGGCAACTTGGCGGAGGCCAGGGCAGAACTCCAGACTGCAAATCACCATTCACGTCTTAATGAAATTGAGGAGGCAATTGCACAGAGTTAGAGTGGTAAGGCCCCAGGGCCAGATGGTATCCTCGTGGACCTCTTAAAACATAATATAGCTTTCTGGGGACCAATTCTAACTCAAGTCATGAATGCATGCATCTCAACCAGCCTTTTTCCTACCTGGAGCGAATCGATTTTGGTCCTGATTTTTAAAAAGGGAGACAGGCACATCCCAGCTTGTTATCGGCCTATCTTGCTTCTAGACTCCACGGTCAAGATAATCGGTAGAGCACTCCTTTCCAGACTGCAGGACTGGGCAGATGATCACTCTATCATTAGCAACATCCAATACGGGTTCCGTAAGGGCCTGGGTACGATAAACCAGTGCCTGAATTTATAACTAACTATTGCCAAATATGCTAAGGCCAAAAGGGGCCCTGTCTACCTGGCCTTTGTGGATATATCTGCAGCCTTTGATTGCGTTATCCACAATAAACTCTGGCCGATTTCGGAAAAGATGGGAATGGAATTACCTTTAATCTCCTTAATGAGAGAATTTTATAATGTGGCAAGGGCCAGGTCCAGGGCGCGATTTGGCATAGGGGGCGAGTGCATCGATTATTTTGCCGTTGGAAGAGGGGAAAGGCAGGGTTGTGTCCTGGCACCCTTTCTATTTACCTTGTATATTAACAACTTGGATCTGGTGTTGAGAGAGGAGTGCCAGGTTCTCCAGGGGTAGGGAAGCGTCCACTCCCTGTGCTCATGTATGCTGACTACGCGGTGCTCATGGCCCGCTCCCCAAATACTCTCCAGAAGGTTTTATATAGATTTGCACATTTTATGTCCAACTTGGGTCTCTCTGTTAATGCAGCTAAAACATTCATTTTAAAATGTGGCTCCGGGACCAACAAGTGCCTCTCGTTCTTTTTAGAGAAGAATCTTCTAACATGTGCCAATACTTTCTCATATTTGGGGGTCTTAATTGATCGTACTGGATCATGGAAACAGGCCGTTAATCAAAGGAGACTGCTATTTTCTAAGGCACAGGCAGCCCTGCCTAACTTTGGTAGAAAACTGGGCAGACACCCCCCCCCCCTTCAGAACTACTTCACATCTACAAAGCTAAATGCGTTTCAATAGCGATTTATGGTGCGGGCATTTGGGGACACACAGACGTGACAACTTTTCAGAGGGCTGAAAACAGATTTCTTAGACACCTGCTTGCTTTCCTGGTCAGCGTCTCCACTTTTAATTGTCATTCAGAACTGGGCTTATCGCGTTTAGAGGATGTCATTGCCAATCAACCAATCCTTCTTTGGCACTACATTTGAACTACAGAGCAGACTATCTTAAATCGACAAATGATTAGCGACTGTTTTGGGCTAGATGTGGTTTCACACATAGGATGGCTTAAGTACGTCAAGGAATTTCTGTGCAAATTTGGCCATCAAGAATATTTTGATAGCCCCATCACTCTAACTAAAATAGAAAGGAACGTTTTTAAACTCAGCTGCTCACAATATCTTGAAAACATCAGATTAAATACAGAGATTAAAAAAACTTCAGTTTCTGTCCACCAAAATATTCTGACTACCCTTAAGATACAGCAGTATTTAACCTATGTAAGCTCTGATTTTGAAAGATTTTTACTAACACGATTTAGGATGGGCATTGTTCAGAGGTTACTTAGCTTCCCAGTAATTAATGATTGGACTAGACGCCTGCCCAATTGCCCATGTGACGATTTGTCAGCACAATCCACCATACATGTTTTATTTTTCTGCGAATTTTATACAGCCCAGAGAAAAAGGTGGTTACTGACGGTTCTCAGAACCCTTGGTTTGAGACAATGCAGCCCAGCTTTTATAGTTATGCAATCCCTGGGGGAAGAACTTGTGATTTTATCTGTTACATTGTTTTTAAAGTCTGTTTTTAATTGTAGAAAGACTATCCTTGTGTAAGAATCTGTACTGTATAACTTATTTTGTCATTCTAAGTGTTTTCTTTTTTAAATGTGCTTTCATGATTATTCTTTTAATCGAATAAAGCTTGATTGATACTGATACTGCACACACCTCCAGTGGCACCTGGGCTCACTGAACATGTCCTAACAACAAAGGTAGCCAGCATACTTTAGCAGTTAGTTGCCTCTACAAAATTTCATGTAGTTAGCTTGGTTAGCTGGGGATGACCTTGATACTAGTTCTGTTAAAAAAGAGAAATAGAAAAAAGTATAAGTTTGTTTTTGCTATTTTATTATATTTTTGTTTTTGTTTGTCTGCCTGTTATAAAATTGAAAAACAGTTTTGTTAATTTTGTGATATTTTTGTGGAGAGAAAAATAAAGGTTATATTCTGTTAAAAAGAATATATATATATGTATTGGTTTACCTTGAAATTGGTGAGTTTTTTTTTAAGGGAAGTTATATGTAGTTGTTGTATCTTTTCTGATGTATTCTGTAGATTCATTTTTAATTAGTCAATTTTGTTGGTATCTGTTGCAAAAAGAAAAATGCTATTTATTTGTTTTTCCTTAACGTTTGTGTTTATGGTGTTTTCCTTATTTACAATACGTATGTGAATATTTCAGTTTTTGTTTAGGATATGTTCTGAAGTTGGGTTTATTTTTAGTTGTTTTGTAGATAGGTGTGTCTGTTTTAATAAGGAACAAACTACATGTTAATGTTTTAAAAATATGTATTTTATGAATTTGAGCATTTTGTCTTAGTTAAATATTAGGTTATTTAAACTACAAAATGTGTACTTTAGTCACTGTCCAGCAGCAGTCCTCAGATAAGTATTTGATGAAGCTTAATTAGTAGTTTTGCCCCCTCTAGTTACTGTCCAGCACCTAACAGGAGGTAAATATTTGGTGGGGTTAGAATGGTAATTTTTCTCTAGCTAGTGTCCAGCATCTGCCTTGGTGTAGGTACTTTGTGGAGTTAGAAAAGTACTTTTTCCCTTAGTTAGTGTCCAGCAATTTGCCCTGAGGTAATTACCTAGTGGAGTTAGAATAATAATATTGTCCCTTAGTCACTGTCCAGCACCTGCCTTGAGGTAAGTACTTGGTGGAATTAGAATATTAATTGTTCCCCTAGTTAGTGTCCAGCACCTGCCCTGAGGTAATTAGCTGATGGTGTTAGGATAGTAATGTTGCTGCTTAGTCACTGTCCAGCACCTGCCTGGAGGTAAGTACTTGTTGGAACTAGATTTGTAATTTTCCCCTAGTCGGTGTCCAGCACCTGTCCTCTGGTAATTTCCTGGTTGAGTTAGAATAGTAATTTTTCCCCTTAAGTACTGCCCAGCAACTGACCTGAGTTTAGTATTTAATGGAGTTAGAAAAACAATATTTCATCAAGCTGAAATATCATCATGTGTAACATAATTTTAAATATATGAACCCAGAATGTTTTTTTCCGGCAAACTTTATATACATTTATAAGTTTAGGAAAATAAAAATTAACAGATGTGTTGTATAACTAGGCAGCAGAAATAGAAGTATTTCATTGGGAAAGTTCCACGTATTTGGATGGGTAGATGGTGTAGTATGTGATAGTCAAGTCTCGATTTGGTAAGAATTTGTGTGCTCCAGAACACAATCACTATAGTAGTGGATGTCAAAGGGTGGGCGGACCTTTTTATATGTGTTTGGGGTGGTAGATGAAAATTTAAATTAGGATATGGGTTGGAATGTCTATTTTTCACTGAGTTTTATTGTGTATGTGTTATAAATTATTTTGTTCATGAAATGAAAAGATTTCTTTGACTTATTATTGCAAAACGACAGCCATTTTTGGGGTGAAAGGTGACAGTAAGGTGTTAAAATAAAGGTAAGACTAAGTTGCAAACGTATTTGGGAATGTGTTTTTTCAATATTAGTTGTATTGCCTCATGTTTCATTTATGATATTTATTTGTAGAATGTGTTTTGGAGGATATTTGAGCATGTTCTTGTTATTTTTAGATTTTCTTCCATTTTTTAAATATTTTGTAAATTAAGGTGCTTTTCTCCATTCCTTATAACAGCGCATTTTAACGGTATGCCTACTGATGTGATACGTGGTGAAGGTATGCGTGGTAATGACACATTTAATGATATTCTATTTATATGCATGATAGTGTGTTTTGTGGTGAAAATGTACATTGTAGTAGTTAGTGCATTGTTTAGGTGTGTGTAGTAAAGGAAATCGTTCTTCCCTCATATATCTGTTATGCATAGGTGGGCTGGCTTTTTTTTTTAATTTGCAAGTGCTCAATATGCAATCTCGCTCACTCTGGCATTACCATCACCACTGGGTCTGGCTCAGTGCTTAATTTGTGTCAGCGCTTTCCGGCACTTACTTTTCAGGGCCCGGTCTACATGCGTCTGCTTGACTGCACGTCACATTTGACATAATGTTACCTTACTGACTCTGCGCAAAGTGTTGTTCTAACTTCTCGGTCTCCCGAGTCCCAGTGAGTGCTTCAGTTGAGTCACTGAGTGTAAATGTGAGCTGGAGACTGCATTAAGCAAAGATTACTGCATTGATCATATATGTGCAGCGTCTGATTGGTAACGCGGGCATTCGGGCAATGCCCGAGGGGCCAGTGTCCGAGTTCCTGCTGTGGGCTGCTTTTGTGAGCAGTCTGGGGGCCGATTTGGGCGGTGTCTCTATTGTTGGAATACAGCCAGCGGCCCAGTGGGTGTCTGAGTGGCCTTTCTGGAGGCAGAAGGTCGCTCATTACCCCCCGCCCCTCCCCCCCTTTAGCAACAGGCAGAGTGAGTATCACTCTCTTTGTCTCGCTGGTCGGCCCATTAATGTATGCACATACTGAGCGGGGGCAGGGGGGGTGAGTAGAAGAGGCCTCACATATTTTCAGGTGTTTCACCAGTGTAAACTGAGTGTATTTATAGTGCATTTTTTTTAATGCCCCCCCCTTTTCTATTTAATAAATTTGCGCCGAAGCAGTGATTTGAGGAAAGGTATTATGCAAAAGGAGGCCGATTTTTATTTTTGTGTGCTCGGGCCGATTTTTAATCCCAATATGTGACCCTGTATATGTGATGGCGTCATGGTGGGTCTTGGTTCAGTGTTGCTGGTGGTGGGAGGGAGTCAGACAGCGATTGGGTTGGGCTGGATTACATTGTGCGCGTTGCACGCAGATTTATTTCTGATTGCCACACCCGCTCCCCACGAGTCATCAGCCCAACCATGTTGAGGACAGGCAGCTCAGCAGTAGCAGCATCAGACGGCCGATCATTTACTAAAGGTAGCGCCAGGCTGACCATGAGTGTAACTGTAAGTAGTACTAAGCAGTGAATCATCATGCCATGCCCATTGCCAAACCAACGCAAGCAACATTTTTTTTTTGCCTGGTGGCATGTCGGGCACCGCAGTAGCTCTGGCTAGTCTCTCCACAAGATTCAATGACACTCTGTGCATGCCACGGTACACATTAATACCGAGCAGCGCCCACATTCTGGGCCTTGGCACAAAGAGACCATTGATGGGTGATAGGAAGGGTGGAAGGAGCCGGGGGGGAAAGGGGGTAGCTGAATAGCAGTGTCTACCAGTAAGATGCCCAGATCCTACTGGACCGCAAACATGGTCGCTTTAAACAGGACTGGCATGCAGATAGAAGAGTGAGCAACAACAAGTCAGATGCCAGCCTCGCCCGTGACTAACTCTGCCTCACCCCTGCTGGCCTCAGGTGTCCCTGGCTTTTCTGCCCCGAGTGCCAGAGATGCTGCTGACGTTAGCTGTGTGGAGAGGCAGGTTGTGGGCAGAGGCCATCCGGGTGTGTTATAGAAGGGATGCAAACCTGCAGGATGCCTTTCTAAGTTCTGTGTGAAAAATTGATATTAATGTTTCTTAGAAAGAGAAACATAATGAGGGCAGTGCATCAAACAGCTCTCCTACAATTATTTTCAACATTCCTGGATGTTTAGAAAACGAGATGAATGCTATATTTTTTCATTTCAAGAGGATTTTATTGAGAGAAATAATGATCCAAATAATATCCAACAAAATACAAAGAGGCGATGCATTCCAATATGAGCAAAAATGTGAAACCATGGGCAATAATTGAACAATAACAAGCTCAATGTAAGTAAAATTGGAGAACAGGCACCTAAAATGAGGGTAATGAATTGAGCCAATAGAGGAATACATTGTTCAGAACGTAGAACGTATCAATCCGTAAGATGAGGATAGGGGCAGGGGGAGGTAAGAGGAACAACAGGAAGAAGGAAGGAGAGCAAGGAAAAAAGCAGCAGAAAGAAGGAACGGGAAGAGAGGACAGGAAAGAGGAAGAAAGAAAGAAGGAATCCCACAGGAACAACCCAAAGTAACACAACTACCAAACAAAAATTAGGTAGACATAACAGCAGGGAATTGAGGGACTACACCATTCGCAGAGAGTTCCATATATTCATCCAGAGTTGCCCAAACCCCACTAGAGATGGAAGGTGACAGGTGTGCTAGATCTACTGAAGTGTGAGCACTGCGTAAGAAGGAAACCCATGCCCACCAAGTATGATAGGAGACAGACGAGAAAGACTTCCACTCCATAAGAATAACTTTGATCGCTACAGATAAAAGAAGGTCTAACAGTTGTAATTGTAATGGATCAAGGGGAAGAGGCATAGGAGCCGCCCAGGGTCCTAAAATAACTAAAGGAAAAGAGAGCTGGAGCTCAATTTCAAAGATAAGGGACAAATGTCGCTGAATAAGGTCCCAGAAAGATTTCAGTAAGGAACAATTATAGAACATATGAGGAAAATCACCTACCTCAACGCCACAACTCCAACAAAGGTCATCCTCTTTAAGGTTGAGAGAATGAAGACGTACCGGAGTCCAGTGGAGTAGATTGATCGAGAAAAACTTGGACTGTAGTAAGGAAGGAGCAATTTTGTTACGTAACGCTAATTTGCCAATGGATTGCCAAGCTTCGGAGGAGATATGGTCCGTAATATTGTGATCAAAATGACGCGACCATTTTTGCTGTGCAACCGTCTGATCAGGAAGCGAAGTAGAGGATAGAAACCTATATATGTGGGAAGCAACATGACCCGCTTTGAGCCATATAGAAAACAGAGAGATGGTGGACGAGGAGGGGTGAAGACGAGTTTTCGAGATCGCAACCTTGATTTTAAGAAAAGTATAGAAGTCTAGATTTGTTAGAGAGTGTTTGAGCGCCAAGCTAGAGAAAGGTAAGGGCTCACCAGACTCATTATACAGATGTTGTACAAGAGAGACACCCTTCATTGCCCAATACGACATGAGTGTGGGAGTGATATTGATTTTAATTTTGGAATTACGCCAAATGGAAGACCATCTAGTCTTGTGCAGAGGAAATGCCATTTTCTTGTCCACTTTCTTAATTGCGACAATTGTATCAATGATGATAGATCGGGAGAATAGAATATGTAGAGTGGAAGTAGTACAAAAAGAGGCAAGTGGTAAGGGAGCAGCTAAATCCTGTTCTATGAGTAGCCATAGAGGGATATGACGGGTTGGGGGAGAAAACCATAGGGCACCTTGAGAGGCCAAAAAAGCAGTCTGGTATTTTTCCCAATCCGGGAAGTTACAACCACCCATATCACAGGGTCTACGTAAATATTTGTATGCTAACCGAGCACGTTTTCCGCTCCATAAAAATTTGGAGGTGATACCATCGATTTCCCGAAAAAAAGAGTCAGATAATTTAATCGGAATCATGGAAGAAACGAAATTGATAATCGGCGTGATCATCATTTTAAGGGTTTGTAAGCGCCCCCACCATGAAATATGTTTTGGAGACCAAGTATCCAGAAGACGACGAACTTTAGCCAGAGTTTGAGACTCATTATACGTAACCGTGGTATGTAGTGTCGAACAGAAATAAATGCCTAGATATTTAAGATGGGTAGCTTGCCATTTAAAGCCAGCCGAGCCCATATGTGCAGGAAAGCAGTAGGCATTTAAAGGGAACATTTCTGTCTTGTCTTTATTTAGGGTATATCCCGAAACTTTAGAAAATAAAGAAATGGTGTCAGAGATAGCAGGAATGGCTAACGCGATATCGTCCGAGAAAATGAGAACATCGTCTGCGTAGGCAGCAGTTTTTAGACAATGAGGGCCAAAAGAGAACCCTTTGATATCGGGGTGTAAATCAATCAACCGAAGGAGAGGATCGATAGATAACAAAAAGAAGAGAGGGGATAAAGGACAACCTTGTCTCGTTCCCTGGCAAAGATTAAAAAAAGAGGATGTAGAACCATTAACTCTAATATTAGCTTTGGGTTGGGAATACAAAGACATTATCATGTTAATAAATGATTCCCCGAGGTTATGTGCATGTAAAACAGCTCGAAGAAAAGGCCAAGAAACCTTATCGAAGGCCTTCTCCGCATCGAGGGCCAAGGCCGCGGCAGGTAATTGGGATCGCTTGGCCGCCCCAATAATATGGCAGAAAGTGCGAATATTATCTCTTGCTAGCCTACCTTTAACAAAGCCAGTTTGGGAGGGATGGACTAAATTGGGAATAAAGGATTCTAGACGTTTCGCCAGGATTTTAGCAAAAATCTTCGTTTCCATATTGAGAAGCGAAATAGGGCGGAAATTCTTAGGGTCCGAATGATCCTTCCCCTCTTTTGGGATAACCACTATGGTGGCTTCGGCAGCCGTACCAGAGACAGAACCATTACGAACAAAAGCGTCAAAGACAGCCTGCAACTTAGGAACAAGCAACGGGAGAAAGGTTTTATAAAATAAGATCGGATAACCATCAGGGCCTGGAGCTTTCCCCGAACGGGTGGCCTTGATAGCAGAAACTATTTCCTCAGATGAGATAGGTTCATTTAGAGTGGAGCGATCCTCCTCTGAGACTGATTGAATCGGAATTGATTTTAAAAAATCTTGGCATTTGTCAAAAGAGGCTTGGTTAGAGGGGGTATACAATTTGTTATAAAAATCACGAAAAACTTCAAGAATTTCCTCAGTTTGGAATTTTTTAGAGCCATTATGATCTTTAATAGAAGAGATCTGAGAGGATCTAGAGGAGGAATCTTGGAATTTTAATGTAGCAGCCAAAAGTTTGCCAGCCCGATTCTTTAAGAGTAATTTTTTGGACTTTTGTGCTTGGAAACCAATATGAGCTCTTTTAGTGACAATTGTATTATATTTGTATTTTAGAAGCTTAATTTGTTGTAGGATAGTCGGATCTTTAGTATGTCTAAAGGAAGCCTCCAAAGTCTTGATTTCAGATGATAAATCAGTAAGTTCTTTTTTAATCGCTAAATTGCGTTTGGACATGCATGCAATAACTTGGCCACGGAAAGTACATTTAAAAGAGTCCCAAAGAATTATTGGAGAAGATACAGAAACCTCATTTTCACGGAAAAAAGTGTTTATATCCTTGGAAAATTCTTCCACTTGGGTAGAGTCATATAACACCTCCGTATTAAGTCTCCAGGAACGACCACGTGGTTTCGGAGCAAAGGACGAAAGCGTAAAAGTGACCGCAGCATGGTCGGAGATGACAATGGGATGTATAAGCGGGGAGGAAGAGGCTGCGACAAGAGAAGAGTGAACTAGGAGATAGTCAATGCGAGAAAATGAAGAATGAGGGGAGGAAAAGAAAGAAAAATCACTACCAGTGGGATTATGGAGACGCCAAATATCATGCAAATTAGCAATGGAGCACATGTTAAGCATCTGTTTGTGTGCTTTAGGCGGGCGAAACTGAAAAGCGGAGTTCCTGTCCAATAAAGGATCCATAGGTAAGTTAAAATCCCCACCCACAATAAGATTACCAGCATGTGGGGTATCATGCAATTTTTTAGAAATGGATTTCCAAAAAGCAGGGTTGTCAATATTCGGAGCATAGATATTCATAACAAACAGATCATGTTGTCCATCTGATAATTTAGATAAGAGCCATCGACCATCAGAATCATGCTCAGAAGAGATAATTGATAAACCCGAATTTCTCGAAACCAACGTAACCACACCATTGCGTTTACCAGAAGCATCCGAACAAGACACATCCGACACCCATTCTTTCTTCAAAAATAGCGCTTCTCTACTAGAGATCTTAGATTCTTGAAATAGGACTAAGTCCGCTGAGAGAGATTTACAATAATCTAAGATTTTAGATCGTTTGACCGGATGATTTAACCCCTTAACATTAAGGGATAATACATTTAAACCTGGCATATAATTGAAGGGGATACACACGAAGACAACAATGATAACAGAGAAAGGACGAAGTACAAAAGTATAGTAGACCAACCACAAAACAAAATAGATGTTACGGGAGCAACCCTGTGGGAGAACCATGAAAAAAGAAAAGCCAGAAGGAGAGAAGAGAGATTAGCAAAGAGAGAGAAACGAGGCAGAGGGGGAGGTCTAAAAGAGACCCATAACATGCAAGGGAGAACGTGGAAAAGGCGAGTCGAAGACCCGTATTAGGAGCAAACGTTGGTAAAGAAGAATAGCCCATTATGAAAAAAAAACGACTGACAGTAAACTAAAAAGCAATAGAAAAATCATACACATAGAAATACATTTTATAATGAGATATTATATTGCTATTAGAAGAAAAATACCACTCATATTAGATAACATTACCCCATCAAGCGCAAGAGCATGACTTAAATAACAATACTATAAAATGTAGGAAAAACTGCATTATGTACGAAACATCTGAAATAACATATATCATTTGTGAATAGAGGAACAAATAAGTACTGAAATCGCATATAAATCAAACAAAAACACCTAATTCTAACTATACTATAAAATGGAGTGACATAAGAGGAAAGAAAGAAGGTGTATGAGAACAGCATGTAAACACGAGGAAGAAACCGAGAGGGAAGATGAAAAAGAGCATAAAGAAAAAGGAGAAGTCTACACCACGATACTACAATGCTACATAGTGTAATGCAAATATAATAAAAAAATGCTATCGAAAGGAATAATAATACTTGAGTAAAGATAATAAATCTGCAACTAAGAACTCTAAAAAGTGCAGGTAACTAGTAAGCATAAACAGCAACAATATAAGTGAAACACACCGTAATAAAAATAGATAGGAGCAAGAAAAAAGGAGTTGAAACATAGGTACAAATACACACGAAATTAGAGAAGACGGGTAAAAGAAAGAAGAAGAAAAAATGGAAAGGACCTACAAGAAATTTCTCGAAGAATAATGAAGAGAAAAAAAAAAAAGAAGGAGAGGACGGATACTAGAAAGAAGGAGAACTATCAGAATAGTATAGAAAGAAGAACAGAGATAGGACATACGATAGCAGAGGAGAAGATCAACATGAAAACGTAGCTGGAGAAAGAAGAGAAGGTAACCATGCAGAAAAAGACATAACCAGAAATAAAGAGAACAACAAATCAGGTCCCTGAGGCCCCAGGAGTCTGCGTCGTTGCTCGTTGAATCTCCATCTCTATCTCCTCCTGGTTGTCCAAGAACGTTGTCAAGTCTGCCGGTTCATCGAAGATTCTGGAACGACCTTTATATGTAATGCGAAACTTGGATGGACCAGAAAAGGAAAAAGAGATGCCCAAGTCAGTGAGACGTTTTCGAAGATTCAAGAAACCTTTCCGTCTTATGACCGTGTCTCTAGCAAAGTCTTGGGAAATGGATATGCGATGACCCTCCCAGTTGAGTTGTTTAATCTTGCGCATATGTGACAAAATCAGCTCAGTGTGTTGATGTCGTAAGGGTTTAAAAATGATTGCTCTTGGCTGGGTGGCTGCCTTAGAACGGAACGTTGGAACACGGTGTGCCCTTTCAATCTCAAAGTCTCTGTGGAAAGATAGTTGAAGTGTATCAGGAATCCAATGAGATAAGAAGTCAATCATGGAGGAGGATGATTTCTCTGAGTCCTCCGGTAAGCCAAAAATACGCAGATTAGATCTCCTATTACGGTCCTCCTGCTCAGTGAGGTCTCTGCGCATCGCCGCCATAGACCGCTCCATTTGAGAAAGGGACCTGGATTGCTTTTGCATACCATCCTCTGCGGAACTTATCCGAGTTTCTGTTGCTGATACACGTAGAGATAGGGCTTTAAAATCATTCCTGATGGCAGATACTTCCACTTGTAGTAATTCAGTGTTAGTTTTGGTTGACTGCGCAATATCATGAACCTCATTGAGGCGCGCCAATATGGTGTCCAATGTGGAAGTATTGTCCGCCTGAGGTGATTCAGGAGTCGGAGAGACTGACTTAAGTCGCTTCAAAGAAGTGCCCGGGTCTTTAGAGTCTTTGCTGTTCAAGGAGCGACTCATAATGACAGTGTTGTAGCAGGAGACCAACAAAAATATCCCAGAGGTAGAGTATAGCACCAGAGTTGCGCAAAATATCCAGGAACAGTAAAAAAAGAGGCAATTCACGCTCCAAACACGCTACGCTAATCTAGCGGTTGAAAAATGAGCATAAATAAACAGTAAGACACCTCAGGATAGCGACATGAGCCTCTCAATGAATCATGTAGAGAGAAAAAACTGTGAGCACTTTCAAACCAGCCAAGCAGCAAGAAGTAACATTAGAAAAAAAAAAAACATAAATGTTACCATTGTAGTCGTCGTGTGAAGAAACCCTTAGATAGACACGAAAGACTGATAAGTTGTATCCGCGGCGGCGCCTCAGAGAACAGATGACAGGAACGTCATACGCGGCAAAATGGCGGCCGCTCCTCAGGAATGCGAGCGCCTGCGAGGATGGAAGCAGAACGCATAATTCCGGTGATTGAAAACGCGGAAAAACAGCGTCGTGGAGATCAGCGCATGTTCCGCCGTAGGTGTGTGGTTTTTCCGTTGAAAAGGGCACGAAGAAACGGAGAAAAACGCTCAACGGGATCAACTCACCCCGGAGCTCAAGCGCAACACGCCATATCACAGCGGCGCGCAAGCCACGCCCCCCGAGATGAATGCTATATTAAACTAAATTGGGTCTCTGTGTCCTCCTCAAGCACATCTTTCTGCACCTAGGGTTTGTGAAGATAAAGGTCTGTGCCTCCCTCACACACTGCCCCTCCCACACATACATCTCTCAGCAGGGACGTTGTGGATGTTCACTATAGCACCTCTCTCCTCGCCCCCTCCCATTATTAATTCAATACAAATTAAAAATTACTGAAACCGCTCCCCAAACCATTCTTATAGGTTTGGGGGTCTGGAATAGTTCGTATTGTGAAACTTTTGGGAGTGTGATGGTTAGTAGTTGTGTTGTTGCTGTCATTGGCAGCACTGGCAGGGGCGATGGGTGTTGCCAGCTGCAGTGGCCTCCTGTCAAGAGCCCCGGCACTTATCTTATTACAAATTAAGCACTGGTCCGGCTTATACACCCACGTTCAATGGGGCCTCTATACAACAGAAATAACCAGCCATCTTAGCTGTGTGGGCCTCTTAACGTGGTGTGGTTACAACCTAGAGCCCAATAGTGGACCAAGTGTTTCGTACCATTGTCAAATGAGATAACCAAAAGGTTCCTGCCAGTAGGCAGCTCCCTCCATGACCCCTCCAAAGTCCCAAACCACCAGTCACTAAGGGCAAATGCGAGACAAATGATAAAGCCCAGAGGCAAGAGCCATCTTGAAGGTCAGCTGGCTATAGGCTCTAACATGTGCCAATTTAACCATTTTTCTCGAATAATTAGGAAAGAGAGGTCACAGGCAAGTAAAAACTAAATATTAAAAATTGCTGTCATCCACATTCTTTTTAAGAAAACTTTCGATATTGAGCCAACTTTAAAATCACACAGTAACCAACTTAGTGCATTAAACAATGCTATTGAAAAATGTCATGGTCTGGAACTTTCAGATTTCTCGGTAATTCATCCCTTAGTTGAATGGTTATTTACCTACCCTTGTTAACAGAAAATGCTACTGTCTTACGGATGATGGAGGCAGAATGTAACAATGCACTCGGACAGGTTATGTTCTCTACACTTGTCCTCCCATTGATTTGAGAGACCCTTACTGCTGATAACCTGTCACTTATCGCTGAAAGCCGTTTGATTCATTTTTCGGCTTTGAACCATTGTTCCGCATTTGACTTCAGAAGCCTTGTGATTGAAAGGTGCGGCGATGCAGTAGACTTAAGACATTCTTGTAACTGGCTTCTTAAAGAATGAATATTGAGATGGAAGTCCTCTTTTGTCCGCTGTGTGTATGGCAATCACACTGAATAGTCTGTACCAGATATTGAGAAATGCAGGAACCTTGTATTCCAGAAAGGGCTGGCAGTATTGCTATGGCCAACTGTTCGGGTCATGGCCCAGACAAAAGAATGACTGCCGTGACCAGTGGGTCTAACCCACCAACTGCACCTGAAGAGTCAAAAGGGAACTCTTGAGTATGGTCTAATAGTTTGCATTCCCTGATGGGGCCACCAGTGAATGGGGAATAACCGTGAATATGTTATGTGAAGGATGGCGGGACAGGGTTTTCCCTGACAATTATTAGTCTCTCCGACCTCAAGGAGGATTGCGTTGTTGCTTCTGAATGACATATTCCTTTGAATGTGTAGTGTTATAAATAAATTACTACTTTACAAAAAAAAAACAAGTATTTGGTTGGACATTGATTTATTGTTCATACTGTCTGCACCTTGAGTTATGAGTTGTGTTCGCTGACCTGTATCTACATCCCCTCAAACGCTCCCCCTGGGGAGCCTTTACTGCTTGACAACAGCTACCCTTGACCCTGAAAGTCAAGTGAAGAAGAGGTACTTCGCCTATATGAGTTGGAACCATAGTAGGTCAGGCCCGGGACACCAGGAGTAAAAAGCCTCAACCAGCATGGTTGGGCCCTGTAGCCCCAGCGTGCAGCGTGCCCTCTGAATAGGGTTCTGACAATGAACACAGTCTTTGCGCTTTATTTAGAAGTTTATCAATTGCTCTTAGTGGTCAGTAAACTTTCTGTCACCTTGTATAAGTATGGAGGGGCTTAGTGCTTAAGTAGCTGTACAAATTATTGTTATCAAAATGTCCAGGGACCCGATTCACAAAAGTAATATAAGACAAAATCCTAACTTTACGACTTTCCGTATTTACAGAAGGCATTTAGGAGTACTAAAGTTAGGATTCCGAACTTTACTACTCCTAAATGCATTCTGTGAATACCGAAAGTCGTAAAGTTAGGATTTATCACAGCCATGACAAATATACTACTAAGAAATAAATGAATATATTGTCCAAACATTAGTGGAGATCTACAATACTTTTTGAAGGGCACTCAGAAGCCAAAAAAGCTTGCCCCTCATCTTCCTTCACTTCTTATCCACACAGGGTGCTTCCAAGCCTCTGCCTAATCAAATTCATGCCATATATATATATTCACGTTTAATTACTCCTGCCCACTGTAAAACGCGGGCACTGTAGGCTAACTGCAAAAACAAATAAAAGCCACTGCCTGGTCACTATCACTTAGTCCCCAATTTGCCACCTTAAATACAAGAGCCAAAAGTGACCTCTGGCTAATATGTGGCTTGTCAACATCCATTCCATCTATCACCACAAAACAAAACACAGATATGGTGAGCTGATGCTAGATTTGCATACTTGGTCACTAAAACTCTTGAATTTCGTTCAGCTTTTATAGGTATAAAAACGTGAGGGGCGCAAGCCAGAGATGGGAAAGTCCAGTGACAAGCAACATAATGTGCCCAAATCCTAACTTACTTAGCACAGGGAGGTGTTCAGAAATATAGAGAAAATTATAGGAAATGTGTATATCAAAAGATTCCTGAGCATGAATGGCATTTAAAAAATGCCAAGAGAAGTTATATAAGTTGTTCTATGACCCTAGTAAAATTCACGGAAGTGGCAGCACGTTAACATTAATTAATACCTTCGCCAATAAATTGAAGAAATAATAATAGTGCAAGATGGATAAAATACACAGAATGTTTCAAAAGCAGATTATAGTTTATGTAGCAACCATCGTATATATTAAAGTGGATGCGTTTGTTTTAGGGATGCATCTATAAAATACTCGAGTGCAAATACTATATGCACAATACAGCACCCTCAGTGACTCAAATCTTGAACAGCAGTCAGCATGCACACAGGTGGAGCCTCAGATGTCCAGGCACGGCCATCTTTGAATGCTCAGCCACTGCCTAAAATGCCCAGTCAAGCACAGTCTCAAATGAACTGGCACAACTAAATAAATACCTAGGCAAAGACTAGGCAGGGGCAACCACCCTATGACTGAGCGTTATTTCAAATGCCCAGCACATTCTCAAAAGCCCACTGATAGCCTCAAATGATCAGACAACGGCCCAAATTTGCAGGATCAGCTTCTAATTTCCACACACTGCTTCAAATTCCCTGGCATAAACATGCACAGTTTTAAAATCTCATGAACAAGCACCAAATAGGCAGTCATATCTTCAAATGCCTCAGCAAAGCCTCAAATGCCTAATTAATGTTTTGAATACTTAAGGCAATTCAAAAATGCCCACAAATCACTTCAAAAGCAGCCCTGCAACTAGCAGCCCTGCAACTCACCCAACGTGTCACTACCCCCACTCATGCCAAAGGCCACTTACTGGACCCAATTTTCACTAACTGTCCCGACCTCATAGTGGACTCAGCCATTCCCCTGCCCTGGACAGACCACCTTCTGATCCCCTTCAGTTGGACATCGCTCAAAACACCATCATCCGCCCCCACTACAAGGCTTAGGCGAGCCTGGTCGCGCCTCGAGGTTGACAACTGGTCCATCAAACTTGCCAGCTCCCAACCAGAGGATCCTGCCCTAGCAAATCAGGCTTATGTCAACTGGATCACTCACATCCTTGACGCCACCCTCCCTATGAGCAAGACTGTACTGAAGCGTCCCCACAAAACTGCCCTTTGGTATACGCAGGCTCTTAGGGATAAGAAACGTCTTTGTAGAAGGGCGGAAAGACGCTGGCGTTTAGATGACACAGCAGACAACAAAATTCGCTACCGTGAATCTATCGGTGAGTATAAAGCCCAAATAAAAGCAGCCCAGGCCACCTATTTCGCCGATAAAATTCTGTTGGCCAAGTCTAAACCTAGGGAGATCTTCCAGATCATTAAAAAGTTAACAAACCCGCCCCCTGCGCTGCATGTCGAGAAATCTGTCACTCATTGCAATAATATTGCTGAGTTTTTTTACCAGAAAGTAAACACTATTTATTCAGCATTCCCTCCCCAAAAAACTAACTCATCAAAGCAATCCAACTTCCCCCCAATCCTCTCCCCTCCCCCCTTTCAACATACCCTGACCCATTTTCCCCCACTGAACCGCACCACCCTTGAATCACTAGCTCACAGTGTCAAATCAGGATCGCCGGACGATCCTGCTCCACCTGACATTTTAATGGCAGCATCCCGGATCACCGTGCCCATCATCAGGGAGGTACTAAACGCATCCATCTCCTCCAGCACTGTACCAACTGTCTGGAAACAAGCCATGGTCAGGTCGCTAATCAAGAAACCCAATCTAGACCCGTCTGACTTGGCCAACTATTGCCCCATCTCTCTGCTCCCATGGGTGAGCAAGGTCTTAGAAAAATATATTAACCAACAGCTAGTGAACTTTCTGGAAGACCATCACATACTAGACCCCACCCAGACGGGCTTCAGACCGAAACACGGGACTGAGACCGCTCTCCTCATGGTTACCGAAGAAGCTAGAAAAATCCTGGATCAAGGAGGATCAGTGGCAGTGATCCTCCTTGATCTAATTGCGGCATTTGATACGGTCAGTCATGACACCCTACTTGACCGCTTGTCCTGTGCTGGGATTAAGGATAAAGCCTGGGCATTGTTTAAATCTTTCTTGGAGAACAGATCCTTTAGGGTTTTTGATGGCGAGGCCGTGTCCTCTAGCAGACCTCTAAAGTGCGGAGTTCCTCTCTAAGACCCGCACTCTTCAATCTGTATATGAGACCGCTGGCCGATGTCGTCTGCCCATTTGGAGTTAAGATCATCTCCTACGCGGACGACACGTAGCTGGTGGTCTCACTGGCGCAGGAGGCAAACCGACCTGCGCCAGGCGGGCTTAGAGAATGCCTGGAGGAAGTGAAGACCTGGATGTCTTCATCATCCCTTAAGTTGAACGGGGACAAAACAGAGCTGATGCTCCTAGGCCCTTCAGATCGTGGCCTCCCCCCCTCTCTGTGGCCCCCCTGTCTAGGTCCCCCCCCACCCCCCAAAAATAACATCAAGAGCCTCGGAGTGTGGCTGGACAGATCTCTGTCCTTCAATGTTCAAGCCACAAAACTTTCAGCCACCTGTTTTGGCATCATGAGGATGCTAAATAAAATATTTCCCCTTCTTCCCAAGGAAGCCAAACCGGTAGCTATACAAGGTCTCATACACTCACGCCTTGATTTCAATAACGTACTCTACCTCGGCGCACCAGAGTACACCCTATGCAGGCTGCAGATTGTGCAGAACTGCGCAGCGCGCTTACTGCTCAAAATCCCCCGTAGACACTCAGTGAGGGCCGGACTGACTAGCCTTCATTGGCTACCGGTTCGGCAGAGAGTTCTGTTTAAAGCATTATGCATAGCCCATCAAGCCTTCTGGGACACAGGCCCCAGCATTACCCGCAATCTGGTCACTCATTACACCCCTAACCGAAGTCTTCGTTCCAGCCAGACCTTCTTGGCAGTGGTACCAAGAATAAAAAGATCTAGATCTGGCGGAAGGACGTTCGCATACAACGCGTCCTAGACCTGGAACACTCTGCCACTCCATCTAAGAGCCAACCCTAACCTCACTGTGTTTCGTAAACAATTAAAGACCTTCCTGTTCACATCCCCTCACTAACTGCCAGTCTCCCTTCCTCTGCTCAACAGTAGGTTCTGGTTATCCTAGCGCTTGGACGCCTCCGGGCAACAATTCGCGCTATATAAATCTACAAGTTTACAAGTTTACAAAATGCAGAGGCCTACCTTCAAATGCCTACGCAGAGCCACGATTACCCTCAGCCACAACGTCCCAGCCACAAACATCATAGGTCCAGCTATTCAGGGCTCTATTGCTGTTCAGGTAGGTTCGTGCTACACAAATACCCCTATCTTTATTCATGCATGCATCCATATATAAAGTTGCAGCCACTACCTGTACTAGCATAATCTCACATGTTCTAGTTAAGATGCAAATGCCTGTTTACTCTGCATATGAGCAGGTACAGCCCAAATACTGAAGTATTATCCCAGATATTAAAAATAAGTTGCAAGGAAATGGTATCTTTAAGTGCTTTATTCGGCTAGTTGAACCGTCAGCTTCCAGCCCTGGCAGCAACTGCCAGGGTGCAGAATTTCTCCCACACAAGCCAGCTCACATTCTAGAGTTTAGAAGGTGCCTTCTGTGAGATAAGAAGCTCACCAATCCAATATAAAATAAAGAAATGCAAAAAAGGAAAATACATTGCATTGGCTTCATTACATAAAGTGAACATTGAACACTGGTTAACACAAACCCAACATTTAAAAGGTGAACCTCCTGTGGTAATATGGAGAATGGTCCTCATTGCCCAGAGTTCATGTCTCGTGACGGCTCTCCGACCAAGACCATTTACGAAAGTTAATTGTTATTGATCCTTTACTACCCGGCTGACCCTTTCCACCAAACAATTACTACGGGGATGATACAAGGGTATTTTGACATAATGGATCCTTGCAGTATTAAAGAACATCTGCATTTCAGCAGACACATACTGAGCTCCCCAGTGCAGTCACAAATGTATATTACAGCATACCCATGCAAAAATACAGCTTCAAAAAAAGCTTCATTTAAACTCTCAATATGCATGGTTACCCTCAAATACTCAGTACCAGAAACCAGTGTGCTTCAAGTGGCATTTGCATTCTCCAAAGCAGGGGTATACAAATGCAGGTATTAATGTTCAGGTTTTTATATCAAATGATAGGTGTAATCTAAAATACCCTTCAAAGCTTCCCTAGTACATGAGCTGCCTCTGTGTACCAATGCAGCCTTCTTACGTGCAGGTTTTGTCTTAAATTGCCAGCATAGGCCACCCTGAGATAGGTGTACCTCTAGATGCAAAGTGAAGGATCCCCAGGCACCAAATTTCCAGTGTAACCTACCAATGCCCAGGATCAGCCTAAGATGCCTAGTGCAGTCCATGGTAGCACTGGTTTAGACTTGAATGCCCACTGCTGCCACAACATGTGTAGGTTCAGCTTCCAATGCCCTGTACAGGCTTTCAAGATACTAGTATATTCTCAGGTGCTTACTGCAGCCTCCTCATGTGCCCAGTGCATTCTCTCCATGGGCAGGTAGTATCTTACATGCCAAGTACAGCCTCTTCATGCACAGGAATATCATCAAATGCACCATCTTGTCCCTGCCCATTTAATACACATAGTCCTATTATCAGAGCAGCCACCCTATGAAAATGTATGATAACATAGCATTCTCACCTAGCAGCTCAAGACCTTGAAGTCCTAGAGCCGAATGGCCAGGGGTATGTGTCATGCAACCTTTCACAGCACTGTAGTGGTCCGCACACATGCTTGGACTATGTGTAACATAAGATCCTTCTTCTTTAGCTTTCCAAGACCTTGAAATCCCAGAGTCAGATAGTTAGGTGTCTGTACCCCAAGTCAATCCTTCCACATAAACACAGACTCACTACACTGCCGACATACACAGAGAAACTACACTGTACCACTCAGCTCTATACGGATTCTCACCCCACACGTAACATGACAAAACACAACCCTTGGCATCATGGGACCCTGACGTTTTAAGACCAAAAAGCCATGGGTATGCGCCCTGCATCCCCCAACGTGTCCCCAATGTGGACATTTGAGAGTCCAAACCCTCGTTGTGCCACAATTATAGGCGTTCCACTATATTTGCCACCCAGGCAACCTATGGTGAATCCCTTCACTCTGTAGTGTTCCCAAGCCCACCGGAAGCTTGGTGTGTGCTAAGGCTGGGCCTTCAGCATCCTAGGAGCATTCCTTAACACACTCTTACAGCTCTGCCTTCCTATAACTCTGACCACTACAGGAATGAAGGGGAACCTATACGCTCCAGCTGTCAATCACAGTCTTCCTCTTCAGCTTGTGGACACCACCGGTAAGTGCATCAATGAAGAAGAGGCAGCTGTTTGGGGTCTGAGTGCAGTCACTGCCAGAGGAGAAGGTGAAACTATCCCTTGCTCCTCTGGGACTCTCTTGGGCTTAATATTCCTCTAGTAGGCTACCTTTAATTTAAACATTTTAATCCTATGGAAGGTGCACCTTCTTTCGCCAGAATGGAAATATTTCTTGCACACAAACACACACTCTTGAACACCAGCATGCCAACTGTACAAAATGATAGTGATTTTGTAGGGTGGTACTGCATGCCAGACATTATTACCATACTTTCACCATGGTTAATATTAGAGTAATCAATGCTCTAGTATTATTGTATTCAATGTTCATTGATGCCTTGAGCTCAAATTTGTAACTGCTGTATGAATTGTTTATCTGTGAATATGAAGATTGCCTTGCCCCTCTGTACCTTCCTCCTTTTCTCCCACAGGACCACAGTGGACTGCTCCCTCTGAGACCGTAACAAACAATACGGTACTAATATTTAAAAGTGACACTTGTTTTTGAGAAAAGCTACTTTAATGCAAAACCTACACCAACCTGCATTTAATATAATATGAATTCGCCTTCACCCATGCAACCAGCACACCTCCGTGTACCCATCTTTGGACTTTCCCCAGATATAGAACAGCACAGAATGATCAACAAAAATCCAGGCACCATCCTAGCAACCCCACCTACAAATGTTCATGCATAAACCGTACTCCCTAGGCAGAACTGCCTCACTGCCATATGCAGAAGACAGCTCCTAAGCCTTGAAGCCAGGAAAGTGCACCCACACTAAATGCCACTGTAACAATCCACACCAGCTGGCAGGATAAAGAACAAATGTCCCCCGACCCCCTCCCAAAATCACAAGAAAAATAGAAATGTATTCGGCAGGGCCACCTATAGACAAAACAACAAAAGATACTCACAAATCAACCTGACTTTACTCTTGTATATAAACAAACTATTTTGAATCTAGCCACTGTAGAAACTGTGTACTAACTAAACACCATCAGCCACAAAACAACAGACAATGGCAAATAACGAATGATTAATGCCCTTACCAGATACACACAAAAGGGTGCCCAGATAAAGAATGCTGCACCATTTTATAACAATGGTGGTTTGAGTGCTGAAAGATTTCTTCAAAAGCACGTGGGCTGTACAGTTGAATGTTGAGCTGCCAAATGCCATGACAGTGTATTCTCGAGTCCACCTTATAACCCTTGAATCCATCATCAGACCCTTCCTGCCTCTTTACCTCACTCTTGGGGAAATGCTCAAGTGCAAATTAGAACATTGGAATGTTGAAAGCTGCAGTGAAAACGATGGAGTGGCTCCCGGCTTGTAAAGGCTGGTATAAGCCTTCTGCTCCAACATTCAAATGTTAGTCTTTTTATTTCCCCTATTTTTAATTTGGAACACTCTTCCCTCTGTGGGTAGAATGTTCTAATAGCCTTATAACATGGTGCCTCGGCACAGGCGTGTATACCAGTTGTTAAAGGCCCCCACCATAGGCCACAGGTTCAGGGATTTTATCAACCGGTATAGCACTCGGCCCCTGGCTATAAGGCTATACGATAAACAATTACATGAATTACAAATATTACAGATTGAAGATGGAAGGTCTGTGTCTCATTCGCACAATGTGTGTGTGCCCACTGTTGTACTAATGCAAACAAGGGCTCTGGTTTTCAAGTGGTTCTCTGGTTGTGTGGAAAATGCCTAGAACAGATGGGTACCCATGAAATAAAGAAGAGCGATTGAAACCCATAAGTATAAACGTTGGTAGGTGAAACTGTTAAATCAATAAAAAAAATATAACTTTGAAAAAGAATGCCACCTTCTCTCCAGGCAGCAGAATGAGTGCATGCGTTAGGACTTGAAAGTCATACCTATTGGCTTTGCCTGTGCTTATCGGTTCTGTGCGTGGCTGTACGTTGAATTTTCACATTCACTTTCAACTCACGTTTACAACATCGTGTTTTCTCTCACAGCACTTCCAGACTGACTGTGCATGAAAAACACACACTTGAGATTGCTCATTAGGGCCCATTATGTTACTGCTTTGGGACTATGCTAAAATGAAAAGCTGCCGTTTTTCAAATGTTTGCTCGTGTTGCCTTTTCTCGGGTTGAGGACGGGGAAGCTATTCCCCTAGCACGGCAGCTATATTTATACTGTATTTTTTGCATAATACTGAGCTTTACATAATGAGATATTCACTTTACATCATAATTAGAGTGTGCAGTGATTAATGAGAACACTGTGCTTTTTTAATGCTAGTTTTCCATCAGCCCTGAAGTTTACTAAAAATTACTTTGTGTTCATATTTTCGGTAGGTCCGAAGGTAAAGCCTAATTTCCTTTTACAGAAAGGTATTTTAAGAGACAGGACTGGGCATGAACCATTTCCAAAAAGCCATAAAACGGGTGAGCGAATCAAGGGGTGATCCAGGAGTTCCCCACTTTTACAGCAGAATAGTCATGGATTTTAACCGAAAAATACATGTTTCTCGTATCTTGCAGTTGGGTGTTTATGAAATAACTAAAAAAACTCAAGGTCAACAGTATAGACCTCCATGAACTGTTTTAATAAATGGTGAAATCATGCGTTTTACAGCACAATTTGAACTTCGTTTACTTAAAATCCCTAGGTTTTACGGAACGTTCTGAAGAAGCACTCCTGTAATAATTTATTATTTTCTTGAGGAACCAGATAAGGCTCATCATCTCTTCTCAATGCAGGTGGAGAGATCACGGGGATGATGGCACATCACAAAACAACTTGGCAAAATATTTGTCACAAAACAGCATTTTTTGGTCTAATTTTAATAAGCGAACGTTAGAAAGTCTTATTTTTTGCAGGCAGTTTAAGTGGTCCGGTGATACAATTCTCTATCACCCTGAAAACATATTATTATTCATTCAATTCTACCTTTCAACTCTGTTTATTTTCCCACTTTTCCTCCTTAACCCTTTGGTGCTCATGATGGAGCGGTTCTGTCATGAGCCATGGTGGGCATGTGCTCATGACAGAACCGTTCCGTCATGGCACCCACCCATGGGCAGTCCACCTGCACCCCCAAGCAGGGATGGCAGCGGAAGAGTTTCTGCTGCCACCCCAGACCCACCCCCCTCGGCGATACTGTGACGCACGCAGAATGCGCGCCAACGTCCTCCGGAAACGCTGGATGCCTGGAAACCATTTGTTTCCAGGTGAGGAAGAGATGAGTTTTTGTGCTCCGGTGGGGCGGGGGCAGATCAGTTCGCATTGAGGCTTCGGGGGAGAGGAAAGAGTATTTCCTTTCCCCTGATGTCTCAATGCAGGGCATTCCTGCTGCACGATCACGCACAGCGTCTCGATCGTGCAGCAGGAATGCCCCCACTAGAATCCAGGGATTTGTTTTTTCTTTAAAGGAAGTGACCCCTTGGGCAAAGGTCGCTTCCTTAGGGGATAAATAATATAAAGACGTTTCTGCCCTCACTGGAGAAAGATCGCCCACATTTTTGGGCATTTCTGGCCCCAGGGGGGCAAAAAAGCCCACTAGAGCCAGGGAGGTTATAAAAATCAAAATGGAAGCGACCCCTTGGGTAAGGGTTGCATCCAGGGGATATATTTTTTCTAAAGTCTATTCTGCCCCCCCCTGAGGGCAGATCTTAATGTTTATTTGGCCTTTCTGCCCCCCAGACACCAGGGAGTGTTTTACCTTTTAAATGGAAGCGACCCCTTGGGCAAGGGCCGCTTCCTTAGGGGCCTAAATAGTTTTAAAGACTATTCTGCCTCCCCCTGGGGACAGATCACCTGCATTGTTTGGCATTTCTGGCCGGGGGGTGAGGGGGAGGGGGTGTCAGAAAAGCCCACTAGAGGCAGGTATATAAAAATAAATAAATTGAAAGCGACCCCTTGGGCAAGTGTCGCTTCCAGGGGGATATATTTTGTTATGTATATTTTGCCCCCCCTCCCCCCGGTCAGATCGGCCCTTTTATTTGGCCTTTCTGTCCCGGGGGCAGAAAACCCACTAGGCACCAGGGATTTTGTTGTGTGTAATGGAAGCGACATGGTTGCTTCCAAGAGGGTAAAATTTGGATAATGTTTTTTCTGACCATCCTGGGGACAGATCTGCCCCTATTTTTAGACATCTGTCCTAGGTGGGAGGGGGTGGAAGAAAACCCTACTAGGCACCAGGGATTTATTTCTTTTGCAAGGGGGGCAACTTTCTGTCTGCTATTTTCTCCCCCACCTGGGGGACAGAGCGGCCTGGCAGACAACCTCACCCGAACCCCTTGGGCAAGATTACCTTCCATTTTTCTCAGCCCTATTTGAAGGCCTATCTGGCAGATTGACCATTTGGGTAGTTACATAGTGTGTTTTATTGTTAATTGTTTTATTTCTTGTGAATTGCAATTGTAATGCTTTATTTCTCCCTTTTTGTTCAGGTTCAAGGCTTTAGCTCTTTAGACTGTTCCAGGTTGCAGTTTCATTCATTATTGATGGTACTGCTGTTTGTGTAGTTGCATGTGTTTGTTAAAAGACTTTTTGGTACAATGTAAATGAGTTTAATTTCTCTGAATGAATGTGTTTTTAGTAAATGGTGTAATAATAACAGTATGTTTGGCTTCTGTTTTTTGAGTGTCAAAAACTTTCTGCATTTGTGCTCTGTGTATTTTGTTGTCTTGTGAGTAATTGTTTTTTCTTTCTAGTGGGATATTGTCGGTTTTTGCGTTCTCTCTGCAGAGTAGGTGCTGATGAAAGTAGCTGTCTCTCGCAAGTGAATTGTATCGTTGTTGGCTATATAGATCTTTGTGATAAAGGCACACTTTTTTTAACTTATTTTGCACAGTGCTGGTTGTTGTTGACTTGTTTTAGCAGTCTCCTTTCTTAGTAAGGATAATGGCTGGCCGCAGGATTACTGCTCAGCAGGTTGTTGGTATGCTTTTTGAGTATTCCTCTGACCATGGTTCAGAGATGGACTCTAAATCTGAGGCAGAGCAGGAAGGAGAATATTCAGGCAGTGAGTTTTCTTTCCACATGGAATCATCAGATGATGAAGCTACTTTCAGTGCGGATGAAGCTACTCTTAGTGCGGATGAAGTGCCTGTTTTAGAGGAGGACATTGATGTGCCGATAGTGCAGCAAGAGGCATCTGCGCTGCTGCCTGGGTCTGCAGGGCTTCCAGTTGCCCTGGGTTGCCCCAAGAATAGTGCAGCCGGCATTGCCAGACTTTATTGGTGTTCCAGGGTGTAGAGTAAATACAGAAAGTTTTTTGCCGATAAATGTATTTCAGTTGTTTATGGATGATGTATTTTTGGCAGAATTTGTTGAGCAGACTAATTCGTATGCCGAACAGTTTTTGAGGGACAATAGTGCCAGCCTTAGGCCCCACTCTAGAGCTACCCGGTGGACTCCCACAAATCTGGAAGAGATGAAGAAGTTCTTGGGTTGAACTTTTTTGATGGGCCTGTCAAGGAAGCCATCATTGTCTTCATATTGGTCTACTAGTCATTTGATGTCAATGCCTATATTTCTGGAAGTCATGAGTCGTGATGGGTATTTGCTTCTGCTTTGGATGATGCATTTTGTCCAATTATGGTTTAGCGTTGCCACAAGATCACCCTGAGTGTGACCGTCTTTTTAAGATTCGGCCTGTTATTGATCACTTTGTAGATCAATTTTCTGAGATCTATGCTCCAGGGAAAGAAATAGCAGTTGATGAGTCTTTGATCTTTTTCAAGGGCCGCTTGGTTGTTATGCAATACATTCCGAGTAAGAGGGTACACTATGGAATTAATCTATATATGCTGTGTGACAGTAGGACTGGATATATCTCTAATTTCAGGGTGTACACCGGTAAGGAATTCAAGATTAACCCCCCTGGTTGTCCGTCCACTTTTGGAGTGACTGAGAAAATTGTGTTGAATCTTGGTAGAGGACTTTTTAACTAAGGTCACCATTTATATGTAGATAATTTCTACACAGGTGTGCGATTGTTCAGGGAATTGGCCAAGGTGGACACTGTTGCTTGTGGCACAATCCACTCCAACTGTAAAGGTTTCCCAAAAGAACTAGTTTGTCAAAAGCTTGTCCGGGGACAGTGCACTGCGTTGTGTTGCGAGGAACTTCTAGCTGTGAAGTTTTCAGACAGGAGAAATGTCTACATGCTGTCTACCATCTATGATGAAAGCACTTCACCTGTGACTGTTTGGGGTTAGGTTGCTGAAGTGTGCCAACCTGTGTGCATTTTAGACTATATTAGGCACGTGGGTGGTGTTGATAGAGTAGATCAGAGATTGGAACCTTACACTGCTCTTCGTAAGGCTTACATTTGGTGTAAGAAGTTGGCTATTCATATTTTCCACTTGGCAACCTTTAATGGTTTTGTTGAATTCAAGGATTCTTGTCCTAAGTCAAAGATTACTTTTGCTAAGTTTCAGGAGTCTGTAATAGGCAGCCTTGTTGTAGTGGAACAGGCTAGTATTCCTAGAGTTGAAGTGGAGGAGGCTGTGGTCAGATTGAAAGATCACCACTTTCCTGATCACATTCCTCCACACCCTCAAAAGACTTTCCCAGTAGAAGATGTAGAGTTTGATGGTGAAGAGGTACGCGGAAGGAGACTCGTATGTACTGCCCCAAGTGTCCTTCTAACCCTGGGCAGTGTGTGCCTGCTTGTTTTAAAGTGTACCACACGCAAAATAATTTTCGGGAGCATCCATGAGTGGTAAAGTGAACTGCCTGTTCTCTTTTGTTTTACATTTTTTGTTCATTTTCAAGGTTGGCATTTGTGTAATATATTTAGTTTCAGATTTTGTGTTAGTAGATTTGTATCTATTTGCAATTTGTTTGTGTTTTCTTTTTTGTATAAAAAAAATCCTAAATGTGATGGCGCTGGGTGTAGGCTGGCACTTGGCTGGCTGTGTGCGTGGACTGGTGCTTGGTTGGCAGTGTGCGTGGACTGGCGCTTGGCTGGCTGTGTGCGGTGACTGGTGCTTGGCTTGCGGTGTGCCTGACCTGACACTTGGCTAGTGGTGTGCATGGACTGGCGCTTGGCTGGCGGTGTGCATGGACTGGCGCTTGGCTGGCGGTGTGCCTGGACCGGCGCTTGCCTGGCAGTGTGAGTGGACTGGAGCTTGGCTGATGGTGTGCCTGGACTGGTGTTAGGCTGGCGGTGTGCCTGGACTGGCACTTGGCTGGCGGTGTGCCTGGACTGGCGCTCAGCTGGCAGCGTGCATGGACTGCTGCTTGGCTGGTGGTGTGCGAGTAGTGACTTCCTGCTGGTCACTACACACACTACTAGCCAAACGCCACTCCACACCATCTGGGAGCTGGTGTGGTTGCTGTCTCAGAATGTGGGCGTGTGAAACTGATGGGCCCTTGAATGGAGCTGTCTGCTGGTGTGAGTGTTTTAATGTGCTGGGCCCACGGCTGGTGGTGTGAATGGTTTTGAATGTGTCACACGTATGAAAGATGTATGAATAGCCTGTAAAGAGGTTGGTGCCTTGTTGCGGCTTTACAGCTCTTGAGCTGTGAGTAAATGGTTCAGTTTCTTGTCCTTTCAATTATTAACAGTACATTTCATTTTTGTGAAATCTCTGGTTAATACAACTGTATATACTGAACCATCACTCACCCTCCTGCCAAATCCAACCAGTATGTATGTGTACTTGAGAAATAGGTGGTTGTGCAGAAATATTTGCCTTTGCTGTTTTTTTCAAGCAGGGTGTACCTTATCCCTTTTTGTGAATGTTGTAATGTGTTGGTTTCATGCCTGGTGGTGTGGGTGTGAATGGTCTTGTGTGTTTCACGTATGAAAGGTGTGTGAATGGCCTGTAAAGCAGTTGGGCCCTTGGCGTGTCTTTACAGTTCACGAGCTGCGAGTCACTGGTTCAGTTTTTTTGTCCTTTCAATTATTGACAGTGCATTTTATTTTTGAGAAATCTCTAGTCAATAAAATGTTATATACTGAATCATCACTCGCCCTTGTGCGAAATCCAACCAGTATGTGTGTGTGCTTGAGGAATAGATGTCTGTGCAGTAATCTATGTCTTTTTTGTCTCTCTGCCAAGTTGTATATTTCATCTAAGAAAAACCTACCAACTGTAGATATTGTCATAAACTAAACACCCATGGGAGTACATGGTAATGTCTCTCTTGTGGATCCCAACATGTTATCTTACCCACAATGTCCTGCAAACCTCAAAATGTGACTGTCACATTTTCCCTGCATTATTGTGCCCACATTTTCACGCTGCAGAAAGTAACAATACATTTCTGACCCCCCAGCATTTCTCCAAGTATCCCAATAGAAATGGTACCTCCCTCCCTCACGCGGGTGGGTCAAGGACCTGCGACAGACAAGGGCCCAAAACCTATAGAGGCGACATCAAAATTACCTATCACAAACCAACCTGGTTTTGCAAGGGGGGTGCCTGTTTCCGGTCCTTGATCCACCCATGCAAGTGAGGTACCAATTTAATTGAGACACCTTGGGGAATGCTGGGTGGGAGGAGATGTGTGGATCCACGCAGATTCCAGAACTTTCTCGCACAGAAATTTGAGAAAAAAGTTATTTTTTCAGCGAAATTTGAGGTTTGCAGGGGATTCTGGGTAGGAGAATATTGGGGGACCCACGCAAACCATACCTTGCTGGACTCCCCCAGGTGTCTAGTTTTTAGAAATGTGTAAGGTTGGTAAGTTTCCCTAGATGGCCGCCGAGCCCCGGCCCAAAAACTTATGGGACCCCCCTTGCAAAACCAGGTTGGTTTGTGATAGATAATTTTGATATCGCCTCAATAGGTTTTGGGACCTTGCCTGTTGCGTGTACTTGACCCACCCATGCAAGTAAGGTACCATTTTTCTTGAAAAACTTTGGGGAAAGCGGGATGAGTAGAATTTTGTGAATCCATGCAGATTCCAGAACTTTCCACTACAGAAATATGAGGAAAATGTGTTTTGTGGGAAAATTTGTTAGGCTTGCAAGGGAATCTGGGTAACAAAACCTGGTGTGAGCCAGTCAAGTAAGCCCAGCCTGGATTTCCCTGGGTGTCTAGTTTTCAGAAATGTATAGGTTTCCCTAGGTGCCGGCAGAGCTAGGGTTAAAAAACAACAGCTAGGTACTTTGCAAAAAAAAAGGGTAATTTTTCACTGTGAAAATGTGGTGTGTCCACGTTGCTTTGTGGGCCGTTTCCTGTCGCGGGCACTAGGCTTACTCACACAAGTGAGGTACCATTTTTCTCGGTCCGCACAGATTCCAGAACTTTCCACCACAGAAATGTGAGGAAAATGTGTTCTTTTGGACATATTTTTAGGCTTGCAAGGAATTTGGATAACAGAACCTGGTGAGAGCCAGTCAAATCACCCCAGCCTGGATTCTCCTGGTTGATTAGTTTAAAAAAATGTATAGGTTTGCTAGGTTTCGCTCGGTGCCAGCAGAGCTAGGGTTAAAAAACTACAGCTAGGCAAAAAAAGGGTCATTTTTCACTGTGAAAATGTGGTGTGTCCACGTTGTGATTTCGGCCGTTTCCTGTTGTGGGCACAAGGTCTACCCACACAAGTGACTTACCATTTTTCTCGGAAGGCTTTGGGGGACTCGGGATGGGTGGAATTTTGTGGATCCACGCAGATTCCAGAACTTTCCATCACAGAAATGTGAGGAAAATGTTTTTTTAAAAACAATTTTTTACGTTTGCAATGGATTCTGGGTAACAGAACCTGATGAGAGCCAGTCAAGTCATCCCATCATGGATTCCCCTTTGTTTCTAATGTATATTGGTTTGCTAGGTTTCTCTAGGTGCTGGCAGAGCTAGTGTTAAAAAACTACAGCTAGGCACTTTGAAAAAAAAAGGTACTTTTTCATTGGGAAAATGTGGTGTGTCCAATTTGCGTTTTGAGCCGTTTTCTGTTGTGGGCACTAGACCTACCCACACAAGTGAGGTACCATTTTTATTGGGAGACTTAGGGTAACACAGAATTGTAGAGCAACTGTTATTACCTATTGACATTTGATGCATTTCTGCCTTCCAAATGAAAGACAATTTGAAAAAAGGAAGTCACTTTGAAAAATGACCTATAATTCTCATGCTAGTATGGGTACTCCTAATTTCGTTAATGTGCAAATATCTACTGTTTCTAAACTCTATATGTTGTTCCCATTTCACAAATCCATATGTGTCTTTCAAACCGATTTTTCCATGTATACATTTTCCCAAACTAATTGCTATATGCCCAGTACATAATAAAAAACCATTGCAAGACGCTGCTCAGATATTGGCTCTGGGTTCGTTGGGTTACAAGTCCTATATATTCCCACAACCAGAAACGTCCAACGGATGTAGCTGTATATTGCTTTCAAACAGCTGTCATAATTAGAAGAAGTTACAGGCGAAAACGTTGACATAAATAGCTGTTTTTTTCAACTAATGTTCAATTTGTCCCATATTTAACTGTTAGTTTCTATAAAGAATCCTTGAAGGATCAACACAAATGACCCCTTGCTGAATTCAGAATTTTGTCTACTTTTCTAAAATGTATAGTTTTCCAGGATCCACTATTGCTTTCATACCCATTTCTACCATTAACTGGAAGGAGGTTGAAAGACCAAAAAATAGCAAAACTATGCTATGTCCCAAAAAAATGCCTAAACTGTGTAAATATTTTGGTTTCCTAACAAAAGTCTGCTTGTCCCTGAAATCTGGGAAGATGGTGATTTCAGCATCACAACCCCTTTTTTATACCATTTGCAGGGAAAAAGCCAGACACTTTCATCTGTAACCATTTTTTTCACCTTTAAAAAGAAAAAAAAAATAAGCTGTATTTTGGCTAATTTCTGGGTCCCCTCCCGGGGAATCTACAAACCCTGGGTACCTTTAGAATCCCCATGACGTTGGAAGAAAAGGACGCACATTTGGTGTGGATACCTTATGTGGTCTGAAAGTTACAGGGGCCTAAGCGCAAACTACCCCAAATAGCTAAAAAAAAAGGCTTAGCACAGGGGGGAGGAAAGTCCTTGCAGTGAAGGGGTTGAAGTAGAATTTCGGTAATATTTTATGAGTGAGAATCTACTTGGAGGAGGCAGGATTGGTTAGTGAATGAATGGAAAATGTCAATCACCAGGCCTGGGATGGCAATGATGATGACAAGGCTGTTGTCAATGTACCAAGAGAAAACATCTTTCTTTTAGAGCTATCACGCTGCCAATGATGTCTACAATATTTTAATGAGAACCACTGTATGTCAGGGCTACTGTGATGCCTGGACGTTCGAGAGCTGCTAAAGAAGGCTACTATAACGACTAGAATCCCCTGTGCTCTTAATTACTGTCTCATGTCCACCACTCTTTCAAAGCATTTTCTGCTTCTCTTTCGCTGATTCCTCTCTTATCTCTCAGTTCCCCCATCAAAACCCCCAACTACCATTTCAGCCCCACTTCTCATTATACTACTTTGTATGCTGATTGTCTCCCCCAGCCTAGTCTGTTAGTCTCTTTTCTTTACATCGTGTTCTTTTTTTCATGTCTGCTTGCTCTCTCACGTCCCTCCACCCCATACTGGCTCGTCCAAATCTTTCACTGCCGTTCTCTAACTTAATTTTTTTACTCTTCAATCCAATTTTATTTGATATGTTTAGCCTCTAATTTTCTCCTTTTTCCTTCTTCCTGTTTCTTTTCTTGTTTCCTTTTTTTCTCTTTCTTCCCACTTGATTTTTTTGATTCCATTATTTTTCACGCCCCCTTTCTTTCTTTTCTTAAGCTTTGCTCTTCTTCCCATATTAACCTTTCGTTCCACCTTCTTTTTTGCTGAAAGCCCAACTTC
Organism: Lissotriton vulgaris; assembly: GCF_964263255.1. NCBI lineage: Eukaryota > Metazoa > Chordata > Amphibia > Caudata > Salamandridae > Lissotriton > Lissotriton vulgaris. The sequence continues at coordinate 535,966,290 of NC_141693.1, read as the reverse complement.
TGCAGCTTGTTGGTGCGGCAGTCATCCAACCCTAGTGCATAGATAGTTGTAGTGTCTTAGCATGGACACGCTCTGGTGTTCAGGCGTGATGTAACATACTGTACACCCACCCACCACAGACGTCATGGTGTCACATGACGCTGCCAATAAATGAGGCCGAGCGCACGTGCTCGGGACCTTTCCTACTACGAAATCCTGGTGTCTGTGCCCATCATTGCTGCGCCTAACATGCGGGCCTAGGGCCCTCCACTTTCAACATTACAATGGCGACGAGGATGGGATAGTGCAACCCATGCGTGCCACTACCCTACGTTGAGGAAAAGGGGGAGAGAGCTGCCCGCCTGAAGGGCATCCCCTGCAGCAAGGCGCAGCGAACCGAGAAGCCGGTGAGCACGTCGGAGCCCAGCAGCCGCCAAAAGGCTCACAGCAAGCCGACCGGAGACCACCCGCGTCGTCCGCCACCAACATGTGCCACCAAGAATGAGCGGACCGCCCAGTGCCCACCTGAGACGGCCATGAAGCAGTGACCCCCTCCGGAGAGGTGAACTGGCCGGACGGAGCCCACCCGCCACGACCGCGACAGAGCATCAGGCCCGCCGGCCGAAGGTGAGCCCCGAGGGCGAAATGACTTTAATAAACTGTGCCCAGACATAAGCAGGACCAGCGGAGCCAACCCGCGGCCTGCCTGAGTCACCCCCTGCCCCCGCCGCGTGTGACTATAAGCGGCGGGGCCCAGAGACAAGCGACGGCGTGAGGGAAAGTGCAGCCGGACCCGCGAGTAACATAATCAACGAGGGAGAGGGAGCGGAGTAGCTAACCGCCTCTGGACCCCCTCGCAACGAGGTCCTGGCCAGCGAAGTCCACCCGCGACCTGCCGGTAGCGCCCCAGCGAGACAGACTCAGCAGCGCCAGCGGAGCCCACCCGCGACCTGCCGGCGGCACCCCCAGCGAGGAAATACACTGCAGAGCCAGCGGAGCCACCCGCGGCCTGCGAGAAGCATGGCAGGTCTCCGCCGCGCAGCGTGTGCTAGTGGAAGCTGCTGCGGCGGGAGACCGGTGAAAGTGTAGCCAGCAAAGCCAGAGAACTAGGAACATTAATATAGACAGAGCCGGCGGAGCCCAACCGCGGCCTGCCTCGAGCGCCCCCCGCCCAGGGAGGAGTGACCGGAGCGACGCGCTCCCCCGCCTGAAGGAAGCACATCCCCCCGCCTGCGTGAGGACTGCCGAGGCTGCCGCGGGCGGGGAGGGGAAAGATCAAATGAGCCACCGGAACACTGAATAAAGGAAAGTGCCGGTGCACCCTGCAAGACTCAGGACTTTTGCCCCCAGCAACGAATCTGAGTAACACCACAAGGATTTAACAGTGCCGTTTGCATAAGAATTTCTGAACAAACCTGGCAGCAACTGGGAGCATGCGCAGGTACATTTCTGTCCCCAAAGGAGAAGCGGAAAGAGACTCACTGGGAGGAAAGTTGAGGCGGATTCCAGCAGCAGCTCCAGCTCCCGGTGCACTGAGAGTGAGGGACAAACAGTAGAGCACACAACACGAGGAAGACAAGAGCCACCAGACAGGCACCTGCCCAATCGGAGCCTACCACCATCTGGTGGCCAAAGAAGGGAAGTGCACCTGCAACTATAAGGAAGAAACAAGCATCGCACAATACCAGGAAATTCAGCAGCAGCAGGGGGCAACGGACTGAGTAACGCCCACAGGGACAATCCAATCTCACGCAGAAAATAAGTGTGCACCCATGCACGAAGCAAGAACACGCACCAGCAAGGAGTCGGCAGAGGCCACTTCCAGTGTGACGTGGGAAGAGGCACTAACGCCTCACTAAGCATCCAAGCGCGGACAAAACGTCTGGAGAAAACGACTGCCAAGTACTGGAGAAACGACCAGGGAAAAGACTGCCGCGATCAGTAGACGGAGAGAGCAGTGACTCCTAGTTGGCACGGGGTTCACCGCAGCATCAACTACTCCCGCCAACGGTCCGAAGCAGCAAGTACCTGACGCCAGCCAAAGCAGCAATACCCAACGGTCCAAAGCGGCAAGTACCCGACGTCAGCCAAAGCAGCGAGTAATCGACGTCAGCCAAAGCAGCAAGCACCCGACGTCAGCCAAAGCAGCAAGTAATCGACGTCAGCCAAAGCTGCAAACACCCCATGACACGCAACAAGTGTCCGAGAGCCCTGAAAAGTACGTGCGCAGATAACGCGCCACGTGGCAACGCACAGCCACCACAAGATGAAAGAAGGGCACAGGTAATGCCACAGTGCAGAACAGTTACCGGGGACGACCACTAAGCGTGGCGCATCCCAGAAGCCGATCCACAGAATGATCGCCTACCGAGTACGGACCCGCGACGGGTCCGCAAACTCAAGAAAAGTGTTAAAGCACAATGTCCGACAGGACGACCGAAGATACCTGCCAGACAGCAGCAGAAGTGGACCACCATACGGTTCAGGACGTTCAACATAGACAAGGTCTATGAACATCATACTGTGAAAGGAAGTTGTGTTTAAAAGGCAAGATTGATTATTTACTAAGTACGGCAGGGGAGCGAAGAAAGAGTGAGAAGCACGTTTTAGTTACGTGGGGGGAAGCGGGGGTAGAGTGAAATCATCTCCGTTTGATGGTCTGAGGGAACCACTACGTGGGGAATGGGTTTTAAAAGGGAAAAAAAAGGGGGAGTCTATCAAAGGTCATACCATATGAGGACACAGGCGACGAGCACTAGGAAAGTTTAAAAATCATACTAGAATCTAAAGTACAAATGCATTTTTAACCAGAAGAGATAACATTATTAGACTTTCAGTTTGAGTTGAGCGCGGCAATGGATTACACAATTGATGTTTTTTTAAAAATGAGTCGCAACTGATAATCATGTAAGGATGTACATATAATGGCGCACAGTATATTAATACTTGTTTACATTGATTTTACAGTTACCCCTGACGAAGGGCCCATGGGGGCCCGAAATGCATTGGGTGTTTTTAAATAAACTGCCTTGGATGAAATGTGCACTAGTACGTATTTTTGAATGAAGAGGCACGGATGGCCCATCTTAAATATGAGAAACCCAGGAAATTGGCTTTAAACTTGCACGTGGACTAAAAGTGATTATAAAAGAGTAAAAAAGTTAAAACATGGATTAATCAGATTTAAACGGATGAAAATGAATTATGAAAACTGCAATGCAGCAGCAATTGTGCCATGGTTGGGGGCACTATTTTAGTGTCCCATTATTATGCTATGAACATCATTCCACGAACGTCACCACCAAGAATCTAGAGAAGAGGGTTCGCGACACCAACTCTGGCAGCTGAGGAAGAAGGAGGAAGTGTCCCTGTCGGGGACAAAACCAGGAGTACACATGCAGCGGGCGCGCCCTGCATGGAGGAGCCAGGTCAGGAGAGAAGATGCAAGATCGGACCAAGAGATGTCGCGAAACAGGAAGGAAGAACAGGAGAGATCCGAGTGGCACGTCTGCCACCGTGAAAAGAAAGGAAGAAAAGGAGAGATCCGAGTGGCACGTCTGCCACCGCGAAACAGTAAGGAAGAAAGGGAGAGATCCGAGTGGCAAGCATGCCACCGTGAAAAGAAAGGAAGAAGAGGAGAGATCTGTGTGGCACGCTTGCCACTGTGAAAACAAAAGAAGAAAAGGAGAGATCTGTGTGGCACGTTTGCCACTGTGAAAAGAAAGGAAGAAAAGGAGAGATCAGAGTGGCACCTCTGCCACCGTGAAAAGAAAGGAAGAAAAGGAGAGATCTGAGTGGCACCTCTGCCACTGTGAAAAGAAAGGAAGAAAAGGAGAGATCTGAGTGGCAACCCTGCCACTGTGAAAAGAAAGGAAGAAAAGGAGAGACACGTGGCACGTCTGCCACTGCTAGAGCGGAAGGAAGTATATCCACGTGGCCGTTGCCACAGTTAAGAATGGAAGGAAGTATATCCACGTGGCCGTTGCCACAGTTAAGAATGGAAGGAAGTAAATCCACGTGGCCGTTGCCACAGTTAAGAGTGGAAGGAGAAGTCAGTGCGAAGTAGGTCCCCACAGTGAATCCAAGGCCGAGACTGGTACGTAACCATCATTCCACGGCGAACAACTGGAACTCCAACCGCACCCGTTGCCGCGGAAGTCAACAACAGAAAGACTGTGAGGACAAGTGGGCTGCCCAGTTGTCTACAGACTGTTTCCATCGAGCACCACTAACCGGTGCCAATGTGGACTAAGGTTCCCCGAAACAGATTGAACACCATCTGTCATTTCCAAGCAGCGGCGGATAGAAAGGCATGGCGGAAGCTGAACACTTCACTGCAACCTGAAACATGTTATTTTCCCCACCTGTGATTTCTGAATATGTTTCTTTGCAATGGGTAAAAAGGGGAGTGATGTAGTGTCTTAGCATGGACACGCTCTGGTGTTCAGGCGTGATGTAACATACTGTACACCCACCCACCACAGACGTCATGGTGTCACATGACGCTGCCAATAAATGAGGCCGAGCGCACGTGCTCGGGACCTTTCCTACTACGAAATCCTGGTGTCTGTGCCCATCATTGCTGCGCCTAACATGCGGGCCTAGGGCCCTCCACTTTCAACATTACAATAGTGTGATGCAGAGGGACCCCAAACATGCAAAAGATCCAAATCCAAAACAAATGACCGCAGAGGACTCTTTACCTGTCCCCTAAAAAAATGAAAACAACCTAAAACCTTCCATTCCAAATATTTGTATTACTTATTTGAAATACTTTGTCTGGAGATTGTGTAGTCCATGGCAGTTTTCATGGTTTTACAATAGGAGTCTCCTTTTCCTGAATTAAGTAATTTCTAGCCCCTTTTTAAAATTCATTATGCAAAATATTACTAAATACTCATACTCAAATTAACAACAATAATCATTGTCTGACTTAAGTGACAATGTCTGTGTGGAATAATGAATATACTGCACTTAATTTACTGATAAAACTGACAATTTATTTCAATTGATTGACTATACATCATTACTAATTTTGATTGAAGAGTTATTATTTGAGTGAAACTAGTATCATTATACAGACTAATGCAATTGTAACAGCATGTCGAAAATACAAAGACTAATACCTGTTCTAATAATTATGTGATGTACATACCATTATTGGACCTCTTTTTATAAATATATGAAAAATAAGAGGAAAGAACATTTATACCAAAAAATGAATGAACAATTCTAAAAAAATAAATAAAATATGAGTTTTTGATATAAAATAATTTTTGGGTGGTTACATAATTGTTTGTGTTAACTTGGCAGTCCACTACTTATGGTGTTTCCTATATAGCTTTTCACATAAGTCAGCATGACAGACCTCTTTCTAGCATGGATGATGAAGATATTTGAGAATTGATAGAAAATAATTTATAACAGAATGGGACGTCTAATTTTGTTTGTTTACTTCAGTTTCAATGATTTTAATTGTACTCCTTCACTTCCAAAACCATGCCGTTCAGGAGTGCCTATCCATTCAGTCCAGTTGTGGTGAAGCTGCACTAGAGCCCTGGCTTATCAACTGGCAGGTTGCTGCTACAGAGTGAATCACATATTTTATACCAGACAGTGATCTCTCATGGATCAGGAAACTACTTATAAATATATAGTAAATGTGCCCTCATCATTTTAGCTTCTGGGACATAGTCCATAATTAATTTCTGTGAGAATAGTGAGTGAACAGTTTTCTTCCTCAAACATGTTTTATCAAATCACAGTAGAGGATCCTAACTGTTCCACAGTTTAAGAGCACCCTGGAATTCGCCACAGTTCCTAAAATTAGGATCACACTGTCAACAACAAATTATTTATATTGTGATTAAAATTGATTACCCTTTATAATGCTCCTTTTTAATATAAAATCGAGGCATCACTACTATGCATTTAATGAGACGAAAATAGTGGTAACTTACCACCAAAACATATTAAAATGTTAAGGGTCTTATTAACAGTAATATCAAAGATGGTAGGTAATCCTAGATAGTTATTGACTGAGGTGGTGCATGCCCCTTGTCTTTGCTTCAGTATGTTCATCGATCCCCCTCTAGAACTACCTACGAGTGCCCTCCCCTTGGATAATATTGCTTGTTTATAATCTCATGGGCAGACAAGTTCAATAACTGGGGCCCCTTCCCCTATGCAAATGCATGCATACATGTTTTTTAAGGGCAGGCAGTGATCTCAAGGACCACTGCCTGACCTTTAAAAATGTAATGAAAAAGTTTTTTTTTTAAGGCATCCTTTTTTCTTTTAAGGAAAACGGACTGCATTTTTTAAAAAAGCTACTTTATTTAAAAGCAGTCCTAGACATGGTGGTCTGCTGATCCCAGCAGCCACCATCCCTGGGTGGGCCAGACATTCACAATGGGGTTGCAAAATGCGAGTGCCTCAATAATATTAATGAGCCTTGCATTTTGCGACCCCATTGGGAATCGCAATCAGTGTCTCTGACACTGTTGTACATAGTAAATTGCGACTCGCAATCGAGTGCAAATTGCGAGTCCCAATTTACTATGGTCGTACATCTGGCCCTTAGTCATTGGGCAGAAGGTACCTAGGGCCCAAACAAAGGCCATACTTTGTTCAGGAGTCTCCAGGTAAATCAGTTATGGCAGCGTCTCAAAAAAGCTAAGAAATGTCCTCCGTCATGGACATGGAGGCAAAGTACAGATGCACTGAGTTTCCAGTGAAGGGTGACTACGATTAGCAGGGCAACTCCTTTATTGCAGTTGTGGTCTCTACCTCCATCCTTGAATACAGTCACTGACTTGCATTTGGAAAGAAGTTATTCAATCCCATGAAGGTCAGTCTTCCAGTAGACGTTAAAACTGGACAGACCATGTGCTCATTACCCATCTAAAACTGTTGCCCTCACCATGTTAGTTTGGCACAGTCCTAATTTTTTTCAATCAACTCAACAATCCTGTGAACCGCTGTAGTTGCTGTTTCAATGTTTTTGGGAACAGCTGGTCTTACATTAGAGGGCCACCCAAAATGTAACCACTTGAGTTGGCTTGGCAGTAGCCTCGCAACATTAGCTTTGTGTTGACTGGCTGTTTCTAGTTATGAGTAAAGGGCTTTTAATCTCTGGTCAAAGTGGTGTTTTTGACCTTCATGTCTATGACATGAAAAATGCATGTAGCTTGTGTTTTTTGGTTGTGGATGGACTCGAGGACCTCACGTGACTTTGATGCAGAATGTGGTATTCGCTGTGCTGGGCTGGCTTTCCAGCCTACATAACCACGCACTGCTATTATCCTTCCTGGAAACTGGTGTACCTGATAGCTGGGAGAGGAAAGCCACTCCATTCCCTTCCTTCAAAGCATGTTTAACTCTTCCTGGGTGAAATTTGCTGTGCTGTGGCTATCTCTCCTGACAGTGGCTCTCAAGACAGAAGACGATCACATCGCATCTGAGCTTATTTTGACCACAGTAGTCCCTATTGCGTCCTTGACCTGGATGGAGGTCGTACTGAATCCATAACTACTTGAAATGTTATTCTAGCCTTCTTGAAACACGCCAGGAAGAAGTGGTGACACCAACCACTGATTTGCAGAGTCACCCTCCACTGCAGATTGAACTGTCGGGGTTGGGAGGGGTGAGATTATGCACAAGTGTCTCAAAGTCAATCCGAGGCGAGTGCAGAGCCTGTGATGAGTGAGCCAAGAGTAGGCACAGTGAACCAGGCTTAAAAAGCTGTAAGTGGGTGCAAGCAGTTTGGCCCGAGAGGGACAGAGAAGAGAAAGGTGGGCACAAAAGGGTGAAAGACTAAGGACTGTTGTGACGGAGGAACGCATCTCAGAAACAATGAAAGAGGAAACAGAGAAAAGTGAGCAATGTAACAGTGATGCAGAACAGCCAGTAATCAAGAGATCAAAGAAAACACTGGTGACTAGTCTAAGGTATTCAGCTTCGGAATGGACTTCATTTGCTGAGAGTGGATTTAAGGCGTACTGAACCTTGAGGTGGGCCCCCTGCAGTGTACTCGAAGGGGTCCCCTCTGGATTCAATCTGTAGCTCCCCAGCAGAAGTGCGGCACTGACGGGCCCCCTGGAGGGTGAGGGCCCCCACGCACCGCGGGGGCTGCAGGGGCCTGTGTTACGCCACTCGAAAAGACATGAGACTAAGAATCGACAGAAACTGTTTGAAAACCTCAGTAATTTAAGCTGCTGCAGCGAAGACTAAACCTTGTTTTCTTGATTTTTAACTGACATGATTCAAGTGGATTCTAGAACACTGAAAACTTGTTTTAAAAACTTGTGAAACTTCATAGGACCCAGACTCCAGGATAAACTAGGGTCATTATTTTTTAAAAGAAGCTGGCATAGGATTAGGGGCAACTTCTGAAGTTAACTGAACTCAGTGTGAATTAATCAATATTTTATCAATTTGAACAAGTAGAAAACAAGTGGAATTTGCCTTGATGTTTTATTTTTGTGCTCTTTTGATCTGACTTGAGGGAAACCACGGTGCCTAACTCACTAAACAAGTGTAAAGTGATAATCACTGCAGTGTCAATTGCCGTAGCTGTTTTAAAATAGGTCTATTAGTGGGCCAAACTTCTGCTGTTGGCCATGCTTCCACTGAAACTAAACTCGAGTCATTATATAGAGGAATGGCATAGATTCAATAAGAAAAGTTTACACAGAGCTAGATTTGGGCGAAATTTCAATGATAATGTTTTCTTTAAAGTTATGTGAGAGTACACATGAGTCATGTGTGCGCAATACTGTTACATATGCACCTACCTTTCTGCATCTCCAGCAGGGAGAGTTACATATCACCACTTTCGTTTCACATACTCACTGTCTTGTGGCATAAGTGTTAGCTTTCTTTATGAGAATGCTATTTTTTAGTATTATTTCGCAAACCATAGCACCCTCTGAGATGAGGTGCCCATTTATAATTATTTCAATCAACATACTCCTGCTAAATACATAAAGTGAAAAGTTATTTTAACTCTCTCACATAAATTGATGTTCCCCCAGTATCTCAGTGAAAAAATACCATATAAATTAACCAACAATGAGAAGGATTTTATTGAAGAAAGAAGAGAAGGGATTGAGCTAAAGGCAAGGAGAGGAACTAAGAGTGATTGGGAAAAGGAATAAGAAAGGTTAAAAGCTCATGGATTGCATCCAAAGTTAAATTTGGATTAGCAATGGGAAGGAAAGCTTTAGGAAAGAAAAGGTTAGAAATCCTCAGATGGTGGGTTGGAGGAAATGTGTACCGAGATTTGAAGTAATGGGTGATCAGATATTTACAGGGAAGTATCCCGTTCTTGGAGTTTTTCATGTGTGTGGGAAGAATGTTTATTTTCAGCTTCCTGCAAATTGGAAAGGAAGCTGCTATCTAGCTTTAATGTTTCCTAAGGTGTACCATGTGGATAAAATAATTACACACACAACCAACAATTGAGGAAGGGTCTAAGGGCAAGTTTACCGACCAACCAGGTATATGCCCCAAACACAATACTACAACAACAAATAATACCTGGGGGTCAAAGTAATAGTAAGTCAAACAGAATGGATCACAAAACCAAAACTACGCAAAAAACACCAGTGAGAATTTCATGCATGCTAGTAACTGCAGGCCTAGTCAAGGCTCAAGAGCATATGGAGAAAATAGTTCCCATCAGAAGCCACACTGTACCGCCCTCTTTCTCATCATTTGGGTTCTCCTTACCCAGGAGACAAAACGGCCGGTCTGATGTTATCGTGACCGAAAAATGTGACAAAAGGGTAGTATGTTTTGTACAGAAATTAATTCAAGTGGCTACTGAAAAAAGCAGTGTATGGTGATAAGAGTGAAAAGTGAGGGGTTGTAATAAAATTAGGTGAATCGGGTGGAAAAACAGAATTTATTAATATCTCCCAATCCCTAAGATTAAAAAGCAAGTGCGAGTGCGGGTTTGAAATAATAACCGCACTTAATGATGGTCAACATGTTTCTGCATTACATAGAACAGAGTTTCAAAATGCATTCTTCAGGACCTTGTTAGAAAAACACTACTGCTTTGATAAATAATAATGAAAAAATATCACCTGAAAGTCCCAGGTGTACTCAACCGTATACTGTTAATGCATAGTATCCAATGGCATCGGATCCAAACAGAAGGACAAACAAACAAGAAAAAACAGAAGAACATGAATGATTCATATTCAAATAGTTTTTAGTGAAACCATAGTGTGATGAAGACGCATTCACACATACTAGGACATAGTTTCCAATGTACACACTCACCCAAATATGATGGTTGAGAGGCTTCATCCCACCTGGCTGCAGCGCAGGTATAAGGAGCACCGCTCTAAAAACAATTATGAGTCACTTTTAGAGGTGTATCAATAAAGAAATAAAGGAATGGAGTTTACACGGAGGCAAAAGATGACTGAGTACCCCCATCGAGTGCTGCGTGGATTTATTGCGGATAACCCGCCAGTACTGTGTCACAGCGATCAGAATAATGACTAGGATCAAGTATTGACACGTATGCTAGTCGCGTCAAGCAAAGTTTGGTTAAAAGGATTTTTTGGCTTTGCAGTAAGGCGGAGGGCGAGTATACTTTAAGATCAGCGCCGCTTTCCGCGTGGGTATTAACAGGCTTACAGCGTGCGCGCCAGAGAGCGAGCGCTGTGCGGCCCGCTTACCTGTCCGTCGGTGTCTCCTGGCAGTCATCCGTACTGTCTGGGGGGGCACCGGCGATCGTCAGCGGGAGCTGTTTGTAAGATCGTGTTGAGTTCAAACAGCATCACGTGATCCAATACGGTCACGTGATGTAAGGGAACGCTGGGACATGTAGTTCCAAGCGGATCTTTTTAGATACCTCCCTGTTGGCAAGGCAAATTACTCTATGGCAATATTTACACATAAAGATGACACCGTTATATGCCAATATTATTATTAATACTGGAACGTACCCAGAAATTGATTTTTGGTTTCAAAATATATTGCCGTTTTGATGACTATTTTAAGGGCTTTTCTTTGTGTAATGGAGGCATTGATTTAAAAGTGAGTTGGAACATCTAGCAATAGCCTGTGTGGTTATAACGAGTATCTAGCCTGATTTGAGGATTCATCATGTCAGGATTCATAGTGTCGGTAAAAGACGACAGAGTATAAGCATGTAATGACATCAGTTAGAGGGACATCCAGGGTATTGGCTCATTGAGGCCCTTCTTGTCGCTATTCAGGCGATAAATCCATTTCTGTTCGATTTTAAACAAGAAGCGACTAATGTCAGCACAAGAATCAGGGATATACGGTTGTTCCAGGACTGTCCAGAAGAAGTCTTCGGGGCCATGTCCTTTCTCCAAAAAGTGTGCCGTAAGGCGGGTAGCCTGTTTTCGACATCCTACTGTACTTTTATGCTCTTGTATCCGTGTTCGTATTCTCCTGGTGGTCATCCCAACATATCGTAATGGGCACGGACACGTTATCAAGTAGATGAGGTTACTGCTGTTGCAGTTTGTGAATTTGTTTTGTGTCCATGGGCGGTTAGTGCCTATGTCGACCTCGGTGGATTTACAGGTTTGGGGACAGACAGTACATGCCCCACAAGGGTGATGACCGACAACGGGAGGTAAGTCCCACAAAGTGCCCACTTGTCTTGATTCCTTGTTACGTGGGCGTGTGTGGCCGAGCTGGTCTTTTAGATTGGGTCCTCTTTTGAAGGCAAAGATGGGTAAAGCGATGTCATCACCTCCGGTTTTCAAGATCGACCAATGTTTCTTAATGATCCTTTGTACTTGGTTTGATCGACTGTTAAAAGTATTGACAAAGGCAATACGATTGGTCTTTTCTTTAGGAGGGAGTATTTCCAGTAGGGACTCTCTGTTATTATTAGACGCCCTCTTTTTAGACTGACGGATAATTGGCTTAGGATAGTTTTTCTCGCTCAATTGAACCTCCAGATTTTTCGAATGGATCTCAAAGGCCTCTTTGTTAGAGCAGTTTCTTTGTACCCTGAGGAACTGGCAAAAAGGCAAATTGTCCCTCAGGGCTCGTGGATGGCAACTATCATATCGCAGTAGTGCGTTTTTAGCCATCGGCTTGCGATAAAGCTCTGATTCGATACCAGTTGGAGTTGCATGTAGCCTCAGGTCAAGGAATGCCAAGGATGTCCTGCTGTATTCGATGGTGAATTTGAGGTATGCGTTTTTACTATTCAACCATCCATGAAATGACACTAAGTCTTCTTCCGTGCCTCGCCACACCACCAGGATATCGTCAATATAACGTTTCCATACGTGTAGTGATGGTAAGTATGGATTGGCGGGCGTTAGGACATCCTGCTGTTCGAAATGATGGACGTAAAGGTTCGCCAGACTCGGCGCGAAAACGCTGCCCATACTGGTCCCGGATGTTTGCAGGTAAGTGGTATCCTCGAAACGAAAGTAATTCTCTTTCATGGCAATCTCCGCTAAATGCATAATAAAGTGTGTTGGGGTGATGGACTGGTGGTTGTTTTGCTCCAACAACGCTCCTACTACCTCGAGGGTTTCGGTTTGCGGGATTGACGTATATAGAGACTCCACGTCAAACGATACTAGAATATCTGTATCGATGTCGAACTGTATTGTTGGGAGGAGTCTTAGCACATCTTTCATGTCCTGCAGGAACGTGGGCATTGCCTTGACCATAGGATTCAAGAAATGATCGACAAAGGTCGAAAGAGGTTCCAAAACCGAGTCGATCCCTGAAATAATAGGCCTGCCGGGTGGCGGCCTCTGAGATTTGTGCACTTTAGGAAGACAATAAAAATACGGGATCGTAGGGTATTTGGTAACTAGGTATTGTCCTTCCTGTGGTGTTATCCAACCCTCAGTTGTTGCTTCCTCTACCAGGTTGCTTATTTTAGATTGTAGTTTCTCTGTTGGATCTTCTCTCAGTGGCAGGTAAGACTTCCGGTCACTCAACTGTCGGAGGCATTCATTCCTGTATGTCTCAGTGTCTAAAATAACAGTAGCACCGCCTTTATCGGCCGGCTTCATAGTAATCTTGTCATTAGATGATAGTGAACGCAAGGCCAGCTGTTCGTCTCTTGAGAGATTCATGAAGGGTTTAGTCTCTGTTTTGTAGAGGCGTGTAATGTCATTTTCCACGGCTGTTTCGAAAGTCAAAACCTTAGGAGGTAAGACAGCACTTGGTGGATTAAATGTGGATGGCTTCTTCAGTCCGGTGTTTTTATCTTCAATTGCAGTTCCCATGTTTGATGGTTTAGAAAAGAAATAGTGTAATCTTATTTTCCTGAAGAGCTTGGCTAATTCAATTTGGGCTATGAAAGGATCCCCCTTCTGAGTGGCCACAAAACCCAAGCCTTTATTCAATAGACGCTCTTCGTTGGGAGAGAGTACATATGAACTAAGGTTCATCACGAGGCTGTCTGGTTGCTTGTCCCTGCCGTGTCTTGTGGGACTTTCTTCCCGCTGCGGAGGTCCATTCTCGATTGTGGTGGAGTGTTCGTATTCCAGTGGACCTGTTGTGTCGTTGTTCCTTGTCTCCTCCTGCCCCTGCCTCGTCTCGGGCCAAACCCTAAAAAAGGGAAAGAACCAGGGCCTTGTTGCATCTGGGGGGGACCAAAAGAAGGGCCCATTTGGGAAGGGCAGTTTGGTCCAAACATCCAAGGATTTACCGGCCACCACGGTTGAAAATTGTTGAAGTTCTGTGGTTGGTGTCCATTCCTCCAATTTCTTCTGTTTCCTCGGCCCCTGGAGGTTTGATCAGCAGATCCATTTTGTGAGGTGTCTGAATCACTAGAAGCCCCATCTGAGCTTGATGTGCCATACGTTGAGCCACCCTTTTTGCCACCTCTATTGAATGTTGGTGCTGTGTATGTATCGCTCGTGTATGGATATACTCTATCCATGGAGAATTTCGCTAAATCTTTCTTACATTTTTCTAATTTGGTGAACAGAATAGATTCTTTAAAGTCTTTGTTATTCTTGTCACTGTCATCTTGTCCCTTTTGGGTGATCAGATATTTACAGGGAAGTATCCCGTTCTTGGAGTTTTTCATGTGTGTGGGAAGAATGTTTATTTTCAGCTTCCTGCAAATTGGAAAGGAAGCTGCTATCTAGCTTTAATGTTTCCTAAGGTGTACCATGTGGATAAAATAATTACTTCAGAAGTAGTGGGCGCCATTCTTGGTGCTATGATTCTTTCTGTAGGAGTAGTTTTAAATGACTGATTATTAGAAAACATCGCAGGAGCCTTGAATGCTATCACAGCAGGCGTAAGACTGACTTGCCCATGTGTAATGACCCCTTTGCTGGAGTTGTGTTACTTTTGCAACACACTCCAGCAATGCATTATTACTGCCGTATCTGGAACTCCTTGTGCCATGGAGCGCCGTACATTAAATAAGGCGCATCCATCGTGTCGCAAGGAGGGCGCAGTGAAAGCTGTCACATCGCTTTTTAAAAAAAATGTTTTTATTAAACATAAATAAGAAATACAAATAACAAGACCATCATGCTGTGGACGTCAGTGAAATGAAGTCGGCGAATGTGGGTTCCAGCAATACAGAATCATGAAGGAGTTAAGTAAGTGGGCTCATGGTGCCTCAATGTCCTCACATATTGGATCTATTTCTGGCGGTGTACAGATATCTCCTCGGTAAGCATTCCAGACATCCCATATCTTCCCCCATTTACGGGGTCTCACTCTGGCCACATAAACAGCTCTCTCCCGAAACATACACCAATCAAGGTCTTCCATCTCTTCCCAATCTGGGGAGCTTGACAAGCACCCCATAGTTGTGCGATATTTCGCTTAGCAATCATACAGGCAAGAGTGACCCAAAGCTTGCCATGATTCGTGAGGTCAGAAGGCTCCCATACATTAAGTGAACAGTGGCGTGCTTCAAGTGCAATCTGTACACCCCACACCCCACTCATTTTCTCATGGATCTTGGTCCAATAGTTATGAATCTCTGGGCACTCCCACAAAATATGCATAAAGGTACCAGTCATACCACAACCCATACGACAATCTGCATTTGAGGCGAGCCCCATGCGTCACAACCCAGGGCCTGTGGTGTAGGACCGGTGAAGGATCCTAAGCTGCACCAGCAGAAGTCTCATGGAGATCGCCACTTCCCGAGGGGAGGACACAGCCTCCACCCAGTCCTCATCATCCAAGACCAAAACATCTGCAACCCATTATTCCCGGACTTTCACCAGGGGATCTTCAGTGTGGTTGACCAATTTCTTGTAAACCAGGGAAATCGCCCTGGTGGGAAGATACCCATCCAGGATTCGATCCTCCAGCGGAGAAGCCTCCGGAGGCTTCACATCGCGAGGGACGGCCGCCGCCAGTGCATGCTTAGTTTGCGAATAGCGTTATCGCTCGCTCTCATTCAGTTGGTGTCTGGTCTGCAATTCCTCAAAAGTCAATATCCCGTTCTTGCCCCATATATCAGGGACCTGCGAGATACCGTTCAGGTCCCAGCGAACGAAACCCTTTGACTTCCACAGGCTACCCAGAGCTTCCGAGTTCCATAATGGTGTGGCCATAGTTATCTTGCCCTCACACTTAAGAGCACGGTTGGCCTCATGCCACGCCCGCGCCGAAGCCGACACCGGACCCAACAAAGGAAACCGCCTCGCCTAGCATACAAAATCCGGGTGTACTCACCCCCCGGCAACTGGCCACGATCCATGACGAACCGGGGGTCAGCTGGGGAGCCATAAATCGCATGATTAATTGGAGCCAGCTGGGAGGCCCAATAATATTTCCTAATACTGGGCAGTCCAATCCCACTGTCATACCAGGGCAACATCAGTTTAGATCCGTGGCTTCCCAACCCAAAGAAGCTGACGCTGCAAAGATTCTATCTCGTTAAAATAGGAGGGGGGCACAGGATCAAAAAAGTTCTGCAAAACAAATAAAAACCATGGCAGCGCCATCATTTTAAACAGAACCGCCCGACCCAGTAGGGAAAGCGGCAGCTCCTTCCATTTTGCAATATCCCGGCGGAGTCTGGCCAGGGAGGAAACCAAATTACCCTCGAAATGCGTCTTAGGATCCAGAGAGATGAATACTCAAAGGTAGCAGTGAAGTAGTGTGGCTCACTGGTTAGAGGCGGCAGACCCGAGAGCAGAGGACGGCCCGGGACCAGGGTTCGATTCCCGGCGCGGCAGGTTTCTGGACCAGGGTCAGCGGACTCGATAATTCTCTCGCCTCGGTGCCCACTCTGATCAGCGATCACACTCGGCAACTCTGGGCATTAGCTTGCCTCATCTTCACTAACGGCCCCACCAGACCGCCAGGGATGCCTGGTCTCACCCTGGAGATACCCATTAAGGGACCATCTCTCAGGGAAGCCAGGAAGGGTTTCGCAGCGGTCGAAGCGCCTTGGGACCCTACGGGTAAGTAGTGCGCTATATAAATGCCAATACATTTAGCAGAAGCCCACCAGTTCTATTTTAACCGGACAATTCTCTGGCACTCTAGGGGGGTCATCGCTCAACACAAAGAGGACCGACTTCTTCCAATTATTGGCAAAACCCAAATATCTCCCATAGATCGCCAAGATATCCATGAAAACAATTAAGGACTGCCGGGGGAGGTCAAATACATAAGGATATCATCCGCATATAGCGAAATGTTGTCCTCCCACTCCGGATTCCAACGCAACCCTTTGATCGATCTATCCCATCGCACCCAAGCCGCAAGCGGCTCCAAGGCCAGGGCAAACAAGAGTGGCGAGAGGGGACATCCCTGCCGGGTGCCCCTCCCTAGCTGAAAGTCACGAGACTTGTGATTGTTCACCACAACCCGGGCCAACGGAGCCGAGTACAGGAGACGGATCCATCGTATAAATTCCGGGCCAAACCCATTTTTCTCCAGTATCGCAAAAAGATAAAACCATTCCACTCTGTCGAACGCCATAGTGGCGTCCAACGCAGAAGTACCGCAGGCTCATGAATGCGAGCGGAACCAGCACCACCCCGTGAAGTCTATGAAGATTAAGAGCAGTGTTGCGGCGCGGCATAAAGCCGGACTGGTCCGGATGCACCAGCTCAGATATGCCCTTCACCAACCGATTCGCGAGGAGCTTGGCCAGAATCTTAGGCTCCGCATTTAAGAGAGAAATTGGGCGGAAGGAGGAGCAATCCAAACGAGGCTTGCCTTCTTTATAAATCACAATATTATTAGCGTTACGTTGGTCATGAGGGAGTAAGCCATTTTCCCGGCTCTCGAGATACTTAGCCTTCAGGAACGGAGCCAGGTGGTCTGCATGAAGTTTATAAAGTTCAACAGGAATACCGTTCGGACCCGATGCTTTCCCAGAGTGAACCCCCCGGATTGCCATCGCGACCTCGTCATTTGTTATGTCAGAATCCAAAAACTCCCTGTTCTCGGCCGATAAAAAGGGCATTGGGATGTCTCGGATGACCTCCGCATTCTCTTCCACTGTGAACAACCCCACTGAAGATAGACCTCCTCATAATAACGAGCAAACTCGTCCACTATAAGCTGCGGATCCGTCATGATCCCCGGGCCCGCAATCTGCAGCTAGGGCACCAGACGCGACCGCCAGTCACCCTTCTCCAGCCATGCGATAAGTTTCCCAGCCTTATCGCCATGTTCATAAATTCTGCTTTGGGTGGTAGCGTGTTGCTCCCGCGCCCCATCGCGCGCCAAGCGTTTGTACTCGTCTCAAAGGAGACCGAGGCAGTGAATATCCCCGGGTCCCCTGTGGTGGAGACCTCCCTTTCCAAGGCAGATAGCTCCGCCTCGATCCTGTCAATTTCCGCCCTACTCTTCTTCTTCTGCCCCGAGATTAGGGAGAGAGCCTCCCCCCTGACTACAGTTTTGTAGGCCTCCCAGAGTGAGCAATCAGAGTCAACCGTCCCTGCGTTATCATGGAAGTAGCTATCAGTTGCACGCACCAGCTCTTTTTTGGTAACGGGGTCTCTCAACCGCCAAGCGCTAATAGGGGCGACCCTAGCCACATTGCATGGACCGACTTTCCGTTGCAGCCAGATCAGCGAGTGATCAGACACTCCTCTGGCTAGATGACATACTTCCTGAACAAACATCGTCTGCGACGCAGGCATTAACACATAATCAATTCTGGAAAAAGAGTGGTGCGCTGCTGACACATGCATGTACTCCAAGTCACCGGGGTGCCGGAGTCTCCACCCATCAATCATGCCTGTTCCGGAGACAAAATCCGACAACCATCTACGAGAGGGCAGTAACACACGGGAGGGGTACCTATCCAGCTCCCCATCCATGACAGCATTGAAATCACCCCCTATTACCATGATGCCAATGGGTAGCGACAAGAACACCCTGTTCAGATCACGAAAGGTGTGTGTCTGCAGTGCGGGGGGGAACATATACAGAGAGGAACGTGATCGTTCTGCCCTTCCAGAGTCCCGAGATGCCGACATTATCAGACCAGGTAGCTTGTATAGTGAGCGGAAAGGAATTTTTAACCAGTATCCCCACCCCTCTGGAGCCCGAGGTAAAACCGGCATGAGCAACAAACTTATACCCTCCTCTATGTAGCGCCATACATCTCTTTCCCTTAAGGTGAGCCTCCTGGAGCAAGACCACATCCGGTGACCGGCGCCTGATCAGCTGCCCCACCATGGCACGTTTGATCTTGTCTCCCAAACCATTCACGTTCCAACTGAGAACGGACATTCCCAAGCCCAATCTAGCTGAAGCCATACTCATCCCCCGAAAATTCCGAAGCATTCCGTGACATCCATTGCAAGCACTGGTCATAAACAAAACACAATTCAACAAACAAAAAAAAATCCAACCCTGCACCCCTGCATGTAACTTTTGCACATCCCCAACTAGCAGTGTGCCTGACTCCCCAGATCTAGCTATGAAATCTAAACGTAGAAAATGGAGGAGGCCCTTACAACAGGCCACAAACCTCCACCATCCCAACCCGCATACAAACCCCATCAACCATGTCACATACGGAAAACCCCAAAAATATTAGCAATGTCGGTGGGGAAAAAGAGATCGCCCGATCAAACCAGCGCCCCCGCCACCATAGTCAATTGACAAGATCAAAAAGGGATCATTGTTCCTCGTTGTCCATCGGGGTGTCTCCCTCCTTGTCCGGCTCCTGTACTCGGTCCAGCCAGTCCACTGCGGCACCAGGATGATTAAAGAACCAAGCTTTGCCGTCGCGTTCTATCCGGAGTTGGGCAGTGAATAGCATAGAGTACTGGATTTCCGAAGGGCACAACCTTCTCTTAATATCCATGAAACCCTGCCGCTGTTTCTGGACTGCCTGGGTAAAGTCAGGGTCACATCGCTGTTTTAATGCACTGATGCAACAGTTTTCATGAGTGAGGTCCTCTGTGCCCAAGTCTAAAAGGTAAGCTTTGAGGTGTGAAAGAACACACAAGGAGACTACCGGTCAACACTACGTAAACTATTCAGATACCCAAAAAAGAAAAGGACACCAAGCAATCACAAATTAAGTCGCACCTGGTTGAGAAGAAAATCCCATCAGCCCACCACGCTGGCGGAGCATCGTCATCTGGAAGTTGGTGACAATAAATCTGTGCAGTCCACCCAAGAGTCGGGGGACTATACTGCACTAGATTTAGAACCAATGGTTGGCCCATACAAGTGTGATCTCAAAAAGTGGTGCTGATAGTGTGCAGTGCAAAGTTAATGTGAGAATTAAAAATGGCTACAAGGACAACAAATATGTTTAATTGGGACTGTCCTGGTGTGAAGATTAAAAACAAAACCTGATAGTTTGAAAATATTACTATCTTATGGCAATAGGAGAAAGGTCAACATGTTTCAGCCGTATAGGTATCAATGCCTGGCTTTCGTCAGGACCTAAAGGATAGTACGCTACTGCAATTGTGATAAAATAAATGTTTGGAAAATCAAAAACATTACTTAAATGAGAAACTTGTACAATAGTGGTTACCAACCACCCTACCAGAACCTGGCGTGCACAAAAGTGTAATCAATTTCAAGTTGTTACAGGTACAGTCTTCTTTCCTGTAATGATAAAATCAAATATTTCGTATTGCTTAATGGTGAACCTGGATCTTTTGAGACACTGTATAGTTTACTTACTGTCTTTAAGAGTAATTATCTCGTTTTGTCAGAAAAATATGCCCAGTAAGTGGCTAAGCATATTATAAGCTTAATAACCCATCTTGATTCAATTCAAATGTACTCACCCAGCTTTGTGTGGGAGTATGCCTCACCTCACCCGGCAACTGCTGGGTGAATGAGGCCCGCTCTGTTTATAGATGAAAAAGAACACAAATGAAAAATGAATCCCAATGTGTCCCTTATTCTGCAACAGATATTGCAATATTTTCAACCTTAACTGTTAATATACTTTTGACAATAGACTAGAGGGCTCCAGAATACAAAGCCAGCGATCAAAATATATGGTATGTTCCTTAATTCAATAGAACCAAGTTCCAAAAGATAACATAAACCTATGGGAAAGGGATGGCTCTCGCTGTATTACTGGACAACTTTAATAGGGTGAAAAGGATTACATCCTTCACTGCTAGGTTGAACAAGCCTATAGTTAAAATGGTAATAAAAGAGAATTCTCCCTTGAAAAGACTAAAGAGGAATAGTAATGGCTGACTGACTCACCTGTCCGTCGGTACCCCAGTCGATGACCAAGCCAAAGGGGAGGTACTGAACTGGCAGGATGACTCCGTTTATATACCCATCCTAATTGGATAATTGCCATTGCTAAACTCAAATGCTTATTCGCTCGTTAATCTCGCGATTGCGCTTAGTTGCTTGACCGAGCCACTACCCTTCGTGGTGGTGAACGTTCTGTGCATGCTCTGTTCATTATCTGTATGCCGCGTACGCGCACAAGCTAGAACACCACCCTGCTCATGCACGCGATTCGTGATGCTGATACTGATAATGGCGCATGCTCAGCATTACAGTACCAATCACCCAAGGCACTAAGCTTAATCAAGATACTCTTCGAAGGGAGCGAAGCTTATTCAGGCATCAATCTCGTGACTGTGCATAGTTGCTAAACCAAGCCACTACCCCTTGTGGCTGTGAAAGTTATGGGCATGCTTTGTTAATTATCTGCCTATCGCGCATGCGTACACCCTAGAACACAACCCTTCTCGCGCGCGCATGCTCACGAGTCCGGTCGCTGATACCAATGATGGTTCATGTTCAGCATTACAGTACCGGGCGCCCAAGGCCCTAGGTTTGATCAAGATTATCTACAAGGGTTTTATCATGACTGGTTACAATAAATCCTTGTTGGGCCCAAAATTGATTAAAAAAAAGTGATTGAGGCGATCATATGATCATAACATACCATATTTGAGTGTTTAGATAGCATAACACTTATTATGGAGTAGGAATTCGATTTTTATAATTAATCTTTTTATAATTGGTCTCTCCTCGATTAATATACTGATGTTAAATTCGTAGACTCTCAGTGATGTGTTCTATGACTGTCCGAGTTGCAGTTGGTATGAGTCTTCAAGATCCAAGGCTACCCTGTGCCAATGTCTACACATTCTATCTTACTAGTTTGTGGACATACACTGCAGGATCCGCAGGGATAGTGACCACGGACCATAGGAAGGTTCCATAGTGTAGTAGTAGTTTCCTGGGGCTGTATCTTTGGCCTAGTGTGCACCAGACTGTCTCGTAGGCTAGGGCACTTTTTGAAAGAGAACAAAGAGAAAGGGATGTTCTCTGTGGCCACATTTAAAATCTTCCAGTGCCTACGTACCATTTTCTGTACCTTGTTGGAAAGTCTACTGAAGGTGTTCACAAAAGTAAGTCTCTTAAGAGTTTCTTTTTCAGTACGAGCATCTAGCAGGGCCTCACGGTTGTTGTTAGTGGCCCGTTTTCATGCCTGACGGACCAGACGTTTAGGATAGTCACGGTCTTGTAGTTGTAAAGATAGTACTTTGGCATGTTTATCAAAGAGTGGTCTTGCCGAACAGTTCCTCTGTACGCGTAAGAATTACCCAACGGGCAAGTTCTCACGATAGGCTTTAGGATGGTGGCTGCTAAATGTTAACCTTGAGTTTCTAGCCATTGGTTTTTTGTATAGTTTGCATTCCAATTTCCCATTCTTCAGAAAAATGAGGATGTCCAAAAAGGGTAGTTGGATCATGCTAAACTCTACAGTGAACTTGAGAAAACTGTTCTGATTATTGAGCCATCCATGGAAACCTTGAATCTCGGTAGTAGAGCCTCGCCATACCAAAATATGTCATCTATGTATCTCTTCCACAGCACCACTTGATTGAAAAAAGGGTTACTGTGGTTGGGAACATGATCCTGTTCAAAAAGATGAACATATAGGTTGGCGAGGCTAGGCGCAAAAAAGCTGCCCATTGATGTCCCTGAGATCTGCAGGAAGATTTGTTCCTCATATTTGAAGAAATTTTCCATCATGGCCAATCTGGCACACTCCATGATTAAGTTGACCGGAGTCATGCTGTTTAGATCTCGTGAGTCCAAAAGACCTCTAATTGATTCCAGATTCTCCTCCTGGGGGATACAGGTGTATAACGACTCAACGTCAAAACTAACCAAAAGATCTGTAGTGACGTCGAAGTCGATATCTGGAAGGAGTCTGAGGACATCAACGGTGTCTTGAAAGTAGGTCGGCATTTCCTTCACTAGAGGCCTCAAAAAGTGATCCACAAAAGTGGATAAGGGTTCCAAAAGGGAACCGATGCCGGAGATGATTGGACGTCCAGGCGGTGGTATCTGGCTCTTATGTACTTTGGGCAAACAATAGAAGTAGGGCATGACAGGATGGCTGGTGACTAAAAACCTAGCTTCATGGGGAGTTATCCATCCTTCCACACTTGCCTCATCAATCAATTGTTTGATCTCTATTGTTAGTCTAGATGTTGGATCTGTGGAGAGAGGACAATATGACTTAGTGTCATATAACTGTCGTAGGCACTCTGCTCGGTAGGTGTCGGTGTCCATCACCACCGTTGCCACCCCTTTGTACACGGGTTTGATTATAATTGTGCTGTCCTTAGCCAAGGTATCTAGAGCAGTTTTTTCTCTAGTTGATACATTTTGGTAGCTCTGTTGGCGAGAATTACATAGAGCCATCACATCGTGAGTAACTGCTTTCTCAAATGTTGCTACTTGAGAGGGAACTTGGTGTATTAGAGTTGTAAAAATGGACCTCGGACGTAGCCCAGTGTTAGAGCACTGTCCATAGGGGCAACATCACCCTCTTTTGTTTTAAAGAAGAAATGGAGGCGGATCTTCCTGAAGAAACTCTCCAATTCACATCTTAGTTGGAAAGGATCACTGTTACATCCTGCTTTCATTTCTTCTTTGTCTTTCCTTAGTGTTTCTCATTTCTATCCCTGCATGTCTCTATGATGTCATCTGTGTTCCAATTGTATTTGCTTGAAAGCAGGAACAGTTACATCTGGAGGCTGAGCTGAAGTCCATCTGCTCCTGGTGGGGTTATTTCTATCATTATACAATCTTATTCTATTTATCTACCTGACCTGATTTTATTCTACAATAAACCTAAATTGTTACATATACTGGATTTATGGACATCAAGTTATTACAATCACCTTTGTTGGTGGGAACAAATCCCAAACCTTAATTAAGCACCTTCTGTTCATCTGGTGTTAAGGTGCGAGAACTGAGATTGACAATTAGATCACCCCGTCCACGCTCTTGTTGGTCGATTGTTGTTGCCCTCTCCTGCTGCGTGTGTTGGGGAACGTAGAATCCGTCTCCCAGTGTACGGATGGCTGGTGAAAATATACCTATACACGAGTGATACTTATGTAGCACCAGAATACAACAGCAGAGGTAAGCGGTAGCCTTGCGCTGCTGTTTCCTTTTTTTATTTCTGTATGTCTTTGGCTGCTGCCCCATGCTTCTAACTCAGGACAGCTCCTTTTTAGATTTCTAGTGCCAGATGCCTCCGGGTGTATATGTCACGCTTTTTATATTAACAAATAATACACACAATCCAAATTCCTTTACCCATGCAGGCCGCAGGCCTTCGTCACATGATCACGTTACTGCCATCAGAGAGCTGTTATGAGATCCTGTATTTATCATAAGAATTATATATTTTGAGGTCTCTCCGGTTTCATTTTTTTCAAACGTTATTTTACTAATTAAATGCAGAGCCTGCCGCGCCACTGTTCGCATTCTTAAAACACTATCTAGTGCAAAATGATGGCCCCCCTGCAGAATGTGATGGTGCCACTGAGTCTCATAGATGTTAATTGACTTTGGCCTGAAAGAGTCCCTCGGGTGGGTTTATTAAGCCCCTGCTTTTCTTAGAGTTGCCTGTTTATTGCTTCAGAAAGGTGCACATGCAGGCTTATACCTCCATCATTTACCTCTAACGTGCCTTTTCTTTATAAATGGGGGGTGTACAAACGTCATAGGCCAGCTGGGCTTTCAGAAGAGGAACAGGTACAGAGGAAGGGGGGGGGGCAGCAAATCCGTGTGGCCTGTTCTTTTCGTTGAGGCATCAGCTAAGCTAGGCAGAAAGTGCGATTCACTGTCTGTCAATGACTGCACACTTGTATGAAATAAATAAGACCTGGGCAGTAGCGTTATGCCTTTAGGATATGGTATGGTACCAGAGTAATGCAACCTAAGTGTTCTAAATAGAATTTAGAAAAAAATCTCCCTGTTGGAGTTAATGCTGTCTCCCTTGTCCTCGTAGTTGTACATAACTTACCATAATATAAGTAAAGTGTTTTTACTTTACCAGTTTCCTGACTCGGAAGTAATTGCTAGCTGCCCCAGCAGTGTGTGTTGTGTTCAACTATGCTTTACTCTTTTTACACGACACATCTTGCCACCCCTGACATGCAGCAATGCAATGCAATATATATGTATACATTGGGGGTATTCATTTTGAATACCCAGATGTGTGCCTTGAAAGATTTGGCAATATGCAGTTTGTTCACGTATCCAGTGCAGGGCCAACCAAATAAATGCAGAAAACCAATGAATTTAAGCTCCTTTTGTTGTATTGTTATTCATTATTTTTGATTTTTTTTTAAACTGACCACTATAGACGTGAGACAGGCAAAACTTTGATAGTTGCTTAACCATCAAATATAACCCTACAACTGTGCCTTGTACGCTTAGACAGCCAAGAAAGCACGATAGCCTAGGAAGAGGAGCTGATCAAACAGTGTCCTTTGGATGCCTTATGGCAGGGGCACTGGGAGCAGGTGGATGGCTAGCAAAGGGTCAGCAGCAGGCGGACACGGCACTTGCAGCACGAGCAAGCCTGAAGGCCACCTACTCAGATCTTGGTAGCAAGGGAGGCCTAGAGGTTGC
This sequence comes from Lissotriton vulgaris, assembly GCF_964263255.1. NCBI lineage: Eukaryota > Metazoa > Chordata > Amphibia > Caudata > Salamandridae > Lissotriton > Lissotriton vulgaris. The sequence goes on along the minus strand of NC_141693.1, from coordinate 535,940,949 downwards.
GAACTCTGGACACCTGCTAAAGGGCCGTACATCAGGGGGCTGTGCAGAAAGTGCTGTAATAGTTACTGTGGACCAACTAATCAGACTGTTTGATGAAGATGACAGATGTGAAGTATTCGAATCATGGACTGTACCATTAACCATTAAAATGTAATGTGCTTGTTTCATGTTTGTGAATAAACTGCCTCCGTTATGCACCAACAGTGATTCAACTTGTGTTTACTGAGATGGGATAAAAAGGGAGCATGAGGAAGGCTGGGAGGCACTGGTGGTCACTCACACGATATCTGCTTGTAGTAAGTGCCTTCTGCAACTCAATAATCTTCTATTTGCAGATGCACAATCACCCGTATGGCGGTGGCGATCTGCCCGCCTGCCTAACATTTCCCCTGCCATATTACGATGGCGGTGGGGACCCAGGCAGATGGAAAGACCGTCCGCCAGTTTTCCGCTGGTAGGTAATCCGCCCCATTGCCTACTGGGCGGAAAAGACCTGCAATATGTTGGCGGTCTCATGCCTTTCCATGGCGGAGACTCCGCCACAGAAAGGCATGCAGAGAATACCTTTGGAGGCCCGTTGCGGGCCCCCTGAGGGTAGGGGGGTGGGTGGGTGGCTGCACTTGGGGGTTCCCATGATACCCCCCGACATTTGAATGCACAAGGTTTCACGTTGTGCATGCAAATGAACAACATTCCCCATTAACATTGTGGCGGGTGCTGAATACAGCACCGCCCGCCACAATGTTAAATAAACAGGATGCGACCGCAATGGTGGCAGTCGCATCCTAATAGGCACAGAGGGAAAACTGCACCACTGGTGGCTGATCCCACACCTCTAGCGTGGCGGTGGACTGGATTCCGCCTGCCTTCCTAATAGACCCCTAAGTATTGCATCCCTTGTGTAGGAAATCATAAATATCATATAAGCTTGCCATTCCCTCATTTACTTTACTCCTCATCTTATCAATGTTGATGTAGGCATAACCAGGCTTGAAGTAATGCTACTGAAGTGCCAGACTTCCCCTCAGAACACCCAGTATGTTGCGTCGCACAAATGGACATATTTAATGCAATTTTTTATATTTATTTCTAATTCTGTTCTTTATTTACACTGCCCTCCCGACAGCATAATGTTCAGCATTTTCAGCTCATAAAACATGCACACACACTTCAATGAGATGTTTCCATATCTTGGACAGCGATTTAAAGGAATCATGGATGCCCCAGTGGCGTAGCTAGAATTATTTTTAGTTTCTGCCACCAGGCAGTCCCTTAGTTTGCCTCCCAGTGATGGTCGATGCAGGTAAGAGCCCGGGGGTAGGGGAGGTAAAATACACACCTTGAGCTCGCCGAAATTGCTCAACTCACCGATGCCCCCATAAAAGTGCCACCCGGGGTTGACTGCCACCCCTGCCCCACTTAGTTGTGCCACTGCGTTGCCCTCTAGCCTCAGAGTTGATCCGTATACTTATTTGTGTGCCTGTATCCAGGGCTTGTTTGCGTCAAGGGTATACAGTGTTTTTTGTTGTTAACCCTGATGGGGTATTGAAGCACTTTTTTGATGAGTAGCAAGCTACTCTGGAACACATAAAGGATTAGTGTTGAATTGGTAGAGTGAAATATGAAAGTAATTTGAGTGATGGATATGTTAGTCAGTTATATGGATTGAGAAGAGTAGGGGAGGGATAGAAGAGTGAAAAAGGTTATGTCACTTCTTGTGACGTCACACATAGTGATATCACACCCATTCTGTCTAACTTGGTAAGTCCTCCCACTTCTTTTTTTAGGAATTGAGCCCTGGCTGTGTCTAACTAAGTAACCCAGTTACATGAGTATTCTTGCAGACACCGTGCATAGTATGCTGTTAGAATGTTTTGAATGTAAGCTAATTTATTCCATAGGTGTATTCCATTGGGGAGAGGAGTTGGCCTAACTGCTACGGCAGTCGATTTCGAATCTGGAGAACTGGGTCTGAGTCACAGCAATGACGCTGAACATCCTGCGATTCTGGGCAAATCACTTAATCTCCCCATGCCTAACAAAAAAATGATTATGTCCTCATGTAATGCAATTGGTGCTATGGATAGCGCTCTGATACCCGATTTTGGTCAAGTTCACGCTATATAAAACTCAATAAAAATAAAAAAAATAGGTAATTATTTAATGGATCACTAACTCCTAGTGGAATATCTGCAGTATTACAAACACATTTTGGCCTTTAGGAAGCAGTTGGCCCAAATGTCCTGCTGTTCATGTGGTTGCATGAAAAACTGCAGTGCTGCTTTGGTCAAGCAAGGCATCATTGTACAGCGCTAACTGTTCAAAGAGTTGCACATTGATGATATCACTGGTAGTACTCGTGCAAAAAATAATAATAATGTTGGTTTAGTGTTGCTCTAAACGGTTGCTGTGGGCCACAGATGCAAGGCATTGGTGTGTCTGGTGGTACTTATACTTGAGGTACACCCACAAATACAAATTCCTACCTGATGACAACCAGCAAAGAGTAAGCCATGTTAAATGTTGAAGTTCTCATATTACAAATGTTATGGGTGGGAATGCCACTGGATATTTACCTTGCCTGTTGTTTGCGCCTTGTTCAGTACTGGAATAGGAAAAAAAAATGTAGGCCGGGAACCCACAAACTGGGAGTCTGAGTGTGGCTGCATAAAGGGAGTGGAGACGCAGGGCAGGATCATGAAAAGTGGAGTCGGACAGTTAATATATATATGTATATATGTGTGTGTATATATATATCTATATATATATATTTATTTATTTATTTATTTATTTATTTATTTATTTATTTTAACTTGGCTGCAAAGAAACTGGCAACAAGAGAAAGTTGACAGTTGGCCACAAAGAGGCTGCATTTTACAATATCTCGGGGATGGAGGCACCTGCTGCAGAGATGATTAGGTTCCCTGCAATTTTGAGGGGATAATAATCATGGTAAGGGTACTCTGGCAATTAATGCACTTGCTGGAGAGCTCTGAATTATGGCCAGTCAAAAATTTGGCTCATAAAGTAACATAGTGGGTTAATGTAGATCACAGTTTTTTATTTTATTCAAATAAGTGAGTGGTTACTGTTTTTGACACAGTGCTCCTTTTTTTGGTTGCTGTTCTTAAGTTGCAAACTGTTAGAAATAGGGTTTCTGGTTGGCAAGTGTATGCACCTAAGCCATGCAGAACCCACCACTCTAGTCAAGGTAGGGAGTTACACACACACAATAACCCCAGATCACCCCCTCGGTAGCTTGGTAGAGCAGTCAGGCTCATCCCAGAGGCTACATGTAAAGTGTTTGTGCAATACACCCACACACCAGTGACACACAACATACACCACAAAAGAGACTCCACACAATAGTATATGAAAATATCACGTATATTTTATATAAAACGCCTTAGACGCAAATCAGTTTGTATCATAGGCAAATCATATTAAACCACAATCACTTTGTATCATAGACAAATCATATTAGACCACAATCACTTTGTATCATAGTCAAATCATATTAGACCAAAATCACTTTGTATCATAGACAACTACCCCTCTAGCGTGCCAGTCAGGCAGGTGCCTTAAGTATATCAGTGAGAACCTTTAGAACACACACTTTTAGGTAGCGTATTTTCATACAAGATCACTTTCCCTGCACACTCCAGGCCACCCCAGCTACACAGAAATGTGTCCCACTGGTTTCATCAGGGGCAGGCAAATGGTGGGAATCGCTATGGGAAGATGATGGGAAAGAAAACAGCCAATATCCCACCTTCAGATTAGCACCTCTGGGCTAATCGCTCGTAAACACACCTTGGATTTTGGCCCCCGACCCGTACGTTCCCCAAGAATGCGGCTGGAGGACATGCAAGCACAATGCCCCCAACGCGAGTCCCTACTCTCCTTGGGTGGAGGAGACCTCTCCGGGTTTCCTGCTCTTCAAGTAGCCGGCAGCTGTTGCCTGCGGATGTGCGGTGCTGATGCCTTCTGCCTAGGTTCCTACAGGGATCTAATGTGAGACCTCGACTGGTCTCCTGCTGCCTTTCTTAGGAAGCGCTGCTTGGGGCAGGGACGCGCCGGTCCCGCGTGGTGCCATATCGAGGCATTACTTGCCATCCTCTGGGTTTGCCAGGTTCCTCCCTTCACAGGCTGGGGCTTCTTTTGCTGGGGCTGGCTCTACCTCACTGGAGAGTCGGGCTGGCCTTGTAGCGGCTGATGTAGATACACTCGGTGCGTCGGGTCGCACCTCCCACCAGAACCCTGGTTGTATAGAGATGCCTAGGACCCTTTTGCGGTGCCTCCGCTGACTGGCTGCTGCGCTTTTAATCAGAGACTTCCTCCAATCTTGGCTCTGCCAGTTATGGAGTGGGGCTCAGCCTAGGAACAGTAAGCTTAAAGCCCACTGAAGCTTTATTGTGTCAGCAAACCACAAGGGGACTTCCAGAAGTAAGCACAAGGAGCCCCAGGACATAAGCACCAGAAACGTTTCAAATAAGGAAAGCACAAGGAAACTTCCAACATGTAAAGCACCAGGAAGACTTTGATGTCTCTGAGTCTTCCAAAACAGGAGGCCAGCACACACAAGCCCATGGAGATTTTCTTTACAAGCAGGATACCTCAGCAGGGCAAAAAGTGTGGGTCCTTTAACTCCAACACAAGGAAAAGTAGCAATTGCAGGCCAACCCACCCCTTGCACAGAAAAGGCACTGCTCCTTACACAGTCATTCTGCTCTTCTTCTTCGCAGGGTCCTCTTGTTTCTTGAAGTAATCGAAAGTCCTAGGGTTTTAGGTCTTATACGTATACCCCATTTTGCCATTGTTCTCTTTGTAGCAAGGGTCTCTGAACCTAGTTCAAACTATTCCTGGCCTCCTTGGTGCAGCATGGCCACATGGGGCGGAGACAGCATTGGGAAAAGGAGACACAGCCAATTCAGGTGCAAGCAATACTCCTCCCAAAACTCTAAATGCAGACCAGCTCTATTCAGCCCAGTGATGAGTCACCCAGGAAAGGCAGGGCACACCTCAGCCCCCCCTTATGACTGTCTAGAGTGAATGCACATCCCCAGCTCCTGTCACTCCAACACCAACGCTGAAAACACAAACAGTCCGAGGCACAGACTGTAAGAAAATACTCACTTTCTAAAAGTGGCATTTTCAAACACACAATTTAAAAACCACCTTTACTAAAAGGTGCGGTAATAAATTTTGAGTACAGAGAGCCTAAACTTAATTTTTCTATCTTGTTCCAATTGAAAGGTATACATGCAGAATTGTTACAGGCCAGCCCCAATGACAGCCAATGGGACAGATAGCCTTCCAACAGTTAAAACAAAATACACAGTATTTCACTATCAGGACATGTCACACACAAGTACATGCCCTACCTTTCACATACACTGCACCCTGCCCATGAGGGTAGCTTGGGCATGCCTTAGGAGTGCCTTACATGTAAGGAAAGGGAAAGCATCGTCCTGGCATGCGCAGACACTGATGTGCAAGTCTGAGATACATTTAAAGGGCTACTCATGTGGGTGGCACACCCGTGCTGCAAGCCCACTAATATAATTTGATTTACAGGCCCTGGCACCCACCGTGCACTTTACTAGGGGCTTAGAAGTAAATCAAATATGCCATTCATGGAAAGCCAATGATATCACAATTTATACAGAGAGCATATGCACTTTAGCACTTATTAGTAGTGGTAAAGTGTCCAGAATCCTATAACGAACGAAACCAGTGTCAGAAAAATAGGAGGTAAAAGGCAAAACGTGTGCGGATAAACCTGCAAAAAGGGCCAGATCTAACACAAATCTTCTAATATAGCACAGTGAGATATAAACCAGCGTCAATGATCTGCATGCAAACTACAAGGCATGTGACTATACCCTTTTATTTTCTCAATCTGTCATGTGTAGGATTTCTACAAAGAGTTTCCTTGGGCAGCAATAAAGCTGTATTCGTACAGCCAGTCCCAACCCGTAACTGTATTACATTTTACATTTTGATTTTGAGGTTCTACGAACAAGGCACTCTTAGCATATAATGCTTACAAGTAGGGGGGGTATGTTAATCCTAGACCATGTCACCTGCATTGTCTTATGTATCATTTCCTGTACATTAATTTACAATCTTGTTTGATATACTGTCTCTGTATGTGTATGTGATATAAGGTGATTTGACACCCTATATAGGGATCATTAGTGCTAGAAAAAAAAATATGACAACATTACTAAGTGCTATATAAATGATTTGGATAATTGCTCATAAAGAGAGAGAGATGCATCTTACATTATTACATACCATGCATATCTCTTATATACATGGGCTGAAAAAAGTGAAAAACCTGCCTTCAAACCATAGTACTTCGTACTTGTGAAGTGATAGCAAGCTGTGTGTCTTTGTTTCCATAAATTACACTGGCATCTAAGACTTGACTCTACATAGCTCTCAGCAAGGATGATACTGAAACAAAAGGAGGTCTGTTGGCCCTTTAAATCAGATCCTTGTTTTAGGCCAACTGGAAGTGAAAACAAGAAAGCCCTTCGCGCATGAAAGTTGCTGCTCTAAACCAGGGATGCAGGCAACGTGCGAGCACTGCTGAATGTGTCCCGGTGTTGGCAAATTATACTGGGACAAATTCAACCTATTTCATTGATGTCAGGCCTGAACCAATTCAATAATGGCCGCTGGTTCTCCCTCATTTCCTGCACTGGCCTGGTTTCATTTGGCATTAGGATTTGGTGCAAAGCCAACTCACGCTATTTTAGTTGATTGTGTTTTAGTCAAGGCTATTTGTGCTGCACCTGTCTGTTACACCCTCTACATTCATTAGCAGCTGGTTTGTTCTGCGCAATGCAACACATTTTTGGCACTGGATGCTTATATTTTTGGCACAAAAGAACTGTTGAATGAGAAAGGTAGGGGGCAATTCCATGAATGCTACTTTTCCTCACACACCTCATCTTAGCACAGTGGGAGTATTGGTGTTAAAGGTGTAGTAAATTCAGACCAAACTAGTTTAAACAAAAATTCAATTGCCTAGACAAACAAGTGTAGTGCTAAAGTAATTGTGCAGTGCAAATAAGGGTTATAAGTGTGCAAATGTAAAACGGAGTACTAGTTTGTTGAAATGTGAAATTCTCATGAAAATGCGTGGTAGATTTTTAAAACGAACAAAAAGTGGTCATAAAAATTGCTGACTGTGAGAAATTTGGTTGTTGGTTGAGGTGTGTGAGCCCTTTTCAAGCAATATCCACAATCCTTAACCATAAAAAAGTCACTAAACTAGCCTGTGCCTAACCCTCTGGTAGCTGAGGTACAAAAGAAGTCAGGCTTAATTTAGAGGAAATTTGTAAAGTATTTATGCAGCACTTAAACAGAGAGTGAAAACACAACACAAGAAAAATCCCACACATTTAGAAAAATCGACTCGCATTTAATAAATTATTGCCACCAAAATGACAAAAACCTTATCAGTAGAATGGGAGTCATGAATTTTTAAAGTGAAAAAAAGAGCTTAAAAGATCAAAGTTCCAACTGCAGACATCTAGTTGTGCGAAATCGGGTCAAAGTCAAAGGTTATGGGATGGAGATGCAGGCTGTAGCTGATAAGGGTACCAGGAAGCCAGGTACCCCATCTGCGAGGAGCCACTTAACAGGGTTTGCTGCTGTGGAAATGAACGTAGAGGGAGTTAACGAGAAGTCAGGTTGGCAGGCAATAAGCCTTGGTTGGATAGGTGAGCAGGTAGGTTCGGGTCTCCTCTCAGTTCTCTGGGTTCTTTTTAGCTGAAAAATTCTGAGTCCCAAATATTGAATTTGGTCTATCTGGGCACCTTTAGCTCCACTTCCAAGAGTCCAGGACTGGTGGGGAACTACTTGGAGGGTCAGGATTTACTGGGTCTAGATGTGGGTTCAAGATGGTGTGAGTGTTTTTTCTGGCTCTGATCAGAAGGCCTGCCAACTAGCCCTTGAATACACTCTGGTAGTCCTAGGTTCAAGCACAAAAGCGGGTCTCAAACAGCAGGTCAGTCCTCTGAAAGCACAGGGAAAGATTCAGGCAGCAGGGCAGTACTCTGAATTACACAGCAAACCAAAGACAGTCCTCTGAGAGCCATCTGCAGGTTCGGAAGTGAATTGAAGAGTGGGTCTGAGCTAAGGGTCCTATTTTTAAACCTGCTGCCAGCTTTGAAGTGGAAGAAACTTCAAGAGTTTTCCCTCCACAGACGGGGTTGGAATTTCCTTTCTCCAGGCCATATTTCTTGAATGTTCTGTAGCACAAAAGGCTAAGGTGAAGTTATTTGTGAGTGGGCTGAGGCAGCTTCTTTGAAGTGTAAGTGGGGCTATGCAAAGCTCCTCCCCTCCCTTCCTGTCGGGATGATCCATCCTGTGAACACCCAATTTCCCTTATGTGGAAGGCCAACTGCTACCTTCACCTAGTCAAGTGGTCCAGGAAACCAACCTGCATACACCAAATGGTTAGGAGAAGAAATACTAACTTTCTAAAAGTGGCACTTTCAGAATTGTGACTTAAAATCCAACTTTTCCATTAAAGACTGTTTCAAATTAAAATTTCCAGACATTAATTTTCTACCTGTTGCCACTTATTACATATATAATAAGATAGCCCAATATTATCATATGAAAGAGATGGGTCTCACAGTAATGACAACCACATTTGTGAGTTTTCACTACCATGATATTTAAAATGTAAAAGTACATGTTAATACACTTCACCCTTCCCTATGGGCTGCTTGGGGCCCTGCTTAGAGGTGACTTAGAAGTAATAAAAAGTGAGCTGTAGGCCTGGCTAGGAATTTATTTTGTCAGGACGAATTAATATTTAAAACTGCATGCAGGCTGTAATGGCAGGCCTGAGACATGTTTTCAGAGGGCACCTACGAGGGTGACACAGTAAGTGCTGTGAACCACTAGTAGCATTCATTTTACCGGCTATGAAATATGATATATCACTTTATTAGAGACTTATCAGTACATTTAATATGACGATTATGTGTAAGCCAATTTCCCTAAGTTTTAGGGAGTAAGTACATGCCCTCTAACAGTGGTAAGGTGCACAAAGTCCTAAGGCTAACAAAAACAAACTTCAGCAGAACAGTAGGGGAGAAGGCAATATGTTTGAGTGAAGGCCACCTATAGGTTGACAGGACTAACAGTGTCCCACCCCACAGCTAAAAGTTGGGAGATATACCCCATCTCCTGGGAGTTTTCATCACTAAGGCCAAAGAACCTGGACATGCCATCGTCATTGGAGTGGTCTGACCCAAGGGGGTGTTCTATCGTAAAGTCCATTCCCTTTAGGGAGATGGACCACCTCAATAGTTTGGGATTCTCACCCCTCATTTGCATGAGCCATCTGAAATGTCTATGGTCTATCTGAACGTGGAAGTGAGCCCCCAAAATAGGCATGGTTTAAGCTTTTTTAGTGTCCGGAGCACAGCAAAAACTTCTCTCTCAATGGTACTCTACCTCTAGTCCCTGGGAAGTAACCATCTACTGATGAAGGCTACAGGCTCTCCTCATTTAACCATGACAGTACAGCCCTGTAAGAAATTGTATTACTGTTTAAGTGTTGTGAAACCCCACTCAAGTAGAAGACACAATTCTTATTAGGGTGAAGTCACAAGAAAACACCAAATTAACCTGTTCTTAACTCTCTGGTAGCTTGGCACAAAAGCAGTCAGGTTTAACTTTGAGGCAAGTCTTTTTGCAGCTCTCTCAGGCCTGTCTTATGAGCCAATCATTTTCTTTTCAGATACACTTCTCCTCTACCTTAAGCTACCACACTAATTTAGAAAAATAGAGTAAAATGTAATTAATTATTTGACACTAAAACAACAAAAACATAATCAGTAGAACAAGAGAAATGCAATTTTAAAGATTTATGTGAATGTAGCACCAAACAGCACGCAGCACTAAATGTGGATATCTGGTCACCCCCGGACCGGACCGGAACAAAGTCATAAGTTCAGGCTGACTGCGATGGTGTCCTAGCTGGATGCAGGGACCAAGACCACATCCCAGTTATGGAGCATTGTGGAGTTCCGCATCGAGGATGCGTCACCCTGCAGCGATTCCTAAGAGCTGCTAAATTGCGCTGCTAAGTCCTGGATCATCGCTGAGGATGCCATTGACAAGAGGCTTACGATACATAGTCCTGCATCAAGATCAGTTGTGCACCTGCTGGTTCGGCAGAAGTTGTGGGGAATAGAAAGCAGAGTCCTGCATTGTTGTTGAGGATGCTGCCGACGAGGAGCTTGTGATGCAAAGTATATTGAACACTAAAGGGTAGCTGTGTGTTGTATCGTCATACAATTTTCCCTGTTCCTTTCCCTTTAAGTATTTTGTATATGTTTGATTCTGGTACTTGCCAGCTGCAAGAGGGTTCTGAACAGAACTGGAACTCTGCCACATCACTTGACGGTTTGTAGCTGCACGGTACTGTGTCTCTGAGCATTAAACTCCTATCTTACTACATCTTGGATTTGTATAATTTTCTAGAATTCTACACTGGCAGCGAGGATGGGATTCAGATACTGGCTATCTTTTCTGGCACAGGAGCGGTACCACTATTTTGAAAATTCTAGCCTATAAGGGTTAAATATTGTTTTCATCACCCATGAAGTTTCATTATGATGATTTTATTTCTCCTTTGAGACTTTGGATGCGACTGGTGTTCATTTATTTACAAGTTTGTCTTTTTCTTGAAAGGTCAAGCCATTTTCAAGTTTCCAATGGCTCTTTTAACCATGGGAACCTCCAGCTACATCACAGATGTAACAGAATTTTCGTACCTCTTTATGCACGTCTTCTAGCGGAGAAGGGAGAGTTACGGAGACCAGCTACTTCTTGCAAGGCACATTACATCACCACGCCAATACACAATGCTTGCGTGTGTTCTTCCTGCTGGAAACAAGACAACACGACGCTGACACACATGGCTTGCATGTGCTCTTCCTGCCGGAAACAGGTCATCACGTTTACGCAAACAGAGCCGACACAACACAGCATTAATTAACTCCGTGCACAACAAGAAATCAACGCCGATGTGCATGGCTGAATGCACATTCTTATCTACACTTTGGAGGTCATTCTTATTTATCTAGGAACAGATATCGACACCAATGTGCGCGGCTGAGTCACATTTAAGTACACAGCCGTCTCCATTTTTTGTGCGAGTATTTTTTTATATATACAAATTTCACACTGATGCATCCTCATTGAATTGAACTGCACGCCTTTAAGATTATTTTAGTTATCATTTGTTTTATTCTACTCTCATGCTGATAAGCATGGCTTGACTATGTATCGTGCATATTTATGTAAATGTTTTACATAGGTGTCACACTAGTAATTCTCCATCTTTACTTTTATTTCTATTAGAAAGTTGTGTAACTATGCAATTCGAACCTCCAGCTAAATGTTTACAGGCAAAGGGTGATCCACCTATTCCTTGGACCATATTGAAAGAGGAATTCTTGACTTAAATGAAGGCAATGGATGTAGACAGAATGGGTAATGAGAGGAAACAAATGTTTTATTAAACTGTCTAGGATCAGAAGGTCAAGCAGTATTTAGAACCCTGCCAGTAGTCCAAGAAACTGAAGTAGTTTTGAGAAAGTTTTGGCCCGCATGGAATTCAGATTTAAGCTTACTACAAGCATTGCTCTTAACAGATATAAATGTTATACTCGTGCACAAAGAGAAGCAGAATCTTTTGATGATGTTTTGGCTGCCCTTGCTGTTACCTGCAATTTGGTGTTATTTGTGATGAAATGATCAGGGATCAAATTATTGTAAATGTTAAGAGTAAGAAAACTCAAGAACAACTTTGGGTGTTAGGTAATCACATTTACATGATGCTATTGCCATGGCCAAAGCTTTTGAACAATCTGAGAGGTAGATGAAAACTGTTGAGGAGGTGGGAGCTAAAATTGAGAAAACTGTAGATGCAGTATGTGCAGTAAATGCCTCTCGCAAGTATGATTCACCTGTGAAGAAGATTGAGAAAAGTATTGTTTGCTAAAGGTGTGGCATTTTCAACCCTGTAGCATCATTCCCACACTGGTCAGCTATAGGAAAGGAGTATATTAAATGTGGAAGAGTTGGTAATTTCGCACGATTATGCAAGAATGACAAGAAGAAAATTATCTCTAGGGGAAAAAATATTTCTGTGAGGTCCAGTGAAGTTTCTTGCCTGCGATGTGTCTGTGATCACGATAATGTATCCATAAAAGAATATGGTATTGTTGTATCTGTTGATGAATTGGTTGCTGGCGAGGGTGAAGTAAAAATAATCTCCTGGGTGCACTGTTCAGTTTTCAGAGAAAGATTTAGAGCTTATGGCTGATTCAGGGTCACCGTTGTCGATTATCACTGATAAGTATTTCCATGAGAAATTTGAGGGAACATTATCACATGATGATTTGTGGGTTTCTGATGTTATTGCACAAAGTTTGGATGGGCCTTTAATAGATCTTATGGGTTATGTAGCTTCTGATGTGTCCTTCAAAGATAGAACAGCATTTATCAAAATATATGTAGCAAAGAAAGGGGTCAATGTACTAGGTTGGAGGGATCAATGGAATCTGGGAATAATCCTCAACCCTCGTAATAAAGAACCAGTTTTAGGAGTTGAAGAAACAAGCAATGGAGGGCGTGTAGACACATTGGGGTACATGTATCAAAATCCAAATTAGCGATTCCTAAATAGCGATTATTAAGGAATTGCTATTTAGAAATCTCTATCCGCAATGCATGAATCAGTTTGCGAAAAATAACCTAACCGATAATAATCGAAAATGTGAATAGCGACTTCACAAAAGAGACGTGCACATTTAGAAAAACACCTTTTGCAATTTTGCTTTTAGCTATTTCGCATTTAGCGAAATCGCCAATAGTGAAATCGCAAATTGCGTGTTGCATTGGAAGCATGCTGATGACATCACAACCAGGAAGTCATCCAGTCCATGCTTCATTTAGTGCCCAGAGGAAGTGAGAGGAGGAAGCAGAGTGCTGGAGCTGGGCTGATTCACCACCCAACTTTGTTTGCTGTAACTTTCTGTGCACAAAAATGGATCAGACAACATCAGGGGAGAGTGCCACGCCCAGAAAGAGAAAATTTAAATTCAGTGAATAAGAAATGGAAAATCTCATTGGGGAGGTGTCCAAGAGCCATGCCAAGCTCTTTGCGAAACTTTCACCTAAAGTCCCTGAGGCAGAAAAACACAGTATAATGCTGCGTATCAAGAGCAAGGTCAATACTGTGGGTGTCACACACCGTAGTATAGATGATCTCAAGAAGAGGTGGTACGACCTGCGTAGCTGTACCTAGGAGCAGATTGCAGAAAGGCTGAAGAAGTCCAGGAGCACAGGAGAGGGCCCATCTACAGTTCCAGACAACAAAGCCCTGGAGGACCTGATGGAGGCCACAATACAGCCTGAAGCAGTGGTGGGAGTGACACAGCTGGACACATTTGGCACAGCTAGTACCACACAAGGTAAGATGTATGCAACCATACACTTCAAAGTACTGTTCAATTGTGCACATACCCCCAGTCCAACCCCAGTGTACAGGTCCAACTCCGGTCCATGTTTTCACTCATACACCCAATGCATTATGGGAGTTGTAGGCATGTCAGTCAAGTGGGCAGTCAAACCCAACAATGGCAAGTAAAACACGCCAACACTGCATGGCAGTGATTGCAGTCAGTGATTTAATGTGAACCGAGTCTGCTTAATGTCACACTACAGTAACTTTAACAAAAATTAACATTGCACTGTTTCACATCACAGATGCAGAATGTCTACACATCTCAGAGACTCCAGCAGACACTGATGTGGAGACCCTATTTGCCCCAGCAAGCACACCCACTGCACCCTCAAAATGCAGGGCCCAAGTTCCATCACTGCAGCCCATGGAATCAGAGCTGGCTTCTGCACTCACTCCTGTGACCAGCCAGCCTTGTGTAAACACAACAACCCAGGCACTGGTCCAACGTGGACTGAAGCTCAGTTCAAGGTCCCGCCATGCTGCTCAGGAAGACCAGGCTCCAAATGTGTGGGGTGAAGTGGAGTCCCAGATGTTGCGGGTGCAGCGCCTGCAAGCAAGACACATGGGGTCAATCCAGCTGCAAATATCAAATTGGCCAAGAACATCAGCCTCATGACAGAGCGATGCTTAAGGGCCACAGAACACAGAGGAGAAGGCATCAACAGTACATGATGCACATGGCAGCCTATACCAGGTCCAACAATAAGCTCAGCAACACCACTGTGCTGCTGTCAAGTTACTCCATGGCCATGCAAATTGATATGGGCCATTGTTGTGGGGATGTGGCCAGGGCCCTTGTGCAAGTGACCACTGCCTTGGAACAGATCCAGGCTGGTGGTGGCAGCAACTTAACGGGGGAGGAGGGGAGTGAGTAGGCATCCAGCCATAGCAGCCTGTTGGTACCAGTGACCACTGCCAGGAGGTGCAGTACCCGCAGCACAACACCTTCTGTTGCACATCAGGGGGATGTAGCAGATGCAGGCGAAAGGGGTTTGGGGGTGCGTGGCAGGAAGCACTAGACAGATATGTTCTCCTTCATTTGCCCATGGCAACTAACCATGGTCAATCCCATTATGGTGATTGAATTCCAGGACCTGTAATTGTTTATTTTCATGTTTTTTTCCATGCATTCACTGTTCTATTTAGCACAAATCTCTGTGTGGCTATACAATACTACATGGGCTCATGTGAGTAAATACTTTTCTGTTTGACATTAGTGTCTTGTCTCATCATTACATACCTCAGAAATAATGTTGTGTGATGTTTGCATGTCTCCTTTGCACTTCTGCTGTGCTTGCCCCATGCGCTTGTCGGAGTTGTGCGGGTAGTTGGTTGTCCCCCATTGACTCACTGTTGGACACCTCAATGGGTATACCTCTCCTGATGGTAATATTGTGCAACATGGCACATGCAGCCACGATCCGGCAGCAGGTCTCTGGACGGTACTGCAATGCTCCACCAGTTTTGTGTAGGATACGAAAGCAACTTTTCAGTAGTCCAAACATGCACTCAATTACATTCTGTGTGCTGATGTGTGCTGCATTGTACCTCTGCTCATGTGTTGTGGCTGGGTTCAGGTATGGCGTCAATATGTAGTTCCACACGGCGTATGCGCTGTCGCCTACAGGGTGGTAAGCAAAGCGTTAGCAACAGTTATGCATTGACATTCGTTTGATTTATGTAGAGAATAAGTATATGTCTATACCAAGTAGATGTCCTCCGCCAAATTCACCCCTGCTTCTAGGGTATTGCGCCACAATGTCTGTTATGATATGTTTTGCATTACACACTACTTTCACATTGATTGAGTGATAGGATTTCTTGTTCCTGAAATTGTATCCATTCACTGCTGGGGGACAAATGGGGATATGCATACAGTCTATGCAGCCAATCACATGAGGGAACTGTGCTACCTGGTAGAAGTCCTGTTTTGTCTTGTTCAAATCCTGTTGGGTTGTGGGGAAGGTGATGTGGGTGTGTATCCT
Organism: Lissotriton vulgaris; assembly: GCF_964263255.1. Classification (NCBI taxonomy): domain Eukaryota; kingdom Metazoa; phylum Chordata; class Amphibia; order Caudata; family Salamandridae; genus Lissotriton; species Lissotriton vulgaris. The sequence continues at coordinate 535,925,394 of NC_141693.1, read as the reverse complement.
TGTCCCCATGGTGTCAAGAAAGGTTTTGAAGAAACGTAAGAGGGAGCTTTGTGATACCCCTCCAGCTACAGGTACTGCCCTCTGGAAACTGCCTGAGGCAAGTAGGTGCAGGCAACATAGGACCTGTACATGTGGAGGGATAGCAGGGGTCCTATGGGTCTGGTGCTGCATTAGGGGGTTCCAATTCTGCTATTAGGTCTAGGATCATTGCACCATTCAGCCTGTATATATCGTAGATTTCATCTTCTGTTTGTCCCAACAATGTGATGTGCACTCTGAAAATCAGCTCCTGTATTCTCCTTCTGCGCTGGGCTACTGCATGGATCTTCATCCTCCTTACCATCACGTGAGCTCTGCCATTGTGAAAAGCTTCAGGGGCCTTCTGAGTCAGTTTAAATAGGTTTCTGAGTGGTTGCACATGTGCAATTGTTTTTTTTCTCCCTTTTACCACCTGGTTGTGATTTCCCTTATTCTGCACTTGCTAAATATCGATTTTCCAGGGATTCGCTATTTGCCAGTTTACATGCATTGGATTGCGACTCTTTATTAGCTAATCGCTTTTTGAGGACGCTGTTGAGGGATTCGCTAATAAGGATTTGCATTTTTGGTCTCCTTAATTTAGAGATTCTGTTTGTTTTTCGGTAAATTGGTTCCTGCATTGTAAAGGGCTGAATTGCTCTCACAAACAGCCTTTTTTTGCTAATCACAATTTTTGCGAGGCTTTTTTTGCTTGATGCATGTGCCTGTGAGTTCCAGAGGTGTTTTCTGAGAAATTGGGAAAATTCAAAGGCTATTTTCATTAGAATTAACTTAAGCAAGAGGTTCAACCGGTCAAGCAGAAACTAAGAAAAGTTCCGAATTATTGAAAGAGAAGGATTAAATGCTGCTCTGAGAGAGATGTTAGAGTGTGGCGTAATAGAAGAAGTGTAATCTTGTGAATGGGTTTCTCCCATTGTTTCAGTGAGTAAGGTAGGCAAATCCCTGAGATTATGCATTGACGTCAGAGCTCTTAATTAACATATATTGGTGGATTGTCAGCCTTTACCAAACATTAATGGAAGTTGTGAGTATGCTTGGGGGAGCCACTATTTTTTCCACACTTGACCTGCGTTCTGCATATCACCAGATTGAACTCACAGAATGACCTTGTCTTATGACAGCTTTTATCACCCCCTAGGGCTTATTTCAGTTCAGGAGTATTCCCTTTGGCCTTGGATCTGTGGCATCCAGTTTTCAAAGATCAATGTGGCAAATCTTTAGGGGAATGGATGAATTTGTCAAGTGTTTTCAAGATGACATTCTCATATTTTCATGCAACAAGGCTGAACACTATTCATCTTAGGAAAGTTTGCAGTGTTTTAAGGGAACATAGATTGACTCTCAAGAAGAACAAATGCAATCTGTACTGTGGTTCTACAGGAATACTTGGGGCATACCTTGTCAAGAGAAGGTGTGGTACCAAAGAAATCTGTTGTTGATGCTATTTTAAAAGCTCCTGCTCCTGATTCGAGAGACACATTGCTCTCCTTTTCAGGTCTCTGTGAGTATTACAGCAACTTTTTAAGGAATTTTGCTTCTATGATGGAACCTTTAAGGGAGTTAACTAGGAAACATGTCTAATTTGTGTGGGAAGAAAGATAACAACAAGCTTTTGAAAATATGAAAACTGAAATGGTGACTGCCCCCACATTAAAACCATTCTGCACGAGTAAGAGTTGCTTGATTTCTGTGGAGCCGGCTTATATGGTTTGGGGGGAGTTTTGTCACAACGTGCTAGTAAGGAGAAGTGGAATGTTGCGTTTGCCTCTCGAACGCTTAATGAAACAGAGAGGAGATATGCGGTAATTGAGAGAGAGTTATTAGCTTGTGTGTGGACAGTGGAACATTTCCGCAATTATGTTTGGGGAGCTCGTTCCATTTTGAGGATGGATCATAAACAGTTCGCAGACATTTTGTATCCGGGTGGAGGTTTGAAAGCAACTGTGAGCACAGCAAGGTTAATGTCTTGTTTACAAGAGTATACCTACCAAGTGGTGTGCTTGGGAAAATCAATGTGACTGCAGATTGTGTCTGTAGGTTACCCTGTGAGATAGGAGAAGAGAGATGTGATGAGGAGGTTGTAGCTAGCATTGAAGAAGTGGTGTCTGGTAGGTTTGGCACCATCACCGAAAGGATGTGGAAAGATTCTATGCAAGACTATAGTTTGTTACTCCATGTGGTCAGGCATGTTCGAGAAGGCTTTCCAAAGGAGAGATTTCTGCAGATGTTTTTCCTTTTTGGAAAGTCTATGTGGAATTAGAAATGGAAGGAGATCAAATTTTTTGGCAGGTTAAATGCATAACCCGTTTCCCTGAGGGATCGCATTTTGGAGGTGGCTCATGAAGGGCATCTCAGTATGTCCTCAATGAAGAGGTTGGTGAGAACTGTGTTCTGGTGGCCAGGGTTGGATGGATTTGTTGATTGAGTAGTCTGGGAATGCTCTGAGTGTGCTAGTAGTGAGAAGATACTTAAAGTCAGTATAGTGCCTCTGGTTTTGGTGGAATGGCCACAATATTCTTGACAAAAGGTAGCATTTGACATCTGAGGACCATTTATTCTTATGCCTCGTGATTGTAGGTTTGCTCTAGTAATGATTGATTATCATTCTAAGTGGCCTGTAGTGAAATTTTCACACAGGTCAATACCTCGAATGTTACTGACATTTTTTTAATACATTTCTGCCTGGGAAGGCTATCCTGAGGTGATCATTATAGACAATGTAGTACAAATGGTATCTCAAGAAATAGAGGATGCTCTCAAGTATTTTAATATTCGGTATGCCACCACTGCTTTGTACGAACCTCAAGGTAATGGGCAAGTGGAAAGGTATAACAGAGTCTTGAAACAAGACAGTCTGTGGGCACGTGGTTTCAGTGTGGAATGGAAGGACAAGTTGAGAGAGAAATTGTGGTTGCATCATTCAACACCTCATACCACCACAGAGGTTAGTCCCTTCATGTTGTTGAAAGGTAGTGAACCCATTTCCAAATTGTGTCTGTGGTGGTTTAAGAAAAAGATGGGTGTGGTTCCTAAGCAAGAAGTAAGGAAGAAGTTGCAATGAGAGTGGGCGAGAAAAGAGGAGATGTTAAAACTCTTATGATGAAAGGATGACAGTGAAGCAACCCAAGTTTTTTGTGGGAGAATGGGCCAGGGTACATAAACCACGTTTTGTAGCAAAAGGGGAGCCAAACTTTGAAAAATCCATCAAAGTAGTAAAAGTCAATCTTCATAGCATAGTCAGTCAGAATGGTAGGGTATGGACGTCAGCAGAGTGGCTAAAAACATGGGTGCCAGTCATAATGAGAATATGAATGTGTGAGGGTTTTGGTTTTCCTTTTGTTCATATATTTACTGTGTATTTAAATCTTGTTCTAATGTTGTTGTCCCTTTTAGGGAAGGGAGATGTGTTGTATCTTCATATATTTTTCCCTGACCCTTTACCTATAAGAATTGTGTATATGTTTGATTCTGGCACATGCCAGCTGCAAGAGGGTTCTGAACAGAACTGGAACTCTGCCACATCACTTGTCTGTTTGTAGTTGCATGGTACTGTGCCCCTGAACATTAAACTCTTATCTTCCTACATCTTGGATTTGTATCTTTTTCTGGAATTCTACACTGTTCCTAAACGGGATACTGGCCTATTAGGCTGCAGACTAAATGGAGGTAGGATGAGAAAAAGATAAGATTTTGAAAATAAGTGGGTCTCAGGATGGATATATTTTATATGGGAAATCCGCACTTCTGCCTCATGGCTCGAGTAGGCCCATAATCATGCTTTTTTTGAGGGTCTTATTGAATCCCTCAACAAGTCCATTTGCCTGACGGTGATAGAGCGTGGAGAACTTGAAGGTCACCCCAAACTCATCCCACATGGACTTCATGCAGACAGGAAGTTGGTGTCCTTGTCAGACACCTCTTGCTTGGGGAACCCCACTTGGGTAACTCGGCTTTGGGCAGCAGGGAAGTCCTCTGAAGTACACAGCAGGCCACAGGCAGCATGGCTGTCGGCAGAGTCCTCCGCAGGTTCAGAAGTGAACTAGAGAGTGGGTCTGAAGGTTATAATTTTATACGTTGTGCCAGTTTTTAAATGAAAGACTCTTCCAGAGTTTTAACTCCCTTTGATTGTGTTGGAATCAAAAGTTCTCATTTATTACATTTGATAAGGTAACCCTATGTTATACTATGGAAGAAGTAAGCCTTTTGGTAGTGAAAATCAAATTTGTGAGTTTTTCACTACCAGGACATGTAAAACTTTAATGTACATGTCCATAATTTTTAATGCACAGCACCCATCCCTATAGGCTGTTTGACCTAGCTTAGGAGTAACTTATATGTATTAATAGTAAGTTTTAGTTTAGGTCTGGCAAAGGGTTTAATTTGCCAGGTCGAATTGGCAGTTTAAAACAACTCACAGGCTGCAATGGCAAGCCCGAGACATGTTTTAGGGGGTACTTAAGTGGGTGACTGTGGTGTCTTGCGTGCCCTTGGTATTTCTTTGACCGGTTATGCTACTTATGGAATGTTGTTAGACATTGTGGTCAAAGGATTCCAAGAATGACATTTGAAGCTATGAGGGTGTTGGATAATGCGTTTAAATAAATATCTCTGGAAGTCAATATGATTTTAAAAGAACCTACCAGTGCATGCAGTACTCACAGGCTGCAATGGCAAGCCCGAGACATGTTTTAGGGGGTACTTAAGTGGGTGACTGTGGTGTCTTGCGTGCCCTTGGTATTTCTTTGACCGGTTATGCTACTTATGGAATGTTGTTAGACATTGTGGTCAAAGGATTCCAAGAATGACATTTGAAGCTATGAGGGTGTTGGATAATGCGTTTAAATAAATATCTCTGGAAGTCAATATGATTTTAAAAGAACCTACCAGTGCATGCAGTACTGAAAACGGCTCAACACGCCCTGCAGGTCTAGGTTTTGGAGTTCGGGAGCGGTTACCATGTTCCAGGAGGGGTGACTTTGTCAGGAACTATATTGTCAGCAGCTCTTGGTGGCAGAGGTTGGCGGCATTCAAGGCAGTTTCTGGAGCGTTCTGGAAGACCATTTGTTGCTCAGCCTGCAGAAGTTAAGTGAAATCCGATCTATCGACGGCTGGAACATTTTGCTTCCGGCAGAGTTCATGTGTGGTAACGTTTTGAAAAGGCGGTGTGTGCATGCTGTCTGGCTGTCATACTGTGAGTGAGGGGGCTTAGATCTAATTTAAAAGCTCCCTTTAGGCACACATTTCATTGTTTGGATGCAGGACTTTCACTTCTGCAGCGGTTGTCACAAGCAAGAGTGCAGCCTGTGTAATTAAAGAAGAGTTTGCCTGCTCTCTTCTCACTACATAGTCAGTGATGACTGGATAATTGCTTCAAGCTACTTTTCTGGTCACTTCACTGCCAAAGAAGAGTTTTTTGTGGCAGGGAGATGCCAGGGTGCTGTAACAGTTGGGACATAGTGCCAACTACTGCCTGTTTCCTGCGCAGCACTTTGAGTTATTTTTTCCTGGATTGTATTATAGCGATTAGCACGCTTTTGACTGCGTCAATTTCTCAACAGTGATGAACCCGCTTTTTATGTATAAAGATAGTGCTAGCTAATATTTATTTTTTTAACAGTGATTTGCATGCTTTTTGTCTATATAGAAAGTGCTAGTTGATATTTATTACAAGTTAAGCATGTTAAATAATAGAAACTATACGTTAGTGATATTTTAATTGAAAGATAGTCCATTTTTTTGTGAACCAGGAATTTTTGTGGAACCAAATTGATTGTAGTTTGTTTTGATATTTCTAAGTTATCGGAATTAGTATTAAGTGCAGCCACAGTACCTGATGTTGAGCCAGAAGTGTCCAGCTTCGCGGCTTTGCCTGCCCGGTTGGATCGCGTGTTCAGCTTGGGTGCCATCACAGCAGAGTCCTGCTTTGCCTCGGCCGTCTGACTATCAGTTAATCCTCCGTTCTGTAAGCCTGCGATCAGGCCGAGGACTGCCCAGTTAGTACCGTGAGTCCGTGCCCAGCACAGCCTTCAAACCGGCAATGTTTTTCCTAAACGACCGCCCATTTTTTCACAAGTAATTCAGGGGAACCCCCTTTCAGGTGGGCAAAATAGAAAAAAGGTTTTGAAAATTATGCCAAAGTATGTGAATCTAATATAGGAATAGAACAGAAAGTGGTTTTGTTATTACATTGCCTATGGGCAGACGGTCAGGACATTTTAGAAAATGTACCTGATTTGGAGAGAGATGTGGGAATGGGTTTTAATGTATATGAAGTGTGCATAAAAAAATTTGATCTACCTTTTCTTAGATCATATTGCAGTTCCACAGGTACAGACAAAGCAGGTGGAGAAGTCACAAATTAATTTTGTAAAACAGTTTTCTGAAATGTTCAATGAAACTGTAGGATGATAAAGAACTATGTGGCATTGAACAAAGAAGCTAAGCCAGTAACCGCTAAGGTCCGTACATTACAAACATGTGTAAAACAAGAGGTGCAGAAAGAATTGGACAAGCTGTGTGAGTTTAGTGTTATTACTCCGGTAGAAACTACAGGGTGGTTATCTCCAATTGTAGTAGCTAAGAAGAGTAATTGAGATATCAGATTATGTATTATGTGCACATGTGTATGCGGTTGTGATGGACAAGTTTCCCTTAGCTAATATCACATACAAAGTATCATCATTAGAAGGGGAAAATGTGTTCACAACTTTAGACTTAGCCTTGGCTTGCCACCAGGTCAAACTACATGAAGACTCTCAAGAATATACTGTGTTCCACACTCCAATGGGCGCATTCACATTTTTGAGAATGTTGTTTGGTTTAGAAACAGCAGCATCTTGTTCCAAAGGGTCATGTTTAATCTCCTTAGGGATGTTCCGGGAACACTTTTCTGTCAGTATGATGTATTCATTTATGGTTCTATAAGCAAACTGAGCATGATGAAAGAGTGAAAACTGTATTGAACATTTTAAAGAACAATGGCTTAACTCTAAGGAAAAATAAATGTTTCAGTAAAAAAGAGATGACATTTTTGGGTCATTGTGTAAATAGGCAAGGGGTATTTCCTAGGAAAGAGCTAGTGGATACAGTTGTAGCAGCTAGTGGATACAGTTGTATTACTGGAAAGGACATTGAAGAAGTGTTGTCATTTCTTGGAATAATTGAGTATTATGTGTGATTCATTAATAATTTGACTGAAAAAAATCAGTGCATAAGAAAGTTAACAAAAAATAAAAGGGAGTTTATTTGAAATGAAGAGTGCGAGAGAGAGTTTGTAATGATGAAAGAAAACTTAGAGAGGCCCCTAGTTGGAAAACATTTGTACCATGTAAAACATGTAGTATAACCACTGATGCAAGTCAAAATGGTTTCGGAGGAATAGTGTTGAATCAAGAAGTGGATTTAGAGGAAAGAACGATTGCTTTTGCATCCAGATGCTTGAAATAAGTGGGAGTAAATTATAGTGTATTTGAAGAAGAAGCTTTGGCTGTCAAGTTGGCAATAGAGAAATTCAGATTTTATCTGTGGGGAAATCAGCTCCCCATAAAAAAAATTATCACAAGCTATTGGAGATTTATGATAACAAAGGTCTTGACACTGTTTCATAACACCATAACGCTTACATAAATGGGTTATTTCTTTGCAAGACTTTAGTTTCAATGTGCAATATCTACCTGGGAGATGTAACAAGACAGCAGATTGTCTTTCATGTTTAGTTTCTTTGAGGGTTAAAGTACCTCAGGATGAGATGGATATGGATGAGGAGTGGATGGGAGTATGTGTGAACACAGAGGGTACTATTGAAGATAAAGAGTGGAAAAATGAGGTCAACATTTATAGTGTCATTTGTGGTCTTGTAACCTGGATACAAGTGGAGGGACAGGGTCAAGATAAGTTTACTGAGGAGTGGAGATCATCGAAGTTGATTAGAGAGGAGTTGTCAATTAAGGAGCATCTATTGTTTAGGGGTTCCAGACAAGTGGTACCCAGCATGCGCAGGAAAAGAATCATAGACTTATCACATCTTAGACATATGGATGTAGTAAAGGTGAAAGAATCAGACAAGAATTCTGGAGGCCACGTCTTGATATTCAAGTAGAAAGTGCTATAAGAGATTGTCCATAATGTGCTGGCAGTGATAAGATTTTGAAACCAAGACTGGCACTGATGGTTGTTGGTAAACAGGCAAAGTTGCTGTGGCAAGAAGTAGTGTTGGATATAATGGGACCGATAAAGGGGGTTTGGTATACTCCTTATTTATTATTCTGTATTCCAAGTGGCCAATTGTACAGGTGGTAAATGACTGACACAAGTGTATTCAAATTTCTAAATAATGTGTTTGAGGGTGAAGGTTTGCCAGGATCAATTCTGACTGATAATTCTGTGCAGTTGTTCTCTCACGTCAGATGCAGGAAGTCTTAAGAACTCTGAGAATCAGTCACAAGAGGTGCAAGTTATATCATCCTGAGACAAATGGTAGTGTAAAAAGATTGATTCATACAATTAAAGAATCTTTGTAGTTGGCTAGGGTGACTTGTTTGTGTTGGAAGACAGCACTGCGTAAACGGGTCCTGACATATCACTTATCACCACATCAGCCTACAGGAATCACACTGTTAGAGCTTTTCAGAGGTAGGATTTGATAGAGCGCGGGTTCACCTGCTCAGTTTACCATACTCACCTGGACCCATAAACTATATATACTTTAAACAGGTAAACCTACACTCAATCAATTTTGATTTTACCATTCGGGACCTATACCAATGGATCTATACCATTTGTCTTACCAATCCAAGCCACCGATAACTATAGTCCTAAAGGATCAAGGGAGTTAGCAAGAAAATAGGTAGTATAATAACATTTAGAATTTCATAAATAACAACAAACTCGAGAAAGGACTAAGTTCTTTTTTCTAAGCAAAGCTTTAAATGTTTGAAACCATGAAATCAATAATTTCTTATTCTTTTAAAATAATGAAAATTGAAAAGCAACATATGCAATTAATTTTGAAAGTAAAATCTCACTAAGCATTTAGACGAAGGGTTGTTAGAGAAAGGGCAAACAATACAATGACAAAACCATACTTTATAGTTACCTAGAATGGTGTGGTGACCAACCCTGGCCACGGGCTGAGTCAAAGAATAAGAATCCCAAAGTGCAGGTGCCAGCAGGAAAGAAAAGGTGCAGATCAGAATCAGAAACAGGTTACGGACCAAATTGGATCAGAACAGAACCACCACAGGCTAAGACCAGCACCACAGCTAAAGTTCAAACGCCAGCGATGTAAACCCTCTCTGCAGCTAACAGTTGAACCCCTTTTGGGTTATCGAATGTTCTGACAGAGTACTCCACCAGCACTTCTGCTCTCGATCACATATTGAGTGCGTTGGGTCAGTGACAGGTCAGCTATTCAGACAAGTCGGACAATCTAACTAATAAAGCCTACCCTAGTTATACTATTTTCCAGGTCAGAGTACCACCCCCAAATGTTGCAAATTTGTGAAATCCCACAATTTTATTGGTCAAAAGATGAGGAGTAGTCATCACACCATATTAATATGAGGTAACTTGTCAATCATGTATTTAAATGTTCCCTCCCATAACTTTATCTTCCCATGTACTTTTTATTCCGCCCGGTGATGAATGTAACAATAAGACATTTAAACAATGTATTCAATTCAGCTTCCTCTGGCAGGGTGAGGAGTTCACTCTTCTCATAGTTTTTTCAATCCGTGTCAGATTTGGCACTGTTTCAATGCCACAGCTTCAGTGACTTGGGGTTTCTTTTGCACAGGTGCAGTCTCTCCAAGACGGAGTTCAGAGGTACATTTAGGCCCAAATAAGATACATGCAGGAATACAAAATAAACAGTTTTAGAGATACAGAATAAAATTAATGCACTGTATACCACTTTTCTCTACTCCATTCCCATTATTTTATTTAAACTATTGCATTAAAAGTTAGGCAGAGCGAACAGCTTAGCCAAGCAGCGATACAAGCTTCTTGCATGTTAGAACACAAAACAGTCATCTTAGTTCTAATGCGCAGAAGCAAAAGTTTCCCACCAAGCGAAATAACACGTGAGTGTGACAGACACATGCGCAGTAGAAAATCCCACGTAGCAGCAGCCATTTTATTGCAAGCATATTATAGTTAGTAAAAGCACATTGACAAGCTTCCCCTAGATACCTAAATGTCATGTAATGCAATATTAATATGACAAAACATGTTAGTTAGTACATTATTATTATTTTCGAGAGGGTTGAATGCAAGCAAGTCACTTTACGTGTGCAACCTTGCTCCATCAGATTCCTAATAGTCAATTAATGCCTTCGTGGATGAGGAAAAAATGGGGCAATGTGTGTGATGAAACCAGGAAGGCAGTGTGCCAGGAAAAAAAAAGAAAGGAAAAGGAGTTATGATGAAAGGAAGAGAGTATGTGAAACTAAGGTGGGGATTGGTGATTCGGGCAAAGTTCGTACACTGACAGGAGCTATTCCATTTTCAAAGTTCCCTGCACCGCTAAAAGTGATTAAGCTGTTCAAAAATCCATTTAAAATTCAGGATGGACGAATTTGAGTAGAGTTGCTTCTCTACCTGGTAAATGAGATGTTTAAGTGAAAATTGGAAAGTGATGAGAATATAGCATATCAGAAAGTGAAGATGAATGAAGTAGAGAAAAGGCAATTTAGGAGAGTAGGGTTCACAATGCATCTAAATATTTGAAAGATTTTGTGTAAAGGTTCTGTAATATCATTTGTATCTAGTCTGATAAGAAGTGAAACTAAGACGATGATAGCTTATTTATGATTTTTATATTACTGTTTTCCATATGTTTTGTTTTAGAACTTTTAATGTATAATTGTATTTCTTTGTTTTTTATTTTTTTAATTGTAGATTTTAGAAGTTACTATATCAAATATTTGTGTTATGTGTTTAAGGGGAAGATTTGTGGAATCTTGTGTGCTCTTGGTATTCCGTTGACCAGTGACGCTACTTATGGAATGCTATGTGACTTCCTGGTCCAAGCATTCAAAGAGTGACAATTAAAGTTGTTAGGGTGTTGGATAAGGTGTTTAAGTGATTATCTCTGGAAGTTAATACGTTCTGTTATATCTAAAGAAGCTCAGTACTACAGTGGCATAATAAGTGGTGTTGGACCACTGGTAGCAATTAATTTAGCGGCCTGGGGTATATGGTATACCTCTTTACTAGGGACTTGGAGGTAAATAAAATATGGCAATTAGGTTTAGGCCAATTTTAGCAGGCTTTGAGGAATGAAAATAAGCACTTTAGCAGTGGTAAAGTGCACAGAGTCTATGGCCAACAAAAACCAATCCAGCAGAACAGGAGGTAGAAGGTCAAATGTTGGGGGGAAGACCACCCAAAGGCTATGTCTAACGCTGACTGTATCAAATTCTGATTGAGAGATGTGTGCATGACTACCCATGGAAAATAAAATAACACAATTGTCATGGAAAATGAGAAACAACTTTCATAAAGCAGATCAGACTTTGTTTTAAATAATGCGTCCTTGAAACAGGAGCTAACCAGGAGAAATGTAATAAATATGGCTCTGCGCTGCTTTCTGCCCCTTACGCAACCTAGCGTAGCAACTTTGGTGGTTATGCTGCACTAAAACATAAGGCCCCTTAGTGTACATGGCTGGCCTACACAGCCATAACGCTTGCATTCTCAGGCAGTTGGTGGCGATTATATAGAAGAATATTTCTGTCATCTCTCTCTCTCCTTACTACGCCTGACCTCTTCGATCTCAACCATTTCTCTTAGCCTTGGCTTCTCCATATATCTTCATATTCTCTCTCTCTTTCTCAGTTCTCTCTACCTCACTATTGTGTACCTCACCCCTCTCTCATTCTACCCATTATACCTCCCTAAACTACATCTTTCTCATGACATGCCCTACTATATCACTCTCTGTGCCTGCGTCTATATCATTGACTCTTAATCCCCTCTTTCTGTCTCAACTCTCACTGCCTGGTGCCTCTCTCTGTACCTCACTGCCCCTTTTCCAGCTGGCCTCCCCATATCTGTCCTTCATCTATTTCATGTGTTACACAACCTCATCTCTACCTCTATCTCACCTCTGTGTATCTACCACTCTACCTCTTTACCTCTCTCTCTGCCCTTTCTCTACCTCAGCACTCCTCCCACCTCTCTATCTCACTTCCCTCTCTACCTCACATCTCCCTCACTACCCTGTCTTTTGCCACGCTCTCTCACTACAGAATATCTAAATTTACCATCATACCTCACCTCACTTTTCTCTAATTCAACCTCTGTTCCTTTCCTTAACCTCTTTCAATACCTTACTTTTTTTTTACTACCTCTGTTTCTCTACCTCTATCCCCTTTTCTCTTTCATCAGCTCTTCTCACTCTCACATACACAAACACATATCTATCTGCTGGCCCTCTTCTCCTCTGTAACTCACCCCTCTACCTCCGCTATCTCTATAAACCTCTTTCCTTGTAGCTCTCCCTACCGCACCATCTTTCTCTCACAACTTTCTTCTTCTCTATAAACCTCACCACGTTTACTCTATTTCACTTATGCCTAACTACTTCCTTTTTCATTCTACACCACATTTTCTCTTTTACCCTACACCCCCTCTCTACCTATCTCTCTTCGACACTACTCTTTACCGGATCTGTTTTCCTGTATATAATCTCTTTTTGCTCTCCCTCAATTGTGTATCTCTTTTTTTCTCAGGTTTCTCTGTATACCCCAATGTCTTTCCGCGTTTACCTTTTCTTAATTCAAATATTTCTCCACATTAACTCTAGCTCTACCCCTTGGAATATGGTCTTCCTGTGCTCTACATTTCCTTCGCACTATCTTTGTCGCTTGCTACCACACTGTAAACGCTATTGTTCTACCTACATCTTCCTACCTCACTTTATCATTCCCTCTGACTACATCACCTGTCACTCTCTCCCACAAGTATCTTTCCTCACCATCTCTATCTCTACTTCCTTCTCCAGGCACCCACACATGGGCATAGCTATGCACTTAAAGTGACGCACTAGTATAAAAGGTATGCCTGGAAATGCTAGAATCTGAAACCCTTGCGTCGTCCATGTGGCTTGTTCATCTGAGCCTCTCTGCCGCTGCATCATGGCCAATGGGCAGCAGCCCACCTGAATGAGGAGTCGCGACATCGCCCTGTCTTGCTGTGAGGCATTTCTCTGAGCCAATGTTAGGTAGCTGTCCGCTCTTGCTGCTCGAGGACAGCTAGCTACCAATAATGTGGCTGGTGTAGTAGTACCGGAGCTCAGGGATGTGAAGGGCTCTTCGCCATACCAAATATGCCTGTCTTTCATGGTCTAACCCGGGGTTAGGGCCTATTCTGACTGCAAACATAAGGGTCTTGGGCATCCTTGCTATTCCACTGCTCGAGGACGTGAGTGGACTATCTAGCCGGTCCTGGTAGGGACTAGTGCAAAACGCATAATCCCGCCTGCTCCCATTTGGTCCTCCCCGAGCTCAGCTCTATGATCCCTGCGTTTGGGTGGAAAATTTGGTACATGAATATTACGATACCACACAGTACACTTGCTAAAACGCACAGTTAACTTGTGTCTTTATCGGTAGCATGCCTTTTCTGAAGGCAGAGCAGTTCAAAACATGTCCGCAATTGGTCCACCCAGCTAGCCCCTGGCAGCGGCAATTAAGGCATAACGCAACTCCACTGCCGACGATGACTGAGCTGCAGCTATTCATGGGGTTTCATTTTGTTGGACTTAAACTTTAAACTAAATGCAGGTTTTTAGAGTAGGTAAATACACTTTACGCACTTTTTTTTAGATTTTAGCATGTATAACTGTGTTTATATGTTTCATAAATCTATTGCCTAACATTTATTGTTATGAACACAAGACGTATTTTTAATTAATCTGCTCAATTTATATTATTTTATTTTAATCTGGCCTTGTGTGAGGGGTTTGTCAACTAAACAGATGCAAAGCAAAATTTACCAGCAGTTCTATTCTTTTCTAGAAGTTTCTAGAAGTTTAAGTGAACACTCTGTACTCACAGGTTCATGGGGAGCCTGTCAATCTACACTTCTTTACACTAACACTGCAATAGTTATTATATTGCGCCCTTTAAGGCATAAACGTCCAAATATGAAAATAAAGTACATTTTGGAGAGAATGGAAATTTTCGCAAATCAGGTATCCTAAGTGAAAAGTGACATTCCACATTACAAAGCACTCTGCACAATTTATTACAATTCTATGTGTTAAATTTAGATCCATTTTTTTTTTTTAGAAAAAATACTTAAATTGAACACCAAAGAACGCAGCACAGTGACAGAGTTCACTTTACCTTCGTGTTCCTATTGCAAGGCTGACATTTTAGTGAAATGTCACAAGAATACCCTTTCAAATTTGATGTATGTAATGTTCTAAGGCTCTGAAATTCGTTTTAAAAGCCTACTGTAAACCGATTTGGCTTTTCCACATTCACCCATACATTATCCTCAGAGCTTCTTCAATCACTCGAATGCGTAAAGAAATTGTATTTTACAACAAAAAAAAACTCAACAATGAATTTTTAACTAAACTGCTTCTGGCAAGCAGTTGAAATGAACAAGAAATGTTATGAGTTCACAAAGCCTTTTCTTCAGTTGTCTTTACGATTGGTAAAAATGTGTTTATCATTTGTTATCTCAAGGACTTATCTTAAGATGGATTTTTAAACTGTTTGTTTCCATGGTTCTTTCAAAAGTACAGTTTGTGAACACGAGACCTCGTAGAAAATTGCAGTCCTTTAGAGAAGATTGTTTGTTCGCGAGCCTTTAGCTATTTCATGTATATTGTGTTTTTTGTAAAGTTGTTCTGCTGCCTCAGAGGGCATCAGTGAGCAAAGCACACATTGTACTGTGATGAAAGGAGTGTAGACTAATTGCTCTGTTTCCAATTGTGGATCAAGAGTCAGCAGCGCCAAGTACTAGATAATAGAATTGGGGGGGGGGAGCATCAGACAGACTGGAGTATAGATTGTTTGGGATCAAGAAGGGGTAAATGTTGAAAGGAGGAAAAGACTTCCAAAGACAACATTTGAGACACTTAGGGCCCTGTCACATAAAATGAGCACTAGTTTTGGCATTTTTTTTGGGCTAACTGGTGTTTTAAGTGGTCGAACAGCAGTGCTATGTTATCACTTTACAAAGTGGTAAATGGTTGCTTGTCACAGAAACTTTCAAGGTATATGCTGCTTTTGGCTGGAAATATAGTATTGTTTGTTGACCTATATCGCGTAAACAAGTTAACATGCACAAACAAACAGAACTCCGCAATTAGAACATAGCATGAACCATCACAACCATTCAGTCAAAAGAGAATGCAAAACAAAAACTTTAGCACTGCAACACAAAATTCCATGCAGTAATGCAGCACGAAAAGGTAGGAGCACAAAAACAGATAAACAGTTTAGCAGAGCAGCAAAATACCACAAATCAAATCTCTACAAATGCTCTTGTCACACATTACCACTTGCAGAATCCAGTTTTAGTAATACAGTGGTAGAAGATGTTTACGGAAAGCATTACCTTAATAGCGCCAGTCAATACTGTTGTGGGATCCGGGCCTTAATCCAGAACTAAGTGAAAAGCAACCTGTGGTCAAAAAGGCAAGAACTAGAAGTCCAGGACATGAAGAATATTGACATTTGTTTTATAGTACAAGGATTAATCATTTATTCTTAGGAAACATGGAGAATTGATGTAATTGATGTATTCACTTTATTCTATAAGGCGGTCTCCCCTTCAAGGCACTTCTAAGCAAGCGAATGAACAAATAGTCACTGTGTGGGAAGCTAGCAATCCGTCTTTTGCTTTTAGACTCATACATATTACACACATATTAAGGTTTTTGGACTGCAGTGAAACCTAAAGCCTTGCAGACTTCCTTTGCAGCAGACATCATGTGAAAGACTGCAAAATATGTTTCTAATTTTCTTTCCAGGCAGCCCGGTTCCTTCCTTGTATGTCTAAATTTGTCTTAAACTCTCTGTCCACCAAGGCATGCCTCGCTGAGGGTGTTCCTTTCTTCATATATTTAGAACTTCCTTTGATTTCACTTAAACAGGTGTCAGTCTTGTTCTGGGAAAACAAAGGTACTTCCTCCTGGAAGCTACAAGAAGGATTTCCAGAATCTCTTATGTAGCGCATGGTGAGATGCTGCACTTTGGAACATTTGATAGTTCACTCTTCTTCTTCTAATTGTTGTATTGATAGCTACAGCTTTCATCTACCCAATGGATTTCTCATTATTGGGCTTCCTGAATGTACTAACATTTCTCCTAGAGAGTGGAACTGCCAGTGTCATTCCATTCCTTGTTGCAGGAGAATTCGTTCTTTTTGCGTTTCCTTTTCCTAGGCAAAAGCTCGAGGTTCTAATGTTGATAAATTTGATCTGTATTTTGTTCTGTTGGCATAACATCGAAGTGTATGGATGTGGAGGATAGGGGTTAAGTATTGGGGTGGGAGATTGGACCAGCAACAGAGGTTGCCATAAAAAATAGAATAGAGATATCCTTACTCCTACAAATTGTTGGTAATCTGGTTTAATCACCATAATTTGCTTCTTCTGGTCATTTAAACAGAGCACAGAGAACGGCAGCCACCAGGCACCTTGTCAGACCAATAAGAGTACATTTGTATGATTATCTTTAGAAGGGAAAGGCTAACTGACAGGTTCTCAAGCTTTTGTCATATCATTCATCCATTTACCTTGTGGAATGTGGCTGGGAAATCTACAAATACAGAACATAAGACCAGTTGTCTGCGATTGAATAAGGTAAAGATTTTCACTATGATTAAAAGGCCCCGATCTGAGCCCCACGTTGCTTTTCAGATTATGGTTTTGGATTCATTCCAGCAATCCAGCTGCTGTAGGATGATTTTTGGAATACACATGCATTGATGAAATCTATGATGCAGTATGACCTAGGGTCCTTTGCTCTGCTCTCCTTATCCCGTGGGAGGATTACATTTGGGCATTTATGCAAGATGTCCTGTGAAGATGTTCTATTTGTGAATGTGAAGAAGTATCCATGATCTGAAATTCAGTCTTTTGACTTATTTATGTTATTTCTAAGGCCATTTTTACCGAAGCATGTGTCTAGTTGGTGCTCTAATCCTTTCACATCTACGCCTTCTTCTAAATATTTTTATACGGCACATGCAAGTACTTCAAGGTACTTTTAAAAGAATCAACCAACAAATGCTTCCCAAGAGAACCTTTTCATTTCAAAATAATTCAAATTTGAGAATATACAATGGTTTTAGGCCTGAAAATCTTACACATATTCTGTAAATCTTATGTGTCTACCTTACTTCATCTTTATTGTGAGTAAAAAGCATAAAGTATTACTCATTACTTAGTTATAGGTAGGATCATGCTTACTTAGGAAATTGATTCTTTGGTTAGCTAATAACTTTGACGCCGGTTGATCACTTCACAAAACCTTCCACCCAAAAAAAATAATTCAGCAACCTCAGGTCTTTGCTAGAAAGTTTCAGAACAATCAGGTTATTGGGGGCCGAGAAAAAGCGGGTGTTCCTAAAACACGTTTTCCCAACAAAATTTCCTATAGAAAATTACACAATCTTATAAATAAAAATGGCTGAATGGAATGGCATCCAATTTTGCAGAAAGCAAGATCTTTACCCAGAAAATTTTAGTTTTGTAATTTAGTGTAAATCCATTTAGTAGTTTTTGAGAAATTGAGATAAAAAATGTATAGATATCTAGAGACGCCGTAATACCGTGGAACCAGCAGATCAAAAGATAAGATCTGATTGGCTGTTTCCAAAGATCTTTAGCAGTCATTTGGGGACTCAGTCCCTGCATTCTGGACAAAATAATATTAAAAAACATATAGGGGCATAGTAGGGTTATCCTGACCGCCCCAGGCTTTGTCGGTGTGTGTGTGGGGAGTGGCCAAAAAAAGAATTTTTTTAAATGGTACGGCGGTAAAAGTCTTTTTTTTTTAAAAAAAAAAAAGGTTGGGTTCCTGACTTTTTTTCAATGTGAATCCCAGAGGGGGGGCCAGGGCTTGGTGAATTACCACATTTTTAAAAATTATAAATATATGTGTGGACTTGTGAGCCACCATCCCCGATCCAGTAATTGGCCCCGGGGACCACATCCCCGGGGCCTCACTACATCTATTTAAAAACAAATACACTGGGAAGGGGTCCTGTGGCAGCCCTGAGTCTCGTATTGGCCCCAGGGACCCCATGCCCCCCGTCTGACAATGAATAATGTTCCCACATTGGTTAAGAGTAGAAAGGCTACTGCCGGGCAGACCCAAAAAAGAAAAATACCCTGTGTTGGCCATGGTATAAACATTAAATATGCTCCTTCAGGGGAGCTAAAATTAATTTTTCTCGCTGGGCGTGAGGCTATTACTGTTGCCAACTCCTACTGGCATGCAGGATGCATGCTAGTTGAGGAGCTGGCGGGGCCACAGGGGCTTTGGGCCTCCCCCTGCAGTTTCCATTCCTCGAAAGTTGTAGGTGCCTGTTGGACCTGGCCCTTTCTACAGGGTTATACCCAAAAACTTTGCCTTCCTCCACCTATTTTTCTGACCTTATTTTTGTTGGCTTTAGGACTCTGGGCACTTTACCACTGCTATTCAGAGCTGAGGTACATGTGCTCTCTCCTCTAAACCTGGTCGGGTTGGTTTACACCTGTTTGGCATATTTGATTTACTCGTAAATCCCTTGTAAAGTGGCATCCCATATATCAAGGGCCTGCAAATTAAATGCTACTAGTGGGCCTACAGCACTGTTTGTGCCACCCACAGAAGTAGCCTTTCAAACCTGTTTCATGTCTGCCCCACAGGGCCTGTGTGTGCAGTATACTGCCACATTAACTTGGTATTTGAAACTACTTTCCAATCCTCAAACTCCCCTTTCATCACACATAGTCCACCCTAAGGTAGGCCCTGGGTTGCCCTATGAGCATGGTGCTGTGTGAGAAAATGACATGTGCCTTTAGTTGTGGCTTTTCCAGGTAGTGCCAAACAGACTATTTCGTTTTTCACTGCTGTGAGACCTACTCCTCTTATAGTCTAGCATTGGGAATTCCCTTACATACTTTAAAGTAGTAATTCCTGATCAGAAAGGAGTGGTGTTGGTATGTTTGGTATTTTTAGAATACCTGTGATAATTCCTGCTGACTGGTAGTTGAATTGTACATTACTATTTTAGAAATGGTTGGCATCCTGACTCCAATACATATCTGAGCTAGGGTGACTGCTTCACTTGGTACATACTTTCCAGACAGCCACAACAAAGGAAGGGCTGACTGTGGCAGGGATTACACCTGCATTCATCTGCATACTGATTGTGTTCCTGGGCTGGGAGCGGGAGAGGTGGTTCGCACTTTACATTTGTATAGGTTGTGTCCTGCCCTAACACAAAGAGCTGATTTACCCCCTAATCATTGTTCGGAGCTGGGGCTGGGTTAAAAGGGATTGTTGCGTACTTCTGACTGTTCCTTTGAAGTTGCCTCTTCATCAAAGATATTTTGGAGTAAAAGTACTGGGGCTCTGACCCCATGTTTTTAGACACTACGGGAATTGTAACCAGCTGCTGCTGGCTCCACAAACTGCGCATTGCCAGAGGACTGCTGTGCAGCCAGGAGTAAGAGCCATTGGGAATGCTTTTTTGTGTTTGCCAAGTGCCTGCTGACTGGGGGGCGGCAGGAGGCAGGAGGGACTGTCACTTTGCATCTGCCCTTATCTGCTGGCCTGTTGCCTGACTACCTGCGTGTTGTGCCCCACAGTGCTCTCCTGGGGCTTGGGGACTTGCCCCCTCCCTGTTCTTGTGGGATTTCAGGGATCTCATAGGATTCCAGGAAACGACCTGGAAATCAGTCATGGGACTCGTGAGTCCAGCCACCGTAATCTTTTTTTTAATCAGTGCTTGTTGAGTGCTGGTGAGTGCTTCTGTCAGTGTGGGGTGAGTGTTAGTATTTGATCCTTAAGCCTCAGTGTTTTGGCCTACCTCCTCCCCGCACCGCGTTCTCCAAAGTCAGAGAGCCACCACAACTCCATTGAAAGCCCTGCCTTGAACAGCTGGAGAAAAATACCTGTGGCGCAGAGGAGCCGCTTACGTCAGCGCTGCCTGGCCCCAGCCACAGGGACTTCGAAGCTCGATAGTGTAAGCCGGTCACCCCAGGGCCTGCCAGCAAAGTTCGCCCGCCACGCTCCTCCACCAAAGGGTTCCCTGGCCTCAGAGCCCATCGCATGGCTAACGCCCAGGTAAGAAGTGACCTTGGAGGCGCTCGGGCCAGAAGGGGCTACAACGTGGCTTCAGCAGCTACACCGCGCAATTGTGGGCTTTTGGCTTCTCTGCACATGGCAAGGTCTCCCCACTGATCTCTACAGTGGGTGCCCCCTCTCCTTTTTGGACATACCTTTGGGCACTTGCTGGATTGTGGCATTACAGGGTGGGTCCTCATTAGATGCCCCCCAATCAGGAATTTGCTGCAGTTAGGGAAACTGGCTGAAATTACCGCAGTACATTTAGTAGGTGCACAGATGCCCCTGCATTCTATGGGGGTTGCCTAATGACCATATAAAGTGTAGTAGGAGTGTAGGTGTGCTGTACCCTTTGCTTGTGGTGATACTTTGTGATCCATGACTTACAGTGATATATGGTGATTTATGTGTTTTTCCCCTAATCTAACTGGCATTACATGAACTGATGTTATGAGGGGTGTCATTTTCATTCTGGCATTGTTCAAGATAACACGTACTATTTCAGTATTTGCATAGTATTAACAGTATTACCGATTCATGTCATTTTAGTCTTGTTTTATGCACAAAACACTATTTTCTTTTTTATATTTCTGTGCAGAGTCTCTTTTGTGGGGTATTCATTGTGTGTCTGTGTGAGTGTGTTGTGCAAATGCTTTACACATGGTCTCTGATGATAAGCCTGCCTGCTCTGCGCCAAGCTACCAGAGGGTGAGTACTGGTTATCCATGGAGTGTAGCTTACTTGGCAAACACAATAAAATGATGGACAGAGTGCTAAAACCTTTCTGACACCCCCAGTCACAGATCTAGGTTGAATCCATCATCTTTCTTATGCTCACTCAGCCACCCCTATTGAACCCAGCCATATGCAAATCAATTTTGACCCTGCTCCTACTGGGAACAGTGCAGCTTGAACTGCCAGGCCCGGTCCTCCTGGACCATACACAAGCATTCTGGAATGGGTTTCAGGGTCTCACCCATCATCAGCCCGAACTAGTTTGAATTCATTGGTAAAGTGAGCAAGGGACCCACATCTGGGCTTATCCTGGCCACTTAGGGCAAACATAGCAACCACAATAAGATAACAGACAGAGTGCTGAAACTCAGGGCCAGCTTTAAGGTGGTGCGACCGGTGCAGCCGCACTGGGCGCTGACCTGGGGAGGGGACGCTGACCTCGGAGGGCTCTTTGAATAGCAATACGTTACAATTTAAAAACAGCTGCTGCCAAGTTCAGTGTGTGTTTAGCTTTCAGGCAGCAACATAAATGTCAACACAACTCTCGTGAGTAATGTTCCTGCTAGAGAGAGAACTCTGAATTTTGTCTATTGGCAGATTTAGCTCACCATGTGGTAGTGCAGAGGGTTAATATGCCTGCTGCAAAGAACGTATACTGTATAGACAACAGATCTTTATTTTATGTGGATAGCTCAGTGGATTGCTGCTTTTGTCACAGAGATCCTTTTGTTACTGCAGTTCATAACATACAACCCTAATATAGAAAAGTGACTGTTACTGAACTGTCTTTAGAGAGCTTCATGCAAAGTGTATCAGTGAGGGAATCTGAAGCGGAGCTCATGGGGTCATAGGGGGGCCAAAAATGACTGTTACACAGGGTACCACCAGCACTAAAGCCAGCCCTGCTGAAACTTTTCAGACAACCACCACCAGCACAGATCTGGGTTGAATCCATCATTGTTCTTCTGCCCATTAAGCGATCCCAGTTTGAACCCAGCCATATTGGACCCAGGAGGTTTTCTTGTTTCCGGTCCAGGGAGAATCTGGCCTAGCAATTTGGGCTGCACTTTTCCCATGAGGAACAGGGTCAGAACTGATTTAGTAATGGCTGAATCAAACTGGGATGGCATAATGAGCAAAAGAGAAATGGATTAAACTGAGATCTGTTGACTGGGGGTGAGTGGTTGAAAAGTTTCAGCACTCCATCTATCATCTTGTTGTGTTTGCTGTGTAACGTAGTTGCCCCGACTAGAGTAATGGGTTCTGCCTGACTTAGGTGCATATCCTAGCCAACCAGGAACCCCATTTCTAACAGAGTATCCACCAAACAAAAACAACAATTAAAAAGAGGGCATAACTGTGCAGGATTGTGCCATTACATTTATTTTTTAAAGGATAGGCTATGAGTGCCCCAGGTGGGACTAGGGCACTGACAATATATATGCCCACAAAAAAAGATGTGACAGTGGGCCTTTGCTGTTGTGCTGCCGAAATAAAAGAATGGAATGTCAGATAGTCATGGTCTTGCCACTTCAATATTGTAGAGGTGTTGTCGCTGATATACAATAAATTGCTCCCTTACGGGAGTGCCCCATCAAACATTGGGTGGGCTTTCAAAACAATATTACACTTCTTGTAGTACCCGAAGGAGGGAACCAGGGCATCACAAATGATTAAAGTAAGCTTTGTGCTTGTGGGCTGCAAGGACTACAGCAGCCCCCAAAGATAACTTTAAGTCTCCTGGGTCATTGAATGCATGACCCCCAGGAGAGCTAACAATAATTTACAAAGCACTCTCCCAGCTGGAGATGCATGCTCATCAGCTGGAATGTGGGGGCCTAATTTGATTTGTTATTTGGCTGCATTTTGTGGCCTGAAGAGTGTGAAAGAAAGACTCAAACACGTTTCTGATTGCTTTGCATATAAATGTATTAATTTACATTTGATTGTGTGAATCATCATTATTGATCTGTTTTGATATGTATACATATCAACCTATTTGAGCTGCATTTATGTATATATATATATATATATATATATATATATATATATATCTATCAACTGTGGTTTTTGCATTTGTCACCCCGAGTGGGATGGGTATGCTCAGACGTGAGCCCCATGCACTCCACACCACTGGATTCAAGCAAGCCTGGCTGAAGACGGCTGGAATGCCAGAAACCGGTCCTCAGAAGCTTGTTTCAGGTCCAGGGAAGGCATGGCTTGGCAGTTCGGGCTGGAATGTTCCCATGAGGCACAGGGTCAGACTGATTTGCATATGGTCATGTCTGAACTGGGGTGGTGTGGAGTGCAAAAAAACGATGGATTTAGGCCCAGATCTCTGTACTGGGGTGAATGTATGACATTGTTCTGCATTCTGTCCATCAACTATTGTTTTTGCATTTGTCACCCCAAGTGGGACGGGTATGTTCGTGTTGCTTTAAATTTGTTTAAAGTATAACTAAGCCCATCTCACACTGATGGACACAGTAATTATTTAAATTATAATAAAGCCCGTCCTACAAAGAGGGATACAGTATTTACTGAGCCCATCTCATGCGGATGGGCACAGTAATTATTTAAATTATAGTAAGGCTGTCCTACCCAGAAGGACACATTATTCACTTGAATTACAACAAGGCTCTTCTAACGCTGATGGGCACAGAATTTCATTGTGTCGCATTACACATTGTGTCACATTGTGGCAATTCCTTGTTGACAAACAATGGTGCTTCACGCCACCAAGCAAGGCTTATTTCAATACCTAATTCACCTACTTACCTTGTATTTCACGCTGACGGGCACAGCTTGCCTTACTGCCTGTCTCCTACTTCATTTCTATTTGGGACCTTTGTTTCCCCACAAATCCGCTAATTTTTTATATTCAGTTTCACAGTGATGAGCACACCATTTCAAATGTGCCTCCGCTTCCCATATTACGGTGACAAACAGAGTAACTCTTGATACGCTTTCACCATCTTACTTTCTTCTATCGAATCCAGGTGAGCCTTCCATCCGCTGGTCAGCATGAAAGAAGGTCTTCCTTAACTATGCTAGGGTGTGGGAAGTGTCATTGAGTGCAGAGAGGAAATAAGCCTTACTCTTACACTGTCTAAGCTCCGAGGGGCAAGAAGTTTTCAAACATCTACCTGACCTTGATGACACTGAATCCAACAGCCTCAATGAATTTGAAATCTGTTTGAAGAAACTGGACAAACACTATCTCCCAGCACCATCCTAGAACGTTATCACTTTGGGAAATGCCTACCAGAACCTAAAGAGTCCGTTGAGGTATATGTTACTCAATTGCGCAAGCTATCCTCAATTTGTAAATTTGAAGGTGCACTTGAGGAATGTCTACGTGACCAATTTATGCTAGGTTGCACCATAGAAAGTTGAAAGATGAACTGTGGCAAAAGGACGATCCCAAGCTTGATGAACTCAGCTTAATCGCAAAATGCATTCAGCACTCCCTTGCTTGTGTAGAAGCCATGATAAAAGAAAACGGCTCTCTTAACACAACTAATGATAAAGTGCAAGTTGTAACTAAGCCTAAGACATTTAAGCAAAATGAGTCTCAGTCTTCATGGTCTTAAAAACCTTTCACTGGGAAATGTTACCGCTGTGACAGTGCTGGTCATCTGGCCAATAACAATTTGTGTCCTGCTTTGAATGCAAAATGTCTCAAATGTGGTAAAGTTGGTCACATTGCGAAAGCTTGCAGAGTAACTAAATTTAGGAAGAACAAGCGAGTGAAGGAAGTGTGGATTCAAAATGAGTCTGACTCTGGCGAGTTGCATTGTGGAGAGGTCTTGACTCAAACGTCTTTGAACACGTGCAAGAATCCCATTGACAGTGTCCGAATAAATGGTCATCCAGTCAAAATGCTCTTTGACTCCGAGGCAAAGATCACTTTAGTGTTTTTATGACTCAACTTTATTGGGTAAGATGAGGTGGGTTGAAGCCTGACATCAGGCTGCTTGCTTGTGGTGGTCAATCTATGAAGTTATTTGGATACTTTGAAGGTGACATAGAATACAAGAATAAACTAACTTCTGGAAAAATCTACATCTCCTCCAGGGGTGACAGTATAATAAGTTGGGTTCACCAGGTAGATCTTGGAGTCATGTTAATTCCTGGTAGGGATCCTTGTATAGTCTTGAAGGAAGACCTCTGTTCATCACCTCCTGATTCTCTTAGTGCAACTGAGCCATCCAAGGTTGATCAAGTAGTAGATATACAGAGTGAATTTGATCACATTTTCAGTGAAAACTAGGTTGTTTGTCTGGTTATACACATTAAATTTCTTTGAAACCTGATGCCATCCCTTTTACTTGCAAGGTGCGAAGCATACCTTTAGCCATGAGGGAGTCCATGCAGAAAGAACTACAGAGGTTACTAAAAGATAGAATTATTGTCGGAACTGAAGCGAGTGAGTGGTTGGCTCCTGTGGTACTCGCACGTAAAGCCTCTGGTGAGGTGAGACTTTGTGTGGACTTGCGCGCCGTCAATCACACTATTGTAGCTGACAAGGACCCTCTCCCAAATATCGCAGAAATGCTGACGCAATTAGGCGGAGCTAAGGTTTTCTCCACTTTGGATCTCAGAGGCGCGTACAACCAGATTAAAATGGACCCTGACTCGATGAACCTCACTGCATTTGTCACTTTCAAATTTACAAGACTTCCTTTCAGACTGAATTCTGCCATCTCTGTATTCCATAGAGCAATGCAAGATGTCCTAAATGGGTTACCTGGTGTCAAGATTTACCAAGACTAGGTACTGGTATATGGCTCTTTTCAAGAGTTACATGATGAGAGACTCAGAGCCGTTCTGAAGCGTTTCACATCTTGTGGTTTGACTCTACAATTGTAAATTTAACCTCACTGAAATCGACTACTTGGGGCACAAATTATCTAAAGAGGGTGTCAAACTTAAAGATCATTTAGTGAAGACTATCAAGAACCTCCCTATGCCCCAATCCAGGGATAAGTTAGTCACCTTTCTTGGCATGGCTGAATATTACAACAAGTTTGTTCCACAATTTGCTTCTCGTACTTTCACCCTTAGGGCTCTTCTCAAGAAGGGCGTGAGGTTCATCTGATCACCACAGTGCCAAGCAGAATTTGATGATATAAAGGGGGCTTTGAGGGAAGCTCCCGCTCTCAAGAGTTTTGACACTTCCGCTCTTTCCATCCTGATCACTGATGCTAGCTCCAAGGATCTCAGGGCTGTTCTTAAAGAAGTAAAGGATGGCCACGAGATAACTATCATGTTTTTGGCACAAGCACTGGTGGGGCCTAAAATACAATACTCTGTCTTAGAGAAAGAAACCCTTTGCATCTTTTGAGCTATTAAGAAACGTAAAAAATATCTCTGGGAAAGTTTGTTCACAATACAGTCTGACCACAAACCTTTGAAGGATGTGTTCACTAAAAAGAGTCTTGATACTGTATCCTCAAGGATCGCCAGGTGGATTGTCACTCTCCAAGACAATAATTTTGTAGTACATAACATTCCTGGTGCTCAGAACAAGGTTTCGGAGTGTCTTTCCCGCCTTGTCAAGAATGACCCCAATCACGCCCTTGATGTCTCTGGGGACTCGTGGGAGGATGAAGATTATAAAGTGTGTGAGGTCACGGCTGGAGTCTTGAGTGAGGGAGAGTGGAAATCTGCCATTGAAAGCGATCCCATTATTCTCGAAGTCTGCAAGTTGGTGACTGATGGTTGGGGAAGTGGCATTAAAAGCTTGAGTGAGGAGACACAAAAGTTTTGGAATGTGTGTCATGAGCTGTCTGTCTCTTCTGGGTTGCTTTGGAGAGGTACCAAGCTTGTTTCACCCCTCCCTATCAGACTTAAAATCATGCAACAAGCACATCAAGGGCACCGGGGCATCTCCAAGACCAAAGAGAGGATTTGTTTGCATGTTTGGTGGCCAGGAATTGATCTCTTAGGCGAGCGCGAGTGTAATGCCTCTGACAAGGTCTATAATACTAGAGTCCAACCTATGGTTATGCCTGAGGCCCCTGTTCATTGTTTGCAAGATGTGGCATTGGATCTTTTGGGTCCCATTATTAGTAGCTCCTTTCAATCATATGTCGTAGTATTAATGGACATGTTCTTCAAGTGGCCGGAGATTAAGATCACTCACAGTATTATAACTAAGAACGTCACCAAGTTCCTTGCTGAAGTCTTCTCCCGAGAAGAATTCCTGGACTGTCTTCTTACGGACAATGGGGTTCAACTGGTCTCGAGAGAGATGGAGGAGTTTTTGTCAAAAAAGGGGGTCAAACATAAGCTGTGGCCCTCTCCCATCCCGAAACCAATAGCATGGTGGAGAGGTTTAACTGAGTGTTAAAAGAATCCATTCAACTGGCTGAAGCTTAAAACAAAGACTGGAAGTCTGAGGTTGTGGAACGGGTAACCATCTACCGTCTCACCCCTCATTCTACCACGAGTAAAGTTCCCTTTGAGCGCTTTCGCGGGCGGAAGCCCAATACCCAGATGTTTCAAGCATGGATGAGAGACAAAAGTGCAAGTGATGGTTTGGATGCTTGTCCTACTACAGGTCTTAGCATAGTTTCCTCTGGTGTGGGTCCTAGTGTAATATCCTGGCAAGCAGGGCAGGGTTTGAAGATTGCAGAAAGGTAAGAGTATTTTGACGCCAGACACGCTGTCACTCACACTCGTATGAGAGTAGGAGACAGGGTGTGAGTAAGTCTTCCCCGGAGGTGTGCTGGAGTCTCTAAATTCTCCTCTCCTTATGTGGTAAAGAAACTCTTTCAGAACACTGTTAAGTTGGATGATGGTCGCATCTGGAACTTGACCAGAATCACTCCCATGCGCAACAAAATTTACCATGGATTGATTGATTCTTCCAAAGAATTGACAGCTTTACGAAAGAGTTCTCGCAATGAAAAGATTCTGCCAAAATTGCATGATTTTGTTCTTCTTTAATGTTATTTTGCCTTTTTCTTCCTTTCCTGACTCTTCTCTTCTTCCTGATCTCTTTCTTTACTCTTTTAGTGTAACGGGGGAAGGTGTGTAATGACCTGCGTGTCATTGTGTTCTGTGCAAAAGGGTTCTTGAGCTTCCATCCTTTTCAAGTGTCATTAGAATACCCAAAGGTCAGTTGCTGCTGGTGCTGTGTGGATAGGACCTTATACCTGCAGCTACTTCGTCAACCTTCAATAAATCTACTTCTGTTAACTTCATTCAGTGCACCAGCTTTGTTTCACTTACGTTTATAGCAATGTCAGTCCTCAGACTCTGTGTTGCCTCAGCTTGGCTAGACTCTTCTCCCCCGACCTTCCAGCAGTGGAAAGGCTGTTTTATCACATATTTAACTTGGAAGGAGCACTTTATGAATGGAGAGGCAGAAACGGAAGGATTAAAGGCAAAAGGATCTAGGGGCCATTAATTGCCTGGGCTACCCTACTTGCCCAGGATGAATAAATACTGAGGCATTGACTAATTATGTTTTTGTATCTATAATGACATTTGGTGAGGATTTCTTTTTATACATCTGTCTGTATTGTGTTTAACCTTAAACTCTTTTAACCCAGGCACTTCCGTTTTCATTGGCTTTTGAATTAAATTAGCTTTATAGTATTGATTAATTTAAAGGAAATGTGGTTTTCTGAAATGTACTTATATGTATCCTGACTGATGCTGCATTTGCACTTCCTTCTGGAAAAAAATAAAAATACAAATTACCATTCTGGATTGCACAGTAACAATAAACAATCATTCTCTCATTGCAGGCACCCTTGCACTATGGTGCAAGGGTGCCGGTATTGGTGCTAGGCAGCTGAAATTAGCACCAGACTATGGCAAAGGGAGCCAGCAAGTCCAAGGGGAAGACTCCCGTAGCCGGCTCCCTTGTGGGAGGTTAAGGGAGGAAGCAGTAAATCCTAGGGAGATCTTTAGCGCGGTGGAGGTGGCCGCACTGGTCTTCTTTGTACAGCGCCACCTCCCCAAGACCGTAGCGGCAGGCCCGGGTACGGCCTCCGGGAGCGTCAGCAGCTATGGGGTAAGGTGTGCCGGGCCATGTATCGGGAGTCTGGGGTCCGGTGCACCTACCAACAGGCGACGCACCGGTGGTCCGACATCCTGGAGCGGGAACAAGACCTGTTCGGCCTGCTTGGAGTCGAGATCCCTGGGCTTGGTAAGTACTAGTAGCTATTTATTAACTACTTTGTTTTCTTATGCTCTGTGTTATATATTGCAAATATAGGTTTTTTCCGAAGAGCAAGAATACTGCCGATTACATTGCAGGTAAATTGTTTGAAAAGCTTCTGTGATTGCAGGTGCTCGCCTGCTCACTGGCGGTGCTACTATCCTTACTTGTTTTCAATTTTGTGCTCATTTGGCCTGAGTGTAAAGTATGAGTGTACTTTACAGAACTGCGTAATGCTAGACACTAGGGATTACATTGCAGGTAAATTATGTTTCAAAAGCTTCTGTGATTGCAGGTGCTCGCCTGCTCACTGGGGGTGCTACTATGCTTACTTGTTTTCAATGTTGTGTTCATTTGGCCCGAGTGTAAAGTATGAGTGTACTTTACAGAACTGCGTAATGCTAGACACTTGAGACTCAAGTCCAGTCCTTCCTTTGTACTCCTGCCACTAAGAAGAGATAGTGGTGGTGGATTGATAGTTTGTGTATATTATGACTGGTTATTTAGTAGGAAACTTTTTAGTGGTCTGCAATCATGGCGGACTGTGTCTGTCACTTCGCGTGCTTCTGAGTGCTACTGCTGCCAGTCCTAGTAGAACCTTTTTGTAATTGGTTTAGTGAGTTAAATAACTTTCCAAGTAGACGGTCCGCGAATCCAGCAATACTAATATCCTAGTCGACTACATCAGATAGGTCAATAAATGTAGTGCAACTGTTGTTTATTTCCCCGAAATAATTTGTCATTGTTTTTTTGAAATGTTTGATTTCGTTGACAACAATCATCCATGTTTGTGTCTTTCTTTCATGTACATCAGCTCCCCCCAGGGGCAAGAGGACAGAGGTGTCAGTGGCGGCGGCGGCGGAGTAGGAAGGCCAGGATCGGTCCGCCGAGGGCTCTTCTGCTTGCCACAGTAAGTTTCTCTGTTAATATTAATAATTATACTTCCCTAACTTTTACAGCACCTATTTAATCCAAACGTTCATCATAATTATATTTTTTCCTAAATCGTCTTTTATCTTCTTGTAGACTGTTTCTAAATTCTTATCCTGCCTCTGCTATGACTCTCTGAGCTACTACTATGTTATTAGTCTACCTGTGTAGCTAGCTAAGCTTGCACAGGTGGCAAAAGGTGTTAACCCCTTCCATGCTGATGACGAACCCCAGCTGTCATGCACTACGGTGCTCGTGTGCTGATGACGGCTGGGGTTCGTCATGGCCCGCCCCTGTTCATTTGTTTACCGCACAGCGGCGGAAACGGGCCAGCAGGGAAGGGGTTAAACAAAACTCCTATTTAGCAATAGCTCTAGGCACTGAATGCAGTCCTCTGGGTTGTCCATAATGTCTATTGAAGTCTTGTTAATGTTTATGCTTTGACAATTCCCAACAATAAAATGTCAGTGGCCACCAAGAATAAGATACTAGTTTACTTTTTGATTTGATATGAGGACATACTACTACTACTGTTGCAGGGACTATTCTGCACATACAGAACTATGGACAAGAAATAGGGCATTGTATAATAGGCGAAGTTAGACTTTCCAGTTTCCACATACCTCAGTCATAACAGAGGTTGAACCCCCAATCTCCTTATACTGAGACTAGCTCGTGTGTCAGAGTAATTATTTAGCTTCCGAATGCAGCGATGATCCCCAATGATTATACAACCCAGAACATAAGACTACGGAGTCAGAGTTCACTCCCGACCTCTCAGAGTCACAGAATCATGCTTGCAATTTGCAAACCCTTTCGCTCACTCACTCATGACCAAAAAAACACAGTCTATGTAAGTTTTAAAGCTTTATTAAAAGTAAAACAACTTGCTCTGTGTGTTATCAGTAGTCAGTACACTACATTTCAATTGTACATTATATAAAAACATGTATTACAATCAAATTCATTCATATAACTTAAACGGTGAAGTCTTTCAAACTGAACAGTGGCTGATTTTAAACATTAATTGTGGGAGACCCCTCACCTGGTTGGAACTGAAAGTACTGGTGTTGATGATGATGATTAACATAACATATAGCTCTTGTTCATAGAAAAGATGCTTCTGTCTGTAATGAGAAAAATGGTGCGTGTTAAAAAGAAAGCATTCATCAGTTGTGCCTAAAAGTGCAGCTTCTTATCATGGCTAAGCATAAAAAAAAACACCCACCCCTTCCGAAAGGGGAATTTTTAGTTTAGACTAAAGAGTCACAAATAATTAAATTTGTTTATGTAGTAAGTAACATATTTTTTCATTCCTAGACAAAATAGGGAGTGGTGTATGGAATCTAAAAATGTCACATGTATTTTTTAGGCGTAACACCATCGGCACAGCCAACCACGTGGAAGCGGTCACTCCAGGAGCAGATGCGGTGCCAGCAGGAACTGCTGTGGGGGATGCCACGGTGGTGGCGGGCAGTGGTAAGCTATTATATTATTCCTTCCTTATTGAGATTGCAGAGTAGGCTCGCTGCAGGGGTGTAGTATATGTTGTACAGTAACAGTAAGTACACTTTACTGTTAAGAAGAATTACAAATTCAGAACTAAGTTTTTGTCAACCAGGTAGAACTTAGAAGACAGTCACCCTTGACTTTGCATTAGCAATAGCATTAGCGGCAGGAGTTAACGAGTAACCAATGGCCTCCTCTAAATTTGACTTCAACTCAGCTGTGAAAGTTTTATCAAGAAGCCAAGTCAAATCAGAGATGAACTTGATGGATGGGATGAACGAAAAGGGAAAGAAGTGTGTTAAATTAATTACTGTCAAAGAATGATAGATACTTGTTTTTGAATGCAGGCACAGTTGGCTGGGAATCTGATGCATGGCCGGTTGAAGGCTGAAGCAAGCATGGGTGGAAGGAGAAAGAAAAGAGCACTGCCTGGGTGGGTTAAACAGAAAATGTATGTGTGCGCAATATATCCTTTGGTGCAAATTCAAATGCAAGTCAAGCACGAATGCATGGCTGGCGGCTTTCAAAAAACACATAAAAAGGGTGTTTTTTGGTGAGAAAAAGTAAGGGCTGTCCATTAAGAAGAATGATTGACATTTACTTTGAATGGATGGATGCCTGGATTATTATCTTCCTCATAGATAGCATAGGTGTATGTAGAGTAGACAGAGTAGACGGTCACTGGATGAAGACTAAGAGTGTTACTTTGAAGAGCATGTAACACCGCACGTCCGTGCCAGAGTAGCAAAGCCGAGGAAAGTATAAGTTGTAATTCTTCAGAATTCTCCCTTGACTAACAGTAGTTTTCAAGCACAGCATATATTGTGTATCTATTGTATAGTTCAAATTAGCAAGTCAAGTCACAACTCACAAGTGCCTTTCTCTATCGATTACGGGGACCACTCACTACCTCTGGTAATCATTTTTTTTCAACTCTGTCATTCATGTGTGGCCTATCGGTGTTCACTCAAACAATAAAAACAAAGCACTTAAAGTCATCCTTTATATAAGCAAATATCCTGTGAAGGGATAGATGATCATATTATCCTCTTCATTTTCCATTTGTAGTAGTCAGGGGCAGGGCAGGGTGAAAGTTAAATTAATTGAGCAATAGCCCTTGTAACAGAGTATGGCCAGTGCCACCCGTAATAGAAAAGTAAGAGCTTCACCACCTGCATGTACTGGACTGGTAACAGTAACGCAAGTCTGCGTCATCATGGCTTGCGTCTGTTTTTCTTTGGTGCAAGCTGACTGCGCTGGCATTATGCCAGCTTCCACAAGTTTACGTACTAATTTTGCTAAACAAGAGAGAAGAAGACTGGTGTACTGTCTGAGTGTAATGTAGTAAGTCCATATAGTGCTAGTAGAATTCCTGAAACTCCCACTAATGTTAGAGCAGAGGCAGACGAAGTTGAAGGTTCGATAGATACATGCCACACAACTTTCTGTTGAAATATTTTGTGTTAATCTTAAAGAGTATTGGACTTGGTTACAGTATTTTTCTTTTTCTTCATCTAGATACTCCTTCTTCTAAACTATCTCGGAAGGAGTTGGCTATCCGGGCCAGGCGCCGGAAGCTGAAGGCAATTGTTGCCGAATATCGGCGGCTGGTGGCCCAGGAGGTGGAGGAATCGCAGTCGATATCGACAACAGCGGCATCCTCCTCTACCGCCCCTGGGTCATACGGTCAGCGCAATCCTCCAGTAGTATGGCGCAGTGGTCTGGAAGCCACCCGCCACCGCCGAGCAGCGACAACAACATCTACCCCCCACAGTGCCTACAAGGCAAGGATGCACCGTTTGTCCCTGCGAGTGGCCTACCTTGAGCAGCAGGTGGCCCAACTGTCAAGGCAGAAAGCCCTGCTCAAGGCCCTCCATCGAGAGCTCCGCGACCACCTGGCCATAGGACACCGCCGGCCGAAGTAGATCATAGAGAGAGACTGTCCCTTGCCCCTTTTTTAAAGACTTTTGGGGGGGTGGGAATTAGACGTTTGGGTTTTTGGACTTTTGATTTCATGGACATTGGTTGGGGTTTTTTGGGTCTTGCGGGATCGTTTATTTTTGTTAGGGACAAAATAATTTTTTATTTTCTACTTAAACATAGCATACACGTTTTATGTTTTGTGGGGGAGGCAGGGTGGGGTCAACTCAACTGTACATTTGTTTTCTTGAAACTTAACTGGCTGGTTGATTCTAATTGTCTAAGTAATCGCCCACATTTCTATAAATGTGCCACTGACAGAGTTAGTGAATTCCATTTTCCTACTACTTTACTAGTACTACCATCAGTCTCACCTCTCCTCCTACTCAATTAATCTTCCTCCCACAAAATGCTTATCTTACTTGTCATTAGTTTTTGAGAATAGGGCTAGGCACAGGGCTGGCTGCATGGCAAATGGCGATTAAGGTTGGCAATGGAAACCTGGACGGATGAAATGGCATCGGTGTGGTGGTAGTAGTAGTGGTACACACTGGCAGTAGCAGCATATGAAAAAAAAGGAAATGAGACATTGAGTGGCCTGAGAGGAGCATTAGAACTGTACGATAGTACAGTACACAAGAACAGTGCCATACATTAAATTGTAGACTAAGCAATGCTAAAGTATTCAATCAAAAGTTAGCTATTAGTTACGTGGATTATGGCTACTACAAGAACTAGTACTGAAGGACACAGCAGTGTAAACTTTCGTCACATGTAGGAGGAGGTTTTTGTTGATGAATCCACTCAATGGCGGACATGAAATTCTGAAATGATTTGCAAATACTCATGGGTGTGTGTCCAGCAGAATAGGAATATATCCTCCGATTCCTTCACCTGCCTTTAAATTGATTTTCTGTTGCTTTGACCTTATCCTCCCCAGCAAGCGTGTGGAAATATTGCTGTCATTTATTCACACACCTCAATGAAAGCCACACAGCCCGGGGGAAGAGGGTTAGGGTTTGAAAAATGGATGGGAGTGGGTTTTTTTTTTTTGGGAAAGTTTTTTGGAGAGAGAAAAAGAAAACACAGCGTGGAGAAACAACAAATGAAGAAAAACGAATCTACGATACAACCATATCCATAAATCTTTTAAGGGACTTAAAGGAAGTGCATGCATGAAGTTGTTTGCTAAGTGGACAGTTAGGTAAATGAAAAGGGGTACTACTTATACTATAACTTACTAACTAGTACTAAACAATTAGACAGTACAGGGCTGCAAGAATTACGCAATTTCACTTGCATATCTGTCCTCAGAAAAAAAAAACACTTAGTAGTACAGTATACTAGTTTTACAAATAGCAAAGAAACTTATCAAATAGCTGTAGGGATGAATTTGAATCAGAGAGCAAACTCACCGAGTCGCACACTCATAGAAGTTCACAAGCAACAATAACATTATTTAAAAGATAAGGATAAGTGAATTGGATACTGTAACTGTATGTTGCAGTTGTCCTGGTCAAATTGGGAAGTTGCATGCATCCAGCTATTCATTTTATTCACAGTACTCCTCCAATCCATTGAGCGCTCTGTCGATCAATCTTGGTGACCACACTGTCTACTGCGTGCCTGGCGGATGCGGAATTGCTGATTGCTATGGTAAGTGATGTGTTTCCCGTTGCACAGGGTAAGTGCCAGCCTGTATTTGTCAATGGAAAAACAGAAAGGGAAGGGATATTAAGACACCCCGGAGGAAAAATATAAGGTACAGTGTGTAGTTCAAAAATTACACTTTCACTTTCAGAGGCGAC
Source organism: Lissotriton vulgaris (assembly GCF_964263255.1). Classification (NCBI taxonomy): domain Eukaryota; kingdom Metazoa; phylum Chordata; class Amphibia; order Caudata; family Salamandridae; genus Lissotriton; species Lissotriton vulgaris. Next base: position 535,889,980 of record NC_141693.1, on the reverse strand, counting down.
AGCATTACATACATGCATCATTTCTAAAGTGCCTACTCTGAGTCTCTGTTTCCAGGATATGAATTGGCACACAGCAGGCCAGGGCCATGCAGACTGTCAAGGCAGGCACCACTGAGTGAACCAACCTCCATGTAGCATACCTCTTGACACAGACTAGACAGACATGTAGTTCTGCTGTGGTTGTTGTTGACTTGTTTACCTGTTTGCCACTCACGAAATGGCCATAGTTCTTCCATAAACCGGCGATGATGATCTATCCATCCCAGTGAGTGACTGTAAAGATATTATGTAACTTTGATCATCAAGACTCATCATCATCATCATGGTATTGGCAAAATCAATGTTGTTCATGCAGTCACAGTCTACACACAGTGAGTCCAAGGACATTTTCCATATTAAAGAATACAACGTAGTGGACCCTGCAGTAGAAGTACAATTTGCATTAAACAAGGTAAAAACAGAGTAGACTGAGTTACATTTAGTGTGTAAAAGATTAAATAATAACAGAATACATAGGATTCATTTAATGCACAACAAACAAACAGCAATTGCTTTCATCATAGCCAGACAGCCAGTGTTGTCCAGTGCATGCCATCTCACCATTCATTCATACATTACCTGTTCCACTTTTTGGCAACATCTTATTCTTAAGTGAAGGCAAGGGCCACAGGGCAGCCTCTCATGTCAATTTCAGAAGTAACAGTCAGCATAGTCAGTAATTCCAATCCCAATTCTTTTGAGGGGACTTGTCTACGAAGCAACAGTTTCTTGATTCTGCGTAATCCGGCCATCTGCCTTGAGGGAAATGGATACGGGGAGTCTGGAGGAGGAGGATAGAGGAGCATGACTGAGTTGTGAACTTGTGAACTTCAGGAATGCAGACAGCGGCACCTTCAATATGGAAATAAGATGAAGACAGTGCAGCTGATGGATTTGGTGTGATTAAAGTTTTGTTGTGCTAAAAGAAAGACACACAGAAATAAAAGTTAATAAGGACGGAAGAAAAAAAAGTAAGTATTTCAAACCTAGTTGTCAAGGAAGTAGAGCTCGTCCTCAAACTCCGTGAATTGAACATGGAGTAGGTCACCTAACAGAGAAGAACTTCCTTTACCTAAGTCGGAGTCCTCTTCTTCCTGCGTGGATTCATGTATTTTGTAATCTGGTGGTATGAAGTGCTGAATCATCTTGATCATTGTTAACCTCTCCACATTTTTGGGCGAGAGGCGGGTCCTTTTTGAAGTGACAATGGCATCAGCAGCATTGAAAACACGCTCAGAAGACACGCTTGTGAGTGGGCAAGCCAAATAATTTATGGCTAGCCTGGTGGTCAGTGGCCATTGAGGCCTTTTCCCATACCAATACACCAATGGGTTATGATCAATGAAGACCTCTGTTGGGTCATCCAGATAGGCCTGCACCATCCGCTCAAGGTCCTCCAGGGGTGCTCCAGTTTGCGTACCATCTGTTGCCTGTGCATCAACACTGGAACGAGCAAACCCTCGATGAGTTATCCAATCCGCTTCCGACAATATTATGGCTGAGCCTGGTGCAGGTGATGATCCGGTAGCTGGTATCTTTAACGGCTCTGAGGGAAAGTGACTGCCTTCGGCCACAGAAGTGGACCTTGACGCCGGATGGCCTGCTGCTTCAGTAGTACTTGTGGTGGTTCCTTCAATTTCCTGCCACTCTTTTTCTAACTGAGTGGCTGACAGAGCTAGCCAATGTTTGTACTTTGAAATATCTTCTTTAGAAAAAGGAATGAATGCATTGCTGGCCAGTGCCTTTTTGTACAGTGGATCCAGAATAGTGGCACAAATGTAATATTGTTCTGAATGTATTGCTTTAAGCCTTGCATTGTCAACTAGGTGGCATATTAAGCTCTCCGCCAACAGATATGCGCCTTGTTTTTCTGCATCAACTCGGAACGTTGAAGACACCGCCTTCAGTTGGTGCTCTAGCATGCGCAACAATGGGTTAGCTTTGCCCAAACTGCAGTCCTCCATGCTGACATCACGGGTGAAGACGAGATGAGAATCAAATGTGATCAGTTGAACACAAAGGACGCGCACTTTCAACTTCAACCTTTAGGTTTTCTTCAGATTCAACTGTTTTAAATGGCGTGTTGCAAGAAATGAGATTTCACTGCATTTTTTTACATGGCAATTATTTTAATTCATAAAGCATGTTTTTAGAGATAATCATCATTTCCAATGTAGAGTTCATTTGCAATCACTGGAATTTTGCGACGTTACATTATGCCCAATGCATTTCGGGTTTGTCAATAAAACCCTTCATCAGGGGCCTGTGGCAAACGAAAAACATACAAGACCTTAGCATTCAAACGTGCAAATCTTGAAATTCAAACAAAGAATTACAGTCTGTGATTAACATCCTGATTTTACTCAATGCAAATTCTATCTAATGCATGACAATCTGATACAAAAGCATAAATGTGCGAAATCAAACAGTGTTAATCTGTATGTGCCAAAAAGTATGGGAGAGGATTAGCGCAAGATTAAATGGAAAAATGCGGGTCTGAGTTCAAGAGATTAAAGGATTAAAAGGTTAACATGCAGCGCAAAAACTTACGGTCTGTGAACGGTCGCGGGGCTCTCGGTCGTCACTTCCAAACGCGGAAGAGCACGGATATCGGGTTAGCCTATCAGATTAGTGTATGTAGGAAAGTGACTAGGTCATGTGATCACGAGCGTACGGAAGTAAACAGTACGCTCGGTATATTTGCCGAGAAAACTATTGGGATTGGAAGTGAAGCGAACGTTTCGAGAGATGGACAGGGTGGTGTCGTGAAATAATGATAAAAAATAAATTAAGTACTTAGACAAGAAGTCTAATGCCGTTAGTACGGTAGTTCCGATCACGTGATCAAATAAGCTGTGTTGTGGTAGGTCAATACTTCAAGCCCATAGAAATGGAAAAGCGGTTAGTAGTGCATCGATTGTGAGTGAAGAAGGAAAAAAGACTGTCTTTACAACAGTTACAGTATGATTGACCTCATGTGGTAAAACATAATAAAATAAAATGAATCAAATTAAATATGAATTTTTGACCTGATATGCAATTAATAAAAATTAACCTAAATATGCAATATATAGAATTCAGTTATAACATAGTCAATCATGAGATTGATGAGGAAGTAGGCTCAGCCTAACAAGTCTGACGTTGTGCATATGTGCATTTATAAAAAGCAAGACATTTCAATTCTATCATTAATTCCGATCGGTTGCAATGCATTGAGTTTTTTAATCCAAAAGAATTCAGCTTGCAAACGCTGTTTTGTGGAGTCCATGTCACAGCGTTGCGGCAATATCTCAAGTATAGTATATTTCAATTGTGCGATTTGGTGATTACAGTCTGTCCAATGAGTGGCTAGAGCGGATTTCGTATTCCTTGTTCGAATGTTGCTCTTGTGCTCTGATATCCTTATTTTTACTTTTCGTTCTGTTTGTCCAATGTATATTTTGCCACAAGGGCATTTGATTACGTAGATCAGATTCTTGGAGTCACATGTGCCTGTGTACTTTAAATTGATTTCATATCCTTTGGTGGGGTGCATGAAAGTTTTTCCAATTATAACATTATTGCAGTGAGTGCAATTTAGGCATTTGGCCATTCCTTTATATTGAGTAGGTGTTGGTTTCTTAGTGTTCAGGATTTCTTTTAGATTTTTAGATCTTCTATGTGCAAATGTTATGCGTTCGCTGTAGAGCTGATGTAAATCTGGTTCGGATTTGATTAACATCCAGTGTCGATTAATGATTTTTTTGATTTTTTTAGTCTTCGTAGAAATTTCAAAACACATACTGTTTTCTTACTGGTGTTTTTTTCAGTTGGTTTCAATAATTTTTCTCGTGGTAATTTGGCCACTTTCTTGATGGATTCTTCTAGAAACAAGGGACCCCTATAAATAGACTAGCTATAACATAGGGAATGAGACAATTGAAAGGAAGTTATAGCTAGGAAAGGTACTAAATAATTGTTAGCAGAAAGAATGCCCTTCTATGTCTCAATTGTAGACATATATGAGATCAGCACTCTACAACAACCTGATAGACAAAAAAGATTTTTTATGTACTTATTTTGATTAGTTTATTTAAATTATTTTTTCTTTTTGTTGACTTATACTAAGTTCATGTTTAAATAGATGAAACAATAATACAAAAGTGCATTTGAAAATCAAAAGAAAATTACAAGAAAATTACATGTGGATAAAGTTATACATTATCAAAACTATATACAAATCCAGCTTGAAAAATTGTGACACTTGTGGCACCAGCCATACGTTCGGTCACCCCGAACGTATGGCTGGGTGCCCCGACCGCCCGGGAAACCTTTGCAGGCGGGGGGCGTGTCCCCGGCTGGTATGCCCAAAGTGGCGTGGTTGGAGCACGCCCCCGCTGCCTAAGAGGGTTGTCCTAACACCCGCCCGGAAGTCTGTGCACTTTTGGGCGGGAGGGGGATGCTGCCCCGCTGCAGGTTAAAAGGCGCGGGGGTCCAGGCAGGCGTCCTCTTTTTCCCGCGCTCTGAAGGCTGCACCACTCGTCGCTCGTGAGCCCTCAAGGGAAGAAGCAGCAGTTTTTTTAAGGTGGTAATCGTTGTTTTTTCAGTTTCAGTCGTCGAGTCGTATCTGGGATCCGAGGAGCTGCTGGAAAACAGGCAGAGAGAAAAGCAGAGCGTCGGATATGCCTGGAAAGAAGAATGGGAAGAGCTCCGAGATGGAACGGATGCTTCGCACACTGGTAAACCAAGTGTTGGCGATGGACAGGAAATTTGGTAAAGCGGCGCTCCAGAAGAAAGTGGAAGCTCAGGCGGGGCCCTCAGGGAGACCTAAGAGGATTGTGGGGCCTGCTTTGCCAAACGTTACTCCAGGGGGGGACAAGGGGAAACAGAAGAAAGAGAAAAGGGGTCCTAGCGAGGTCCCAATGGACATTCCGCTGGTCCCAGTAACCCCAGCGGCCAGCCCGGTGCCCGCATCGAATGGGGGATTGCCAATCCCTGTGATTATCACACCACTGGATAAGGAACAGGTACCCCCCGAACTGGCGATGCATGTAGCGGCGGTATTGCCTTGGTTGAAGAAGGGAGCGGGGGGATCCGTACCTGCAAAAGATCCAGCTGAGGAGGCCAGGCAAATTATCGACCAGCTCAGGCAGGCAAGGGGCTCTGGGGCAGGGAACATGCCTTCTACTCCTCTCAGGTGGCGTACACGGCCGCGGTCGAGAACCAGAATAAGGCGACGGACACGACCGGAGGTACGACGGAAAATGGTAAGAGGTCGCTCCCAATAATGGGGAGGGCGCTGTGTCTTCATGGCGGGAATGCCTGGCACAACATGTTCCGATGGCCACGAAAGAGATGGTGTGGGCCAACAAATATAGTAATATGTTTTCTTTGTTGACGGACAATCGAGAATTAGAGTATGTCAAAACCCAGAAGGAGTGGTTGCACCCAAGTGAATGGAGTGCCAAAATGGCAGAATTCAGGGTGGAGGAGTCTATGATGAATTGGATTAGGGCTTTTTCTGTGTTTGTGGCAATTATGGGTGAGCGAACACCAGAATTGTTGGGTGACCTTGCTTGCTACCAGAGCAGGATCATGGGCTTCCATGAGAAGTATGGGGGGGACGCATGGAAAGGGTACGATGTGTCATTTAGAAAAGCCAAAGAGTTTAATGAATCGTTGACTTTGGATTGTTTGGATACTGTATCATGGCATGCGCAGTTCACGCCAGGCTCGGCGGCATGAACAGGGTCGAGTGCGAATGGTTTCAGGGCTTTTCAGCAGAAATAACCGCAGCCCTTTCGACCAGCCCACGGGGGAGAAACTCAGTCGAGATCGGGCGGGAATGGGAACAAGCGAGGGGTATGTTCGGGTTTTAACAAGGGAACGTGTAATAGGCCGCAGGGAACATGCAGGTTCAGGCATGCCTGCGCAGGTTGTGGTAACACCTCCCACCCCGAAACTAGCTGCCGATCCAGAGGCAATGTTGCTGGGGGAAAAGGGGGTACCAAGCAGGATTGACACGGTGGCTCGGATGACTAAGCAATCACCCGTGGATATTTTGGGTATGACCCCCTGGCTGAGCAAATACCCTGATCATGTGTCCGCCGGGATCCTGCGGGATGGCTTCTCATATGGCTTCAGGATCCCGGCGGGTGATTTTCGGGGGGGCCCCCTCATGCAGGAACCAACTGTCCGTAACGCACAACCCGACTGTGGTCGCCACAAAAATTGCAAAAGAGGTTCGCTTGGGGCGGGTTGCAGGACCATTTGGTGAAATACCAGCTGCCAATTTTGTGTGTTCCTCATTAGGGGTAGTTCCCAAGAAGGAGCCAGGCGAGTTCAGGCTCATACATAATCTGTCTGCGCTAAGGGGGGCTTCCGTGAATGAGGCAATCGATGCAGGCATTTGCAGTGTGAGGTATGCATCGTTCGATGACACAGTGGTCATGTTGAATCGCCTAGGCCCTGGGGCACTGTTAGCAAAATCGGATATTGAATCCCCATTTAGATTACTGCTGGTTCATCCCAAGGATCAGCATTTGTTGGGTTTCGCATTCCAGGGAAAGTACTACATGGATATGTGCATGCTGATGGGTTGTTCAATTTCTTGTGCTTACTTTGAAATGTTTAGCTCATTTCTGGAGTGGGCATTCTCAAGGGCCTCAGGGCACCAACATGTGATGCATTATCTCGATGATTTCCTGTTTCTCGGCCCGGCGGGCTCTAAGGACTGTGCACGGGCATTGCAGGAATTTTGCGTGCTCATGCGGGGTTTCGGGGTTCCGTTGGAGCAAGGTAAGACAGTGGGGCCAACTACCTCCCTGGAATTTCTGGGTATTGAACTAGATTCCGTGGAGGGTTGCTTCCGCCTGCCGGCAGAGAAAATCGCCAAATTCAGGGCCTCCTTGCTGCAATGTCTTAGGAACGACAAGGTGACACTGCATCAGCTGCAGCAAACAGTGGGACAGCTGAATTTTGCGCTGAGGGTTATACCAATGGCTCGCCCTTTCTCACGATCCATTGCCCAGGCCATGGTTGGCCTCAAGGAAGGGCACCATCGCACGAGACTGTCGGCAGAGGTTCACCAGGACATGCTCATTTGGCTGGCATCCCTGGCGGATTTCAATGGCCGGGTAGTCTGGAGCAAAGCCCCGGCCTCGCCAGCAGAGTTGGGTCTATGGACTGACTCGGCGGGCAGTGTAGGGTTTGGCGCGATCCTTGGTAACCGATGGTCGGCCCAGAAGTGCCCAGCATGGTGGGTGGCAAGTGGCTTGACGAGTAACAATGGTTTCCTAGAGTTATTCCCAATCCGGGTAGCTTTGTCGGCCTGGCCAGAAGAGTTCCGAAACCACTCAGTGATATTCTGGTCTGATAACATGACTGTGGTGGAATGCATTAACCAGCAGGCAGCACGCTGCAAGTGGATATTGCGATTGTTGAAAGAAATTGTGTTGAAATGCTTGAAGCTAAATGTACTATTCAGGGCAAAACATGTGCCGGGAGTACTGAATAATGCAGCTGATGCGCTCCCTCATTTCAAAATGCAGGCATTCAGGGATTACTTACCCTCAGCGTAGCTAGTGGCAGCGTCATTTCCCGAAGCACTATGGCAAATTGGCGCTCCGGACTACAAAACCTCGTGGCAGCCAGTTTAGTGCCCAGGACAAGGAAAGCTTATGAAGGGGCGTTCCGCTCGTACTGCGCCTTTTTGGGCCCTGTATGGGAGCGTAGATGGGGTTAGGAGGGGTCCTTTACCCAATTTTTAGTGGCACTTCATGAGGAGGGCAGTCGGCGGCAACCTCCAGTCGGTATAAGGCCGCCATATCGTTTATGGCTCAGCTCCAAGGGATCAGGGACCCGACGGACTCCTTTATAGTCAGAAAGGCGCTGCGCGGCTGGCGGCGCCTGGAGGGGCGTAAAAAGGATACCAGGCATCCAATAGGATTTGACAGGTTGACCGCCTTGCTGGCTAAACTAGAGGAGACATGCTCCTCACCTAGTGAGGTTGTCCTATTGCGGGCAGCATTTACACTGGCATTCTATGGGGCCCTGCGGGTAGGCGAATTTGTGGCTGCCAATAAAAGGGATACCGAGGGGGGTCTGCGCAGGGACCACATGCAAGTGAGGGGGATTCCCTGCTGATCACGATTGCCAGGTCAAAGACAGACCAGGAGGCCCAGGGGAGTAGCATTGTGTTGCAGCGCGCACCGGGTAGTCCCTGTTGTCCAGTGATGCACGTTGAGGCCTACCTAAAACAAAGGGTGACGACGTGGGGGGGGGCGGGCTTGCTGCGGCATGCTGACGGCACCCCGTTAACAAAGTTTCAGTTCCAAAGGGTGCTGGCGATCACGATTGCAGCTGCGGGCTTGAACCCGAGTGATTTGGAACTCATTCATTCAGGATAGGGGCCACTACAGAAGCGACGGCCGGGGGTCTGCAGGCAATGTTAAACAGTTGGGGCGATGGTCTTCAAACTGTTTCCAACGTTACGTGCGGTTGCACATGCTGTATTTTATTGAAGAAGTGCACTCACGCTTGTTGTCTTTTGTTTGGATTACAGTTTCACGAGCCTGTGACGCAGGGCGGAAATTGGGACCAGCCCAGTATCAGCTAACCACCACTTCAGGAGCAAGGAATGGAAGATGAGTGGTCTGGGTCGTGGGCCACACATACGTGAGACAGGCCGTGGACATATTCAGGGCAGGTGATGTGATTCACACATCTGAGGAATATGGTTTCAGGGTGTCCTTCCATAGGAAGGGCGGTTTGTGTATTGACCAACTGCAAAGTTTTGTCGAAGAATTGTTAGGGCGGCACAGGTCACCGCCATCAGCAGTCATAGTGCACATTGGGGGCAATGACTTGGTGAGGTTGGGCAGAAGGGCTTTAATCGAACACATACTTTCAGCAGTTAGTTGGTTAGCAAAGACACTCCCGGGGTGCACAATAGCTTGGTCACACATGATTCCGAGGAGGGTATGGAGGGGTGGGTGGTCCACGACAGCGTTGAACCATTCGGTAAAGAGGGTCAACAATAAAATGGAGAGATTGTTTCGATCTAACCACCTTCAAAGTATACCTCACGGGTGCATCTGGGGGGACCACTGTTATTCAGATGATGGGGTACACCTGTCCAGGGTGGGGAATGACATATTGATAGGAGACATGATAGCTTAGCTAGTGGGATGGAGGAGACATGACCTATAGGAGTTGTGGGGGGGCCAGATAGTCGGTCAACTATCTGGCCTGTGGCAGTAAGGTCATGATTGGTGAGCAGTGATTTCAAGGTCCCTAGTGGGGGCGTCACCCCTTATGGATGGGAGCGCCCGGGGGGAAGCGGCCATTGGCCCCTCCCAAGGGGGGCGGCACCCATTACAGATGGGATCGCCCAGGGGGAGACGGCCATAGGCCCCTCCCATGGGGAGACGGCTATATGCCCCTCCCACAAATTTCCCGGGGGCCGGATATCCGCTGCGGGGAAAGTGGGGGGAGTCCACGCTGTCCTTCTTACGGTTACCCCGCACGGGAACTCGGACGACCTTAAGATGGCGCCGAGTGGAAGGGGGCCCCCATGACAAGGGAAGTTACGGTTGGCTACGAGGGTAAAGCCCTCTGCGCATGTGCCACTCACACGTGAGGGCGGAAATTTGGTGATAGGTATCTGACACCGGTTAAGACCTTGCCGTTGGCCCCTAACGATAGGATGTACAAAATTCGTATGCAATGCATGATGTCATGATGTTAGACTCGGTTAGGAAAATCTTTGTATTAGAGATTTGTTAAGGTTAGCCTGGATACCTGTCTTCATCAAGTGTAATGAAAGTTGAATTTTGTACATGATAAATGAAACGTTTTTAATTTAAAGTTTTAAATTTTGTTTCATATTTTAATAATTACGGCCGGGGGGGTCGGGAGGCCCCCCTGCCTTCCAAAAGTTCAAACTGTGTCTGTCTCCTACCATTGGGATTGGTGCTGGAAGGGGCGGCGGGCATCCCGGACCATATATCTCTAACCCCCGCAAAAGAGACCCAGTGTGCAGTGATGCACATGTAATCAACGGCTTGGCAACTGGTCCACATGTCTGTTGTCAGGTGGATAGTGTGAACAGCACTCTTCTGCAAATTTGAATTTGAATTTAAAAGGATTTGTAGAGCACACATACACTATGCAGTTTCTTGGCGCTAGGGGTTATTTTACTGGGTAAGAAAGGCACAGGAGGCTAGGAGCTGAACGCTTGCTGAAACAAAAAAGTTTTAAGGGCCTTGCGAAACTCCATATAGGAGGAAGAAAGTCTAACAGGGGACGGGAGTGCGTTCCAGAAGGTAGGAGCAAGGACCGAAAATTTCTGACCTCCCGGTCTTTGTTTCTTAAAACGAGGGATTACCAAAAGAGATTTGGTGGACGAGCGCAGGTCTCTAGAAGGGCAGTAGTTAGTAATGGCCGAATTTATAAAGGCGGGAGCCGTGCCCGCACGGGCCTGAAAAGTAAGGCATCCCAATTTAAAAAGGGCCCGTTGTTTGATAGGGAGCCAGTGTAGAGCAATAAGCAAGGGAGAGGAATGGTGGAATTTGCATAGGCCATATACCAGACGTGCTGCCTGGTTCTGCACCAGTTGAAGGCGTTGGAGTGCGTAAGCGGGGACACCGTTATAGATGATATTTCCATAATCGATCTTAGATAGGACCATAGCCATTAGGATCAGTTTAAGTGCAGGGGGAGAAAAAAAACGAGATATTTTCCTAATGATACGCAGGGTAAAGAAACAGGAGGAAACAACAGAACTAATGTGGGAGTGAAGTGTCAAATGATGATTGAGTGTAATGCCAAGGGTTTTAACTGAGTGTGATGGGGTGGGGGGTAAACTTAGAGAAGGGGGCCAAAACGAGGGGGACCAAGAGTTACCACTGGAACCAGTCAAAACCAACTCTGTTTTATCCGGGTTGAGTTTAAGGTGGTTTGCATTCATCCAATCCCGGATAAACAGCATAACGGACTGGAAGCTAGTGATACCTGATGTAAGGGGGGACAAATTAAAAATGAGTTGGCGGTCATCAGCGTAATTATACACTGTGACCTCCATTTGTTGCAGTGCAAAAATAAGGTGAAAAATATAAAGGTTAAACAAAAGAGGGGAGAGAGAGGAACCCTGAGGGACACCGCATTGCACCCTGCGAGGCGGGGTAGAGAACTCGGCCAGATGGACTGCTTGCGTACGGTCAGACAGGAAAGCAAAGCAAAGCAAAGCTGCCACAATCACTTCCAGCACTACCGTAACTCTGGCAAAATAGGACCGGCTAGGAACCTTCCATTTAGGGCAGACTGTTGCCACAAATTCTAGAAAACCCACCCCTTCCATGAAAGTAATAGGGAGAAGGTCCAGCGCTAGCAATTTAGCCAGCATTGCATACAGACAGGTGGTTGCGTTCAAATGACGCCTCCGACCAAAACATGATGATCCAGACTTCTTCAACCCAGTTAGGCTCATTGATGTACTTTTTCGCATTGGTGTCTCTACCAGACTCTTACTGTGCCTCATAGATGTTGCTGGGGTAGAGGGTGTGGGCGCTACCACTGCAGTGCTGCTGCCAGGGGTAATGTGTGTACCAGAAAAAATGTCTGTCGCTTCTTCACCTCCCCCCTGCACGATCAGCCCCTCATCATCATCTGATGCAATATCAATGGATACATTTGGATTTGTTGTACTTTTGGCTTCCCGGATATTACTTAGGTGCGCCTCCCACTGGATAATGTGGTGTTTTTTGAGATGACCTTTCTGGCCTCCGGTACCATAGTTGGTACCAAGCTTACCCCGACTAACTACTTGTTTACAAATCGAACAAATAACTAGGTTTTCCACCTTATTGCTAATACTAAAGAAGTCCCAAACTGAGGTGTTGAGATTTCTGGTGGTGGTGGTAGTGGAGGTGCTACTTTCAATGCCAAAGCATTTGCAATGCAATAGGTCTCGCATTAGGAAAGTTTGATCTATTGGTCTTGTAAATGACAATTTTTTTTATTTATGTGTTGGTTTTGAAAATAGCTAAATTAATAGCTTTGTCATTTACAATGCCAATAGTTATAACTTTCGCAAATGTGACACCTATAGCATTTGTAATGCAACATGTTTTGTATTTACGTGACTTAGATGTATTCATATTACAAATTACAATGGCTTTTAATTTTTTTAAATAATTAATACTTAAATAAAAGTGATTTTACTTTATAATGGCAATAGCTTAAACTTTTGTAAATAACTTTTGTGAAGATTATGTTCAGCGTATTTTATTGTAACGAAAATCCAAGAACAGAAGTTAAATATTAACATCTTTTTGTGACATTTGTAATAAAGCTTGAAACATTGGAGAACATATATGAACCAGTTGTTGTTGAATGTTTGCGCAGATTGATGCTGGGGAGGCGCTGAGTGGTGCTGTGGTGGTGCTGAGTGGTGCTGTGGTGGTGCTGAGTGGTGCTGTGGTGATGCTGAGTGGTGCTGCTGAGTGATACTGGGATGGTGCTGAGTGATAATGTGGTGGTGCTGAGTGATGCTGTGGTGATGCTGAGTGATGCTGTGGTGGTGCTGAGTGATGCTGTGGTGGTGCTGAGTGATGCTGTGGTGGTGCTGAGTGGTGCTGTGGTGGTGCTGAGTGGTAATGTGGTGGCGCTGAGTGATGCTGTGGTGGTGCTGAGTGATACTGTGGTGGCACTGAGTGGTGCTGTGGTGGCGCTGAGTGGTGCTGTGGTGGCGCTGAGTGGTGCTGTGGTGGTGCTGAGTGGTGCTGGGGTGGTGCTGAGTTATGTTCAGCGTATTTTATTGTAACGAAAATCCGAGAACAGAAGTTAAATATTAACATCTTTTTGTGACATTTGTAATAAAGCTTGAAACATTGGAGAACATATATGAACCAGTTGTTGTTGAATGTTTGCGCAGATTGATGCTGGGGAGGCGCTGAGTGGTGCTGTGGTGGTGCTGAGTGGTGCTGGGGTGATGCTGAGTGGTGCTGCTGAGTGATATTGGGATGGTGCTGACTGATAATGTGGTGGTGCTGAGTGATGCTGTGGTGACGCTGAGTGATGCTGTGGTGGTGCTAAGTGATGCTGTGGTGGTGCTGAGTGGTGCTGTGGTGGTGCTGAGTGGTAATGTGGTGGCGCTGAGTGATGCTGTGGTGGCGCTGAGTGATACTGTGGTGGCGCTGAGTGATACTGTGGTGGCGCTGAGTGGTGCTGTGGTGGCGCTGAGTGGTGCTGTGGTGGCGCTGAGTGGTGCTGTGGTGGTGCTGAGTGGTGCTGGGGTGGTGCTGAGTGATGCTGAGTGATGCTGTGTTGGTGCTGAGTGGTGCTGTGGTGGGGCTGAGTGATAATGTGGTGGTGCTGAGTGATGCTGTGGTGGTGCTGAGTGGTGCTGTGGTGGTGCTGAGTGATAATGTGGTGGTGCTGAGTTATAATGTGGTGGTGCTGAGTGATGCTGGGGTAGCGCTGAGTGATGATGTGGTGATGCAGAGGGCAGAAAGGCACAAAAAGTAGTCTAACAGGGCAGAAGGGCAGAAAAACAAAGGAAAAACTAGTCTAACAGAGGGCAGAAGGGCACAAAAAACCAGTCTAACAGAGGACAGAAGGGCAGAAAAACAAGGGAAAAACAAGTCTAACAGAGGGCAGAAGGGCACAAAAAACAAGTCTAACAGAGGGCAGAAGAGCACAATAAACGAGTCTAACAGAGGGCAGAAGGGCAGAAAAACAAGGGAATAACAGAGGGCAGAAGGGCACAAAAAACGAGTCTAACAGAGGGCAGAAGGGCAGAAAAACAAGGGAAAAATGAGTCTAATAGAGGTCAGAAGGGCACAAAAAACGAGTCTAACAGAGGGCAGAAGGGCACAAAAACAAGGGGAAAACGAGTCTAACAGAGGGCAGAAGGGCACAAAAAATGAGGGGGCAGAATGAATCCCGCCCTGCGTGTTTGTCCACGAAGATGCCACCGTTTTGTGCAATACCTCTACTCAACTGGAGTACTTTCTACTGTCTAATCAGTAAGTGCTCCCTTGTTGGCTAAATGTATAGGTGCAGATTTACAATAACTGGCGCATCCCCAGGGATGTACCAGTTATTGTGCGCCACAGCTCCGCCACCTATGGTCCGCCGCATTTACAATGTGGCGCACCATGTGGCAAAAAGGGCACAGATGCGTCACGCATCTGTGCCGTAAAAGCAGCGCATTGCTGGAGCTGTGTCGCAAGCGCGACGCAGCTCAAGCAATGCTGTGGGGGGCGCTATCTCCCCAATGCTGCGTCAAGCCTTGCGCCTGCTTCAAGCAGGCGCAGGGTTTTGACGCAACATTGGCCTTAAAGTGACTGAGTGAAATCTTGTAGATTTCACTCAGCCACTTTTAAGAGGCATTCCTATGCAGAAACGCCCTCCCCTGCGCCGGAACGCCTCCTGATGGCGCAGGGCTTTACAACGTGACGCATCTCTCAGATGCGTCACATTGTTAATATCCAGCACCATGGCGCATCTTTTGTGCTGCCGCTGCGTCACAAAAGTGACACAACTGCGGCGCAAAAGAGGCTTAAGTGGCTTGTAAATCTGCCCCATAGTGCTTTTACTACACTGTTTCTGCGTAAAGGGCCAGAAGATGTGTCTCCAGTGACCATGTGTGCCTGTGCCTGTGTTACAGGCACACATGGTCACTGGAGACACATCTTCTGGCCCTTTACGCAGCTGCAGTGTAGTAAAAGCACTATACATTTACCCAATGAGGGAGCACTTACTGGATTAGCCAGTAGAAAGTACTCAAAGGCAAATCGCAAAAAAATCCACGATTTTGTGGGAAAATTCGCGAATTTATTTGCGATTTTGCGGGAAAATCCGCAAATTTGCGGAACGCGAATTCGCAAATTTCACCCATGCTTAGTGCATATTAGCAATGCAGCCCATTCCATGTCCAGGCATAAACTAGTGACAGATAATACGCTGGAAGTCACCTGAAACGCAGAAAAATCCAATGGCCATTCCACTCCTAGGCAACAAATAGCAAAAAACAACACCCAGGAAGTCACCCATAATGCAGAAAATCCTAGCGATTTCTGGATGAAGTCTCTCTCAATAACAAACAATATGGATTTAATGCAGGCATTTGGAACTATCACCAAGAACCCAGTTTATATTGAATCCAGTAATCAACTGACACTCCGGGCCCGATTCACAGAACTAACTTAAAACAAAATTCTGAACTTACTACCATTTAGGTATTCACAGAAGGCACTGACTCATTTTGGTATTCACAGAAGGCACTTACTCATTTTGGTATTTTAGAAGGCACTTATTCATTGACGAGTAGGTGCCTACTGTGAATACCAAAATGAGTAACTTACTCATTTTGAGTAACATGCTCATTTTGGTATTCACAGAAGGTACTTACTCATTGATGAGTAAGTGCCTTCTGTGAATACCAAAATGAGTAAGTGCCTTCTGTGAATACCAAAATGATAGTAAGTTTAGGATTTTGTCTTAAGTTAGTTATGTGAATCAGGTCCAACAACAGTAATTCCAAGCAAATAATAATAACAACAAAAACAAAAGAAATAATGATCAGCACACTAAACAGATGGACACATCCGACAAAGACAGCCTGGTGCCACTCTCAATAACAAATTAAACAGATCTAATGCAGGCAACAGGAACTATCACCAAGAACCCAGTTAATGCACAATCAAGTAATAAGCTGACACATCAACTGGAAGACCAACAACAATCAATAATAGAAATACAAAGTTTGCCCGAGCAGCCAAGCAAGACGTCATTAGTCCAGCAAATAATAATAACAATAAAAACAAAACAAATAACGATCAGCAGTCCAAACAGGATGACAAATCCGACAAAGACAGCATGCCCAAACATGCGGTGTTCACAATGGAGTGAAATTAACAGACACTTGAACATTAGTCACCAACCAACGAATTATAAATCCGATGTAAAAATGGAAGATTTCTCAAACATGCATACCTCCTTAAAAAAAACTCTGAAAACCTCAATTAGTGCCCTCAACATGCAGTCAGACAAACTTGATATTCAAATCAATTTGATGAACATTATAGCAGAGTCCATCTCTGGTATAAACCCCAAACTCGACTCATTGATGGGCCTAATAATTGCTAAAAACAACACACCTATTTCAGTTCCGGTAACTAATTGTGCGTGTTGCCCAATAGTTGAAAAACTAAGTTAACCACCAATTATTCTAATTAATATTCTAAAGGAATGCTAACAGCCTGTCCATCCACTTGTGCCACACAGTATAGCAGTGAGTGACTCCTCAAATGGGAAAAAAATACCAAAACCTTCAGTTCAGCTAAAAACTCAAAGCAACAAGTTTTTAAAAACTGATAAATGGACATACTCACAGGGAAAAGGCGACAAGTATCCGCTACAGAACCACCACAACCATCACCTGTTATTCATGATGATGCGCACCAAAGCTTAAAGGACCGACCAACAAATTCCCTGACTGACCATTCAAATACACCGCCTCCCCCTCTAACCAAAAAACAGAAGAAACATGCCAGGAAGGCCAGCAAGGCCAGAAAGAACCCTCATCATAACAATAAGGAAATAGACCAATAGGTGAACAGAAATTACCCAATCTTCAACTATATGGAGGAAAAAATAATGGTTCTTAATTGCTATCACAACACATCGAGGTCATAATGAGGAAGGGGAGAAGTACTGCAACAATCAACTGGTGACATTGGAGATGTCGGGCTTATCATCTAGAGAATCCTCTGAATCAAATGGCTCAAATAAAGCACACAGGAGGTGTTCGAGTAGAAGACCCCAGCGAAATACAATCTGTCTATTCTGATAAAACAACGTTATACCCTACCCCTGCTACACCTGCATAACACCAAGCTCTATCTTCCCAGCATAAAGCCAGTTCCTTCAGTACCATGAAGCACGAGAGGTAAAGAGGGCAATAAGGTACAAACATCAAAGACACAAGACGCAATACACACAGAACTTTTCTGATCAAGACCAGATACACGGAGAGAACGACCCATAATTACACGCAGCACATCAGAGCACATGCCAATAAACATCCTGTCATGGAATATAGCAGGTGCAAAGCGTGAGCTGCAGGACAATGCACCTCCGGAGAATTGGAACAACTACGAGATTGTCCTCCTCCAAAACACATGACTAATAGACCCAGTCCAGGTCCCAGGGTGCAGTCTTCATCATGTAAAGGCTACAAAAACCCAGCGGTACAGTAGACCGAAGGGCAGCCTTGCCGTTTACATTTCCACAGCACTAAATATAACATCTGTCCAATTGCCCAACACAACAACAGATATCATGGACTTGAGATGTAACAAAGCGGCCTGCACCATTACCCGTATCAATCTCTACGCACACCCAAAAGAAAAGATTAAAAAAAGAGTTATTTAAAACACTAATTGCTACCATAGCAGAACTTCGGTTCAAACAGCCAAAGTGGAATATAATACTAGCGGGAGACTTCAATTAAATTCTAATACACACCACAGAGGAAAATAACGTCAGCGATCCCAACGTGGCCAGTACAAACCCAAATCCATCCTACCTTTAAACTGTCTGATTCTGGTGGTCAGCAATTAGTGACAGATTTTGAACACCTAGGGATTAGATGGTATTAGATGGTAGAACGGCACAGGACAGAGCTCCGATCTGCACTTATCATGGTCCCAATGTTAGCTCCATTATAGACTACACAATTGTCACTTTACCACTGCTAGCGCAAGAGGCATTTGTTCTTGTAGAACTGCAATACTAAACTGTCTCAATCCGAATAACCCACAGCTTAACTGTCATTTAATAAAATGTGTAATTAGTTATGAGAAAGTATTAAAAGACAGCTAGTGGCCATGCACAACAGCACTTTAGAGACTATGGCCTGTGTCTCATTTTCATCATCAAATGCCCTGTATAATTTATCTACCCTGTTTACCCTGTGTATTAATGACCCACAGATTAACTGGCATTCAATAAATGTTTTTACTTTCAAACACAAGGAAACATCATAAATTGGTTATGGGAGAAACACAACAGCACTTTTGAGACTACGTCTCATGTCCTCTTTTTCGTTATCCTATGCATTGGTCACCCATTTATATTCTATACTCTCTAACTGAATGTTTGTTGTACTGCTCTAACAAGAAACTTTCAAAGCATGTATTTTAATGGACATTTTAATGGTGTTATATATTGAGGTTTACTGGTATATTGTTATGATTTTAATTAACTAAACAGTAAATATATTCTGATTCTGATTCTACTTTGCCAACTAGGCAATGGTCATAACATCACAGTTAGTGCAATATTATAAAGGGTTCACTGACACAACATCGATGTAAAAACTATTGAGTAAAAAATATAGACAACTAAAATATGGACTCCTATACTTAAACAGGTAAGTACAAAATATTAAATAAAAAATATTGATTTAACAAATCTCACTAACTGAACGTTTCTGCTCTGATGAGCATTGATCACGGGAAAGTTTCTCTGTGTTTTCAATTGCCCAATGTTGTGTTCTAGTCTTTTGGCTTCCGGTGTGTATCATCACAGTCATGTGACCTGGGCAAATAAATAAGGTCTACGCACCCACGGGCGCCAGTTGGCGACGGCGTGGAGACCAAGCTAGTAATTTAATACGTGGTCCGAGTGATTATTGCTAGGCACCACAGATCAGCCCCCAGGGTCCATCTTTCCTACACTCCTTTGTCGCCTGGTCCCCCAGACGACACAACAGCTGGCGACGAGGGTGGGCGTGCCCTCGCCGTGTGTCACCGGTACGGCTGCGGGGCGGCCGCGAGCTCTGACATCGGCTCGCGGTGCTCGTGCCTGGCGTGCCCCACGCTGTGCGGCTGGCTCCGCGATTCGGAGCGGTAGAGTGCCTGGAGGCGTGGCTGCATCGGCAGCGCGCAGGAGTTGAGGTGCGTCAGCCCCTCCCTGGACCGGCCTTGCTCTGGCAGCATCTCGGTCCTTGTCCTCGTGGGGAGGTGCCAAGAAGGTGGGTGGGCCTCCTCGTGGCCTTGTGGGAGGAGTGGAAGGCCTCCAACACTGCCTTGGACAAGTGCAGCCCAGATAGAACAGAGCTGCCTGCCCTGAGTCTGCCCCCAGGCCTCCAGTCACCACGTGGGCATCAGCACCTACAATAAGGAGGGGAGGAGCATTGAGTTAGGCCCTGCAAGCCCAGCCACAGCATCAGGGAGCACACGGAGAGGCCTACACTGAAGGCAGCACCCGCCCCTAGTCAAGCAGGGCCGCAAAAAGCCCCAAAAAGGAAGCCACCACCGTCACTGGAGTGCCAGGTTGGCTCGGGCCATCAAGCATTGGCTCCACCAAATAAAAGACGGTCTCAACAAGGAGGGGATCCCAACGGCCAGCCTGTCAGAACACGGCAGAGGGACAGCAGCATAGTCACCACACGACCAGTCACGCGCCCCTGCACTTACCATGGCCACGATACCCCCATTCGAACCCTTCTTGGTGGAGGGCTCCCCCTCGTCACTCGCACCCAAATAGAAGGACTGGGTAGACCGCCTACTAATATTCTGATGCGTACCATCAGGCTGTGTTGCATAAAGAGTCAAGGCATTTGACTTCCTTTGTAACGCCTCTGGGAGCGTATCGCTTCCTGAGAATGCTCTTTGGTTTGGCATCGGCGGCGGCATGCTTCCAGAGGGTCATGAAGAAGGTTTTGGATGGCATAAGCAATATAATATAATGTTTTTCCAAGATGATACCTTGGTTTACGGAAAGGGAGAAGTGGAACATAGTAAGACTTTAGTTGAAGTTTTAGAAAGATTGGAGGAGAAGGGACTAACAGTGAAAAAAGAAAAATGTCGGATTGGAGTGGAACTGTCACATATTTGGGTCACATAATCTCTGGGATGGTATGCAGCCCAAAACTTGAATTAGCACAGAGTGTCATGAAGGCTCCCACGCCAAAGGATAAAGACCAGGTGAGGTCATTTTTGGGACTTGCAGCGTTCTATTTGAAGTTTGTTCAAGGATTTGCTTCTGAGACTGAACCCATTAGAGCATTGCTCAAAAAAGGAACACATTTTATATGGTTTGATGATTCTCAGGTGGCATTTGAGAAAATTAAGATGGAGATTGGGAAGATGCCCACCCTCGGACACTTTGATGTGAATAAGAAGTTTTGACCACTGACGCGAGTCTCAATGGATTGGGGGCAGTACTCTCGCAAGTGGTGAATGGAGAACACATGACAGTGGCTTTTGCGTCTAGAGCCCTTAGAGACGAGGAGATTAATTATTCCTGTATTGAAAGGGAGGCTTTGAGTGTTTTTTGGGCTATTCAACAATTGAAGTTTTATATGTGGGGTATTCCTCTTTTGGTCAGAACGGATCACCGCCCGTTAATTCATGCAGGCATAGTGAACATATTACACCCAGAATTAAATGCTGGAGTGAAGGATTGCAAGAATATAATTTTCAGGTGCAGTATACATCAGGAGCTTGCAACAAGTC